>NC_062560.1:56006617-56638403 GCF_016906955.1 Phacochoerus africanus
TTGTGCCAGCTGAGGTGTCAACATTTTTTTTTTGAATTCTCTTATTTTATCTTAACTATCATGCCAATTTTTCATTATACTCCATGCTATATCTATGCTTCCTTTAGTATAAAAATAGAAATTTAAATTATTTATCCACAGAGTGAAATCAATGTCCTCCAAAGATGGGTCATGTTTAGCCTATGATTTCATTTCCCTTCCCTAGCGTGCCATGCACATGCAGTGCCGTTGTGTTCTCTGGAAGGTGTGTTGGCCACACTTTGGAGAAATAAGGCTCAGGCTATTGGTCTGCAGCCAGGTTATGCTGCCATCAGGGGAGCACATTCAGCCAGTGGTGTCTATGTCAATTTGCTAGGACTGCTGTAAACAAGTACAATAACCTGAGTGGCTTAAAATAACACAAATTTATTCTCTCACAGTTCTGGAGGTTAGAAATCTGCTATCAGAGTGGTGGTTCATTCTTGGATGCTTAGAGGGTGAGTCTATTCCATGCCTCTCTCCTGTTCTGGTGGTTGCTAGCAATCTTTGGCATTCCTTGATTTGTGGTGGCATAACTCCAATTACTGTCTCTGTCTTCATATGACATTCTCCTGTGTGTCTCTGTGCCTCTTTTCTTTTCTGCTTAAGGACACCAAGCATATTGGGTTAAGGGTCTACCTTATTCCAGTAAGACCTTAACTTAAATAATTACATATGCAATGACCCTATTTCCAAACAAGGTCACATTCTGAGGTTCTGGGAGATATATGAATTTGAGGGAACACTATCAAATCCAGCACAAGGACTTTGTTATAAGAAACTGGTTCAAAAAACAGGGTGACCCTCGGTTACGCCTGTCATATCTTTCTGGCCATTTATTATATGTTCCCATCAAAACCCTCTTTTAAAATTTTTATTTAAAACTTTTTATTGTGGAAATAATTTAATGTATATCAAAGTAAAGAGAATAACATAACAAACCTCATATATCTACCACCTATCGTCAATAATTATCAACTAATGATTCAATTATTATTTTTAACCATAATTATACTTTAAATGATAATCATTATTAACATTTGTTGTATAGTTCTCATCTCCATTTCTATTTCTTTTTTAATTTATTTTTTTAATTAGGGTATAGCTGACTTACAGTATCGAGTCTATTTCTACTGTAAAGTATAGTGATTCAGCCATTTCTTTTAATGACTTAATTATAACACCCTCCTCACTGGAATATTCTAGACATCTTAGTACCTCATCCACAAACACTTCACTGTGTATTTCTCAAAGATAATGACACAGAATTCTTGTTTTGGTGCAATAGATTAAGAATCTGACTTCAGCGGCTTGGGTCATTGCAGAGGAGCAGGTTGGATCCTCAGCCCGAAGCAGTGGGTTAAGGAACAGTGTTGCTGCAGCTGTGGCTTGGGTTCTAGCCCTGACCCAGGAACTTTCATATGCCATGGGTGTGGCCAAAAAAAAAAAAGATAAAGACTCGTTTAAAAATATATATATCATTGTCACATGTTAAATAGTTCCTTTATATCATCAAATAGCATATCAGTGTTCACATTTCCCAAATATAATATATCAGTTTATTAAGACATTTCAATGAATTGATGTTTTTACTAATATCAGAAATTTTTGAGCAATGTACAAGGAATGTGTATGGAAGGTACTAGTACTTCCTCACAAATCCTTAACTATTAGCACCTAAGCATAAGAACTCTTCTAGCCACTCCCTGAAACCTTATCTTTGAGTCAGACTGCTCTCTTAACTTTTATTTCCTTAGTCAAATCTTCTAAGAAATGAGATCTTTCTTATTAATCCTCTTCTGAACAAGCCACTTTCAAAAAGTTGCTTATACAACTTAAAATAAAAATCATTATATATATATATATATATTGATTTTTGTTTTTTTTTTTCCATTATAGCTGGTTTACAGGGTTCTGTCAATTTTCTACTGTACAGCATGGTGACTCCGTTACACATACATGTATAGATTTTTTTATCTCACATTATCGTGCTCCATCATAAGTGACTAGACATAGTTCCCAGTGCCACACAGCAGGATCTCATTGCTAATCCATTCCAAAGGCAATAGTCTGCATCTATTAACCCCAAGCTCCCAATCCATCCCATTCCCTCCCCCTCCTCCTTGTCATTTGCAGCAACATGAATGGAACTAGAGACTCTCATACTGAGTGAAGTAAGTCAGAAAGAGAAAGAAAAATATCATGCAATATCACTTATATCTGGAATCTAATAAGTGGCACAAATGAACCTTTCTACAGAAAAGAAAATCATGGACTTGGAAAAAGTTGCTTCTGACAATAAGCATAGAATTCTGCCACTCTCAGTTTATGCCAGAAGCTTTTATAGAATAATTTCTCTCCTGGAAGAAAAAAAAAATCACTTTTTCGCAAAAAGCTCTTTTTAAAAAAGAGCAATTTTAGGTTCACAGCAAAATTGAGAGGAAGGTACAGAGATTTCCCATATACCCCCCTGTCCTCACACTGGATAGCCTTCTGCATATCAATATCACTCACCACAGAATGATGAAAAATGGCACATTATTTTTATGGATGCAGCATTGGCATATGGATGTTCCGGGGCCAGGGACTGAACATTTTCGTCTGCAGGAACACGAGCCACTGCAGTCGGATTCTTAAAGCACTGTGGCACCGCCAAAACTCCAGAATGGTACACTTTTTTTTAACAAGTATCTTCACTGCCCTAAAAATCCTCTGTGCTATGCCCTTTCACACAGCACTTCTAAAAATCCAATTTTTTTTTTCCTCAGAGAACTGCAAGGCTGAGGGTAGATGGTGATAAGCATCTTCCTCAAATCCAGCTCATGTTCCCTCCTCCAAGTGACTGACATTGACAAGCAGATTTACCAAAAATTCTCCCTCATCCAATCACCAAAGCAATGAGACTGTGCTATGTTCAGGCCATCTCCCATCTGGCTTGATACCACATTCACGAATTTTTCCATACCTTTCTGAAGTTCTCTGCTACTATGAACAGATACTGGACTTGGGGTCTGACTGGCCACAGCCTGTTGGAGCAGGCTTCCTGGAAAGAGTAAGATTAGAGATGGCTAGGAATGATGGAAAGGCTTCCCTCAGGATTTGGGCTGGTATTCCTCATATCTCAGAGCCTAGCTTGGCTGTGGTTTTCATACTTTTTGACAGATACACACACTAAAAAATATACTTTTCATACCACCCCTTTCATGAGCATGTGCGTGCATGCACACGCACACACACTCACACACACCTTAAACAAATGTTTCATGAAACAATACCTATCCTCACCATGTGTGATGTACTCTGAACTTAACTATTCTTTCCTATTTCCTTTTTTCAAAAAGGCTGACCTTTTAAAAGTCTATTTCAGCACCCATCTATTTCTCAAACCCATGTTTGAGAAACATCATTCTAAGGAGGGCTTAAGAATTCGGTCATGATTAAAGACATTGGAACCCCTTTGTTCAAATAATTCTTTGCTTTAAAAACCAAACTAAATAAATATTTTCTATTGGTTCCTTGCTATTATCAGGAAAAAAAATTGGGGAGTTCCCTTGTGATTCAATGGGTTAAGGACCCGATGTTGTCTCTGTAAGGATGTGAGTTTGATCCCTGGCCTTATTCAGGGGTTAAGGATCCGGCATTGCTGCAAGCTGCAGCATAGGTCACAGATGTGGCTCATACCTGGTTTTGCCATGGCTATGACAAAGGCCGTAGCTACAGCTCTGATTTGACCCCTGGCCCAGGAACTGCCATATGCTACAGGTGAGGCACAGGTGAGGTAAAAAGAAAAAAAAAAGGAAAAAATTCTAAATTTAGCATGGCATTCAAGCCCCTTCATAATTAAGCCTTTACCAGTCTTTTCAACCAACCTCTACTTTCTACCTCTACACTGTCTTTCATATTATAGATCCATGGAATCTTTTGTTATTCTGAAAACTGCCAAGCTCTGTGCCTGCTTTTGCACATGGCATTTCCCCTACTTAGACTTTCCTTCATCCCCCTTTCATGGAAAACTACTCATCATTTAAGATCCAGTTCAAACTTCCTCTTGTCTCTGAGACCTCTGGTCTTCTTCTCCTTTGAAATTCACCAGCACTCTGTGCATCCCTCTAACAGAACACATATTTACATATGCATATTCCATGTAGTATGTATTAATTCAAACACTGCCACATTCCCAAAAAGGATATGTGACAAAGATATGTAGGATATTAATGAGCATTTGCTTATTATGTGTTATAGTAGAGACTGGGTCTTAGTCTCCATTGTGTTCCTGATGCTGGCTACAGTGTCTGGCTCAGAGTAGGAGTTCTGGGAATATTTGTGGAATGAATTAATGAAGAAACAGTCCTACGACCTGTTTGTGTTCCTAGATGCTCACTGGACCTGGCGTGAACTCACTGGAGGGTGCTGCCAGCCCCCATGGTGACTAAGCAGAGCTGAGAAAGGCAATGGATACCAACTCCTAGGTCTGCCCCAAGGTCCTCTAGCTGCTGCTGGAGAAACTGGAAGAAAAGGCTATCCCTGGAGGAGATCCAGGAGGCCAACAGTCCTTACTCAGTCTCTGGCTATGAGTTACTGCCAGTGCTCCCTTCCTCAAGCTGATGAGCAGCTTGGGAAAAAAGTTATCTCCTAACTGCTGGGAGATAAAAATTGGTGACGATGGGGTTTGGGGCAGGCTTCCCCACAATATACCAAGGTAGCATTTTGATTACTTTGAATTAAAGTTATTTTAGAAATAGGCAGTACAAGAAGAATACTCTGACCCTCCTTTGTTCCTCTGAAAGCAAGGACCAAATCTCCCTTGGGAAGGTATTTTTTGCTATGCTGGGAGGATAGACATTCTTATCACCAGAGATAAGGAATTAGAGGCTGAGAAAGCTAAGTAAACAAACTGTTACTTTTCAGTTAATTTGCTACCCCAAGCAAAAACCCTTTTGTCTTGTAAAATCTTCACAAATAATTGATTCTTTGTCTAAAAAGGTATATAAACAGTCTGCTCAGTCACTTCTTAAGTTATATACCTATGGGCCCTCAATATGTCTGAAATTAAATCTGCTTGTTCCCCCCCCCATTAATCTGTCTTATGTAACTTTGATTATTAGACCAGCCAAAAGAATCTAGAGGGGTACAGGAAAAAAATGTCTTCTATACAGTATAGGAGAAAGATATTTGAGTTCTGACAGAATCCAGGGAATCTCTTGAGGAAGGAAGATCCTGCATCTGGGCCAACCCCTCTTATACCAGCCAGCCAGACTTTCTCTTATCTGAACTCTAAACTCTTCACAGATGTCATTTTCCTACTTTGCATAACAACCTGGAAAGCTATGGCAGGCTAGGCAGCAACCACTCTTCCAGAGTGGTTCCAGAGTCCAGAGTCCAGAGTCCAGAGAAAACCAGAGAAATTAGGTGTTTTTCTCAGTTATGCAGCCCACGAAGACAGCACTTACCCTTCTGCTTTCCTGCCCAGGAAGCCCTCACTCCACCAAGTCAGGGGGACTGCTTTATCCCTCTGATTACCTATCTCCTGCAGGTCATGAATATCAAGTTTTAGATGAAGTTTGTCCCAAGGTACAAAGAAGTCATGAAGGCTATGTACTCCCACAACATCTTTACTCTGACCACCCAGATCCATTGCATCTTTGAGCTCAATGTTCTGGATAGCTTTCTCTCTCTGAAGGATTTTATTGATTTCCCAGAATTGCATGCCTGTCCTGACAAGTAGGATGAGAGACTTTGTGGCCAACTGGTGAATGGGCACTACTAGAATGATGAGGAATAAAGAGAGGGTGATGTCTTCTGCAGGTCAATGTTAAGTTCCAGAGAGGAAAAATGGCTTGCTCAGATCACCGAGGGACTCAGTGGCAGAGTCTGGACTAGAATTCAAATCCCCTGATTCTAAAATCAGTTCTCTTTCATTGTTCCCAAGGTTTTCTATTCAAAGGAGAGCTGTACTGCACACTTGCACACTCCCACACTCACTACTTGATTTTTGTAATCTAAATTGAGATCTGTGTCTCCTTGGTGAAAATTTAAAAATCAAGGTAAGAACAGAGGCCTGAGTGAAGGAACCTGGCAAAGGTGGTTAATGGGGCCAAAGACTTCAGAGACTGAGTTTTTTGAAGCTCTCTGGTGTCTAAGCTCTTGCCTCAAGACTTAGAATTGAACTACCTATAAATGTATGTCTGACAGGAGCCTGATGATAAGAGTGGTGAGCCTGCATGGCTTCAGCAACATCTACCACACCTTGGAGAAGGTGAGTGCAGAGAACCCAAATATAGAGTGAGAAGAAAAGTAGAGGGAGGAAATGAGGTATGAATGCTCTGGCACCACTAGCCCATTCCCCTCTTGGCATAGGCCATCCTCTGGGACTAGGGAGGATGGGATGGTAAGGTTCTTTATCACTCCCTTCTCCTTGTTGGGGAGGCACTAGAGTGCTCCATGATAGGCAGGCAGTATGGCTTAATAGAAAGACCCTTGGCTTTTCCACTAAGACTTGGGGATCTCGGGCCTCTCTCTGGGCTTTTGAAAACTTTCTGGGTTTTGAAAGAAATCTGATCTGAGATGCAGCCACCCTGAATTCTTATCCAAGATCTGTACCTAACATGCAATGTAACCATGACAGGTTTCTTAATCTCCTTGGAACTTATTTTCCCTATCTGTAAAGGGTTTGCACTAGATGCCTAGCACTTTGTTTCAAGAGTCAAGACAGGAGTTCCCGTTGTGGCGCAGTGGTTAACGAATCCGACTAGGAACCATGAGGTTGCGGGTTCGGTCCCTGCCCTTGCTCAGTGGGTTATCGATCCGGCGTTGCCGTGAGCTGTGGTGTAGATTGCAGATGCAGCTCGGATCCCGCGTTGCTGTGGCTCTGGTGTAGGCCAGTGGCTACAGCTCCGATTCGACCCCTAGCCTGGGAACTTCCATATGCCGCGGGAGCGGCCCAAAGAAATAGCAAAAAGACACACACACAAAAAAAAAAGAGTCAAGACACCTAGTTCAGCCATCACAAGGTTGTGTGACCTTGGGAAATCTCAACCTCTCCTTTGACCTTAGTTTTACCATGTGTAAATAGAAAGGGATGCATTTAGATCCACGGATCTCTGAGGGGTAATCCAGTGTAAACTCCTTCAGGCTTACCTGCCAGCCCTCTTGAATGGGCTCTTTGAGACCAATGAGAAGGTGATTTGAGCAAGTGTGAGTACTCTACCAGTTGGGTAAGCACTCTACCAGTTGGGCGAGTATTGCATGGGCACTTGGTTTTTGATACACCTCTCTGTGTAAGGTCCTTCTTTGATGTGGAAAAAACATGGGAAAGGAATGACTGTATGTGTACATAGAGGTTCAGGGAGCTCTGTGAGAATGTTCCTTGGGGGTTTAGCTAGCACTTGCCCAAAGGCCCAAGTATGTAGAGCCCAAGTATGCAAGTATGTAGTAGAGAAATGGAGACTCACACTCTGCTTCAGAGAGGTTTTCTGCAAGTTCCTATGCCACTTTGGCTGTCTTCATCTGTCCCTCTCCTTTAGAGCCCCCCTTCCAAGGCAGAATTAAATGAGCTCCCAGAGTCTTTTTCACAGTTCTCTAGTTCAGGTGTTGTCAAACATTTTCTGAAAAAGGCCAAAGAGTAAATACACCAGATAGGTCTTTGTGGGCTATATGGTCTCTATTGTAGCTGCTCAACTCTACAGTTATAGAGCAAAAGCAGCCACAGACAATATGTAAATAAACAACCATGACTATGTACCAGTAAAACTTTATTTTTGAAACAGGCAACCAGTTTAACTTGGCCCCTAGTCTGTAGTTTGCCAACTCCTGTTCTAGTGTAACACTGAGACATATGAATTATAGGCATTTTGGTGTTCATATTTCTATATTCTATCAGACCAAGGTCAGGGGCAGTAACTTGTTCATGTTTTCTTTAATCCCAAATGTCTGCCTACTGCCTGGGTATTTTCAATTCAACAAATATTTATTAATATTTTAGCCCACTACTACACCCAACAGCATACACAGGCAGTGTACTAGCACATGGTAAATATCTGTTGAATTTTTGAATTTAAAACATGCATAAGTAGTGGTTACTGCCATGGCATAGTGGGTTAAGAATCTGACTGCTGTGGCTCAGGTCCCTGCAGAAGTACAGGTTTGATCCCCTGCCTGCCACAGCATGGCCTGCCACGGTGCAATGTAGGTCGCAGCTGTGGCTTGGATTCAATCCCTGGCTCAGGAAAATCCATATTCTATGGGTGTGTCCATAAAATTAAAGATCCTTCTGTGTAGCACTGGAAACTATGTCTAGTCACTTATGATGAAGCATGATAATGTGAGAAAAAAGAATGTATACATGTATGTGTAAATGAGTCACCCTGCTGTACAGTAGAAAATTGACAGAACACTGTAAACCAGCTATAATGAAAAAAATCAAAATAATTACATAAATAAATAAAAATTTTTTAAATGTATAATTAATTGTTCAAACTGAGTGATGGATTCACAGTGTTCATTTTACTGTTCTTACTACTTTTGTATGTTTGAAAATTTCCATGTAGAAAAGTTCAAAAAAAGAACAAGAAAAATGTACAAGACAAGCAGCAAGAAGCAGAAAACAAGAATATCATCCAAAAGACCTAGTCATGTTTACAAAGCAGTGTAAAGCACTAGTACTTGGAAACCAGTATGCTGGGTATGTGTAAAAGAATTGCTGGATGTGTGTAGGTAAGCACAGAGGGTGAGAGTACATGAGAATGGGCATACCTAGATTATGGGTTTATAGAGTGATATAGTTGTGTGTATATGCAAAGGAGGTATGAGTGTGACAGATTATGGATGCCTAAAAGGGATGAGGGTAAACACTGTGAGTATGGCTCATGTGCATGGAAGGGTTTAGGTAAGTGTGTGTATATGTGATTGTGTGAGAGTCTGTATGTCCAGGGGTGTAAATTGTGGATATTTATTATTCTGTGTATATATGCACATATTACACACACTACACACACATCTGTGGGGTGCAAGTGTCTGATCAAGGAGCAATTTAAATGTGAATGTGTATTGGTAAATTTGGATGACTCAATGTGTGTGCATGCCAGGAGAATGTTGTCACTCAGGGCCATGAGTCTAAGGATACTACGTCCTATTCCTCTGTCCTGGGGGGCAGAGGTTAATTGCTATGGATATGGGCTAGCATGGCTGTGCTGGGGCTGAGACATGCAAAGGTCCTGGGCATACAGTACTTACTCCTCACAGGAGCTAGACTGTGTCTATGGAAGAGCCATCACTATGTTTGCAAATTTGGTAGGTAGTCAGGAGGACAAGAAGGACATTTCCTTTCTCCACAATCAGGTTTCATGCACCTTCATTCACTTGCTCTTCTACCTCATGGACAAGAGTAAGGAGGCAGTGAAGCTGAACTAGTTATAAACTAGTTTCCCTTATGTTCCCTTCTTCTTGACCCTTTCTCCTCCTAGCAACACCACCCAATTTCTATTAGCAGCAATCTCCAAGTTGGCCTCTAGAGTCACTGGATACTTTATTTCCTTCTGGCGGGCTGTTGTCTGTTTCTTCATGCAGGTAAGGCTGTGGAAGGTGGGGGGGGGAGTCCCATGAAAATCTTGGCCCTCCTCCTGGGGACTCAGTTAGATAGATTCCTAAATAAAAACCCAAGTTGTCTGAGGCCCACCTAACTGAGGCCTATTCTTCTCCTCCAGGACCCAAAGTCCTCTTGTCTAAGGACTTCCTTTTCCTCTCTCCCCATCTCACTTCCCTTGGTTAGATCTGGCCTAGAGGCTCATCTTACTCAGAAGATGGGGAAGGAGGTCTGTGTGAGTTAGAGGATTCTCATTGCCTGGGGCCACAGCAGTTGTCCAGTTCCCTCACTTTGGCCCCCTTTACTTGCTGTACAGATGCCCAACCCGCCTTCTTCCAATGCACCAATTTCCTCTAGTCGTCAGAACTCCAGAATCTCCTTCACCAGATGGCCTGAGATCTAGGTCTGTTGTCTCTGTAAAATGTCTGCAAGTACTTTGTAAGGGTGAATTTAAGGGCTGGGACTGGATAAAGCTTTGAGTAAGAATTTGAACTTTGGATTATCTTAAACTTCTTTGGCACCCTGAAGCCCATGCCAGGGACCCATGGCATGGAAGATGGCACCCTGGATTGTCTCAAAGGTAAGCTGAGATTTAACCCTTGGTCCAATTTTACCTTGTTTCCTTCTCATATATAGAAAACATGTTCTGCAAAATGGATGTTTTCCTCTCCCAGGCCATCGGCTATATCCATTGCAAACAGCTCAATTTACACAGCTGCAGCCTTATACATACATAGGTACTTAGGCCCAAGGGCTTCCTCCTTAATACCACCTACACCTTTCAGGACCTTATACCTATAGCCCTCCTTCTCCTATTCTTTGAGTTGAGTCCAAGTTCTGGATGGTCTTATATTCTCCTCTATTATAGGAATGAAAATACAGGAGATAGAGCACTGGCTTGGGAGTTTGAAAAATTTAGGATTGGTTCTTCCCAATTCTGCCACCTTAAACAAATCTCTTTGCCACTATGGCCCTAGTTTCCTTCAGCTCTAAAATTGATTTACTGTAACTTGCTCTGCCTTCTTCCCAAGGCAGTTGGAAGAAGGTCTTTCAGGGTTTCACAGAGGCATATCTGCATGCGAAATAAGCAAGATGACCTATAGACCTGATTTCTTGGAGAAATTAGAGTGTGGAAATCAGAGCCCTGAATGTTGTATTTGGATGGTGGATGTACTTGCATAGCAATATACAAATTATTGCTTTGGTCTTGAGCTAGCAGCACAGATGAATTTTGAAATATTCCATATAGCTCTTCTCACAGAATATTGCCTTTTTAGGGAAATCCTTAATTCTAACCCTAAGCTCCTTCTCAAATTATTACTGCATTCTTTGGGGCTTTTGAGGCTGGCTCTGGTTGCTCAAATAACATCTGGGAACCTCTGGCTTGGAGGAAAATGACTAAACCCTTTCCTTCCTTGTTTTTATTTTAATTTTTCCAGAACAAACTGTCAATTTTCTGTCCTGTACTATTTCCAGGGTTCTGGGTAAAAAAGGAATGGCCCTCTTTTTTTGGAATTAAGGCCTTAGCAGTGGGTAATCTGGATTGCCAGGATGGGGACAACGAGTCTGTTTTTTCAGGGCAGTCTACTCAAGCATCCTCTGAGGGGGGTATAGGGTCATTGAATGGGCCCTTTATCCCCAATCTATCTACCACTAGCCTACCACAGGAGTGCCTGAAAATCCATTTTCAGAAATTGTTCCTTTGTGTTAAGGATTCATGGTTACCAAAAAACCACTGGTAGCCTTTTTCTCCCTTCTTCCCCCAAGTTAGGGGAGTATAGCCATAGCTAACTTGCTGGTGTACCTACTCTTTAGATTTCTTCAGCCTCAAGGTGGTGATGGTCGAGAGGAGAGGGGTGATGGGCTAAATGAACCCTGAGGTCCCTTTTCCAGGTATGGGTCTATCGCACTAATTCATATTTTAGCAGGGCCGTATTTATTAGGTGCCCTTTTGGTGTAGTGTTTTCATGGAAATTTGAAGAGTCTTCACATTTTTGCCCCCTAGTCACTGAGGAGGTAGGCCCTATCAATCTAGTTGTTGAGGTTTACATCCTCTAGTTGGACTATATCTAGCCTCACAAGGGGTGGGGGTGCCTTGCTGCAGATTCAACCCCATGATTTTCTTTTAGCTTCCTCTACACAACCTACTCTCCTTTGTTTTCCCCTTAACTTCTTTTCTCCCTTTACTGTTACCTCTCTCTTTCTCCAACAGCTCTCCCTACCATTCTTTCATTGTTTAGCTTTCTGCCTGTCACTCCCTGGCCCCACGTATCCAAAATGAGTTTTCACAAATGTTTCAGTTGCATCAGTTGTACAAAATATGTCTCTCTCTAACTCCTGGTGGGGGGGGGGAACCAAGCAAGGTGGAGAGGATGCAAATGTAGAATAAGTCATTGTTCCCAGAGTCTCCATAACTCAACCAAGGTCCCAGTGAGAGTCTAGAGATCTAGCTGACCAACTTCACCCCCTTCTTTTCCCTTCCCTTTCATTTAGTTCTTGCTCCTTATAAAATCCCTTGGTTTCCTTTAAGTTCAACAAAGACTCCCTCACCAGAGGGTGCCTTTCAAGAGGGAGGCGGTGTAAGGAACTAGAGAGCTGCTTTTCACAGCAAGGAAATGGCTCTCCCTTCCCCCAGTGTTTCCCTAAGTCAAGAAAAGGAAAGGAAAATCATTTCAATTCCCACCGCTTCCTTGGGTTTCCTTAGGAACAGATGATTACTGCCAAAACAAGTGAGTGGGTGATGAATGGGTGGGCTTGATAAGATGGAGCCCATGCTAGCAGAGGGGAAGCAGTGTGTAGAAGGATGGTCCCTGGGTTAAGAGTCTATGGCTCTTCACAGGCCCATAGGAAAGAGAGAAGGAGAGAAGAAGGAATGAAGAGAGACAGAGAGAGAGAGGCTCCAAGCTGTTTTCCACAGGCTTCTATTCTTGTTTTCAGGTGAGGTCCTGGCCTGGCAAAGGTAGGATGGGCAGAGGGAACTGCTGTAGGCAGGGGATGGACACAAGAGTGCCTCTTTTCTTTGTACCCTGAGCATCCAGGTGAGGTGAGAACACCTGAAAACCAAATCAGGCACAGACATAGTGTCTCCATAAATCTAAAATAAGGGATTGGAAGCAAAAACTTCAGCTGGAAAAATTGTTTATATGGTCGAGTTCATGCCAAGAAGCTCTACTAGCTAATTGTTTTCCACGAAATCAATCAAGTGAATCAAGCTGACCAAAACTGACCAAATAGTCTGCTCAGTTTTAATGTTAATGTACATCATAACTTCCCTCTGGGCTCTGGTTATTCTATTAGTAGTATTTCTATGTATAATGACTATTGCTTACATAATAACAACACTAACAAAATCATTTCTAGGACTAGCTTCTCTGGTTCTGGATGACTTCATCCCTATACTCAACTCCAAAACTAGTTCAGAGCTAGAAGGAGAGCTGGAGTCCCCTTTTTTATTTCAATCTTTGACATTTTGGCAAAGGATAAGGATATGTCTATCTGCAACATGGAAATTGCTAACCAGGGTGGGCTTTACAAATTGGTCCAACTGGTGTAGCACCTGAAATTGGAATCAGACCCACATGAAGCCACTTCTGACCAGCATCCAAATTCCTAATCTTTTCACGCTAGCTGGATATTCTTCAAGTCTTCTGGGTTCCATGGATTTGGCTCGATTTCCATTTTCCCTCCCATACTAGCCTCACTCCACCCCTCCCATTCTCATCCTTGCTCAGTATAAAGGCTTATTTTCAGGACTCCATGTTTATTTCTTCTCTTTGCTTAGATGGGTTTGTTCCTCTCCCTGCTTGGGTATTGATTTTGCCATTACATGTGAGGATATATGATGCAAACCAGCTAAATCTATGTAAGAGCCCCCAATTTGGGAAACAGCAACTGTCTCAAGCTCAGGTGCAAGCTCTTCTCTAAACTCAGCCTAAGCTGTTCATTCATACTTCAGGGCCCATACCAATAGGCTGTGGGCTTTTGATAAAGTCTGTCTCAATTCAGATCAGAGTTATTTGCAAGTTGCTAAAGGTGCTCAAGTACTACTACTCAGTCATTGGACATGGGCATTGCCTGAGGGGGTAGGAGGTGGACCTGGGACTTGAGCATCAAGAGGTGATTTTAACTAGAGTGTTGTTAAATTCCTCCAGCACTGAGATCCTGAGTCAGTTAACTTCATTCCTTTGAATTTCAATTTCCTCATCTCTAAAATGGAAATAACTCTTCCTGTCCTACCAACCTCACAGAGCTATGGGGTGTTGATTTGATGGCCACCCAGGTGGCAACCTGTCATGGTCGAATTGCCCCTGTGTTCTGAGTGCTAGATGTTGAAAGGTAGTTGAAGTATATGGAATACTCCATGGATGTAAAAAGCTTAGACAATGTATTAGAATCACCCCAGATAGGAGTTCCTGCCATGGTGCAGAGGAAATGAATCCGACTAGGAACCATGAGGTCGTGGGTTCAATCCCTGGCCTCGCTCATTGGGTTAAGGATCCAGCATTGCCATGAGCTGTAGGTCACAGACGTGGCTCGGATCCTGTGTTGCGTTGCTGTGGCTGTGGCATAGGCTGGCGGCTGTAGCTCCGATTAGACCCCTAGCCTAGGTACATCCACATGCCGTGGGTGTGGGCCTAAAAACAGACAAAAGACAAAAAAAAAAAAATCACCCCAGACCCAGAATCAGCACCTCTCTGGGGGTGGAGGGACAACTCCAGGGAATGATGTCATATTGTGCTCTGGTCCTGAGGAGGAGGGAAGATGGAAGAGGAAATTGTAGTCTGATTCCTTGGTTTGAGGAAGGGTGTCTTGCTCTATTCCTAGGAGTTTCAAACCAACTAGGATATCAGTTTTCGAGATCATTTCATTTAAATGTCATTTGGCTGTGTAACTTCTACCTGTATAACTTCTACCCCCAGCCCACAAAATAGTCCTAAGCTTCTGTCACTACTAAAGGCTCTTCATTTTGTATCTTATTATTATCCTTTCTGTCCCTCAACCAACATTCTTTCTTTTTTTTTTAATTGTGTTGCTTTTTTAAATTTTTTTTTAATTTTATTTTCCCACTGTACAGCAAGGGGGTCAGGTTATCCTTACATGTATACATTACAATTACATTTTTCCCCCACCCTTTCTTCTGTTGCAACATGAGTATCTAGACAAAGTTCTCAATGCTATTCAGCGGGATCTCCTTGTAAATCTATTCTAAGTTGTGTCTGATAAGCCCAAGCTCCCGATCCCTCCCACTCCCTCCCCCTCCCATCAGGCAGCCACAAGTCTCTTCTCCAAGTCCATGATTTTCTTTTCTAAGGAGATGTTCATTTGTGCTGGATATTAGATTCCAGTTATGAGTGATATCATATGGTATTTGTCTTTGTCTTTCTGGCTCATTTCACTCAGGATGAGATTCTCTAGCTCCATCCATGTTGCTGCAAATGGCATGATGTCATTCGTTTTTATGGCTGAGTAGTATTCAATTGTGTATATATACCACCTCTTCCGAATCCAATCATCTGTCGATGGACATTTGGGTTGTTTCCATGTCCTGGCTATTGTGAATAATGCTGCAATGAACATGTGGGTGCACGTGTCTCTTTTAAGTAGAGTTTTGTCCGGATAGATGCCCAAGAGTGGGATTGTGGGGTCATATGGAAGTTCTATGTATAGATTTCTAAGGTATCTCCAGACTGTTCTCCATAGTGGCTGTACCAGTTTACATTCCCACCAACAGTGCAGGAGGGTTCCCTTTTCTCCACACCCCCTCCAGCACTTGTTATTTGTGGATTTATTAAGGATGGCCATTCTGACTGGTGTGAGGTGGTATCTCATGGTAGTTTTGATTTGCATTTCTCCAATAATCAGGGATGTTGAGCATTTTTTCATGTGTTTGTTGGCCATCTGTATATCTTCTTTGGAGAAATGTCTATTCAGGTCTTTTGCCCATTTTTCCATTGGTTGATTGACTTTTTTGCTGTTGGGTTGTATAAGTTGTTTATATATTCTAGAGATTAAGCCCTTGTCGGTTGCATCATTTGAAACTATGTTCTCCCATTCTGTAAGTTGTCTTTTTGTTTTCTTTCGGGTTTCCTTTGCTGTGCAAAAGCTTTTCAGTTTGATGAGGTCCCATGGGTTTATTTTTGCTCTAATTTCTATTGCTTTGGGAGACTGACCTGAGAAAATATTCATGCTGTGGATGTCCGAGAGTGTTTTGCCTATGTTTTCTTCTAGGAGTTTGATGGTGTCCTGTGGTATATTTAAGTCTTTCAGCCATTTGGAGTGTATATTGTGCATGGTGTGAGGGTGTGTTCTAGTTTCATTGCTTTGCATGCAGCTGTCCAGGTTTCCCAGCAATGCTTGCTGAATAGACTTTCTTTTTCCCATTTTGTGTTCTTGCCTCCCTTGTCAAAGATTAATTGACCATAGGTGTCAGGGCTTATTTCCGGGTTCTCTATTCTGTTCCATTGGTCTGTCTGTCTGTTTTGATACCAGTACCACACTGTCTTGATGACTGTGGCTTTGTAGTATTTCTTGAAGTCTGGGAGAGTTATGCCTCCTGCTTGGTTTTTGTTTCTCAGGATTGCTTTGGCGATTCTGGGTCTTTTGTGGTTCCATATAAATGTTTGGATTGTTTGTTCTAGTTCTGTGAAAAATGTCCTGGGTAATTGGATAGGGATTGCATTGACTCTGTAGATTGCTTTGGGTAGTATGGCCATTTTTACAATATTGGTTTTCCCAATCCAGGAACATGGAATATCTTTCCATTTCTTTACATCTTCTTTGATTTCGTTGATTAAAGTTTTATAGTTCTCGGCATATAGGTCCTTTACCTCCTTGGTCAGGTGTATTCCAAGGTATTTGATTTTGTGAGGTGCAATTTTAAAAGGTATTATATTTCTGTATTCCTTTTCTAATATTTCATTGCTGGTATACAGAAATGCAACTGACTTCTGAATGTTAATCTTATATCCTGCTACTTTGCTGAATTTATGAATCAGTTCAAGGAGTTTTGGGGTTGAGTCCTTCGGGTTTTCTATGTCTAGTATCATGTCATCTGCATACAGTGACAGGTGTATCTCTTCTCTTCCTATATGGATGCCTTTTATTTCTCTTGTTTGTCTAATTGCTGTGGCTAGGACTTCCAACACTATGTTGAAGAGCAATGGTGAGAGTGGGCGTCCCTGTCTTGTTCCAGATTGGAGTGAGAAGGCTTTCAGTTTTTCCCCATTGAGGATTATATTTGCTGTGGGTTCATCATAAATGGCTTTGATTATATTCAGGAATGTTCCCTCTATACCCACTTTGGCGAGGGTCTTGATCATGAATGGATGTTGAACTTTGTCAAATGCTTTTTCTGCGTCTATTGAGATGATCATATGATTTTTTACTTTTTTGTTGTTAATGTGGTGTATGATGCTGATTGATTTGCATATGTTGAACCATCCTTGTGAACCTGGGATGAACCCCACCTGGTCATGGTGTATAATTTTTTTGGTATGTTGTTGGATTCGGTTGGCTAAGATTCTGTTGAGAATTTTTGCATCTATATTCATCAATGATATTGGGCGATAGTTTTCTTTTTTGGTGGTATCTCTGTCTGGTTTTGGAATGAGGGTGATGGTGGCATCATAGAATGTCTTTGGGAGTATTCCTTCTTCTTCAACCTTTTGAAAGAGTTTCAGGAGGATGGGCACCAATTCCTCTTTATATGTTTAATAAAATTCGCCTGTGAAGACATCTGGTCCTGGACTTTTATTTGTCGGGAGTGATTTTATGACCTCTTCAATTTCATTTCTAGTGATTGGTCTGTTCAGTTGGTCTGTTTCTTCTTGATTCAGTTTTGGCAGGCTGTAAGATTCTAGAAAGTTGTCCATTTCTTCCAGATTGTCAAACTTGTTGCCGTAGAGTTGTTCATAGTATTCTCTTATGGGTTTTTTGTATTTCTGCTGTATCCGTTTTGATTTCTCCTTTTTCATTTCTAATTTTGGTTATTTGGGTTCTTTCTCTCCTCTTTTTAGTGAGTCTGGCCAGGGGTTTGTCAATTTTGTTTACCTTTTCAAAGAACCAGCTCTTGGTTTCATTAATTTTCTCTATTGTTTTTTGAGTCTCTATTTTATTGATTTCTTCTTTGATCTTTATAAGTTCCTTCCTTCTGCTGACTTTAGGACTCTTTTGTTCTTCTTTTTCTAATTCATTTAGGTGGAGGGTTAAGTTGTCAATTTGGGATCTTTCTTCTGTTTTGAGAAAGGCCTGAATTGCTATAAACTTCCCTCTGAGCACTGCTTTCGCAGCATCCCATAGATTTTGAGCGGTTGTGTCTTCATTATCATTTGTTTCAAGGTAGTTTTTAATTTCCTTCTTGATTTCCTCATTGACGTATTGGGTTTTTTAGTAGCATGTTGTTTAGTCTCCATGCAGTAGGTTTTTTCTCTTTCCTTTTCCCATGGTTGGTTTCTAATTTCATGGCGTTGTGGTCAGAGAAGGTACTTGAGATAATTTCTATGCTCCTAAATTTATTGAGGTTAGCTTTGTGTCCCAATATGTGGTCAATTCTTGAGAATGTTCCATGAGCATTTGAGAAGAATGTGTATTCTGCTTTTTTTGGATGTAGTGTCCTGAAGAGATCAATGAAGTCTCACTTTTCTATTGTTTCCTTTAGGATCTCTGTTGCTTTATTGGTTTTCTGTCTAGAGGATCTGTCCATTGATGTGAGGGGGGTATTAAGGTCTCCTACTACGATTGTATTCTCATCAATATCTCCCTTTATGTCTGTTAATATTTGTTGTATGTATCTGGGTGCTCCTGTAATTGGGGCATATATGTTGACGATAGTAACATCCTCTCCTTGGATGGATCCCTTAATCATTAAGTAGTGTCCTTCTTTGTCTTTCTTTATGTCTTTTGTTTTAAAGTCTATTTTGTCTGATATGAGCGTTGCGACTCCTGCTATTCTGTCATGTCTATTGGCGTGAAATATTTTTCCCCACCCTTTCACTTTCAATCTATATTTATCTTTTGTCCTAAGGTGAGTTTCTTGTAGGCAGCATATTGAAGGTTTTTGCCTTTTTATCCACTCAGCCAGTCTGTGTCTTTTGATTGGGGCGTTCAGTCCATTGACATTTAAGGTGATAATTGATAGATGATTATTTATTGCCATTTTGAACCTCGTGTTCCAATTGATTCTATGGTTCTCCATTCTTCCTTTCTTTCTTTTTTTTTTTTTTGGTTTGATGGTCTCCTGTTATTATCTGCTTGAGTGTATTTTTTTTTTCATTTTTTGCAAATGCAATATTTGGTTTTGGCTTGTGGTTGCCCTGTTTTTTAAGTATGCTAACCCCTTCCCATAATTGTGTGTTTTAGCCTGATGGTCCTGTAAGTTCAAACACTTCATTACTATATTAAAATTAAGAAGAGAAACATACAAACAAACAAAAAGGGTTATTTACTTCCTAACATCCCTTGCCCACATTTTATGGCTTTGATGACTCTTTTTTATTTTTTTCTTTTTAATTTTATTTTGTTTGAGGCCTGTTCATGATTAAATCTGTATGCTGGCTTATTTGAGTGACTGCTCTCTGATTGTGGTTTCCTCAGTCCTAGTTCTTCCTCTTCTTCATTTTTTTTCTTTTCTTTTTTCTTCCCTTTCCTTCCTTTCTTTTTGGTTTAGAGAAGCCCTTTCAATATTTCCTTTAACCTGGGTTTTGTGTTGCAGTATTCTTTAAGTTTTTGTTTGTTGGAAAAAATTTTATTTCCCCTTCTATTTTAAATGATATTCTTGCTGGATAGAGTATTCTAGGTTGCATATTTTTTCCTTTTAGCACTTTCAATATCTCTTGCCATTCCCTCCTGGCCTGTAGTGTTTCTGTAGAGAAGTCAGCTGATATTCTTATGGGGGTTCCCTTGTAGGTAACATTCTGTTTTTCTCTTGCTGCCTTTAGGATCCTCTCTTTATCACTAACTTTTGCCATTTTTATTATGATGTGTCTTGGTGTGGGTCTGTTTGGGTTCAGTTTGTTTGGGGCCCTCTGTGCTTCTTGTATCTTGAACCCAGCAGCCTTTAGATTTGGGAAGTTTCCAGCGATAATTTCTTCAAATATATTTTCCATCCCCTTATCTTTTTCTACTCCTTCTGGAATTCCTATTATGCGTAGATTGACCCGCTTTATATTATCCCATAGGTCTCTTATATTGCTTTCCAGTTTTTGGATTCGGTTTTCTGTCTGTTGACCAGATTGAGTGATTCCCATTATTCTATCTTCCATATCACTGATTCGTTCTTCTGCATTATTCATTCTGGTTTTTACTGCCCTTTGTTCAGTTTGCATCTCTGCAAATGAATGTTCTAGTTTTCCTTGGCTCCTCTTTATATTTTCTAGTTCCTTTCTGAGGGTATCTGCGTTACTGTTCATATCTTCTCTTAATTCCTTCAGTATTTTCACTATTTCTCTTTTGAACTCCAGGTCTGTCAGACTGCCAAGATCTGTTTCATTGTTGACTGTTTTAGGGGAGTTCTCCTGTTGGTTTGACTGGGGGTGGTTTCTCAGCTTCTTCATCTTGCTTGTTGTTTTCTTTCTCCTGAGGGAGTTGTACTCTCCGTGATTGGGCAGTGTTTGCCTTGTCACTGCCGTGGAATATTTCCTGAGGGCTGGCGTTGTTGGTCAATCTTTTTTGAGGCAGTGTGGCTTTTCTGGAGTGTTGATGGGGCTAACAGTGTTTCTTTGAAGCAAAGGAGGACTTCCTGAGGGCAGACAGGACTGGGAGGTCCACACCACGATGGTAGCAGATTTCACTTGGTCATGCAGAGCTTGCTCTGGTGTTTTTAGGCTGTGGGTTTCTTGCAGGGGGTTGGTGGTGTTGGGCAGCTGTTCCTCAGGAGTGCAGCACCCCCTGGGGGCTGGAGCAGCTATCTGGGTCACTGAGAACCTAAGAGGCTCTTCCCTAGGGCAGCCCAACTCAGAAGGACAGCCTGCGAATGTAGGCGGATCTTTTCACAGTCTGGCCAAGCTTGTTGCAGCTTTTCTGGGCTGCTGGGGCTCTTCTCGGGGGCTGGTGGTGCTGAGCAGCTATTCCGTGGGAGTGGGGCACCCCCTGGGGGCTTGGGCGGGTAGCAGTGCCACTGGAAATCCAAGAGGCTCCTCCCCAGGGCAGCCTGACTCAGAAAGACCGTCTGAGATCTTTTCCTGGCTTGGCCAACCTTGTTGCAGCTTTTCTGGGCTATAGGGGGTGCTGCCTGGAGCTGGCAGTCCTATGCAGCTGATCCATTAGGGCACCCCTTGGGGGCTTGGGCGGGTAGCAGGGCCATTGGAAGCCCAAGAGGCTCCTCCCCAGGGCAGCCTGACTCAGAAAAACCATCTGAGATCTTTTCCCAACTTGGCCAGGCTTGTTGCAGGTTTTCTGGGCTGTAGGCGGTCCTGCCTGGAGCTGGCAGTCCTATGCAGCTCATCCTCTATAGCTTGGCACCCCCTGGGGGCTTGGGCGGGTACCAGGGCTGCTGGAAATCCATGAGGCTCCTCCCTGGGGCAGCCCTACTCAGAAAAACCATCCGAGAATTAGGCAGATCTATTCACTGCCTGGCTAGCCTTGTTCTAGCTTTTCTGGGCTGCAGACCTTTTCTCGGGGGCTGGTGGTGTTTGGTGCTACTCTGTGGAAGTGTAGCCCCTCCAAAGGGCAAGCAGGCCTGTGCAGTGACAGCCCCTGCGGTGGTAGGCTTCAGGCAATTGTTGAGGCCAGCCCTCCTGGATGGCAGGCAGCCCCAGGTTCGGCGAGAGTGTAGGGGGTGGTGGGGGTAGGGGGAGGGGATGCACTGGGAAGCACAGCTTTCAGCTAGCAAGCGGGCCTGTAAGCTTGCTGTGGCATGGGGGGTATTCTATGGGGACCCACCCCTTCTTCTCTCCCCTCCCCAGCGCGGGCGCAGACCAGGCTCTTCTCCCAGGTTCCCTCTGTTGCAGCTTTCCACTTCCCCTCCCCTAGAGTATTGCTCCCTTCCTCTGCAACAGCTTTGTTTTCTAGTCTCCCAGGCAGTCTCTGCCCGGTCAAATGGTTTCCAGACATCCCAAGCAGTTTCCGCTCCGCCCCGCCCCCCCAGCCCGGAGACTAACCTCTGGAGCTGAGTTTTCGGTGCCCAGTCCCCATCCAGGCGTCCCCTGTCCCTTTCCCGGGGACTAACCTCTGGAGCTGAGGACTCGGTGCCCAGCCCCCATCCAGGCGTCCCCTGTCCCTTTCCTGGGGACTAACCTTCGGAGTTGAGGTCTCGGTGCCCAGCCCCCACCCAGGCGTCTCAATTTTTGGTGACTGTGCCCATAGTTCAGATGGTCCGTTCGGTTCTTGATCGGCTTTTCCATACTCCAACTTACTGTTACACTCTTCTCTGCATCTGGAGATTCCTCCGGTTCGTTTGATCTTTCCCCCGTGTAGGTGACTTTCCAGGGTGTGGGATCCCTTTCTCCTCCGCAGTTCCCTTTTGGGAGCGCCCGTCCTGCTCGGATTCACCTTCTCTCACTCTCCTCTTTTCTCCTGTTCTGCCCAGTAATGTCACAAACTTCTTGCCGTTATTGAAGTTTAGGTTCCTCTGCCAGCGATTGGTTGCTGTTCTGTGCGAGTCATTTATTCTGTAGATGTGCTTTTTTTGTTGTGTTTGTGGGAGAGGGCGAGCGTGTCCCCCTACTCCTCTGCCATCTTGTCCTCTCTCCTCCTCAACCAACTTTCTAAGAACCTCTTCCCTTCCTCAGACTGTCAGCAATCAGCTCACTCAGGATTCCAACTTTGGACAAATTCCTGGAACTTGAAACTCACATGAGAGAGGAATGAAGAAAGATTTATTTATCCCAGGACTTCTGCCTGATTTATTTGCCCCTAATTTCATTCTGGGACCAGGCAAGGCGCAGGCCTCATTTTCCTGGCAGCCCAACTTCACTGCATCTTTCCTTCTACCCAGGCATCCATCCAGCTGAGGGTCAAGGACGATAACTCACTGGAGGAACAAAGCAGGTGGCCCTGGCCTAGGTTCAGCCCTAGGGACTTTCTTCTTTCTAAAACTTCCAAGAATCTCCAGTCCCAGATAAGGTATGCTGTCAGTTCTTGGCAGATGACTTGTCCCCCTTTCCCTTTTCTACCTAAAACTAAACCTCCCTTTCTTCTGACATACAATGTAAAATACTCCTGCTGGAGTTGGACCAAGAAATCTTTGGGAAGTTATCTAGGGTATATTTCTGTGTCCAAGAGGTAAATCCCCAGCTTCTTAACCTCCAAAGTAGCTTGTTTAAGTCCCCTATTGAAAGAATCTGGGACTACTTTCTTACACCATATAAAAAAATTAACTCAAAATGAATTAAATACTTAAATGTAAGGCCTGAAATCATAAAATTCCTAGAATAAAATATAGGCACTTTGATTTTGGTCTTAGCAATATTTTTTTGCATATGTCTCCTCAGGTAGAGGAAACAAAAGCAAAAATAAACAAATGGGACTGCATCAAACTAGAACACTTTTGCAAAGTGAAGGTAACTATCAACAAAACAAAAAAGCAGCCTTCTAAAAGGGAGAAGATATTTGCAAACAATATATCTGAAAGCAGGTTATTATCCAAAATATACAAACAACTCATATAACTCAACATCAAAAAAAAAGAAAAAACCTGATTAAAAAGCAGACAGAAGGCTTGAATAGATATTTTCCCAAAAATGCTTACAGATGGTCAACACACACATGAAAAGATGTTCAACATTACTAATCATCAGGAAAATGCAAGTCAAAATCACAGTGAGATACTACCTCACACCTGTCAGAATGGCTATTATCAAGAAGACAAAAAATAACAAGTGTTGGTTAGGATGTAGAGAAAAGAGAGAGCTTGTGCAATGTTGGAGGGATTGTAAACTGGTGCAGCCACTGTGGGAAACAGTATGGAAGTTCCATTATAAAATAAAAATAGAACTACATCATAATCCACCATTTTCATTTCTGGGTATTTGCTATCTAATTTCGAAAGCTATATGCATTCCTATGTTCAAAGAAGCA
The DNA here is from genome assembly GCF_016906955.1 of Phacochoerus africanus. Classification (NCBI taxonomy): domain Eukaryota; kingdom Metazoa; phylum Chordata; class Mammalia; order Artiodactyla; family Suidae; genus Phacochoerus; species Phacochoerus africanus. The sequence continues at coordinate 56,030,229 of NC_062560.1, forward strand.
TTATTTATAATAGCCAAGATGTGGAAGCACCCTAAGTGTCCATCAATAGATAAAAGCTTAAAGATGTAGGATGTGTGTGTATGTGTAATGAAATATTAGCCATTAAAAAAAAAACCTTGCAATTTGTGACAATAGGGATATGCCTTGAGGGTATTATGCTAAGTGAAATAATTTGGACGAAGAAAGATAAATGCTATAAGATTTCACTTATAGGTGGAATCTCAAATACAAAACAAATGAACAAATGTAACAAACAAGAAGGAGATTCATAGGGACAGAAAGTAAATCAGAGTGGTGGGGAGTGGGAGATGAATGAAATAGGTGGGGGTGATTAAGAAGACAAATTTCCAGTTATAAAATACATAGATCATGATTAGGCATATGGTCATAAATATTGTAACAACTTTGCATGCTGACATACGGTAACTAGAATTATTGTGGTGATCATTTTGTAAAGTGTAACCGTACCATATCACTATGTTGTACACCTGAAAGTAATATAATATTGTAAGTCAATTGCACTTCAATGAAAAAAGAAAGAAAGAAAGGGAGGAAGGAAGGAAGAAAGAATGTGTGAATGAATGAATGAATCTGGGAACGTCCACCTCTGATCTCTGACCACCAGCCTAGAGCCCTGGGTCTTCAAATCTGCATATTCTGGAATTCTGGATAGGGAGGCCTGTGCCAGGATATGAAGCCAGTCCTTAGCAGGCCAGATGTGGCAAAGAAACCTTTGGTAAATAGCCATCCCAGCAGCACAGGTCCAGGGAAGAATTTTCAGAGGTGGTTCAGAGAAGGAAGGTCTAAATGTCCTCTTCTAGTCCCTCTAGGAAGCCAGACTCTCTGGCTCCCAATCTGCCTAACTCCTGTTACCACTTCCCCATCTATCCTGGTAATGATGTAGAGTAACATTTGAGTCTTGTTACTTGCCTGCAGAATGTGGGGCTATGTGGATATCCTGTGGATTATCCCTGGAAGATAACCTCCCTGTCCCCTCATCCTTCAGGGAAGAATGGAAGAGCTGGATATGGCTGGGAATTCCACTTTCTAGGAACAAGGCTGGTAGAGGAAGCTAAGCCTCTCTACCACTGTGTGGCACTATTTACCCACTTTTCTATGCAAAGCTAACAGCAGCTGTGTTGTAAAGCAAACTGGATTTAAAACTCCGAAAATTTTCAGGGATTTTCTTCTAACTTGGTTACTAATACCGCGAAGATGCTTGGGTAAATCTCTTGCCTTCTGTGAACCTCAGTTCCTCATTTTGTGAACTGGGAAGCAGATGGGAGCAGTCCCTAAAATCTCTTCCAGCTTCATTATTCAGCAAGTATATGAGTATACTCTAACAGTCATACAAGTGATGCAATTTTGGGCCTTTGGGCCACTAAGGATGCGTATAGCAAAAAGCACAAGGGCCAAAATATGTGTGTGGAGTTGAGGTCAAGGAGGACAGGGGTCATGGAAGCAGGAGGACTTTGCAACACATGGACAAAGATTTCTCCTGAGCCTTCCATGGTACAAGGGAAAAGATGAGAAAGCCATTCATTTGCAAGTAAACACTGACTGACCACAAATTTGGTGCTGGGCACTATATGATGGAGATAAGGCTATAGTGATGAGTGGAAGTGGAGTGGGTGGTAGGTGGGACAGCAAGGTGAATAAATCCCAAAAGTATTTACCAGCCAGTGGGGAAGTAGATGAGTAAACAATCAATCAGCACACAAGGAAGGATGGAATCCACACACAAAATGGAATTATTAATGCCTGGGAAGAGGGAAAGGAATGAGGAATAAATTTTGACAGGATGGTAAGGAAGATCTGACAGAGAAGGAACAATTTTAGTTGGGCTTTGAAAGATGAATAGATGTGATGGTGATGGCAGTGGTAATATATGTGTAGTTTGGGAAAGGGAGCGCAGGGCTGGGGGAGGAAAGGCAGGCATTCTTGGCAGAAGTAATGGCTTAGGGAAAGATAGTATGATGGGTTCATTTATGCAATTTGGATATAGTAATCTCAGGTGACAAGAGGAAAGGAGTTTGCATAAATGGTTTGGGGCCCGTTTCTGGGTTTACAGAGCCCTTTTGTATGCCCAGCTGTATAGAGTGTAGAGGACAAATTCCCAAGATATGGATATGATACTAGTTCTCTAGCTTGGGGAAGGCAAGACCCACTCATTCACACATATAGAAGTTTACCAAAGAACAGTTACGTGAATGGATCAAGAAGGCCTGACTAGATCAAAGGAAGGTGTACATGGGAGGGCACACTGAAGGAGCATGGTCTTCCTGTAGAGAGTGTTCACCCTCCTACTTTCCCCTGCAACACAGATGGTAGAGGTTTTAAAGATTCTAACCTATGAGGAACAGGAAGAAGCCCTGTCTCAAGAATGGGACAACCATCCTATGAGAACTGGCTAACGGTTCCTGCTATAGCTGCATTGATAGGGCTAGTTATCAGTTTGTTTCCAGTTAAATCTCATTAATCAGGAGCAAATAGCAAAAGGGTTGAGGATCTGGCATCAGTCCAATTAAGGTGACAAAGCCCATAAGATTTAGGTCTTATGGAAAGTTCCGTTCTCTGAGAAATGAGAGATCTGGAAACCACGACAGTTTTGTTTTCTCAGTTACTGATGACTGCCCACTCTGGGCCAGACACATGGCTGGAGGGGGAATGCTGGTGGGGGTGGTTGTAAAGAAATATCAGATACGGCTTAGCCCTTGGGGGATTCACAGTTTAGATTGATACAGTAGGTATAATAAGGGCCCTCCAAAGATTTCCATATACTAATCCCTGGAACCTATGAATATGTTATATTACATGGCAAAGGAAAATTAACATTGCAGATGAAATTAAGATTGCTAATCAGATGATCATAAAATAGAAAGATTTTCCTGGATTATCCACATGGGCCCAATGCCATCAGAGTCTTTAAAGTGGAGGAGAGGCAGAAAAAGATCAGAATGATGAGGTTTGAGAAGGACTCCACTTGCTATTTTTGAAGATAGAGGAAAGGGGCTAAGAGCCAAAGAATATAAGTGGCCTCTAGAAACTAGAAAAGTAAAGGAAACAGATTCCCCATTAGAACCTCCACAAAAGAATGGAGTCGTGCCAACACTTTGATTTTAGTTCAGTGAGTCTGGTGTCAGACTTCTGACCTACAGAACTGAAAGATAATACATTTATGTTGTTTTAAACTACTAAGTGTGTAGCAATCTATTTATAGCAGCAATTAGAAAACTAATGCCGAGTTCCGGTTGTGGCGCAGTGGTTAACGAATCCGACTAGGAACCATGAGGTTGTGGGTTCCATCCCTGGCCTTGTTTAGTGGATTGAGGATCTGGTGTTGCCCTGAGTTGTGCTGTAGGTTGCAGATGAGGCTCAGATCCTGCATTGCTGTGGCTCTGGTGTAGGCCGGTTGCTATGGCTCTGATTAGACCCCTAGCCTAGGAATCTCCATGTGCCACTGGAGCGGCCCTAGAAAAGGCAAAAAGAAAACTAATGCAATGAGGTGATAGACATATACATAATTATTTTTTAGTACGAAATATGATCTAGAACCCCCCCCAATGTAGGTTGCAAAGTGCAGAGGACAGGACTTTGTCTTGGGGAGAAGGATTCAGAGAAGATTCCCCCAAAGAGGAGGCACTGGAGATGGCTATAAAAGAATAAGTAGTCTAATTGATAGATATCTGAAGGGGATGGGACAGCTGTTAAGAGACTGGCTGGTTTAGGGAATCAAAAAGCAAATGGGTACTATATCTAGTCACTTGTGATGGAACATGATGGAGGATAATGTGAGAAAAAGAATATATATACATATATATGTATGTATGTGTGTGTATGTGTGTGTGTGTGTATATGACTGGGTCACTTTGCTGTACAGTAGAAATTGACAGAACACTGTAAATCAACTATAATGGAAAAAATAAAAATCATATAAACTTTAAAAAAAAGTAAATGGGTTAGTGTGGATGAGGGGCAGGACATGTGAGGGGAAAGGGGCAGGGATCAAGTGAGAGACGAAGCTGCTGCTGCTACCCTCCTCACTTGGAAAGCGCCCAAGTTATTTTCTGCCCTCTTTGCCTGAGGTAAGAATACAACCTTGTAGAGCTAAGTCCTGCCTCAGCTGTGTTTGTCACCACCACCCTCTCCTCCCTCCAGTCTCAACATGAAGTCCACTGAAGAGACCCACTCTCACAGCAGTCCCACAGCAAGGCAGTGACCAAGAGGGAGAAGAGGAGCCATGTCTTGAAACTCTCAAACCAACAAAGCCCTGGCTCTGAGGGATAGACTGAAAATGAAGAGTTGGGTAGGGTGTTGGATTGTGGTAATAATCTTTATTCCTCTTAGGAATTTCTGGTCTGGTGATGGGAGAAAGGCACGGGGGCTGGGCCAAGCAGTGGCACTGGGGGCTACCTTGGAATATATGATCATCTGGGTGCTCCATTGGCAAACTCTCATGGGCAGCAAGATAGGAGACTGGCCTGATTCCCAACGACAAGTTCTGGAGACAGAGGTTGTAGGAGAGGAGAAGGAGATGTGGCTTGTCCCAAGAGGCTGGAACCTCTGTCAGTCTGTCATAGGCCACAAACAAGCAGGCTTCTCCCTGAGGTAGCTTGTTCCCTTGCTCCTCCCCTTTTCCCATTCCTACCCTCAACATGGGCACCAGGGCATCTGGAGAAAAGGAAAGAAAAATGAGTGTGCAGAAACAGCTGGATATATCCAGGAGCATATCTGGCCTCCCAGGCTGTCTTCTAGCCCCCACTTGTCCCTCCCCTGATACGCCATTCTCCTTTGCATGCTTCTGATAAGAGGACTATAATGGAGCTGGGGGAGGGGGAGATGGGGAGAAAGTTGTTCAAAATATTAGAGCAGGGCTGGTTTGCTTGGGGTGGGGGAAAAGAGCTATTTGAAATATTAACTCCTTTTGTGAGGTGGCCTCTTGGCTGGAGCCTGACCACCTAACTTCCTGTTTTTCCTCTAGCTGCCTCCTCCCCTCCCTCTGCTCTGGACTGGAACTGAGCCGGGGGAGGAAGGAGAAGCAGCAGAGTTGGCCAGGGTCTCTTGTCTGATTCCCTGCAGGCTGGGGGCCAGGACAGCCTCCCTAAGCACTCTGGCAGGAACACATATAGTCCCGAACCAGATTGTTGCCTCTCAGCACTTGCTCTTCTGGCCACGGCAGGAAGAAGAGGCTCCTGGAAAACCCCAGCTCCTCACCAGCTATTCCATGAGTCCTGGGGCCTTTTATCTCTCCATGCAGGAGCAGTCACAAACTCCAGACGTGGTGACAATGCTGATTATACCACCCGTCCCAGCTCCACCGGCCCTACCGCCCAGCCAGCCACCAGTCCCTTAACTGCCAGAGTTTGTGGATCATGCAAAACAGCCAAGTGAGTGAACAGGGGCTGGCCAAGGACAGGGTGCGGGGCGGGGGTGAGTTGGTAGGTGAGAGCTGTGAAGTCTCCAAACTAGAGGTGAGTGCCTGTGACTTCTTACTTTTTTGCCATCAGGGACAAAAATAGGAGGCCCCAGCAGGCTGCCTGTCAGGGGGTAGGAAGCATTGAAACATTGATATGAGTATGTATTTTGACTCCTCTGGTTTGCCTTTCTGTGCTTGTCCTACCCTCTCTCTCTCTCCTCTGCTCTCCCCACCCCTCCATTCTGTTCTTACTCTTTTCTTTTCCCAGGCAAGGAACTCATTAAGCCCAAAGCAATTTTAGGGCGCCCAGTAGAGAGAGGTCGGCGCTGCTGCTGCTAGTGCTGGTGGTGCTGCTGACAAGTGCCTGGGACCAGGTGCCAGGGGAGATGGAGTCAAAAACCATCATTGTCAGGTCTGTCGATCCCCTAGCCAGTTTCTCAAGTCAGGTATTTCCTAGTCCCTGTGAGGGCTAGGGATCTCTAAGTCCCTACAGCTTCCCTTGTCACCCCCTCCTCCATCTTCATTCCCTATTCCTGGCACTTAGCCTCTTTCAGCACTCCTTTTTTTAATGATTTTTATTTTTTTCCATTATAGCTGGTTTAGAGTGTTCTGTCAATTTTCTACTGTACAGCATGGTGACCCAGTCACACATACACATATACATCCTTTTTTCTCACATTATCATGCTCCATCATAAGTGACTAGACATAGTTCCTAGTGCTATACAGTAGAATCTCATTGCTTGGAGTTAATGGATTAGCAATGAGCACTCATCTTTTTATTGCCTCCCCTACTCCACCTCTGTTCCAAATTTTCAAAGTGAGGGACAGGATGAGAAACATCCTTCTTCCCATCTTGGCCATTTAGTTGGCATTTGCCTGTCTGTGACTTACACTGCTGTGTACTGTGGCACAATTGTTCTCTCAGAGTTACCAGGTCAGGCATTTCCCAAGATCCTCTGAAAGATAGAAGCTGTTTCCGTGCTAGGCTGGCTTTGCTCCTGGAATTTCTGGGCCCAAGAGAGACTCTGGCTTGTTACTGTGTCCACATCTGAGAGCTGGCTGTCTTCCTGATACTTAAAGACCCAGGAGGAAGCAACTCTCAGCTCCCTGCCTGGGGTAGCCTCTCTTGGGTGCCTGGGCTACCACATCACTTCTGTGGCTCTCAGCCCCTTCCTTCCCTGTCCAAGCTTTGGAAGGGAGAGGAAGGCAGGAGGACCCTATCCTAACCCCTGTCATCCCTCCTCTTGCTAGTGCACTCTAGCCAGCCAAGAAGCAGGTTCACAGTTTGCCATGGAGGGCTCAGATGATAAATTGATCTTGAGCATAGGGGGCACACACCACGAGACTTAAATTCTCACTGTGCAGGTCTTCCCAGGCATCCACCTTTACAAGTTGACTGTGCCACCCCCACCTGGCACCCCAGTTGCTCAGTGTCCACTGGTTGGATAGTTTTTCTTTGACTGAAATCCTGAACTCTTTAACTATGTGCTAGGCTACTACTCTACTGGGCAGCTACACAGCCCTGCCATTTGTCAGGATGTCCTAGAGGAGGAGTTGGCTTGTTAGGACCTGACAGAAGTGCCACTGGAATCTTGCTGCTGGCTCAAGCTGAGTGACAAGAACGCCCAAACTCAGGACTTCCTGTCTTGGGAGGCCTGTGAGAATATGCATGTGGATGAGCACCTTCAGTTGAACCCCACTGAAGGCCAGAGACTACAGAATGCTTGGAAGCCTTGGCCCTGGGTGCTTCTTGACCAACTCCAGTCTTCTCTAGGGGCCAAGGTAACTCATTAACAGTGTACAGTGCCATGCTAGACACTTGTACTCCCAAAGGACCCTGCAAAGTTTCCACAGTGTCTACACACTTGGCATGGTGCTTGGGCCCTGAATCTACAGATATTCAGAACAATTTGAGGGAATCCTCAAAAAAGGGAGACAAAGAAGGGTGGGAGTATAGTTACAGAGGTGGGATGACTGGCAAGTGAGGGTATTTCTGACATGCCTCTTTTTTCCCCAGTGCTTCTCCATGATTGCCACATTCTTTACCATGTATGTTCTGGTCATCTTCTTCTAGGAGACAGAGGTCCAGCTGGATTGCTCCCCTGCCAACTTCACTCCTATGGGACATGGGGTGGGGGCAGGGGAAAACCAGCAGTAGCAGCAGAACAATGGTCTCATTTACCACCATGCTCCCTACCTACAATACCTGGAACTACTCTATACCCTTTGGTTTGGAACTGAGCTCTTTGCCCATGCCACTTCCTGACCAGATAAGCTTTGTTTCCTGTGCATCCCTCTCAATCTAGCTGACCTCTTCTGTCTGTTCCCTGTGTTGGTGGAATTAGTAGTGGGTGACAGGCTGAACAGCAACCCCATCTCTGCCTAACACTTGGGGACATTCGTTCTCTTCTTCTAGGAGACAGAGGTCCAGCTGGATTGCTCCTCTGCCAACTTCACTCTGGTTCATTTCCTGGGCTTTCTTGACAAGTCCCTGGCCATTAGAGTCCTGGTTCATACCCTCTATTACTCCTGGGAGGAGATGTGTGCCTCTCTCCTGGTTTGGGTGGCTGAGATCTTATTCTTTGGCTTGCTCTTCCTCTATGGGAAGTTCTTGGATATGTCCACTCAAGGTCAGGGTGAGCCTCACGTTGGAGACATATCTACATGTTTCTGGTGGACTGTCATAACCCTGACTACTGTCAGTTATGGAGATGTCTACCCTCTCTCTGCCCTAGACCAGCTCACTGCTTCTGTCACAGCCACTGTGGGCATGTGCACCAGTGTCTTGCTGGTGCCTATGTTCTTTGTCCTCTTTTGGCACTATTATGCTTTAGCCCTGGCTCACCAGAAGCTAAGGCCCAGTGGGATCCTGTGATGGGCCCAGTGGTCTAAAAGGGTATAATCCACCTTACCTTCCTCCCTCTTGCTAGTTTTTTTTAAATTTTTGTTTTGTTTTGTCTTTCTGCCTTTTCTAGGGCCGCTCCCGTGGCATATGGAGGTTCTCAGGCTAGGGGTCTAATCGGAGCTGTAGCCTCCGGCCTACGCCAGAGCCACAGCAACATGGGATCCGAGCTGCATCTGCAACCTACACCTCAGCTCACGACAACGCCGGATCCTTAACCCACGGAGCAAGGCCAGGGATCAAACCTGCAACCTCATGTTCCTAGTAAGATTCGTTAACCACTGCGCCACAACGGGAACTCCTTTTTTTATGTTTTGTTTAGAGATAAGGATTTTTGGCTTTGGATATGGCAAAGTATCCTTCAAGAGTATTCCCAGGTCTTGGCAATCTCTGCCAGTCAGCTGACCATGGCCTAAAGGGTAGACTCTCCCCATCATCAGGGGGCACCCCAAAGGAGATGGCTTAAGGGCAAAGCCAGGTAGGCTTCAACTCCCTCCCTCCACCCTACCCTAACATTTTCTCTTAATCTTTGAGTGACCAGGAGGAATAGAGGATAGTTTTTCCTGGATTTGTGCTATATTTCCCTTTCAACCACTTCTCCACTCACATCACCTCATCCCTGTTCTCCATCTAGACTACAGTCTAGTTGGGCAAATTTTGAGGGATGATAGCAATAGAAAATCAACATCAGTTACCTATGGCTGTGGATATCTGACTGGTTATGGGTATTGATGGCAAATGGTACCAGCAGTGCCCAGGAATAGCCAGGTTGTAGCATTGCTCTCTGTAATGCTCCTGGGACAAATGCTCTTTAGAATCATAAAGGAGGTCTTTGAAGATTCTAAGAGACTTTAAACTGATAAGAGTCAAGTCAGGCTTGAACCCAGAGTATCACTCTAACTCCATAACTTCGTCTTCATCACATTTTGTCCTTCCCAGCTCTGTGATTTTTTTCATAATATTTTAGATATAGCATGAACCATCATTAACTGTGATATATTAGTCATTATTAGCCATACTATCTCAGCTACAATAACAGTATGTAGTCACTAATGGACATGAAATGTTATTGTTACACACTGCATAGATAGAAACGAGGAAATTAGATTTGTTGACAAGAATAGGGAAGTGATTCCCTCTTTGAGATTTTTTAAAAATATTTTTTGATTTTTACTCATTTATAATTCTTTTTTTTTCTTCCAAACACTTTTCAGTACCCACAATGGTTCTACCTCCAATCCTCGCTGATGTTGAATATTTTTCCACTTTCCCGCTTTTTCTCCTCCTCCTCCCTCCCACCCCCTTGTCTTTCTCCTACAAGCATGCTCTTGTAGTAGAGCCTCCTGGCTTTTCCTGTGGTTCCAAGCATCTCTCATCTCTCTTGGAACTGGCTTCCAGGAAGGAGAGAAGGAATTGCCTCAGGTCTGACCTCAAGTCAAGCCACCAGGGTGTCTAAGGAAGAGCCCCAGGCAACTAGGATGAGCTGGGAGGTTGAGTTGAACTCTCACTGTTGCTTCAGCTGTGAGTGTAATTCTGTTTACAAAATTTTCAAATAAAATATCCTTTGAAATCTGTATTACAGGGTCCATCTGTGGTTTTTCTGAGAGTAGCTTATGGGAATCAGTAAGGATAGGGCTGGTGTAATAAAGTAATGGCAACATATGTGGGCAATCATCTGATAGAGTAAAAAGCAATTTTCTACCTTTATTTCATGTGTTTCTCACAATAAACAATTATCTCTCACAAACTCCTTGATTAAGAAAGAAGTACTTTTTGTTTGTGGTAGAAACAAGGTGGGGAGGAGGAGACAGGTCCAGGCGTTGAGGAAGTGTAGTGGAAATCTGGTTTTCCTGTTTAGGGTATGGTGTTGGAAATCCTTATCATAGGTGAGAGATTGAGCAGGGAGAGGTTTCCATTTAAGAAGCACTGAAAGAAGATCAAGATTACAACAAAACATCAGAGACAGCCTCCATCTTCTCATTACCTAAAAGTGAAAGAACTTGAAAAAATGAGCTGCTTTCAGAGAACATTCTAGTCCACTGTTCTTATGTTAAAAATGGGGGAAATGAATTGTAGTGAAAGGAGGGATTTTCCCAAGAGCACACCAGAGTAGTGGCAGATCTGAGAGTTCTATCACCTCAGAGGAATATTGTATCAATCTTTGTTAACTCACCATATCAGATGTAGATGATTAGAATTTCCAACCAAAAGTAAAGAAGACTGTACCCATTGTAGGCAGCAGCTGAGTACAAAGGGGTGGGATGAAGGGATGGAGTTGGAGCTAGGATGTTAGGGAGAGACTTGGAAGACCTTAGTAAATGGCTGGGCCCTATTTTGGTAGGGGGAGGATGTCATAGAACATTATAAAAAGAACCAGGTAAAATGTCAGGGCTGGGAGAAGCCTGGGAGCTCATCAAATCCAAGCCCCTACTGTTTCAGGTGGGGAAACTGAGACCCGGAGAGAGGCTTGGACTTGATCTGGTTTATATAGTGAATCAGAAGAAGAACTAGAGCAACCACAAGTCTGTTCTCCAAGTCCATGATTTTCTTTTCTGTGGAAAGTTTCATTTGTGCCTTATATTCCAAGGGGGAAGAGGAGGGAGTGGGATGGATTGGGAGCTTGGGGTTAATAGATGCAGATTATGGCCTTTGAAATGGATATCAATGAGATCCTGCTGTGTAGCACTGGGAACTATGTCTAGTCACTTATGATAGAGCATGATAATGTGAGAAAAAAGAATCTATACATGTATGTGTAACTGGGTCACCATGCTGTACAGTATAAAATTGACAGAACAATGTAAACCAGCTATAATGGCAAAAAATAAAAATCATTATATTAAAAAAAAAAGAGAAGAACTAGAGCTCTAATCACCTCTGTCACAGGAGAACATTGTATTCCTTTGTTTTCCCCCTTGCATATGCTTTGGATGGTCTGACTTTTTAACTAAGGAGGGAGGGGGAAGGGAATATAGGGTTTCATGATTTGTCCCATACATCTATAATGGAAAATAAAATGACAACAATACAAGACTTAGTATGTGCCTATTTCTGTAATAGAACCCCATATCTGAATCCATCCTAAGCCTCCAGCACATAATGCCCTGCAAGAATAAGTCCACAGATTGCCCCAAATGTCGTTAAACTCCAGCACTGAGCTTATAAATTCTCTAGATCTTAGGGTCTTCCCCAAATACTGAGCCCTTTCCAGTATTTATTCTCCTTCCTATGATTTAGATTCTCATTTCCGTACTAAGGTTATACTGGGTCTTCTGCCAAGATATGAATTGCTTCTACTCTGAGGAAGGCAAGGAGTAGATGGGTGCTAAACATTTTAATTTGAGCAGCTCCTGCCTTATGTTAAGGATTCTTTGCCTCACCTGTGAAAACTTCTGAGCCAAAGAACTTACTGTTTTCATATTTATCCTAACAGCACAGTCACACTCCATCTTCAAACACTAATCCACATTCCCCCAATATCTATCTACTTTACTCATGGCAGACTCCTCTAGCTGTTGCCTCTGGAAAGCCTCTTGCCTTATTTGTGGCTGGGAAGGAAGATGGGGTCTCCCAGCACACACTTCTATCTGGATCCCTCTCATTAGGGAGCAGCCAGAAAGCCTGTCTTAATTCAGTCTCTGGCAATCTTGCCTCAGCATTTCCCGCAGAGTTGACCTTAGCAGGTCAAATCTAGTTGGGCCTGCGCTTTCATGTCAAACCTATAGAGGGCAATCACTGCTAGTTTATTAGAAATTATTCTGGGCATGGTCTCCCCCTCCCTTCACTTCATTTTTAGTGCTTGTTAAATTCTAGAATCACAGGCTATTAGAGAGTGTGTTTAGATAACTTACATATCATATCCCTTTATGATGTAAGTAGGGGAAATGGAGGCCCAGAGATAGGATGAAACCAATCTAAACTCAGACAATGATTCAATCTGTGGCAATCTGAGTAGTGCTCAGATTTCTTAAATCTCAGGCCAGAACTCCTGAAACACAGTGTTAAGCATCTAGACAAGTGCTTCATTTTATAGTTGCAGAAACAGAGGCCTAGGAAAGAACTTGTCTAAAATCCTAGTTGTTGTGACAGAGCTAGGACTAGAACCCACGTATTCTAAATTTCAGTCCAGGACCCTTGAAAGATAATGTTAGGCATCTATATTATCCTGTATGTTACAGATGAAAAGGGCTCAGAGAGGGAATGCAATCTTCCTGCAGTCAAAATAAATTAGTTATAGTCAGAACTAGAGCCCAAGTCTGGCTGTAGAACAGAAATTGGAGATTCTGACTTTTAGTCCCTCAGGGGCTCCAATGGCTTGGGGACTTGGTATCTTTGAATTAAATAGCAGATATTTACAGTTTTTGTTTAAGCTAGACATTTAGTCTTTAAGAGGCTGGAGCAGAACCTGGGGCTCAGCATGTATGTGAGGGAGGGGGGTTCAGTCCACCCATGTTCTGGCCCCCCTTTATAGAAAAAACCCTTAAGGAAAGGCTCACTTCATTTCTCCCCTTTCAAGGCCTCTGGCTTTGAGAGTAAGCGGATGACTCATTCCGTGCCCACAGTTGCCCCTGCTAAGAGCATAATTGCTAGCTGGGATATCACCATAGCACCCAGCCATCACATTAGCAGAGTGTTGTCTTGTTTTTGTCAAAGCTCTATCTTTTTTTTTTTTTTTTCACTGCAACTGTTCCAAGCCCCAGGGAGCCAGATGAGGCAGATGTTATTACTCCTTCTACAAAGAGAAACTGATTTTGGGGGTTGGTGGAGGGGGAACTCTTGACTGAACAGGTTTAGAACAGACTGAGACTGAATTCCTTGATCCTTTGATTTCCAAATTTCTGGAGTGTTTTATATAAACACCTAGAGCTGGGAGGAACCATCAGTGTCCCTCAAATGCCCTGATGGCAGCTCCCTCCCTCATATATTCATCAGTGTCAGACCCTGTGTTGGACTTTCACTGGAGACCAAAAAGACCTGGACCCTGTCCTCAAATGTTCACAATCTGAATATCTGTCAATTCAGATAGATATCCACCCTACGCGTCACTATCCTCAGCCTTCTACTAGCAAAACGCTCTGAAAAGTGCCTTTCAACTGATGTTATTTAATCAATTTTATAATCTTTTCAGAACATTTGACTAGGAGTCAGGAGACCAGCATTCTAGTTCCAGTTCTATTACTTCACTGTGGAGGGGGGGCCATTGTCTATGTGCCTCCATCTGCACATCTGTAAAATGATAGGGTGGGGAGTAGGAAGAGGTAGCACTTGGTTGTTAAGAACCTTTGGCTCAGATCATTTAGGAGATGAAGATCCTTCATGGTCTGTGGGCAATGCCCTTTCTTTGAGTGAAAAGCCAGAGACTAGGACCCAGTTATGAGACCCTTCCTCCTGCTGCCTTCCTCCTTAGCACTGTGAGCCCTTTCTGAGTGGAGGGGTGGGGAATTTGAGCTTCCTGAGGCCCCTGGAGGTATTTAATTTCTACTTCTACTCACCAGCAACACTCAGGAAGCATCAACGCTGCTTTGAGTTAGAAGATATTCAGCTAAATTCACCCTCTAAGATTGGTGGTGGGGCATATACAGAGAGATAAGATAAGAGACAGAGAGACAAGAAAGAGATAGAGGCAGAAAGGAAGGGGCAGAGACAAAGAAGGAGGAGAGACAGAGGCGACGGAAGAAGAGGGAGAGAGAGGGAAAAAGAAACTTAAAGATACAAGGAGAGGGATAGGGAGTGGGTGGGAGGGGGAAGAGAGAGAGAAAAAGAAAGAAGAAGAGAGAAGAGAGAGGAAAACAGAAAACAGAGAAGAGAGAAAGAGAGGAGGTGGGGTGGCAGAGAAAGAGAGAGAAGGGATGATAATGGTAGTGCCCATACTTCATCACAGACATCCTAATGTGAGTAGCTGCATAAAACCCTGCATCTTGCAATAATAGAATACAGAACTGGAAATATCCGAGAGAAAACTGAGGGGATGAGACTTGCTCATAGTCACACAGCAAGCTAGTGGCAGTACCAAGACTCAAACTCCTGACTAAAATAGGGTAACTCAAAAGAGACCGAGATTCCAGAAGCCTTGGCTTCGTCAGTGATTTGTCAGTTACTGTAATGCAATACCACAAGAAGAGTGCCAGCACAGGCACTGGCATGAGGGAATCATTTTTCCTCCAGCAGCTCTCCTCTGAGGACCATGACACACATACCTGTGAAGGCTGAATGGGGTAAGTTCAGTTCTGTAATACAGTGCTTTGGGTAGATTAGAGGCAGACTTCACAGAAGAGGTTACTTTAGGGTTAGGCCTTAAAGGATGACAACATTACAACAATTTTCATGGCAGAAATGTAGTCACCCTTCTGAAAATTCAAACTACCCAGGAAAAACTAAAATAAGTAGGATTTTGATAAATGAGGAAGGGAGTGGTTCTAGTTCAAGGGACTAATAGCACAAGGGGCAGGAGAGCTTGTAGTGGGCATGGCTAAAGAGCTGGGCAAGGTGCCATCTGCTTTCTGGAGGGCAGAGGGAATGATCAGGAACAAGGAGCTGCAGATTTTGTTCACTCCATGAATGTCAGGTATCTGGGTTAGCTTGTGCTGACAGTGGGGAGAAAAGGAAGGATTTTGGTAGGGATGAGGCAAGAACAGGGCTGAGCTGTGGAAAGATCCCCTCTGGCAGACAGCCATATGGAAGATATATTAATGGAAAGATACCGACATTAGGGAAACTTGATAGAAGATCTTTGCTGTCGTCCGGGTGATGGATGGGTAATGAGAGTCTAATGCAGTGGAGTAGGAGTGAGTAAGGGTGTTGTGGGGAGGGGATGGCTTTCTAAGATTTCTTCTGAAAAAATACTGTAGAGGATTTGAATTAGGATGATTGTTGGGGGAGGAAGGAGAAAGATGAGCAGGGGTTCAGAAAGTAACCTTCGACAACTCCCAGACAGCTCTCTTTCCATAGCTTCTAGTTGGGGTGTGTGTGTGTGTGTGTGTGTGTGTGTGTGTGTGTGTGTGTTTCCTGTGTGCCTACTGCTCTGAAAGTGTGTGTATGTGTGTTACTTTGTGTCTCCCAATGTGCATGTGCAGCCTCCTGCATCTGTATATGTCTCCAGGCATCTAAACGAGTCTCTATTTTCTGCGCATTTTGTCTAATCCATTCTATGGTTAAATTGATTGGCTAACAGAATGACTTCACATTGCCCTATGTATCTTTGGGTGTAGGAATAGTCATCCTTTCCCCTAAATGTGCTTCTGAATTCTACTTGCTAATCTAGACTGTGATGAACTTGATTGATTAAAAAGCTATTTCAAATCACCTATAGTCCATGGCACAGCTACATCTTGAAATCCAGTTACTGCTGGATATATGAATTACCATAATGTGTTTGGCT
This sequence comes from Phacochoerus africanus, assembly GCF_016906955.1. Lineage (NCBI taxonomy): Eukaryota > Metazoa > Chordata > Mammalia > Artiodactyla > Suidae > Phacochoerus > Phacochoerus africanus. The sequence goes on from NC_062560.1 coordinate 56,045,927, forward strand.
TGATTTCCAGACAATAATTTAGGACCTCACCACCTCTCTATGCAAATGTACCCAGCTAATGAGACTAGAACTGGGAAAGTATTTTTGCAAATGGAACTCTGGCTCAATGAGAGCTCTCTGCTGCCTTGTGAAGAGTGGGGAGGGCACTTGGTTTGAGTCTTCCTGGATACAGGGGCATGGAGTCCGCACAGGCTTTATGTAACTTACAGAATTTAGATTATCCACTTCATTTTCTTCCCATTCCAACCTATGAAATGGGAAGTGTTCTCATCATGCTTTCTTCTCATCCCCAGGAGCCACCAACTCCATCAAGCACAATAGGCTGTCAATGAGCATTTTATGTCTTGAATTGAATTATATCTGTCTAAGTCAAGGCCCAAAGGAAAAAATAGATTTTTCTAAGCTCTCATAGAGGAATTAGAGTTTCTGAATTTCCTGTCAAAAGCTCTTGTAACTATATCATCCTGCTCAGGATTGAAATAGTTCAGGTTCAGATTTCTGAAGTGGATAGCTTATGCTGCATTGACTAATAGTGTTCCTTTTACCTCTCTGAGCCTCAGTGCTGTCATCTATACCATGGAAAGTATAGACTACGAGGTCTTGAAAGGGTTCTTACAGTTAGTTCTGTTTCTAGAAAATTTTGACCAACACTGAGAATATAAACCTGTATGTCCTTGGGTGGAGTAGAGAGGGTAGGAAGCAGTTAAGGCCTGTCTCAGAGGCTGTGTGTCACACCCTTCTCCCCTTCTCCTGACTCCAAATATCCATTAAAAGAAGTAAAATAACTTTTCCGGTTTGGGAAATTTTACTCTGACCCACAAGCAACTGGACCTCTGGGAAGTGGGGTAGCATGTCCGGCTTGCAGCCTCCAAAACCTTATAGGGCTAGAAAGGCCTAAGTGTCTGGCTGGGCAGGTGGGGAGTGGTTGGCCCAGAAAAGTTCTCCAGTTCCGGAGGATTTAACCCTGGTGGGGAAGGGGGTGACTGATACTCAGCTCTGGGCAGGTTGGCAGAATGGCCTAAGACAGTGTGTTCTGGAAAGGCCAGGAATGATGTCATGGGACGCTTTGGGCTACAACAACAGGAAACCACTAAGTGTTTACATTGGCTTGCAGAGCCCAGGCAGCCTGTTTTTTCTTCACTTCCTCAGTCTATCTGTTTCCTCTGATTCAAATACTGTGAAGAGGGACTCACTGCCCAGGCCAGGAAAAGCGGAAGGGAGGATCCCAGGAGAAACAGCCCCTTTCCTAGCCCAAAGGGCTAGATGATTGGGAGGGAAGGCCAGCATTACTGCCAAGGACAGACCTTAGGGTAGGGAAAGCAAGGTTATTAAGACATTCTTCGAGCACTCTAAAACTCTACAGAAAACAACTTCAGAATTCTCCCTAAGACTCAAGTTCTAAATCTGGAAGCTGTCTTGGTCTTCTCCTTAGGCCAAATCAGTCACCCAGTCTTGTGACTTACTGAATTGAATCCATTTAATCAACAGTAGATTTGTGTGCAAAGTGCTGTATTATACTGTGTGTGTGTCTGTGTGGGATACAAACATGAAAAAAATGGTTCTTACCTTCAAGAAGTTGACAATAGAGTGATATAGTGGCAGAGAGTTGTCCTTCATCTGTTCTGTTTTCTTCATTTCCAGGGTTTTTGCACCAATTCATGACCCCCATCACTTCCTACCAGCATGCAGCAGTCTTTTTTTGTTGTTGTTGTTAACTTTATTATTGTTGTTGTTGTTGTTGTTATTATTATTATTATTATTTTGGACAGGTCTCTGGCATGTGGAAGTTGCCAGGTCAGGTATCATACCTGTACCCCGATGGCGACCTGGGCCACTGCAATGACAAAGCCGGATACTTAACCGGCTACACTACAAGGAACTCCCATGAAACAGTCTTTTAATTGGTCTCTGTTTCCACTCTCTCCCTCTCCCATGCTTCTTCCATAATTATACTGAAGTGACTCCACCCACATCTATAGCCTTACTCTCTTTCATTAAACATCTAGGCAGTATGACGGGTGGCTCAGAAAGTGTGGTTTTAGTGCCAAACAGACTTGGGTTTGAATGTCTACCTTACTACTTACTCACAACTAACTCTCTGAAGGTGAGAAGGGGCTTTGCCTTTCCAAACCCTTACTTCTCTAGCATGAATTTCTTCATCGGCAAAAGGAGGATAAAAATTACCTCGCAGGGCTATTGTGAGAATTGAATGAAATTATGTATGGTGTCCAGTGCAGATTTAGCACTTGATAAATGTGAACATTAATTACTATCCCTCAGATGTGCCATGTGTTTTTTTAAATCTATGTTAACTCCTTTATGCCATTTGAAACAGGATCATTACCCTTAAAGAGTGCTTCAACTTATAGAGCAGAGACACCATCTAGAGCAGTGAAATCACCCCCACCGAGGCCATTGAGGGGAAAACAATGTGCCAAAGGTCATGCAGAAAATGAATTCTAGAGCCATGGCCAGAACCACTACTAGAACTAAAACTCGGATTCTTCAGCATCCTAGCTCAGAGAGGATCCAGGGCACTGTGCTGAATTCACACATTGCCAATTGCTAGACCAAACCCTTAGCCCTTAAGATTCATCAACTGGTAATACTACTTTTCTCTGAGAGGATGTGTGTGTGTGCATTTGTGTATGTATGTGTGTGGTGAACACACATACAGTACACATGTACTTTCCTCTCTGTGAGATACTCAGTGTCACTCCAGCTAAAGTATAATACTGAAATTTATTGAGTGCTATTATGAAAACTTTATAAGTATTAACTAACTTTATCCTTATAGCAACAGTTTAAGGTAGGTATTATCATTATTAGGCCCCTTTAATAGATGATAGGTTATGTGATTTGTCCAAAGTTACACAGCTGGAAATGAGAAGTCCAGGATATAAATCTAAGTAGCCTGACTCCAACTTGATGAGCACTTGAAATGTGGTTATCCTTACTAAGGAATTTAATTTTAAATGATTTTATTTTAATAAATCTAAAGTTAAAACTTAGAGTTCCCATCGTGGCTCAGCAGAAACAAATCTGACTGGCATCCATGAGGATGCAGGTTCAATCCCTGGCCTCCCTCAATGGGTTAAGGATCCAGCATAGCCATGAGCTCTGGTGTAGGGCGCAGATGCAGTTCAGATGCCATGTTGCTGTGGCTGTGGCTTAGGCAGGCAGTTGTAGCCCTGATTCAACCCCTAGCCGGGGAACCTTCATATGCTGCAGGTGTGGCCCTAAAAAGACAAAAAATAATAATAATAAAATAAAAATAAAACTTAATAGCCACTTGAAGCTAGGGGCTACCATATTGGTCAGATCAAGTGTAAGTCTATACTGCTTCTCCAGATTCCAGAGGGATAGGAACAATATCTAATAAACTTTTGTGTCATATCAGTCCCCTGCACGGTGCATGGAAAATATATTGCATTCAAATTCAGTTAAGTTAGGAGAATCTTGTGGTTAAGGCAAGAAAGGAGTCTACTCTATGGCAGTCATAATCAGGAGGGATATTTGTGAAATTGTTATCATCATCACCATTACCATAGAGAGCACATAGGTATTAAATGCTATGTGCTAGGCAATTGTTTTAAGTGCTCTATCTGGATTAATTTATAGCCTTATGAAGTAGGTATAAATATTATTGTCATCATTCCCATTTTGCAGGTGAAAACACTGAGGCACAGAAAGTTTGTCACCAGTAGCTTGCAGAATCAGAGTATAAGTCAAGGAAACCTGGCTTTAGAACCTGATCTCAACCATGACTCTGTACTGTGCAGAAAATAGTATGTGTGGGACTCAGTGTTGCGTTAGATGTGGGGAGCAGTCAAAAACGACTTACGTGTTTTTTGGTCACAGAACTCTGGATATCCACTGGGACATATATGCACCTAGGGAACACTGGGGCAGAGGAATAGATGTATAGGGAGCAATATGAAGACTGGTTCATAATAGGGTTGGGGTACATGTGGGATGTCCAGGAGAAGATATCCAGTAGATGGTTGGCCATGTGGGTTTGGAACTCCGAAGTGTTCAGGGCTAGAACATCTATCCAATAGAAAGAACAATGGAAGTCATCAGAATAATAGTAGTAATTGAAGTCACAGGAGTAGATGTGATCTCCCAGGGATAATGTGTGGTGTTAACAGAGTCCAGAAAACATTATGCATCAACATGAAGGAGAGATTCTCTGATAGTGGAATTTGATGTAGAATGTATGGACTCCTTTTGAAGCTTGTTGCAGACAAGCAAGAAAAAGTAAAAGGAACAAGGAGGTCAGGGAAAGAAACATTTTCCCCTGTGGGGGAACCTTCTCCGGTTTCCTTCAGTGGGAATGCCTTTCCCCCAAACCTATTCTTCCCCAGTAGTCTCTAGCTCAGATTATGGCCCTATTATGAGCACAACTGGGCAAACCTCAAACTTAGGGGTCATCTTTGATCTTATCTCTTTCACCTATAAGACCAAATCTATCATCAAGGTCTGTTGGCTCTTTTTCCAAAATATATCCTATTTCTCCCATCTCCACCCCACTCCCCTGGTCCACGCTACCATCACGCTTTGCCTCTATGATTGAAATAGCCTCCTTCTTGGTCATCCATCCTTGTCTCCTTAAAGTCAGTTCTCAACCCAACATCCAGAATGGTAATGTTAAAATGAAAGTTAGTTCGTGTTGCTCTTCTGCTCACAACTGCCCCACAGCTCCCCCAACACATCTAGGACCTAAACTTCTTTTGAATATGCCCAGCTTCCTCTTGGGCTCCAGACTCATGTTTAACACCTCAGTGTGGGTGTCTTGCTGGCCTGTTCTCCCACAATCTTACCTATCAAAGACAGATGGCATCACTATATAACCAGGTGACAAGTCAGAAACATAAGTTATCCTTGTCTCCTCTTTCTCTATCACCACCTCATTATCCAGTCTATCAGAAAGTCTTGCTATACTCAGAATATATTCCTAATATATCCACCCCTTTCCTCATTTACTTCCAGCTGTCAGGCTTAGTCCCCACCTGATCTCTTACCCAGAAAACTGTTTTAGCCTCCTAACAGGTACCCTTGCTTCCAAAATTGCCAAAATTGCCAAAATTGCATTCTCCACAAGTAACCCAGAAGAACCTTTGTAAAACAGATTATGCCTTTCCCCTGCTCAAAATCCTCCAGTGTCTTCCTATCACATGAGGACCACAAGCCAGATTCTTTACCATGGTCCACAAGACCCTACATGATCTGGCCTCTTCCAGTCTCTCCAATCTCATTTCCCGCTACTCATTCCCTTTCTCACCACAGTCCATCCGTGCTGACCATTTTCTAACCTTTACACAATCCAAGCTCATTGCCACCTTCTCTTCCTTGTTATCTGATTCACTTCTTCTTCAGGCTCAGATAGTCACTGGTTCTGGAAGACTCCCTCTCACCTCCCAGACTAGGAAATCCCTTTTGTGTCATTTTCATAGCACCCTCCATGCTTCTTTCATAGCATTTACCCCAGTTTCAATTATTGGTGTGATTGTCAATTTAATGACTAGATTATAAACTCTGTGAGGACAAGTATTATCTTAGAACTCTGTCCCACATGCATAACACAGTGCCTGGAATAGAGTATTAATTCAATTGCTCTTCTATTCATTCAAGAAATATTTATCAAGCACTTACTATTCTCCAGGCCCTGTTCTAGAATCTTGAGGCACAAAATAGATATAAAGCCTCCGACATCATGGAGCTTGCATTCCAGTTGGACACACAGAGAGTGGCAGGTGTTATGTTTAATATTTATTTAGTTTGTGATTTTGAGCCTGAGTAGAAACTACATTACTTAGTTTATTCATTTATTCAACAAGCATTTACTGATTATTTTCAATGAACCAGGAACTTTTGCATCCTTTCATTTAATCCTCAAAATAACCCCATGAAAAAGATACCATAATGAACCCCATTTCTAAGACAGAGTAACTGAGGTCAAAGAGATTTAGCAACTTACTTTCAGTCACACAACCAGTAATGAATCAAGTGTAGGCAGTTTGGCCACAAAGCTGCTAGCTTACTCATCACACTACAACACACTACTTTTGACACATCGGTTCTGAGCCTAAAATGGTATGTGGGAACCCCTGCAGGGCCCCTGACCCAGAGGGAAAACTTGAGAAAAAGTAACCATGCAGAAAACTTCCAGTCTAGACAGGCCTGATATGGCTTCCCTTGCTTTCTCCTTCTCTCATGGTGATAGGGTAGATCTCATAATTGGTTTCTATTTGACAGATTGGGGAAATAGAGAAATAGGGCCAAAGAAGGAGTCACCTAAAGGCATATAAACAGTAAAGAAAGACCTTGGCATCTTTGTATTTAAGGGACCATAGAATAAGACACTGATGTTTACCTCCAGGAAGGGGGAAGGCAGAACAAGTACTTATCACTCTAAAGTCTGAACTCAGGGAAAACCCCACTTCCATACCTTATATGAACACTCATCCCCAATTCCTCCTTATGTTGGGCCAAATATCTGAAAGATAAGAGCCATAGAAAATGGCTCATTTCTTAATCTTCTTCCACCATAAATACAGATATAGGGAAAATACTCCAACCCTGAAAGGTGCAAGGACAAGTAGAAGGGCATAGCCCTACCAGACTGGTCTGCCCTAAGGTCCAGGGAGCTCTGTCTTTATAGCCACCTTCGGCTAAGTGACTCCAAATCCAATGTCATGGGTACAGACAAAGGAAGTAAGGGAGGAGTTAGCAGTTCCTGGGTGTAGCATGGGTTGGGCCTGTCAGTGAGTATGAGTTTGCACATGGGGTCTGTATGTGGGTAAAATGAAAATAGCTTGGCATGGAGAGAAACCAAGTCTGGGAAGGGAGGCGATTCAAAGGGGGATGTGGAAGAATAAGTGAAGAATCTCTGTGCCTAATTTTGTTGCCAGAACACAGTGTGACTATATTTCTGAAAGGCATGTTTATACTCAAGAAGGTGGGAGGGAGGCATGACTTATCATATGCATAGCCTGTGCAAACATATGTGTATTGTGTGAAGTTCCAGGGAAGGAGGAACTGTACCATTGTCTTTGTAAAGTCTGTCTATAGGGATGTGCTGGTCAGTTTCTGTGTGGTATTCAAGAAACACTAGATATAGACAGTATGTCTAAAAGAGATGTTATATGTGAAGTATGCAAGAGAAACATGGGTGAAGTGGGCAGTGTGTGCCGTGGATTATAGGGGATATATTGAAGTGAGGTGTTGTTGACAGAGTGTATGGTGCACTGGTTGTATGGAGTATACACGAGCTGTGGAATGGTTTAGGTACATCAGACCTCTCATGACCTTACCCACATCTCTTTGAATCTCAGCTTTTCTGTTGAAAAAATAGGAATAAGCCCTACCTCTACACAGGGTTGTATGAAAAGTCAGCGACAATCCAAGGGAAGTATCCAACACATAATAAGTGCTCAAGAAATGGTTATTGTCATTATTCTGGCTGCTAAGCGAAGTTGCTAACACCTGGGTCAGAGCAAGGGCTGTTTAAATATTTGCCAAATTGCGGGATGAATGACTTTAATGTGATTTTGCCGGTTTGACACCAAATACTCAGTTGACGCCTAAATTGGGCCCTGAATTGGCCCATTATTTTTTAAATTTTTTTATTGTTATTTCCCCAATACAAATTTTTTCTACAGGATGGTGACCCATACATGTATGGGTACACATACATGTATAGATTCTTTTTTCTCCCGTTATCATGCTCCATCATAAGTGACTAGACATAGTTCTTAGTGCTACACATTAGGATATCATTGCTAATCCATTCCAAAAATGATTTGCATCTATTAACCCCAAGCTCCCAATCCATTCCACTCCCTCCCCCTCTTCCTTTTGTTTAAGTTGAGAGTCCTGGGCTTTTAAAGTCCATAGGTGGTGAAGTGGGGAAGGGAGGAGGTGGTTAAAGTCAATAAGCCTGGACTGGATGAAAAGCAAGCAAAGGGCGGTGCCAGGAGCTCCTCAGACATTCAAAGAACTGAGTCAAGGAGGGGTGAAGATAGTGAAATGCCAGGACCTGAGGAATATTGTGAAGTATGAGAAACATCTAAATTCTCCGTGCCTGGCCTGGGTCGTCTTATTCCAAGGCAACTCTTGGGTTTGAGGATCAATCAAGCTCATCCAGGACAAGGGAAAGTTGGCCACCTAGAGGGCAGAGGGAGGGAAGGGGCAAAACCTGCTTGCAGATTAGCTACTCATTGCCATGAAATTGACCATATATAAAGCATAGACCTACAACCTATATCTCTAGGGTTTAGTTCTGGGCAGGGGCTCATCAAGTGGTCATGGAGAACAGAAGCCACATAGTGCCAAGTCCCCAGCAGTGTTAAGGCTATAAATTAGGTTTCCTGATTCTATTTTGCTTGTGTATCATCTGTCTCTTCTCACAATTCTTCAGGACTGTTTCCCCAGTACCGGAAATAGTACCTTGTATGGAGTACACACTTCATGAATGGTTACACTAGGTCACAGCAGTAAGAGTAGTACTTGTAGCTGTTATTATCATTTCCCCTCTTTTTGGGGGGTGTTTTTATTGTGATAAAATGTATGTAGCATAACACTTGCCAATTCAACCTTTTTATTTAAAAATTTTAGCCATTTTTAAGTGTTTTTGTGGCATTATTACATTCAGTGTTGTGCAACAATTACCACTTACCTATTTCTGAAACTTTTCCATTGTTCCAAATAGAAACTCTATAAGCATTAAGCAATAACTCTTTACTATCCCCCTCCCCCCAGGCCTTGGTAACTGCTAATCGACTTTCTTTTTTTTTAATTTTTGTTTTATTTTTTAATGATTTTTATTTTTTCCATTATAGTTGGTTAACAGTGTTCTGTCAATTTCTACTGTACAGCAAAGTACCCAGTCACACACATATATAAATTCTTTTTCTCACATTATCCTCCATCATGTCCCATCATGAGTGACTAGATATAGTTCCCCATGCTATACAGCAGTATCTTATTGCTTATCCACTCCAAATGCAATAGTTTGCATCTATTAACCCCAGACTCCCTGCCCATCCCACTCCCTCCCCCTTTCTGACTATGAATTTGCCTACTCTGGACATTTCATGTAAGTGGAATCATACAATATTGGTCGCTTAGCATAATGTTTTCAAGATTCATCCATACCGTAGCATGTATCAGAACTTCATTACTTTTAGTGGCTCAATAAGATCCCATTGTATGTATATAACCACTTTATTTATCTATTCATTTGTTCATGGACACGGGTTGTTTCCACATTTTGTCTATCATGGATAATGCTACAATGAACATTGGCACACAAATATCAGTTTGAGTCCCTGTTTTCAATTCTTTTGGGTATATACATAAGACTAGAATTGCTGGGTCGTAAGTAATTCAATGTTTAGCTATTTGAGGAACTGCCAAATTGTTTTCTGCAGTGGCTGCACTATTAAACATTCCCACTGGGAATGTAGGAGTGTCCATATCTCTCCACAACTTTGCCAACCTTTACTTTTCATCTTTTTAAATAAAGCTTTTGATATTTATTTAGTTTTTATTTATTTTTTTTTTTTCGGAGTTCCCGTCGTGGCGCAGTGGTTAACGAATCCGACTAGGAACCATGAGGTTGCGGGTTCGGTCTCTGCCCTTGCTCAGTGGGTTAACGATCTGGCGTTGCCGTGAGCTGTGGTGTAGGTTGCAGACGCGGCTCGGATCCCGCGTTGCTGTGGCTCTGGCATAGGCCGGTGGCTACAGCTCCGATTCAACCCCTAGCCTGGGAACCTCCATATGCCGCGGGAGCGGCCCAAGAAATAGCAACAACAACAACAACAAAAAAGACAAAAGACAAAAAAAATAAAAATAAATTACCCTATTGAATTTTTTGGTTATTATAATTTTTAGATCCAGAATTTCATTTTTTTGTATTTTTATCTCATTATTGACATTCAAAACTTTTTGATACATCTTTCTGATTTTCTTTAGTTTTTTCCATATTTTCCTTTAATACTTTGAGCATATTTAATAGTTATTTTGAAGTCTTTGTATAGTAAGTTTAATGTCTGAACTTCATCTGGGATAGTATCTGTCCATTAATTTTATTCCTTTGAATGGGACATAATTTCCCATTTCTTTGTACCTCTTGTGATTTTTTTTGTTGTTGAAAACTGCAATTTGAATATTATAATGTGGTAAGTCTGGAAATCATATTCCCCTCCTTCCCCAGCGTTTGCTGTTCTGTTGATTGTTGAAAGGCTGAAGTAGTCTGTTTAGTGAGTATTCAAAACTATTTTTGCAAAGATTGTGTCCCTTGTCATGAATGGTCTCTGAAGGCTCTATTCCTTTAGCTCATATTTAGCTAGTGTTTTGACAGATATTTCCTTGAAGGCCAGAATCTAAAAACAAAAACAAACAACAATAAAAGAAAAGCACCCTCCCTCAAAAAAAAAAAAAAAAAAACCCAAAACACTGCTCCTAGTCTTTTCAAACTGTCTCTATGTTGGGGCAATCCAACACTTAGGTTTGCACTGAGCCTGAAGTGAAAGTTAGTGCAGCCTGAATTTTAAATTAGGCAAAATAGAGACAGGTTCCTTTCATTAGTCCTTCAAGTAGACCTCAGAGAACTTAGAATAGACATAAACAGTACTTTGCAAATAAGGTCTTCTCTGCTTCCTCTAAATCTAAGGACCTGGGTTCCACATTGGGAACACAGGCCTTTACCAATTTAAGACCATATCCAGGAGGCGGTGGGACAAGGGCATGCAGAACTTCAATAAATCTCTCCTACTATTTCTGGTTGTCTTTTTCTTGACTTAGTGTTCACTTGAAGGCTAGAAACATTTGACTATTTTCTAGAGTTCTGAAAAAGTTGGTTCTGACAATTTCTTATTTTTTTATTGTTATTTATACAATTTTTTTTCTACTGTAAAGCATGGTGATCCAGTTACACATACATGTATAGATTCTTTTTTTCTCCCATTATCATGTTCCATGATAAGTAACTAGACATAGTTCTCAGTACTACACAGCAGGATCTCATTGCTAATCCATTCCAAAAGCAATGGTTTGCATCCATTAACCCCAAGCTCCCAATCCATCCCACTCCCTCCCCCTCCTCCTGGGCAACTACAAGTCTATTCTCCAAGTCCATGATTTTATTTTCTGTTGAAAGGTTCCTTTGTGCCATATATTAGATTCCAGATATAAGTGATATCACATGGTATTTGTCTTTCTATTTCTAACTTATTTCACTCAGGATGAGAGTCTCTAGTTTCATCCATGTTGCTGCAAATAGCATTATTTTGTTCTTTTTTATGGCTGAGTAGTATTCCATTGTGTGTATATACCACTTCTTCCTAATTCAATCATTTGTCAATGGACATTTGGGTTGTTTCCATTTCTTGGCTATTGTGGATGGTGCTGCAATGAACATGCAGGTGCATGTGTCTTTTTTAAGGAAAGTTTTGTCCGGATATATGCCCAAGAGTAGGATTGCTGGGTCATATGGTAGTTCTACGTATAGGTTTCTAAGGCACCTCCATACTGTTTTCAATAGTGGTTGTACTAGCTTACATTCCCACCAACAGGGCAGGAAGCTTCCCTTTTCTCGACACCCCCTCCAGCAATTGTTATTTTTAGACTTGTTCATAATGGCCATTCTGACTGTGTGAGTAGGTATGATTTGCATTTCTCTAATAATCAGGGATGTTGAGAATTTTTTCATGTGCTTGTTGGCCATCTGTATATCTTCCTTGGAGAAATGTCTATTCAGGTCTTTTGCCCATTTTTCCATTGGGTTGTTGGCTTTTTTGCTGTTGAGTTGTATAAGTTGCTTGTATATTCTAGAGATTAAGCCCTTGTCAGTTGCATCATTTGACTCTATATTCTCCCATTCTGTAAGTTGTCTTTTTGTTTTCTTTTGGGTTTCCTTTGCTATGCAAAATCTTGTCAGTTTGATTAGGTCCCATTGGTTTATTTTTGCTCTTATTTCTGCTGCTTTGGGAGACTGACCTGAGAAAACATTTGTAAGGTTGATGTCAGAGAATGTTCTGCCTATGTTCTCTTCCAGTAGATTGATGGTGTCTTGTCTTATATTTAGGTCTTTCAGCCATTTGGAGTGTATTTTGTGCATGGTGTGAGGGTGTGTTCTAGTTTCATTGACTTGCATGAGGCTGTCCAGGTTTCCCAGCAATGCTTGCTGAATAAACTTTCTTTTTCCCATTTTATGTTCTTGCCTCCCTTGTCAAAGATTAATTGACCATAAGTGTCTGGGTTTATTTCTGGGATCTCTATTCTGTTCCATTGGTCTGTCTGTCTGTTTTGATACCAGTACCACACTGTTTTGATGACTGTGGCTTTGTAATATTGCCTGAGGTCTGGGAGAGTTATGCCTCCTGCTTGGTTTTTGTTTCTCAGGATTGCTTTGGCAATTCTGGGTCTTTTGTGGTTCCATATAAATGTTTGGATTGTTTGTTCTAGTTCTGTGAAAAATGTCATGGGTAATTGGATAGGGATTGCATTGACTCTGTAGATTGCTTTGGGTACTCTGGCCATTTTTATAATATTAATTTTTCCAACCCAGGAGCATGGAATATCTTTTCATTTATTTACATCTTCTTTAATTTCCTTGATTAATGTTTTATAGTTCTCAGCATATAAGTCTTTCACCTCCTTGGTCGGGTGTAAACCCAGGTATTTGATTTTTTGGGGGTGCAATTTTACAGGGTATTTTATTTTTGTTTTCCTTTTCTAATATTTCATTGTTACTATACAGAAATGTGACTGATTTCTGAATGTTAACCTTGTATCCTGCTACTTTGCTGAATTTGTTGATCAGTTCAAGTAGTTTTAGGGTTGAATCCTTAGGGTTTTCTATATATAGTATCATGTTGTCTGCATTCAGTGACAGTTTTATCTCTTCTCTTCCTATTTGAATGTCTTTTCTTTCTTTTGTTTGTCTGATTACTGTGGCTATGACTTCCAGTACTATGTTGAATAACAATGGTGAGGGTGGGCATCCCTGTCTTGTTCCAGATTTTAGTGAGAAGGCTTTTTAGTGAATAGTCATTCTAAAAGCTTTTCTCCCTTGAGTATTTGCTGTGAGTTTGTCATAAATGGCTTTGATTATGTTATGGAATGTTCTCTCTATACCCACTTTGGTAAGAGTTTTATCATGAATGGATGTTGGACTTTGTCAAATGCTTTTTCCGTATATATTGAGATGGTCATGTGGCTTTTGACTTTTCTTTTGTGAATGCAGTGTATGATGTTGATTGATTTGCATATGCTGAACCATCCTTGTAAACCTGGGATGAATCCCACCAGGTCATAGTGTATGATCTTTTTGTTATGTTGTTGGATTCGGTTAGCTAAAATTTTGCTGAGAATTTTTGCGTCTATATTCATCAAAGATATTTGCCTATAGTTTTCTTTTTTGGTGGTATCTTTGCCTGGTTTTGGAATTAGGGTGATTGTGGCATCATAGAATGTTTTTGGGAGTGTTCCTTCTTCTTCAACCTTTTGTAAAAGTTTAAGGAGAATGGGTATATGTTCCTCTTTGTATATTTGGTAGAAGTCACCTGTGAAGCCATCTGGTCCTGGACTTTTATCTGTAGGGAGTGTTTTTATGACATATTCAATTTCATTTCTAGTGATCATTCTGTTCAGTTATCTCTTTCTTCTTGATTCATTGTTGGCAGGCTGTAAGTCTCTAGAAGGTTGTCCATTTCTTCTAGGTTGTCAAATTTGTTGGCATATTATTGTTGATCGTCTTCTGTCTTTTTTTTTTTTTGTATTTCTGTAGTATCCATTGTGACCTTTCCTTTTTCATTTCTTATTTTGTTTATTTGGGTTTTTTCTCTCCTCCTGTTGGTGAGTCTAGCCAGAAGTTTGTCAATTTTACCTTTTCAAAGAACCAGCTCATAGTTTTATTGATTTTTTTCTATTGTTTTTTGAATCTCTATTTTATTGATTTTTCTCTTTGACCTTTATGATTTCCTTCCTTCTGCTGACTTTAGGGTGTTTTTATTCTTTTCTGGGTTTTTTTTTTATGTTTATGTGGGGGGGGGTGTTAGTTTGGAATTGTCTACTCTGACATTTTGCTACATTATCTATCATTTTTAAAATAATAGTTTCATTGAGATACAATTCACATACCATACAATTTACCTTTTTAAGGTGTACAATTCAGTGGGCTTTAGCATGTCACAGAGTTTTGCAAATATCACCATTATCTTAATTTTGAATATTTTCATCACCCTAAAAAAACATGTACACTTTATCAATCACTTCCTATTCCCCCCCCCCCGCAGCACTAGCAATCACTAGTCCAATTTCAGTCTCTAAGGATTTTCTTTTCTGAATATTTCATATTAATAGAATTGCACATTATGTGGTCTTTTGTTACTAACTTCCTTCACTTTGTATAATTTTTACATGCTTCAGCAATGTCAAAACATGTATTCTTTATCCTTTAGAAAAATGAACTCGGTTTTGAAGTAATAGATTCATATGCAATTGTAGGAAATAAGACAGGGGCCTCCTCTGCAATTTTTGCCAATTACCTACAAGCATAACACAATATCACAACCTGGATATTGACAATGATATAGTCAAAATACAGACCATTTCCATTACTACAAGGATCCCCCATGTTGTCTTATTATAGCTACTCACCACTCTCCCACCTCTATCCCTTTCTTAATCCCTGGAAACATCTAATCTGTTTTATATATATAGTCATTTCAGGAATGTTAAGTGAATGTAGTCTTACAATATATAGCTTTAGAGATTGACTTTTCTCACTTAGCTTAATTCTTTTGAGGTCCATATGTATTGTTGTGTGTCTTAATAGTTTATCTACTTTTTATTGCTAAGTGGTATTCCATGTTATGTGTGCATTACTGTTTGTTCAACCATTCATCCATTGAGGGACATTTGCATAGTTTCCAATATTTGCCTATTATGAATAAAACTGTTATGAACATTCATGTAAATTTTCTGTGAACAGAAAATCTCATTTATGAGATAAATGCCCAGTAGTGCAATTGCTGGGTTGTATGGTAGTTGCATTTTTAGTTTTATAAGAAACTACCAAACTGTCTTTCACATCTATGCCATTTCCCATTCCCACCAGCAATGTGAGTGATTGTTTCTTCATAGTCATTATCAGCATTTGGTATTGTCACTGTTTTTTCTTTTAAATATTCTGATATGTTTATCGTGATATCTCATTTCACAGTGCCCCCCTCAATGACATTCACATGAGAGTTCATGTGTGTAAAGTGTTTGGCATCGCTAGGTAAATGCTAGCTATAATCATTATTACAAAAATGTCAATGATATAGTCCCCACCTTCAAAATAGTCATTATTATTATGGAAAAGAAAGACATGGAAACAAATAATGTCAATCCAGATTGTTTAATGGAAGAAGCTTGAACCAGAAATTATGGGATCACAGACTGGGGATGGAGGATGGTCAGGAAAAGTTTCCTAGGAGAGGCCATTTTTAGCTAAGCTTTAAAGAACAAGTTAGTTTAGCTTAACACAGAGAGGGATGGCCTGGATGCATTTTAAACAAAGAGTATATATAGGATATGGTGGCCAGAAGTTTAATGTGTAAGTCAGGGAGGTAAGGGTGGAGCGAAGCTATAGATGAGACAGAGGAGGAGACAGTGAGGGATCAAGCATCGACTTACTACAAAAAGGATATTATACTTAACCTCATAGGTAGTGGGGAGCCATAAAATCTCTAGGAGTGACATTTTTCCAGGTTAGAAACTTTCATGGTATTCCTAATCTCCTGGGGCTTCCTTCCCAGACTCCTACTAGCCAGAAACAGGCTATTTTCTGGGTCTACGGTAGGCTGGCCATACTCCCTTTCCAATGGTTTTGTTATCAAAAAGCTCTTTATTATTAGACATATTTATGATTCCTCCCAACCCATCACCACACAAAGCCAAAACATGGCCATAAACAATTACTCACATTCCAGTTCTTATTAAGACAATAAACTCAGATATCTATTTTTTAACCTCTGCTCATTTCCCTTGTTTCCCTCCAGTTCTCTTTCAGGCTTTCTTGCTTTCTCCTCCTGTTCCTACCCTAGTGAAATTCAAAGAGCTTCAGTTACTTCATCTGTACCAGGAAGCATGTTTGCCTTAATGGTCTAACATTTGCTGAAACTATTCATAATAATAGGAACTCTTCTCACACCTGTAGTTCCTAATAGCTTATTCTCCTGTCACCCTCATGAGAACTCTGGCATGAGAGTATTAGTTCTGTTTTAATAAGAAGGAGACTGAATTTGTACAACCACTATGGAAACTAGCATGGAGGTACCTCAGAAAACTAAATATAGAACTACCATATGATCCAGCAATCCCACTCCTGGGTATATATCTGGACGAGACTTTCATTCAAAAAGATACATGCACCCCTATGTTCATTGTAGCACTATTCACAATTTCCAAGACATGGAAACAACCTAAATGTCCATCAACAGATGAATGGATTAAGAAGATGTGGTATACATACACAATGGCATACTACTCAGCCATAAAAAAACAAAATAATGCCATTTTCAGCAACATGGATGCAATTAGAAATTCTCATGGTAAGTGAAGTAAGTCAGAAAGAGAAAGACAAATACCATATTATATCCATTTATATGTGGAATCTAAAATATGGCACAAATGAACCTATCTATAGAACAGTAACAGACACATGGGGTTGGAGTTCCTGTTATGGCACAGCAGAAATGAATCCAACTAGGAACCATAAGGTTGCAGGTTTGATCACTGCCCTCGCTCAGTGGGTTAAGGATCTGGCATTGGCATGAGTGAGCTGTGGTGTAGGTGGCAGACACGGCTCGGAGCTGGCGTTGCTGTGGCTGTAGGATAGGCTGGCAGCTCTAGCTCTGATTTGACCCCTAGGTAGGGGTGTGGCCCTAAAAAGCAAAAGAAAAAAAAAAGAAACAGACTCATGGGCATAGAGAAGACTTGTGTTTGCTCACAAGTGGGGAGGAGGAGGGAGTGAGAGGGATTGGGAGTTTGGGGTTAGCAGATGCAAACTATTGCATTTCGAGTGGATAAGCAATGAGATTCTGCTGTATAGCACAGGGAACTATATGTAATCAGTGTGATGGAACATGATGGAAGGTAGTATGAGAAAAAAATGTATATATATGTATATATGTATAACTGGGTCACTTTGCTGTACAGCAGAAATTGACAGAACATTGTAAATCAACTATAGTAAGAATTTTTTTTAAAGGAGGCTGAATTTCAGAAGGATGAAGTCACATACCCAAGGTCACACAGTGTTTCTGGGGTAAAATTGGGCCTTAAACCTATGTGGTGCAATGCCTTACTAGTAGATTAGACATGCTTTCTTCACCTTTTCTTCCAGATCTCTTTGCTTTCTGCTCACTGGCCCTCACAACTCCCAAAAGACAGATTTTGGCTTGAAAGTTTCTACTTCTTGTACAGAAACTCTGATAAAGATGATTGAGAAGGGGAACTCAGACAGGCATCCAAACAGGTCCAGAAGGAAGGCATGTCCTCTCATCACCGTATACTAACACCCAGAACCATGATGGAACGTCAGGTGAAAACTTTTAAAGGCCCCAAGTGTTGAACAGATTGTGGTGCCTCTGCCAATATATAATTCAAAATGAAAACAACAAGCCATTGGAGTTCCCTGGTGGACTAGCAGTTAAGGATCCAGCATTGTCACGATTGTAGTTTGGGTCACTGCTGTGGTGCAGGTTCAATACCTGACCTGGAAACTTCAACATACCGTGGGTGTAGCCAAAAATTAAAATAAAACAAAAACAATAAGCCATTGAAATCAGTGTAAAGAGGTTCATTAATATTCTGATAACTTGAGAGTTCCCATCATGGCTCATCAGTAACAAACCCAACTAGGATCCATGAGGATGCAGGTTTGATCCCTGGCATTGCTAAGTGGGTTAAGGATCCGGCTTTGCCATGAGCTGTGGTGTAGGTTGCAGACACGGCTTGGATCCAGTGTTGCTATGGCTGTGGTGCAGTCCAGAGGCTATGGCTCCGATTCGACCCCTAGCCTGGGAACTTCCATATGCCACAAGTACAGCCCTCAAAAGAAAAAAAATTCTGATATTTCATGATGACTAATTTGAAGTATTTTTGAATATCAAATTTGAAAGTGTTCTCATTTTAGAGGTTTTTGGTGCACTGATTTTGAGGGTGACTATTGTCTTATCTGCAGTACATGGTGGGCGTGAATGCCTGACTACAACACTGCACAAATATGAGGGCTGCTTGGGCTGACTGCCATACTTGCCTTGGTCTCTCTATTTGTCATGGCCTCTGGGGGGCCCTGTCAGCTTCCACTCCTGAGGAATTGGATTCTGTAAGGGACCACCTCCAGGGCTCATTTCAGGCCTCTAGCTACAGGTTGTTGGCTTGATGAATGAGTTTAGGACATAACAAGGAACTGAGGCTCCTTCTTGTCTCTGGCTTCCACTCTCTGAATATTTCTCCTTCTTTGCCCCAGTCTCTCAGACTATTTCTTCTTTTTATCTTATCCTTTTTTTTCTCCTTGTCATTCTGTCTTTCCTTCTCTATTTTCCTCATATTCTAGTGTTTCATCCATTGCTTCTTCACCTCTGTGGATATGAACCTTTATCTTAACTTCTCCCTGTCTTTGTCTTATTTTCTTTCCCATCCCAGAGCCCCACAGGGACTTTTAGAGAGGATAAGTTACTATAGCCTGGGCTTTCTCTCCAGAGAAATTAGGGATGGAGACTTAGTCTTAAATTTGAATGTTTCAGGCTTGGGTGGGGCCCTACAAGGAGAAAACTTTAAAAAGGAGGGAAAACTGGCTTATTCGGTAATAGGATGGAGGCTGGGGTGGGAACTTGGCAAAAACTGTGAGTTCCAATGTTCAGTCAGTGTCCTGGCCCTGTGCTCTCCGACTGAGGCCTTGAGGCTATTTTTGGAAGCTTTCAAAATATCCCAGAACACTCCTACCCCTTCCATTCAGCCTAGGTTGTCAGAGGATTCATTGAAAATAGAAGAACTGAGGCCTGCTTTCTACTTTTCCTGAGCTCCCTTCAGCCCTAAGAAAATAACAGTAACACTGCTCCAGAGTAAGGCATCTGGAGGAAGAGAGAAGTAGCCACACATGATGAGACAGCCAGAGAGCACGATGGAGATAAGTAAAGCACCTCAAATCCCAAGATGCTAAAGTATCTCATCTGGAAGGGACCCTAGAGGTCAGCTGGTCTTGATCCCTCAATATGTAAATAGGGGGAAGACTGGAGAGGGCACTATTAATATTTCTCAAAAAGGAAGGGAGAAAAAAAGAATCTCTTGGATCCATCTCCTTCCCTTCTATCTCTGTCATGGATTGTTGCAATTGTTGCAATAGCTCGGTTATTCTGCTTCTAGACTCTGGGCAATCTAGCTTCTACACTGGCCAGAGAAATCTATCATATTTGGGGTTTGGGATGGGGGTGAAGGAGTGTGTCACACCTGCTTAAAACATTCACTACCTCCCTAGTATCTACTGGATAAAATCCCAAATCCCTTTGTTGAATATACAAACCTAAGTTTATTAGCTCCCATTTACCTATCTAAATTATTTTCTTTCTTGCAATGTTTACCTTTGAAATGTTAGAAACTCCCTGCCACTCTCCATATTCCCCTAGCCCACCATTCTCTCTTTCCCCTCCTTCAACACTCCCTCCCCCTCAAAAAAACACATGCCTGCATGTAGTAATTCAAACAGCTTACTGAGCACCTACTGTTGTCAGGTGTTGTACTTGATACTGGCAGTATAGCAGTGAACAAGAACAGAGGGGGAGGACACAGGTAGCAAAGAGGTGATAAACATAAAGAACACATGGAAGTCATCTAATTTTATGGATAAGGAAACTGGGTCTCAGAGAGAAAATACAATTTGAACACAACACACAGCTAGTACCGAGATCCCAAATGCAGATTTGTCTAAATTTAAACCTGATACTATTCCATTGTTTCCACTACTTACTTCCCTGAGCCTACTCTCTCTACATTTCTTTCACCTACCTATCTTAGCTCTCAAAATTACTCCATTAGAAAGGTACTCCCGTGGGGTAGCACTTGCTTCCAGAATCCCCTATCCACGTGCCAGGACAGCATACCCGGGAGCCTAAGAACACATAGGCAGCTATTAGCATTTCTCAATTTATGAGCTTTAATCTATCAATCTCCTAGCAGAAAGCAGAGGAAAGTGGGTGCTAGATGCTGAGTTCTGATGGAAGATAGAGGAGGTCAGAAGAAAGGTATAGTAGACAGAATGAGGGCTTAAATGTATTAGAAGTAAATATGGATTAATATTTTTATAACCTTGGCAGAGCAAGAGAGAAATAACAAAACAAACACTGATAAGGTTGACAACAGATAAGTTTTAAAAAATTCAGTTGTGAAAAATTAAAATCAAAAGACAAAGGAAAAACTGGTAATATATTTGCAAGATATTTGACATATAAGGGGGTGGTATACTTAAAATATATTTTCTAAATCAATAATACAAAGAGAACACCTCAGGAAAAATCCAATAAAGGATGTGAATCAATTTATAAAAGAAGAAATACAGATGACTAACTTAACATGAAAGGATACTCAATCTCACTAGTAATTATATAAATGAAAATAAAGATGAAGGGATTTTTTTTTTTGTCTAGCATATTGGCAAAGATTAAAATGACTGATACCCAGTGTTGGTGGGCATGTGGAGATAAAAATACTTGCATGCACTACTCATGAAAATGGAAGTTAGAACAATCGCTCTGAATAATATTTGGTAACATGTATCAAAATTTAAAATTTGCTTACCCTTTGACTCACTGAGGAATAAAAGTGGACTGATGTGTAGAGTTATATGTATAAAGTTATTCATTACAATGTTGTTTGATAGTACAAAATTAAAAACAACCTAGGTGTCCTTTGATAGAAGAATGCTTAAAAAAAATTATGGTACATCCATGCAATGAGAGATTGTGTAGCCACTTAAAACAGTGAAATAGACTTATATTAGTTGATGTACAAAAGTGCCTATGAAATACTTTTGAATGAAAAGAGCAGATTATAAATTAGAATGTAGAAATTGCAAGTTATGATTGGTGTGTGACACATACACACACACACAAATTGAGATATAATTTCTAGAAGTTCACCTGTGCATTGGGCAGAGTCCTCCAGGGTCTAGTTTTGAGCATGGCATGTTAACAGTCACAGACAAATGACAAATTGGGGTCTGTCCAGAGGGAAGTAAGTAGGTTTGAAGGGACCCAACTCAGGGAAATAGGTGAAGGTGCTGGAGCCAGAGAGGATAAAAATAAAAATAAAAATTCCAGGGGGAAATGATTCTGGCTTAAAATAAAAAAAAAAAAAAACCTCTTTAATTGCTCTAGCACTCTTACAGTTGATCAGGATATCTAGCTAGGGATGGGAAGAGAGCTTCTCACCACTGGAGGTGTGTAAGAAGATTAGAGAATCCATTAGATGACCTCCAAGTCAGGTCCCTTCTAGTTTTTGCTAGTCTCAGACTTGACAAATGTTGTGGACTTGCACTGCCTGCCAGGGGCTAATGAGAAAAACAAGGGCAGGATTCCCTGGGAATAAAATCTAGTGGGACCTACATCGAGTAAGAGGAAAGATCACAGTCAGCCTGTCTTCCCACCCCCAGCCCCTCAGAGAGATCTCCCCTTACTTCTCCTGGCCACTCCTCCCCACTAGCCCCTCCCTTCTCCCACAGCTTCTGACCTGTGGGAACTGCAGGGCTTCCTGCAAGGAAATTGGAACTCCCACAACTGTTCCCCCTTTTGGGGTATGAGAGTTTAAACTGGCTCCATTGTTAGGCTAAATAGGTAGCCAGTTACCTAGGTGGTGTGATTCCTAGGGCACTAGAGGGAATGTCCCTGTTTAAAGAGACCTCCCAAAGTCTGATTTTTCACCATTAGTGCTTAGTCCTTTGAAACTTGAATGCTTTCCAAAGTTCCTTTGCAAAAATGCCAATAATTCCGAGAAGGGGATTACCTTAAGCTGCCAGGAAAAGGGGAGGGGTGAGGAAGGACTTCTGCATTCTGCAGAGGGCCTCTTCTGAGTGTCTAGAGAAGTTTGGCATGCTGGGAAGCTAGGCAAGGCAGAAGAGGGAAGGCGGCCTTTGGGGAGGAATTTTTCTATCCAGGGACCCAATCTACTGTGTGGTTAAAGCTTAGAACAGCTAGATTCAGTAGTTCTTAGGCCTGGCTGCACATCAGAATCACCTAGAGAGCTTTTAAAAATACTGATGTGCAGACTTCACTCAAGACAGAAGATTCTAATTTCATTGGTCTAGGGTGGGGTCCGAGCATAGTTATTTTTTGCAAATCCTACCAAGTGATTTTAAAGTGCAGCCAGGGCTGTGAACCACTAAGTTAGGAGAAGCCTAGTCATATATAATCCAGTTTGGAGGAGAACAAACAGGACTAGATCAGCCTCCTGTCTCAGTTGTGCAGAACCATGGGTAAGGGATGGTACTACCCCTCTGCTCCCCATCTACAGCCCCTTGCCTCAAAGGTGATTAGAGGTAAGAAGCCTAGTTACTTGTGTAGATGACCAAACTTTCTGGTTTTCCTGAGATGTTTCTGGTTTTAAAACTGAAAGTCCCACATCCCCAGCAAATGGGAAATGTTGGTCACCCTATGCAGGGTGACTGCCAGGTTTTAAACTTTGAGTCATTTATTTCAGCAGAGATTGAGACAACCACTTATTTTTCTCCCTCAGTTTTCTCCTCTGTAAAACAGGGCTAGATTTTAAATGTTTGTTCTGCCTCTCTCACTGCTGCTGTAAAATGGAATAACATTAGTGAAAGGGCTCAGTGATCTGTAAAGCACTGCACACATTACTGGATGGAATGTTATAAATAATAAGCAGTATCTGACAGCCTGCAAAGTTCACAGGATTCTTGTCAGTTGAATCTATAATGTCCAAAAATGTGGTGATTTATCCTTTTCTTCTCTCCCATGTGTTTCTTTACCTCTTCCTCCAACATTTAAAAAATCCTGGGACATCAGAGCTGGAAAGGACCACTGGCACCTTTCAGTCCAATCCCACCATTAAACAGATGGAGAGACAGAGGTCTAGGAGGTAAAATAACTGATCCGAGATCATATAGCTCATTAAGCCTAGATCTGGGACTCAAACTCAGCACATCTTAATGCCCAGCACTTTTATTCCCGAGTTACATAACATTGCCTAACCACCTCCCTGAATCCCATAAACCCATATGTCCTTTTTGAGGGCACTATATTTAATTTCTCCTATAAACACTTTCTGAGTACAAAGAGAAAAGGAAGCCCAAGGGACTGTGGGAGCTCAAGGCAGATGAACAAAATCCAGCTTAGAAAAGTGGATATGATCTGGAAGGACCTCTCAGAAGAGATGAGCCGAGACTAGAAGAAAAGTAATAGTTCTTCAGGTGAACAGGATTGTTGAGGGGGGGGAGCCAGTAGGGGAAGGACATTTTAGGCAGTGGGAACAACATGCCCAATGGCCTGGAGGAGT
Source organism: Phacochoerus africanus (assembly GCF_016906955.1). NCBI lineage: Eukaryota > Metazoa > Chordata > Mammalia > Artiodactyla > Suidae > Phacochoerus > Phacochoerus africanus. The sequence continues at coordinate 56,069,492 of NC_062560.1, forward strand.
CAAAAAACATGGTTCCTCAGTCTAGTCCACTGGTTGGCATGATTGGAAAGCAGGGTTATTGATAGCCGAGCAGATGAAGCTGGTCATATAAAACCTGCTAAGGACTTTGAACTTTAGCCTGCAGATGTCATAATACCACTGAAGGGTTTTAAGCTTGGATCAGATATTTAACTCTCTTTAACCATTTTTAACTCGGGGGCAAATAGAGAGGAATTAACAAAAACAACGTGAAAGTTAATCCTCAATCTCTTGTTTTAGACACTTTCCTGGCCCAGGCTGGGGAGTAATAGAGTCACACTTAGCCCTGACTCATCCATGGGTACTGGGCTGGGAAGAGGCCCAGCTGCTGCATGAAGGTTCAGCTTCACCCTTCCCTGTCTCAGCTGAACCAGGTAGATTCTGGGCCCTTCAGGCTGTCCTCAAAGAGTGTTTTCCCAGGTTTCTCTCTGGGGCTAGGGGCCCAGGGACCCCATACACCTCTACCCCTGGCAGGTACTGCCCCCTGGCAATGTGTCCCCCAAGACATCTGCTCTGGATTTTATTCCCATCTACATTGGGGGAATGTTCCCTATATGTCTTCTGGGCTTCATACCTTCAACTCTCAGGTCCCCATAGCGCAGGGTTCTCTTTCTTTCCCTCCCATGTTTTCCTGCAGCATGTTCATTCAATAACAGTCTACTGAGGAAGGCAGACAAAAGTAATTATAGGATAATGGGGGAGTTGGATGTCTGAAGGAATATAGAGAAGGGAGTTTCGGAGGGGGCAGCTTCCTAGGGAAAATGACATTTGGCTTGGGTTGTGAAGGTTGATAGAGGTTGGTTAGGGGGAGAAAGATAATAAAACTGAAGGAACAATAGGCTTGAAGGGACAGAGCTTTGAACCTACCTGGGGATGATTAAGTGTGGTTCCAAAAAGATAATAAAACTGAAGGAACAATAGGCTTGAAGGGACAGAGTTTTGAACCTACCTGGGGATGATTAAGTGTGGTTCCAACAGAGAAGAAATTCACGATGGGATTAGGAAAGACGGAATGGGAGAGGGAACATTTGTTTAGGTGAGGCAAATCAACTGCCTCCTGGGCCTTTCTACCTGGATGGTTCACGGGTATCTCAAACTCACCATGTCCAAACACTTCATCTTGTTGCCCCACAAACTGGTCCTCTTCAAGGGCTTCTAATCACTGAGTCCTAGCAAATCTACCTCTTTAAGCTCTGTATAATTTATCCTCTTCTCTCTATTCCTAATACTGCCATTCTAGTCCAGTACTGAAAAATGAATATGCCTTTTCTTTTTCTGCAAAGAGAGCTATATGACTGATCATCTCTCCCTTTTCATATGTACAATTAGATGCTCAGAACCAAATTCACAGCTCAATTGTGTGAGCCCCAGTGGCTTCAATTTCTGTCTTCTATTCTTACTATTTATCCTTCTCTCCCACCATCATCAACAGGGGTCCTCAGTTTTGACTTTCTGATTCTATGTCTGTCATCCCAACTTTAAAACTGTATTTATTTATTTTTTATAATTTTAGTGCATTTCTGTGTTGAGTTACTGCAGATCATTTGTGGAATGATTCGAGAACTGGATTTGTTGAGAGATGGTTGGCCCACAGGAGATAGAATAATACAGATTATTATTTTCACCTGAACTATTACAATGGCTTGCAGACTGAGTTCTATATCTCACACGCAATCTCATCCCTTTCAATCTATCTTCCTCTGGACTGCAACATTATTCCTTTTTTTTTTTCTCTTTAAGGCTGCACCTGCAGCATATAGAGGTTCCCAGGCTAGGGGTCGAATGCCAGCTACAGCTGCTGGCCTGCCCCACAGCCACCGCAACACAGGATCTGAGCCGAGTCTGCATTCTTATGGCTACTAGTTGGATTCATTTCTGCTGGGCCACAGTGGGAACTCCAATGTTATTCTTTCTAAAAGCCCATACTGATCAAGTCATTCCCCTCCTTTAAAACCATTGGCATCCATTTGCAGCAACGTGGATGGAACTAGAGACTCTCACTAGAGTGAGGTAAGTCAGAAAGAGAAAGACACCGTATGATATCACTTATACGTGGAGTCTGAAATATGGCACAAATGATCTATCTCAAAATAGAAACAGATCATGGACACGGAGGACAGAATTGTGTTTTGTCAGTGGGGAGGAGTGGGAGGTCTTAGGAGTTAGTAGATGCAAACTATTGCATTTGGAGTTGATAAGCAATGAGATTCTGCTGTAAACCACAGGGAACTATATCCAATCACTTGTGATGGAACATGATGGAGGATAATGTGAGAAAAAGAATATATATATTCTGTAGAGCACAAATTGACAGAACATTATAAATCAACTGTAATAAAAAATTTTAAAAAATATATAAAACCATCAGCAGTCCCTCATTTTCCTGAGGATAACATTAAAGACCCTTTAGTATGAAGGCCAGCCTCTTTGGGAACTTAACACCTTTAATTTATTTGTACTTATTGAGTACCAACTATACTGTGTGTTAAATACTCTGCTAAGTACTGACATTCAACAGTGATCAAAAATATGCACTGTTTCTTCCCTCTTGGAACTTATAGTCTACTTGGGGAGACAGACATTAATCAACTCAAGACTCAAATAAATGTATACTTACCAACTGTGGTTAAATTCTCAGGAATAAAGGACATGTGGCAGGGGACCTAAGTTTTAGAAAGTTCTATAAGAAGTGGTCTCTGACCTAAAAGAAAGAATGGGTTGGTATTAACTAGGTTAAATTGTGGGGGAGGGGGAGTATGTACTCCTTGCAGTAAAATAGTATGCAAAGAGTTTAGTAGGGATGGATCGGAGGAAGCATGATATATTTTAGAAACAAAAAGAATGCCATTGTAACTGGGATGCAAATAATAACAGAGATAGTTTGTTAAAAGGCTAGAGAGATAGGTAGGAGCCAGACCAGAAAGGGCTTTTAAAGGCCATGTCAAAGATTCTGTTCTTCATCATAAATGCTAAGGGAAGAAGCCACTGAAGCCTTTTAAAATGATGAGTGATCGTATCAGATCTGCGTATTGAAAAGATTCCTCGAGCTGCTTGGTGGAGAATAGATTGGAGGAGAGCCAGAGAGGATGTGGCGAGGTCAGTTAAGAACCTACTGTAGTTGTCCTTTACACTCTAGTAACAGTGGAGATGGGGAGAATAGGGAAGTTATAAGAGCTATTTATGAGGCCCATTGATAGGACTTGGCAAGGGACTGACATGGTGCAGATGAAGAAGAAGGAGATGTTAAGAGTGACTCTTAGGTTTCTGGAGGATAGATTTGAGAAGGAAGACCAGAAAAAACTTTTGGAAATGTTGAGTTACAGGCATCTGTGAGATGCAGCCTCTTTGCCACATTACCTAGGGCTCCAGCCTCATAAATCTGCTTGTAGGTCTTTACTTTTCTGTGATCTCTCTTGCTTTTTTGACTTTATGAATCCTGCACCTTCTGTCTGATGTACCGCTTTCCATACTTTACTGCCCCCATCCCCACTTTTCAGGAGGGAAGGAGTAGATAGAAGAAAGTATCTAAGGCATGAATGTGCAGGATGTCTGTGTGTGTGTGTGTGTGTGTGTGTGTGTGAGAGAGAGAGAGAGAGAGAGAGAGAGAGAGAGAGAGAGGGAGAGAAATATAATAACTGAGTGAGTGCAGTAATTAAAAGTATGGGTCATTGTGTCAGAGCATTTGGGCTCATATCCTGTCATCTTCAAGTGCCAAAGACCTTGTACAAGTTACTTAATCTCTCTCAGCTTCAGCTTCCCCATCTATAACGCAAAGATAGTAATACCTATGATGAGGTTGTTGTGAGGATTAAATGAAGTAATAATGTATATCTAGTACTTAGCAAGGTATCTGATACATAATAAACACTCAGGATTGACTATAGTTATTGTTGGTATATGTGCGTGTGTGTGTGTGTGTGTGTGTGTGTGTGTGTGTGTGTGTAGTGAGGGTTGAGGGGGACATGGGCAAAGAAGACACCAGCCTGGCAAGAGAAATCCAGCATTTAAAGGGAGAAATGAGTCTGTAAATGAAAGGTAGGGCCTGGCTGTGATAGGGAGAGAGTGCAAAGATCACACTGTTCATAAATAACTAAGTGAGCCCTCATACTTAGGCCAGGATGACAATTCCTATAACCTTCCTACTTAACTTACTGCTTTCTTTCATTAGAAGGAAAATTAAGAAAATGTGGTTGCTAAAAGGCAGGGTGTTTCACTTCAGTGGGGAGACAGTGGAATGCTCAGGATGTGGTCTAAGGGAAGGTCCAGCATACGGAATATTGGGTGCAAGGGAACGATGGAGGTAGGTGGTAATTTTAAAAAATAAATTAATTACTGGGTTTAGTATTTGGTGAGTTGAATTCTAGTTTTAGCTCTTATCTTCACTGTCGATGTGGTTTGGGGCAAGGCTCATACCTTCTCTGAGCCTTTTCATAGTAGGGCTGGGAATCTCTACCTTGTCAAAACAAGGAGTAAATGAGATAATAAGATATACATGTGGGAAAACAGACTATCATCACCACCATCCACAAATATCATATGATCAAGTTCCTAACATTGCACATGGTACATAGCAGGTGCTTCAGAAAAGGTTCTTGGATGAAAATCAGCATCTGTGTATATGAAAGTGTGAAAGGAATATTTGTACATTCCTGCGTGGACAGACAGGTGGTTGATATAGAGTCTACAGGCCTCCTTTTCTGAGAAATAAAAGATGTAACTGTTCTCAGGGTTCTAGCTTCTCTCTTCTACCAAGCACAGGCTGGGAAGATACTGACTGGTCTCTGTTGGGCTCAGCCTCTTGGATGGAAGCCCACCCCACTTTGAGGGGCATTATGGAAAGAGGGTGTATAAGGCATAAGGCATGCCCAGACTCCATTCCTTTATCTAAACCAACCAATATTAATTGAGATCATACTCTGTGCCAGACACTATACTACATGCTGGGGCTATTTTGTAAGCAGAACCTAGTTCCTGCCTTCATCAAAATTATGGTCTAATGGGGGAGTGTAATAGTTTTCTATAGCTACTATAACAAATTAGTACAAAACTAATGGCTTGAAGCAACACTAATTTATTCTCTTATAGTTCTGGAGGTAAGAAGTCTAAAGTATATGAGCAGGGCTGCATTCCCTCTGGAATCCATTTCTTTGCCTTTTCCAGTTTCTTGAGACTTCCTGAATTCTTTGACTTGTGACCCCTTCCTCCATCTTCAAAGCCAGTAATGGCAAGTTGAATCATCGTATCACTCTGACCCCTTCTCAAGCCTTCTTCTCCCACTCTTTCACTTAAAAGGACCCTTGTAATGGCACTGGACTCACCTGGATAATCCAGAGTGATCTCCCCATCTCAGTGTCAACTGATTAGCAATCTTAATTCTATCTGCAGCCTTGATTCTTCTTTATCATGAAATATATCACAGGCTCTGGTGATTAGATGTGGGTATCTTTGGGGAGGCATTATTCTATTATTCTGCTTATTGTAGAAAGGTAGATATTATACATGCATAAAATATATTATTGCAAACTATAGTAAGTGATGAGAAGGAAACATCTCTCTGAGATTAAGAATAAAGAGTGTTTTGGGGGGGCTTGGGGCAGAGGGCATTCTATTTTAGAATGAATGGACAGGGAAAGGAATTATATGTAATCTGAGACCTAAAGAAAAGGAAGGAGCCAGCTATGCAAATGGCTGGAAGACAAGTATTACAGGAAGAGTGTATCAAGCAGAAGGAATAGCATCTGCAAAGACCCCAAAGTGGACAAAGGGATGTCACTGAATGGTAAGTGGATGTAGCCCAAGTATAGCCTTGCCTAGAGAGTGGGAGACCTCAAGTAGGAGCAGAATACCTTGCAGAAGTAAATCAAATGATAAATGCATAAATGTGATGAGATGAAGGTGTTTCATTACCTCCACATCCATTCCCGATGTAATCTATGAGGTCAGAGGCTTAGGGATCAGGAGAAGCCCCTCTAGACCATCAGGTAACCCCATGAGCCCTAAGATGTTCTGTGCTGATTCAGCTCCCTAGAAATGGGGACAATCAGAATGTGGAGAACATAAGGGCCTATGTACTTGCAACTCAAGGACACAGCCAGACAGTGGGTAGATCCAGAGAGAGGTCTTTGCTCAGAAAGTCAGGATGATCTCATCTCTATGGCAAGCATCATAAATCAGGTGGTCTGAAGCTGGGCAAGTTTCTGGGAGATGAGGAGAGAATGCAAGCCACGATCCTTGACTTCAGGAGCTTTGGCTGGAGATCTGGAATTCATGTCATAGGAGGACTAAGACCTACCAACTTTCCAGATCAGCCATTGGACAAAAGAAGCCCACATTTTTCCTGGGTCTCAAATACTGTCCTGAGCCACGGTAAGTACTTTGTCCAGGTTTGCTCTCAGCAGAGATATTCAAAAGCTAGCTTCTGTACTTTTATTCCCCTCCCTAAGAACCACTCTGTTTCTATTTCTGGGAGATGTCCCCAAACAACAGAACTATAAGATGATTTCTCTTTTATATAACTTTCTTGATCCTTATTGCTCTTGAGTTTGGAAATCCAGCAGAAAGAACACTGGCCTGGGAGTCAGGAGAGCTAGTTTTTTTCCCTGAGCAATTTCATTTACTTTTCTAGGCTTTAATGTCCTCCTGTATAAAATGGAGACATGTAGATGTTGTTAAAATGTGATATCACAGGATTCTTATTTCTTTTTTTCCCCTTATTTCTGTTTTCATCCTTTCACAGAGATATGAGAGAGGCAGAGTTAGGCAGTGATGAAGGACTAGGCTAGCTTTAAGATTTAGTATTTCCTTAAGTTAAACAAAGGGTTCTCTCTCTTCTCCCAAAACATTCTGACTCTCAGAACAATTGGCTGGATGTTTTGGGACATTTGACATCACATTTGAGGCTTTGTTGTTCTGAGGAAAGTAGAACCATACCTCTTGATCCCCCAATCCCAAAGCCTTAGAGAAGGGGAGGCTGAAGGGATTGGGGAGTGGTATGTATATGGGGGGAAAGGGGAGAATGGCTACCTCTTTCCCCCTGGGGCACTATATCCACCAGCAGCACATCTTCTGGAGCCACTGGAGAGGTCCAGGAGCACATGACCTGGCTGGCTCTGAGAGGCACATCCAACCCAATAGATGGCCTTGCATTTCCCCCCATGAGAAATATCTACACATGGGCTGTCATCTGCATGTGCACACATGGATGGGGTGAACATAATAAGCAAAGTGCCTCAGGGAGGGAGGGGGGTGGGAAGAAGGAAAAGGCTCTCAAAATGTAGTTAGGTATATTTGAGACCTACATTTCTCAGATAAAAGAATCTCAGAAGGATTTCTGGTCTGAGACTAAGGATTAAGGAATCAGAAAAAGTGTTTGGGGAAGATTTATCTACATATCACCAACTTGGAAATATACGCACACATGTGCAAATGGACATACAAATAGGAAAGCATGGGAGCATATAGACAACACACATATGACCAAACAGAGGTACATCTGGGCCTGGGAAAACCATGGAACCTACATTTCCATCCCAAATACACATAGCTGTGATCAATCCTTTTTCTACATGCAAGCACCTTATGGTTTGCAAAAACACCTCTCATGCCTGAAGTTATATATCTTCCTGACAACAATCCTGCGAGATACCAAATTTTATCTCCTCAGTTTTTACAGATGAGGAAATGGAGGCTTGGGGTTAATCAACTGATTTTCCTAAATTTATCAAACTAGTAAATGGCAAAAACGAGATTAAAACCCAGCCTTCTGCTTTCAAATTCAGTGCTCCTCATACTCATGCTGCATTCCAAGTGGTATTTTCTTTCTCTCCCATATACACATACAAAAAAAATCTTGCTGTTATCTTGCGACATATATGCATACCTCTATATGCTTTGTATACACATTCATGTTTTCTGAATGAATAAAATGAATGGATGGATGAATAATAAGACAAATAGCATAATTTCAAGTCCTTGCCTGTAGTGCAATAATGGCCAAATGCCCTAACTTCTTTGAACCTCAGTTACCTTATCTATCAAATGAGGATTGATACCTACTCTGTCTAACGAAATTTTTTTTGGAGAAAATGTGATAATGAATTGAAAAGTCTTTTCACTTGACTTTTTTTTTTAATTATTAAAGTGTCATTGATTTACCATGTTTTTTCAATTTCTGTTGTACAGCAGAGTGACTCAATCACACAAAATCCTCTGTGCTATAGAGTAGGAGCCCATTGCCTATCCATTCCATATGTTACAGTTTGTATCCACCAACCCCAAATACCCTGTCCATTCTACCTCCCTCCCCCTCCCTCCTGGCATCCCCACTGCTCTCTGGATCTGTGATCTATTTTGTAGATAGGATCATCTGTGCCATATTATAGATTCCACATATAAGTGATATCATATGGTATTTGTCTTTCTCTTTCTGACTTACTTCACTTAGTTTGAGTATCTCTAGTTTCATCCATGTTGCCACAAATGACATTATTTTGTTATTTTTTATGGCTGACTAGTATTCCATTGTATATATGTACTACATTTTTTTCTTTGATATTCATTTTTTAAATGTTTTCCATTATAGTTGGTTTCTAGTGTTCTGCCAATTTCTACTGTATAGCAGAGTGAACCAGTCACACACACACACACACACACACACACACACACACACACACACACACACTATCCTCCATCATGTTCCATCACAAGTGACTGGATATAGTTCCCCATTCTATACAGCAGGATCTCATTGTTTATCCACTCCAAACGCAATAGTTTTCATCTATTTAACCCTAGACTCCCAGTCCATCCCACTCCCTCCCTCTCCCCCTTGGCAACCACAAATCTGTTGCCCAAGTCCATGAGTTTCTTTTCTGTGGAAAGTTTCATTTGTGCTATATATTAGATTCCAGATATACATGATATCTTATGGTATTTGTCTTTCTCTTTACGACTTACTTCACTTAGTATGAGAGTCTCTAGTTTCATCCATGTTGCAGCAAATGGTATTATTTTGTTCTTCTTTATAGCTATTGTGTATATATCATATCTTCTTAATCCATTCATCTATCAATGGACATTTAGGTTCTTTCCAGGTCTTGGCTATTGTGAATAGTGCTGCAGTGAACATAGTGGTGCATGTATCTTTTTTTTTGTCTTTTTTGTTGTTGTTGTTGTTGCTATTTCTTGGGCCGCTCCCGTGGCATATGGAGGTTCCCAGGCTAGGGGTTGAATCGGAGCTGTAGCCACCGGCCTATGCCAGAGCCACAGCAACGCTGGATCCGAGCCGCGTCTGCAACCTACACCACAGCTCACGGCAACGCCGGATCGATAACCCACTGAGCAAGGGCAGGGACCGAACCCGCAACTTCATGGTTCCTAGTCGGATTCGTTAACCACTGCGCCACGACGGGAACTCCTATGTATCTTTTTGAATGAAAGTTTTGTGGGGATATATGCCCAGGAGTGGGGTTGCTGGGTCATATGGTAGTTCTATGTATAGACTTCTAAGGTACCTCCGTACTGTTCTCTATAGTGGTTATACCAGCTGACATTCCAACCAACAGTGAAGGAGGGATCCCTTTTCTCCATACCCCCTCCAGCATTTGTTATTTGTGGACTTATTAAAGATGGCCATTCTGACTGGTGTGAGGTGGTATCTCGTGGTAGTTTTGGTTCGCATTTTTGTAATAATTAACGATGTTGAGCATTTTTTCATGTGCCTATTGGCCATCTATGTCTTCAGAGAAATGTCTATGTAGGTCTCCTGTCCCTTTTTCAATTGGGTTGCTTGTTTTTTGTTGTTGTTGTTGAGCTGTATGAGTTGTATATATATTTGGGAGGTTAGGCCTTTGTCTGTTGCATCATTTGCAAAGATTTTCTCCCATTCTGTGGGTCGTTGTTTCATTTTTTTAATGGTTTCCTTTGCTGTGCAAATGCTTTTGAGTTTAATTAGGTCCCCTTTGTTTATTTTTGTTTTTATTGTCATTCTGGGAAATGGATCAAACAGGTTGTTGCTGTGATTTAGGTCAAAGAGTGTTCTGCCTATGTTTTCCTCTAAGAGATTTATAGTATTTGGCCTTATATTTAGGTCTTTAATCCATTTTAAGTTTATTTGTGTGTATGGTGTTAGAGAGTGTTCTAATTTCATTCTTTTACGTGTAGCTGTACAGTTTTCCCAGCACCACTTATTGAAGAGACTATCTTCCTTTCACTGTATATTCTTGCCTCCTTGGTCATAGATTAGTTGACCATAGTTGCTTGGGTTTATTTCTGGGCTTTCTATCCTGTTCCATTGATCTATATTTCTGTTTTTATGTCAGTATGATATTGTTTTGATAACTGTAGCTTTTTTACATTGTCTGAAGGCAGGGAGCGTAATTCCTCCATTTCTGGTTTTTTTTTTTTTTTTCTATATTGCTTTGGCTATTTGGGGTCTTTTATGTTTACATACAATTCTTAAAATATTCTTTTCTAGTTCTGTTAAGAATGTCCTTGGTAATTTGATAGGGATTGCATTGAATCTGTAGATTTCCTTGGGTAGTATAGTCATATTGACAATATTTATTCTTCCAACCAAGAGCATGGTATGTCTTTCCATCTGTGCTGCCTTTGATTTCTGTCATGTGTGTCTTATGGTTTTCAGAACATAGGTTTTTTTGTCTCTTTAGGTAGGTTGATTCCTAGGTATTTTATTCTTATTGATGTGACAGTGAATGGGATGGTTTCTATGATTTCTCTTTCTGATCTTTCGTTGATAGTACATAGAAATGCAATAGATTTCTGTGTATTAATTTTGTATCCTGCCACTTTGCCAAATTCACTGCTGAGCTCTAACAGTTTTCTGGTAGTGTCTTTAGCATTTTCCAAGTATAGCATCATGCTATCTGCAAAATGTGATGGTTTTATTTCTTTTTCCAATTTGGATTTATTTTATTTCTTTTTCTTCTCTGATTGCCATGGCCAAGACTTCCAAAACTATCTTGACTATTAGTGGTGAAAGTGTATATCCTTGTCTTGTTCTTGATCTTAGTGGGAATGTTTTCAGTTTTTCACTGAATGTTGTTAAGAATGTTGTTAGCTGTGGGTTTGTCATATATGGCTTTTATTATGTTGAGGTAGGTTCATCTTGAGCCTAGGTTCTGGAGAGTTTTTATCAGAAATGTTTTTCCAAAAGTTTTTTCTGCATCTATTGAGATGATCACATTGTTTTTCTTTTTTAATTTGTTGATGTGGTATATTATACTGATTGATTTGCAGAAATTGAAGAATCCTTGCATCCCTGGGATAAATTCCACTTGATCATTGTGTATGATCCTTTAAGTATATATATTTTATTTCAGTTTGCTAATATTTTGTTGAGGATTTTTGCATCTATGTTCATCAGTGATATTCACCTATAATTTTCTTTTTTTGTGGTGTCTTTGTCTGGTGTTAGTATCCAGGTGATGGCAGCCTCATAGAATGAGCTTGGGAGTGGTCCTTCCTCTGCTATTTATTGAAAGAGTTTTAGAAATATAGCAGTTAACTCTTCTTTGTTTTTTTTTTAATGGCTGCACCCATGGCATGTGGAAATTCCTAGGCCAGGGGTTGAATCCCAGCCACAGCTACAGCAACACCAGATCATTAAACCAATGTGCCAGGCCAAGTATTAAACCTGTGTCTCCACAGCCACCAAGCCACAGCAGTCAAATTCGTTTTTTCATTTTTTTTTTCTTTTTAGGGCTGCACCTGTGGTATATGGAAGGCTAGGGGGCAAATTAGAGCCATACCCACTGGCCTACCTCACAGCCACAGCAACACAAGATCTGAGCCATGTCTGCAACCTACACTGCAGCTCATGGCAACACCAAATCCTTAACCACTGTGAAAGGCCAGGAATTGAACCCACATCCTCATGGATACAAGGGTTTGCTATGCTAAGCCATAAGAGGAACTCCCTGCAGTTGAATTCTTAACCCACTGTGCCACAGTGGGAACTCCCTTGACTTGAGGGTTTTTAACATCACTGGTTTCATAGACTCTTAGAGTATAGGAATCCCTCTTCACCCTCTCAGAGTGTGGGGTCATCCATCCTTTTCTCACATATCTCCAGTTATGACTTCAGTATTCATTGAGTGACCCTCTCCAGTTTTAGACATATATGACCATAAGAACCTTTTTCCTTGCATCCCACTGTAGCTTTCTCCCAGCTCTGCTCTTTGGGGCCACATAGAGCCCATCCTTTCCCTATTTTGTAAGGTTACCATTTAGCAATCCAAAGACATACGCACCATCCCACTGAACCTTCTCAAAGTCAAACACCTCAGATCTTCCAACTATTCCTCATCCTGGGTCCAAGCTCTCTCCCCAGCTAGCTCACACACCTATGGATATGCACACCCCAGTGTATGTGTGTCTCCCTTAAAGGGTGGGGGGCACAGCAGAATACAGTTCCACAAATGGGATCAGGAATGGATATATGTATATGTATAACTAATTCACTTTGCTGTACACCTGAAGCTAATTCAACATATTTAATCAACTATACTCCAATAAGATAAAAAAAAATGGGGTCTGACTAGAAAAACAAAAGGCAAGACTGTCCCTTTCCTCCTAGACATTAACCTTCTGGTTTTGAATTAATTCTCCTGGCAACCACAGCTCACTGCTAACATTTATGCAGTGTATTAACAAGGAAAACTTCAGAGGTATTTTTAATCACACTCCTGCTAAAAGTCACATCTTTCCCATCTTTTTCTCATGATGCTGACTATTTAGACCCAAGCACAATTTTTAAGCTTTACTATTATTTGGGCTTGTCATAAAATTTTTGGATCCTCTGTTGTCCAACCTGTCTACATTCTATCCCAGAATTTTCTTTTCCTCCTCTTTTCCCTCCTCCTACTCATCTTTCATGCTTTTTAAGATAGGATTTTACATAATGACAAAAGTATTTAAGGCTCATTGAAAAAAATCAAATAATATAGAAACATATACATTAAAAAGTAAAAATTCTCCCTTTACTTTAATTCTAGTCCCTCTTCCAGAAGTAACAATTGGTATCAATTTGCTGTGCACCTTTCCCCTTTTCTGGGGAATTACAAACATGCCTATAAATAGCTATTTTAGTTCGTAAATGGTATCATACTATTCATATTGTTCTGTGATTTCATAGTAGGTTAAAAAACCTCTTTTCATTGTAGTTTATCCTTTTAAAGGCTGAATAACATTCTCGTGTATATATACAATGTATATAATCATTCCTCTAGTGATGGACATTCAGGTTGTTTCTCTTAATTATTACAGTATTTCAGTAAATGTCCTCTAAATGCCTCTTTGTGCACAATAAAATGTTTCTCTAAGATAGACTGGTAACAGACCTGGTATGCATGCACCCACACACACATACAAACACACGACTGTGAATAGGGGGAGGAGGAGTAATGTGATGGGACTAGGAGGCTCTGTTCCATTGGTCTTGTTTACTAGCAGGAGAACCTGAGGCAGTGTAAGGGGGAACTTGGGCCTTTAGAGAATCTGAATATAATAAAAGTAGATAGACCTGCAGGGCTGAACATGAGAATGGCAGATCCTTCTCTTTAGCTGAGCAATCTATCCTAAGCTCCAAAGCTATGCCTGGACGTGTGCCGTGCTCCTTCTGCATGGAACACAAAGTATGATCCCTTTTTTGGAGCATCTATAGCCCAGCCAGGAATGGAGGAAAAGAAAAAAAAAGCACCAGCTGACAAGACACAGCAGGATGTGGGAGGGAGGTCAGATGAGCACTGCAGATCTGGACACTACAGGGGCTGGGGGGAGGCATAGACCACAAGGAAGGCAGGAGAACAAGGGAGAGCTTCGTGCAGAGACAGGAGCAAGCACACCGGGCTGTGTGCATGAGGTGAAAGTAGCCTGGTTCAAGGGAAAGGGTTGTGCTGAGGAGCTGTGGGAGAGCAAGAGAAGCCTGTGAAGGTTAAGTGTGTGTGTTGGTGGAGGGGGTCACCTGACATCTCTGAGCACAGGTGAAGGCTTGCATTTCTGAAGATTACCATGGTGTTCATGTGGAAGATAGCCTGAGTAGGGCAGCCTGGAGACAGGGAGACCAGGGAGACTTGGCTGAGGGCTGACCCAGGACACTGGCAGCGGAGACGGGAGTGAGAAAAGCTGTGAAAGACAGTCAGACAGAGAGTAGGGCTTGGTGACCAGATGGTAAGGGGCAAGGAGAAGAGAGTTAAAGATGATGACATCGTGCACACAAAGGACGGCACTAACAGCAAAACCACCAAAAGATACAGAGCCGTTAGGAAGGAGAGCTCCTGGGGAGGAAGAGTGTGAGTACGCCTTACAGAGTCTCACAGAGAACCAGGCACCTACCAGGCACCTGATCACTGCTAGAGGCATGGGTAGGGTGGACAGATGGACAGTTTCCTTCTAGATGTATTGAGTTTGAACCAGATTGTTCACAGAAGGGTCACGTGCTCAGTGGGCCCCAGATGTAGCCTGGCTACACAGGTGTGGTTGCTGGTCACTGGCTGCTGGGGGCAGGGCTGGGAGCTACTGACCCCACTGGGAGACTAGGGGGCCCTCTCGGCAGGGCTAATTTCATATTCCAAGTGGGTACTGGCTCAAATTAAATTGATATGGGCTGGCTGAGGGAAGCTCTCAAAAACCTGCCAGCCTTGTTAATAAGAGGAAAAGCCAGAGAGGAACTTTCTTCCCTCTTACTATGGTCCATTAGCATGATTAATAATAAATATTCCCAGGCAAGATGCCATATTACCACTGTTTATTATTACCTACCCACTCTTGAGCTGTCTAATCTGACCACTGAGGTTCAGGGGTGACAAGAATCTTAAAATCTACCTACTTCCTCAGGTTTGTCTGGTCATAGCTCAGGACTGAGAAGGTCACAGGTCAGGCTGGTGGGAAGAAAGCGGATCTTGGACTCACAGGACCTGGGCTCAAATCCCTGTCCCATCATCAACAAATTATGTGACTTTTGGAAAACTCCTTAGAGCCTCAGTTTCCTCATTTCCACGCCTAAAGTTTCTTGTTAGATACTGCAATGGGCTTCCCACTGCTCAGCACCTGATAAATGCCTCACTAATATTACCTTGTCCTCTTTAACCTAAACCCTAGCTTTTGTTTCCAAGAAGTGGGTAGAAAATTGAAGATGGTTAAAATCAAGATTTCTCTGCTATTGCAGTTTGTACCCTTAGCCATATTTTACCAAGATGACCTCTTCCCTTTGAGGAGACAGTAGTATATTCTTCTGCTTATTCTCTTGTTTGTGTAAAAGTAACAGCTAACCTAGTGCTTAGGCTATTGAAGCAGGGGAAGGAAGAGAGAAGGACTCAAATTGTATAGTTTTAAGCTGATATTTGTCCTCATCTCTCTGCCACATTTTTCTTCTATGAATGAGGGAGTAGAGCAACTCAGAGGCTTAGTTAATTCTTTACCCAAGCATCAGCCAAGAGCAATTGTGCAGAGTGAAGCAGAAGAGATCTATTTAGATGTAAAGAAGGTCTTTTTAACTGTGATGAAAATGAAAAGCAGCCCTCAGAAAGTTCTGAGTGATGGCACACTTCAAACTTCTACCATCCAATGGATTGGGAAGGAGTGCTTCTTTATTCAAAGTATTTCTTGGGATTCAGGACTGCTTTCTATCCATTTCCTCTCTGATATTGCTTCTTTTGCACTATGTGTCCTCTGAAAGAGGAATGCCACTCAGAATGCAGAAGTTTTTTACTTCTTTTCTTTATATCTTGAGTAGGAGGTGATTACACGTCCAATCTCATTTCTCTCTTGAGCCCGGCATAGGCCTTCACATAAATCAGCCTTATGCAGTTCTTGCTTGCCATTTCCATGACTCTGACATTCAGACTTACTGCAGTTTTGGAACAGTTCTAGTCCCCTAGGAACCCTGAGCCTATCAACTAGATCTCATGCTCTAAAGCTCAGGTCAAATCTTCTTTTGCATCTCCTGTCTTCTGATTCAGATTCCCCCCAGCCAGCTTCTTTGGATTCTAGCTCTAGTATGTCCTTATACCACCATCTGCTCATACTGGCTCTTACCTAGGTTTACTGTTTGAAAAATACTTGCCTGTTTCTCCTCGGCCTTTGAATCCAGCTTTTCTAAAAACCCAAGTGTCTTCATATTTCTTACTTCCCTCACCCAGGGTAGCCAACATATGTGGGGATGTTTAGCCCTTATTCTCTTGTCTTCTCTCTACAAACACTGGCATAAACCTTTTCATATCTAAACCTAATCGTCAGGATTACTCTGGCCTCAAGAAGATTGAGCTAACCCAACTCACATGGGATCTTGGAAGGGTGTGGGGTGGGTGGGGAGAGAAGAAGTTTTGACCATATAGACATGAAGTACTTTACAAAAAGAAACAAAGGCATGTTTTCCCTGGCCATCTTGAAGGATAAGAGAGCACCTCAGCTGCCTCTGCTCTGCTTTGGAGACAGAATATGGGTCCCTCCTAACCACAGAGTTTCAAGCCTAACCTTCAAGCAATGTCCAACTGCTTGAACTTCATAACCACAACCAGTTTCTGTCTGGTGAAGTGGAAGGTGACACTACTCGCCTGGTTCTAGCCTTCAAAAATTCTTGCTTGTATTATGGCAATAGCTTAAGTGAGCTTTTTGCCTTTGCTATTACTCCTGAGTCCATTCTCTCCACACTAGTTGCCCAATCTTGGGTAAGTTATTTCCTCTTTTGGATCCTCGGTTCCCTTTGCATGGATTGGGGCTGGATTAAAGAGTCTCTGTTAGTCTATGCTTTCCTATCCTTCTCTTCCCTAGGGGAACAACTACCTTCTTCTCTCTCAGTCCCTCTTTCCATCAATTTACTTAGCCTCTGTACCCTTTGACCTTCCTTCTGCAGTTTAGACTCCTATGTCTCTTCTTCCTTTTAATACTCTGTTTGGATGCTTGATACTCCCTAACCAGCTCTTTTATGTGTATCTTGGGGAGGGGTGGCAGGCATGGGATATGGGGGATGACACACAGGGAGTTTCCACTTTCCAGGATGGATAATGAAAGTTGGAGTTTCCAATCAACTTCCCCTCCCCCTTTAGGCTCTTAGCCTAGTTACAGGCCCTGTGGGCTCTAGAATATAAATGAGGGAATCAGTGATTTCCTTGAACTTTTGGGAGGAAAGGACCACGGCAATGTCAAGGGATGTGATTGGGTGCCATTGATACTCATACTGCTGAGGCTTTCTGAGGAGTTCTGCTCTTCCTTGGGTAAATTACTCAATTCAAGAAAACCATTTGGGAAGAGAGAACTTTGCTTACCCTAGCACACATCAATGAATCTTGGCAGTAGTGAGAGAAACTGAGGTACAGTGACACATGGATACTATTGAACTGTGAAAGCAGAGGAGCAGAGAATAGGAATGCTGATTCCTGAGAGCAAATGCAAGGCTGGTCCCTATGCAACCCTACTAGACTCATCTATTATCCTAGGGAGTCTACTTCCTTTCTTTTTTTTTTTTTTTTCCTTTTTAGGGCCACACCCAAGGTATATGGAAGTTCCCAGGCTAGGGGTCAAACTGGAGCTACAGCTGGTGGCCTATGCCACAGCCACAGGAACATGGGATCTGAGCCACATCTTCGACCTACACCACAGCTCACAGTAATGCTGGATCCCCAACCCGTTGAGCGAGGCCAGGGATTAAACCCACATCCTCATGGATACTAGTCAGATTTGTTTCTGCTGTGCCACAACAGGAACTCCCTCTAGGGAGTTCCTTTCTTATCCTTTTATAATGACAGAGTGGGAAAGGACCTTGGAAGCCCAGGAGCCCAGCCCTTTATTTTTACAGAAGGGGAAACTCAAGCCCAGAGGGGGGAAGGGACTTACCCAAAGGCTACACAGTGGTCAGAGAGTGAGTTAATGACAAAGCTATGCTGAAATCCAAGTGACCAGACCACCCTTCTCAAATATCCTTTTCATTGCCCTGAGGTGGCTCATTGTCTCTGAAGTATATGTTGCCCTATCTCAAAAAGAATACAGACCATGCCTCCGCACAATTTCCAGTGGATAGGGGTAAAAAGGACTATGGCTAGTCAATTTCAAACTAAAACTCAGACTTAACTGTTACAGTCTAGAACACCTCTATCCTGGTATTCTGTGACCTTGACAAGAAACAGAAAGTGTGCTGGTAGACATATCTCAAAGGAGTGGACTGGTGGGTGCATCTAATCTGGGGGAATTATCAGAAAGTGAATCAGGTATCAGGTGAATGTGTTGGGGGGGGGACTAAAGGATCAGGGCATTGATTTGAAGAAGGTGGAGACTAGGATTTGAAGGAAGGAAAGTGAATAGAGGACAGATATGGGGAAAAGCAGCCAGATTCTGATTTAAAAAATGAGGATTGAGCAAGAGTGGAGATGATATATGATGGGAAAAACAATATAGAGTCCCACAGAAGAGAATCAATGAAGTGTTGGAGAAGCTGAGGCAGTTTAGCCAAGAGAAGTTTCAGGGCATATAGGATCTAAGACCTTTGAGGACTTGCTGGGAGCAGAAGGGGATTTGTGTGGCCTCAGGGAGCAGAGCTGGAGCCACAGAAAAGAGGAATTCAGACACACGTGGGAAAAACTTTCTGAGAGTCAGAGCCATCTTGAGAGGAAACCAAGAGTTTTGATAGGTAGTGAGCTCGCCATTACTGGAAAGTTGCTGTCAGGGCTGTAAGCCTCTTTCCAGGGTGCGGCCTAGGGCCTGGCCCTACTTGGAAGTGGGGCGGGATGGCCCGGATGCGGAGGGTCAGGGGCTGTGAAGCGGGTGGGAGAGGGGCAGGCGGACTCTGGTTGGGGTGGGAGCTCCCACTGGAACGCTCAGGTCCAGCCTAGCCCCCAAGTAGCTGGTGTGGCCCGACTGGGCTGGGCTGGGCTGGGCGGGGCGAGGCCAGCGGCCAAGGAGAAGGCGGGCGCGAGGGCGGGGAGCGGCGCGGAAGCTCGGCCACATAAAGGAGCGGGCGGCGCGACGGGGGTGGCTCTTTCCTGGGTGGGGTTTGTGAAGTCGTGGCCCGTTAGCAGGAAGCGGAGCAGTCGCCCCGAAGCTAGCGAGAGGCCCAATCCGAGCCCCCAGTGTTCGGAGTCCGAGCCTTGTGTACTGCGTGCTCAGTGCCGCCCGACAGCTCCCAGCCAAACTTCGCCAACTCCGCCGCCTTTGCCGCCACCATGCCCAAGACGGTGAGTGCCCAGGGTGGGCGCTGCCGGCCCTGGGGGGGAGGTGCTCTTGCGGACCCTGGTGGCCCCTGCCTGACGGCCCTGGTCTTGGCCAGCCACCCGCCGGCTCGCGGTGCCGCGCCCTCCGCAGTGGCCTGGCGTGGGGAGGGGCGGGGGTGGGGTCCGGGTCCGGCGCGCCGTCGCGGTAAGGGGGTCTAGGGATAGAAGCACGAGCCGGGCGGGGCCGACCTCTTTCTCAGATTACAGTTTCTTGTGTATGCAGTGCGACAGTTAGTGAAGGCTTCTTTGGGGGCCCAACGTCTCCTTTTACTCCTGAGGGGCCCTGGGCACAGGGGAGAGGACTCTAGTCCGGAGGAGGACCCTTACCCAGTCCAGGAATTGGTGCCTTTATGAAGCAAGTCTGCCACTGCCCAGGAGGGGCCATGGGAACTAAGAAGCAAGGAGGAGTGTGGGAGCTGCTCAGTGCATCCCCAAACCCCCACTCACCTTTCCCACAGCTTCCCCAGGCGGCTTCAGATGTTTCCCACTAGAGGGGGAAGAGAAAGTTGTGGACAGACTCATTGAGGCCTCTTGCTTTTACCTGGGAAAGCTAACACTTCACTAGGCACTAGTCTGAAGGAAGGTCTGCTCTATCTCCGGTGGGGGCGGTGGGGGGGGCAGAGAGGACTGGTTTCTTCCTCCTCTCCACTGCTAAATCGTCTTTCTCATTGCTTACTGGCTCTCTATCCACTCCGGACTGTTCTGTGAGGTGTGGAATCTCCTGTGGGGCCACACCTTTCTAGAGTGGTGGTAGCTTCTAGGATCTGGTCTCCACCCCACTGGCTGTTGTGAGAAGAGCAGAAGCCTCCTGGGAGTGGGGCCTACGGGGCCGGATGCCCAGGAGGGAGGGGAGGAGGGGTGTGCTTGAATAATGAGCCCTGCTTGCTTTTGTGCAAGTCATGCCAAATGCCTGTTGAGGCCTTTCCCTTGCTCAGGAAGGCAGGGTGACCATCCTGGCTTGAGTCCCTTAGGCCAAGTAGCTTGTTACACTGGTTTAGGCAATGCAGTTCCCCCTGACCCCTCTCCCTAGGGCTGCCTGAGCCTTTTAGAGGTAAGATAGTGACTGGTAGTCTTGAGAAGGTCTGAGAGCCCCTGGAAAAGAGGAGTGGGGGCCTGGTTCTTTGGGCGTGTGCTGAGCTTTGGTTGCCACGTTGCTGTGTTCCAGCCTTACTGCCAAGTCATTCTTGCCTTTCCAGAACCCTGTCCTTTATTTTTTTTAATTAATTAATTAATTTATTTTTTCTGCTGTACAGCATGGGAACCAAGTTACACATACATGTATACATACTTTTTCCTCCCATGAGCCCTGTCCTTTAAACACACCAAGTTTTCAACAAGTGTGTACTTCTACCATCTCTCTTTTCAGTTGCTCATGGTTTTGTGACATGGGGCTTTACCACACTCCCCCACCCCCTCTCTGCCCCACATACACACAGTGACAGAGAATGGTTTTGAAAAGGCAGGGGGGGAAATAAAAACACTGTTTCTGCCATCACAGGGGATTATAAAGATCCTTCCAGGAGCCTCTCTTTGGGTTTATCTCTCTGTGGTTGACTCCTTGACTCCTCTTCAGATGTGGTTTTGCCTAAATAGGTGGATGGATCTCTCGGAATAGATTGTGCCCCATAACCTCTCCTCTCTAGTGGCATCTCTCATCCTCAATCCTGAGATATCTCATTTAAACACAACTTGATAGGCCTGGAAATTGTCTCAAAGTTATCTTAACCATCCTATCTCAATCAAAAGTAGCAAAGAAGACAGCATGGTTATCCTTTTCCTGCTATGGAGAGAGACTGGAGTATGAGTTGTTTGAGGTCAGGCCTAGGGTACTGAAAGTACCTGAATACTGAAAGTATTTTTATGCAGATTAACTGATATTTGAATCAAGTTGCAAAGAGAAGGATGAATTTTGGTAGATTGGAAGCTTTGGATGATTTCTCAGCTGTGTGACTTCAAGAAATGGTCATCTTTTAGGAGAAACAACTTTATCATGCTTTTTAAGATCTCCAGTCTTAACCTGAAAGGGACTTTAGACACTGTCTATGTAGTATGTCTCTCTCTCTCTTTTTTTCTCTCTGTTTTAAACTAATGAGGATATTTAGGCCTACAGACAAACACCTAAGGGCACATGATGACAGAATCAAATTGGGGTCCATGCTTTTTGATGCTCATCATGTTGACCCTCTGTTCTGTTTCAGCGAAAGATTTAAGTTGAGCCCCTTCTCTTGCTGAAAGCAAATTTCCCCCTATTCTCAGGCCTTTTTGTCCTCAGATAAAAGGAAGTGGATGATTTGGGCAAAGTAACCAATGTTGGCTTTTGTATTGTCTCCTGGTGAGAGTTAGAAGTGTCACAAGGTGCCTCCTATTACTTTTCTCATTCCTTAACCCAATGCTGAGGCATCTAGGGGCACAGTCTAATTCACTGCATACCAGCTAATAACTTTAATGAAGGGAGAAAATTCCTTGTTCTTCATTCCTTCTTCACTAGTGTGCTTTAGGCTATTTCTGGAGTATGACAGATAGGGAAGGGTAGTGGACAAATCAAATCCGTTCATTCATATGAACTATGTGTACAATCTGTCCAGGGTTGCTTTCACTTTTACAGCCAATTTTCTCTCTTAGTCACCCAGCTCCCTTTAAATCTGTTAAAACATATCCCTCTGTACCCTTTCTCCACCAATTCTTGGATTCTGCTTCTACTTCCCAGTTTCCTGAGTCTGCTTTAGTAGCTAGAATGGAGCAGATTATTAACTGCCATCTGTAATTTCTGGTGATGATAAGACAGTTGTAAAAAAAATATCCCCCTCCACCCTCTTTAAATTTTTTTTTAGATCACAAAGTCTTTGGGACTCTCACAGATTCCCTAAAAAGTGACTGTTTTGAATTTTCAAGGTATTCTTGAATTTTTGGTTTATTAGAGTTGAAAAGGCTCTTCACAATTGTTGAGTCCAGTTGTTGTCATTGTATAGATGGTGAAACTGAGATCCACAGATAGGAGGACTTGACCTAGAAGGATGCAGCAAGTCAGTAGCAAAGCTAGGATTTGAATCTGGGTCTTAGAGGGCCAGTCTTGGTAAAACCTCTTCAGTTTGCTGAGTTTTTAGCCCTAGCTCAACAGGTCAGGAGAAAGGTGATCGAATAGTCATTGATGGGAGAAACCATATGAGCAGATATAAGGAGTCCAGCTCCTTAAAGGATTTGAAGGCTTCTGGGTCTGCATTCAGCTAAACTTTAACAGGGCCTATGTGGACTGTTTATTCTCCTGTCATTCTTAGCATTGCTTGAGCCATTCGAGTGGCACTAAAGTGATACTTGGTGAATAGGAGGCAGAATCTGTCTCTTAACCCTTGAATCAGCCCTGCCTGGAGATTTCAAGGGCAGATGAGGGATCAGGAATGGAGGTTATGTGAGAGAGACTGACATTTTGAGTCCTGCATCTGTCCACTTCTTTGGTCCTCCAGCTCACTTGGCCCTTTGTGAAAGTTTCGATGATAAAGCAGGAACCATCTTGGGGGTTTCCTTTAGGCTTCTCCTTGAATAACTTTCTGGGAAGAGAGGGGATAGTGGGGTAGGAGACCTTTTGTTGGACCTTGCAACGTACCAACTAATCTTTACTCTGTCATATTAGGCTTAGAGAGGGGAAAGTTGCTCTCTGAGTGGGTGACAGAGATGGTATTGATCACTAGTCTACTGACTGTTAACAATTATCCAGCTGCCTGAAACAATAGCTTGTTTTAAGGGTGTTCTTTTTACTTTTGTCTCTCTTCCTCCTCTCGGAAGTTTGCTTTATTGAATGCTGGAGGTTTAGAAGTTATCTGGTGGTCTATTTTGGGATAATCTGTTGTTCAGGTGAAGGAGGTGTTCTTGTCATGACTGACTGGTTTTGCTCTTCATCTCTTCTCCTATTTCATTCTTGATAGAGCTGAAAAACTTTTCAATTCCAGTTTCTGATTTGTAGTACAGGAGCAATCACTTGGAGGGTTAGCTCAGGACTCCATTGATTTAGAAAGTGGAAATGGCAAGTAGCACTGACTTGATAGTTTTTCTTCTTTCCCCATGTAAGAAGAACATCTCTGTCCTCAGTAAAGTGATCCAAATGAAGTGGGCCTTTAGGCAGTTCTTTCTTCAGGCCCTCAGTCTCTACAGCTTGTCATGAAGGAATACATACACTCTAGGGACCCTTCTAGTACTGATCATGAAAGCCTTGATGGTATAGACTCAAGCGTCCCATTTGTATGTCTATTCCTTCATACATTCTTTTGAGTGCCTAAAATTTGAGTGCCTTCTCTGTAACTGACAGTGTGCTAGGCTATGCTGAGAATACAGAGTTGAACAGCACTTGCTAAAATGTATCTTCTTGTCCCCTCCTACCTCTGGAGTGCTGGATACTGAGCTCAGAATAGAGAGTTTCTAGCTTGGGAATTGGTTTGTCTCATAAGTAGCTCAGACAAGAACACTGGCATGAGTATTCTTGGTCATTTCTTCTTGAGTCTATGGAGGGGAAAGGACTATGGCTTTTCTGACTGAGAAACAAGAAAGAAATCAACTGAGACTATATTATGATGGCTGTGGGTTGACTGAAGAGCCTCAGACAAACACAAACAACTCGTGGGTTTTCCTCCCCTTTCTTCTAACTGCCTGGATGTAGCATTACCCCCCACCCCCGTAGCTCTTATTCTTTTTTTTTTTTTTTTTTTTTTTTTTTTTTTTTTTGTGGCTCTGCCCAAGGCACATGAGAATTCCTGAGCCAGGGATTGAACTCGCACCACTGCTGTAACCAGAGCGACAGCAGTGACAAGCTGGAGTCTTAGCCCTCTGAACCATGAGGGAACTCTGCCCCCTCCCACCCCCGACCCAGAGTTCTGCTGATTCTGCTGAGAGGCCAGAAAGCTACTGAGTTATATTTGTTTTTGTTTTTGTCTTTTTTTTGTTGTTTTCTAAGGCCACACCTGTGGCACATGGAGGTTCCCAGGCTAGGGGAGCTAAAGCCGCCAGCCTACGCCAGAGCCATAGTAATGCGGGATCTGAGACTGTCTGCAACATATACCACAGCTCATGGCAATGCAGGATCCTTAGCCCACCGAGCAAGGCCAGGGATCAAACCCGCAACCTCCTGGTCTCTAGTTGGATTCATTAACCACTGAGCCATGAAGGGAACTCCTGAGTTATGTTTTAAGTTTACTTTTAAGCTCTTGAGTGTGGTAGTTAGATAAACTATTAGACAGTGAGTAGCTGGTGGCCATAAACCAATCTCCTGAAGTATCTACCACCATTGAGCTGAGGGCTAACTGTGGGGTACAGCATTTCAAATTCACCTGCTCTTAGGATGACACATATCTTCCTCAGCCTTAAGCTTCCCTTTTAGCTGATTGTTCTGGGTGGTCTGAGTTTCTCACAGGAGCCTTTTGGAATTATAGGACAACTGAGCTGGCCTTAAAATTTTTCATTCAAATTTAGTTTTATATTTTAGATGGGGATACCAAAGCCCAGGAAAAAAAAAGTGATTTGAATGAACTGGTAATAAGACTGGGACTAATATCCAACTTGCTTGGCCCCAGGTTAGGGGAGGAATTTCGAATGTCTGTCTTTTAAATGGCACTTGCTGTGTGGTGCTCAGTGTTTTCTCCCTCTGTGCTGCGGGTGATTTGACCATAGTGTTAAAATGATCTTGGGAAGAGCAGGTCCTTCTGAGAATGTTGAGCTGACCTCAAATGTGACTTTGTATGGTGATAATAGAGGTGGTTCAAGCTCTGACCTTGCTTTTGGGATTCTTCGCAGTATTTCCTAGGAAGGTAAGTGTTTTGTTTGGGTGGTGGAAAGTGGATGTATGCGCTGAAGGGAGGTAAGAAGGGGAGACTGGCCATATTTTCCTGCTTGAGTCTAGGCTTCACTGTCCTGAGAGCCTTTATTGAGTAATTTCATTTTCATATTCATAGCTAGAAAGATTATTCAGCTTCTTCAAGATCACATGAAGTTGGTAACAGTATTGAAAGGAGAACTTGGCGCTCCTGATTCCCAAGTTAGTGGTCTCTCACTGGATTTGCCTGATTTGGAAGGATGACTCTTTTCACCCAGGGGACACAGACTTCCAGAGAATTGGCTCTGTGGTGATTACATTAACAATATGGCCACAATGGAGTTCCCCTAAATAGCTTCTGCTGTAGCAGGTTTTAGTCAGTGGGTGACTCAGTTCTTCTGGGGCCTCAAAATGACTTTTTTCTCTTCCTGCCTGCCCCTCACCCAAATTCCCCACTTTCTCTTTGCCACTTAAATTTTTGAGCTCTGTCCTCTTTGTATTCTGACTTAATGCTCCAGCTTGACCAGTTCCTTGAGTTAGGAGACCATAATGGTACTTTTTTTCCACTTTGGTGACAATATTTGCTGCTTTGCAACCATTTGAATACAGACTGGAGTCTCCCACCTTAACCCGCACTACTCATCTCTAGGTTTTGTAGGCCAGTGAGGGTACCTAGCTAGCCATCCATATAAGGACATTTTAGGCCTTTATAGAAACAGAGCATGGAGTATTGGTGAAAAGCATAAACTTTGGAACCAGACTGTCTGGATTCAAATCCCAGCTGTGTCCAGTTAGTTTTGTAGCCTTGGGCAAGTTACTTAATTTCTCTGCCTCCTTTTCCTCAACTGTAAAGTGAAGATAAGAGTAGTACCTATCTCATGGGGTTGTTTTAAGAATTAAATGAAGCAGTACGTAAAGTGCTTAGAGCTGTGCCTAGCATCTAATCAGTGCTCTACAAATATTAGTTATTATTAATTATTTATGGAACTACCAAATGCCTAACCTTGTGCTAGGTAGGATGGGTAAGAATGAAGGCAGGCAGCTGCATTCTCACCATTTATTGAATGGCTACTAGGTACTGTTTACTATAATGGATACAGATAAATGAATAGAGGATACAATTGGTACTTTCATAGATGTCCTACTGGAGATTTAGGGCTAACTCACTTAAAGACAGTTTTTAAATGAGTTAAAAATGAGAGGAAAAAATGTATAATTTACATGATATTTTCTATAGATTTTGAAAAGAAGGGACACTAATGGGGCCTTGAAGGATGTATACGCTTGGGGGTAATGGCTGTTCTGGGTGGGACAGTGATATAGTTTTGGTACGTGGTTATAAACCAGGTGGCTCTAGGCCAGTGCTCTCTTGAAAATAAGTTTGTCTGAAATGAAGGAAGGCTTGACGTGATGATTGTTTCAAGGGGAGCCACAGAGTACATGTAAGTATAGACCAAGTTGCTCTTTCTAGGGTCAGTTGGAGTCAGTAGTCCTGTCTCAGTTGGCAGACCCCTTCTGAAGGGTTTGTTGGGGAAACTGCACCTTGGATTTTCCAGATTTAGGTGAATTAACTAAAACAAATTTGGTTGTCTTTGTTGCCCAAGTGGGTATGTGAGCAGCTCCTTCCTTCATGTTTCTGCATGAGCTAAACCAAGGAATAGAGCTAGTGATTACTCTCTTTAGGTCGGCAGCCTAAAAACAGCTTTCAGTTCTCTCAGTGGCTTTGCTATGAGATAGGTATTTGAGAAAGGATGGAAATGAGGGGAGGATTTTTTCATGTGTAATTGTGATAGGTTGAAAATTGTGGCATTTTCTGGCCAGGACCCAGCTGTAGCTTCTTATCCTTAAACTTGGAGAAAGGACCTTTTGGGTAACTTTAAAAGCACAACTTTTTGGTTGTGCCTAGAACTAGATTTAATGGCAGAAATAGATTTTATGCTCATTTCAGTGGGCTTGTGGCATAAGGCAAGTGTTGACATAACTCCTAGGCCAATGGTATGGGGACATACCACTGTGTTCACTTAGTAGTAATGATTTGCCAGGTAGCTTCCATGATTGGTGACTTTGAATGTTGAGGTTTCTTCCTGTCTCTGGTGACTCTTGTACTTTGTGGGAATTTGATAGATACTTTGTGTGGCTAGGCTATCGATTAGGGTCTAATGAAAGAAAAATTGAGATGTGGGCAAAGTATAATCCAGAGAAATCCTTTCCTAGATATTTATTTGGGAGGTAACAGGGGCCAGGGCCTAGGAGGGGGAATAAGGCCTACCTATCAGGCTTGGTCAACCTTTCCTTCCTTCTTTAATCCTGGCCTCCCTTAAATACCTGGGAAAGATCAAGGCTCATTTTCCTCCAGTAAAATATGTTTAGATAAGATTCCTGATCTTACTGTCTTGGTCTAGTCTGCCCCTCACTCCTCCCCTGTCCTTTTTCAGGAATTTAGCCTGAACGTTGAAGTATACCAAGAGGCTCTTACTGGTTGTAATCTTTAATTAGAGTTGACTAATCTGTGGTATGGATTTGGAGGGTGGGGGTCAAGGTAAGAGCCAATTTGGGTGTCATTAATTAAGTTGTACAAATCTTTACTATCCTCAAGGGATTTAAGTAAGCTAAACTTCTCTCCAAATATCCTTGCAGATATTCCTGAGGGATTGACTAACCCACAGAAATTCCTTTGTTGATAACAAAAGTCACTTAACATTTTTTGTCTTTGCACTTTTCCTTTCTCTAACTTGAAAACATCAACAACTTGAAAACATACAGTATCAGAAATATGTAACCAAAGTAGAGCAAAACCCTTTTTCCCAGGTTCCTTACTCTCACTTGATGAGAACATCTGCATTTTGCTTCAGGGTTATATTACACCTCTCTGCTGGTACATGGAGAGGTGCTCCAACAGAAGCTAAAGAGGGCCTGGGGAAAATTTAGATTTAGTTGCCTTTCTCTCTGCTATAGCCTGGGCATTTTTCTAAGGTTGGGAGTTTGCCTCCTGGCTTTAGGCCAGTTGCCAGAGGAAACCAATGACTAAAGGCTTCCTCCCTTCGATGTCAGCTTCTGGAACCTTTCCTGATGATTCCCTACCAGTCAAGTATGCCTTATTTGGCTATATTTTTCCCCCTCCAGTGCCTTTGCCACCTAAACTAGTCCCTTGTTCTTCTTTGGTACAAGGAATACCTTCCTCAAGTTGCCACCTGCAGCTTTTCTTTTTCCTTGCATAGGGCTTGTTTAGAGCAGGAGGTGAGGTTATTTGTTGGGCCTGGGGTGGGGGCAGGCAGTGAGAAAGGAGAGAGGAAGATGTGAGAGCTCTGGAATGACTGTGATTTCTCCACCCTGCTTTCTTATCTCTCCTTGCCCTCTTCAGTTTGCCTAGTCACCTCCCTCTAGCTTCTTACCTAGATGTCTGATAGCCTAAGAGTAGTCTTGCTTGGCCTGAAAATGCTCAGAGTGTAGGGGTTGATGGGGTGGGGCTGGGCTCTCAGCATCTGAAATCATTCTTCTAAAGCCTTCTAGTTGGTAAGTTCTTTAAGTGTGCCTTTGATATGCCAAGTCTTCGAACTTGACTTTCCTGAGTGTGCTGGGTCCAAGATCCTTCTGCCTCTTATTCTCAGTCTGAGCTGTCTAGCTTTAGCTTAAAAGAGCTGAACTTTTGACACAGCTTGGAGCACCTGTCTGGATTTTTTTTTTTTTTTTGCTTTTGCTTTTTAGGGCCGTACCCGCAGCATATGGAGGTTCCCAGGCTAGGGGTCAAATCAGAGCAGCAGCTGCTGGCCTACACCGTAGCCACAGCAACACTAGATCTGAGCCGCATCTGTGACCTACAGCTCATGGCAATGCTGGATCCTTTAACCCACTGGGCAAGGCCAGGGATCAAACCACCACCTCATGGTTACTAGTCAGATTTGTTTCTGTTGCACCACAATGGGAACTCCCCTATCTGGATTTTTTAAAAAATGCTTTGGAGTAGAAATGAAAAGAATGACAGATTGAATCAGAATATCTTGTTTTTAGTCTCCGCCTTTGTGACATTGGACAAATCACTTTAATGGCCTTAATTTTTATATCTATAAAATGAGAACATTGGCTTTTTCTGACAGTATGATTATTCATCCCCAGTCTTTAAGAATATAGTAAGAGGTTCTTGGAAAGGGTGTAACAACAGAGAACAGCGACTATTTGGAGAAGTTGCTCTTTGTTCTTTAGAATGGAATTGGGAGTGTCATTTTCCCCCCAGCTATCAATGTGTAAGTAGCCCTCTCTATTTTAGTGAGCTCTGCTTAGAGGTATTGGAGTTCAGCCTGCAAAGTATTGTTGCTGGCTAATTTGGGTCATTGGTGACTCCAGGAAGAATAGAAGACCCTTGAATTAGTTGTTCCAATAGGGAAGGGGAAGACCAAGAAACAAACCAAAACTGACATGCAAATGAGATTTGACTTCCTCTACTACCTCCCCCACAACATCCCTCTCCTTACAGTTATAAAATTGCTTTTGGCTGAGTCTTAAATTGCTAAACTCCCTTTCCCCTTCTTCTGTCTGAGTCACTGATGTGTTTATTACCCTTGGATGGGGAGAGCTAGGTGATGTGGTCTTGGGTGGAGTGAAGGGGAGACATTTCTAGTGAGGGAGAGTTCCACAAGCCTAGTGTTTAGCTTTCAACTGATCCTGCATTTTGTGACTATGACTTCCTTTGGGCAGACCTATAGATCAAAGAGGAAGGATTTCTGAATTTCCTGTGGGGGCCTAATGGGCTGATGGGGCATAAGCTAGTTTCTGGAGATGGTGTACCATTGGCTGGATCTGTTTTCGGCCTTCTTTTTCCTTACTGACATTTTATACAGAGCTTGCTTGTGAATCAAAGATCTCAGGCTCTATCTCAGCCACCTAGGAGTTGGCCATGAACATAATCTTCACCTGCCCTGAGCCTCCTGGAGTGAGGGCAATATAGGAGTTTTCTTGGTATCTTTCCTTTGGGTACAAATTTCTAGGGTAGTTTAATCAGAGAAGGCTTAGTTGGGGAAAGCTGGATGATGCTTTTGAGTGAAAGATTCTTCTCCAGCATTGAGCTGGAATGGTCTCAGGACCATGCAGGAACTTGGGGCTTGGAGCAGCCACCTTGCTGGCAGCCTTTCCTTCCCGGGGGACTCAACATGTGTTGTTAAGCATCCTAGTCACAGGTAGTAGATTAGAAAGGCTCTTGGTGAGGGAGAGTAGGGAAGTCAGTGGGAGAAGGAGAAGGGGAGAAGGAAAGAGGAGTCAATTACAAGAAGAGTGGTTATTTTTATACTTCTTCTTTTATGAAACCCAACATGGTATATGACAAAGTTTATCAAATAGAGGGAGACATCTTAAATAAGCCCACCATTTCAGCATAGCAATTATTATTTATGTGTATTTCTTATCACATCTCATGTATTTACCTTAAGTCTTCTATGGTGTAATTATACTGTACATTAAAAAATCTTACTTCTTTATCCCTGTTTGACATATCATTAAAAACTTAGGTAAATATTATTTAGTTTTAAAACACAAACATTTTAATGCCATTACAAAATTCCACCCAATAACTATGTCATAATTTACTATCCATTCACCTTTTGGGGGCATTTAGATTACTCCTAGCAGATTGGTCCAGTGTTTATAACACTGCAGTCAGTGAGAACAAGAGAAAATCTATACACCTTAGCATGACGGATATGGAGAGCCCTTTGATACTTGGCTCCATCCTAGCTCTCTCTTCAGACTCCCACTTGTTGCTCCATGTACACCATGCTGTAGCTTTGTGGGATCAAGTTTCCCCAAGTAATCCATACCTCTTATACATTTCACCTTTGGCATATGTTTTTTCTATTCAACTTGAAATGTTAGGTGTCTCTTCTTCATCTCTCCCACTCCATGCCACCTCCACTGGATGCCTTCTTTAATACTCCCAGGTAGTATTAGTTGTACTGTCTTCTATGTGCCCACTATACTTTCTAAGAATTTCTCATAATACCTACCACGTGATATTGCAGTTATCTGGGCTCTCGCACTTTCTCTTTTAGTAGTAAACTTGTGGACTTTAAAGTTTCTAACTACTCCTTCCCCAAGAAAGGGTTGTTTTTTTTCAGGTGATGGTTAGGGCTGGGTAGGCCTTTGATGAGTGCATAGTCAATGACAGACATGGAGCAGGGGAAGCAGCAGTAATGTATTCAAGGGATCCAACAGTGTTGGATGAGCACTTGGTAGGACATATTAGGCACCAGTAATAAAGAAAATACACTTTGGAGAGGGGGAGGGTGCATTAGCACCTGTAGGGAGGAGAGGCCTGAGAGAGTCCTTGCTGGCCTTGACCTACCAGTGCAAACTTCTCAAACCATTCCAAATCTCAGTTTCCCATTTGCAAAATAGAATAGTAATACCCTGCTTCTTAGGGTTATGGTGAAGATTTAGGCACTAATGCATCTGGAAATGCTCTGTGGGCTGTGAGGCACAGGGGAGGGAGGATAGGCCCAGGACATCCCATAATTTTTTTCCAGTTATCCTATTAAAGTTTTGTTCCATGTATGTTACCCAGCTTCTGAGCACAGAACATCAGATGCTACAGTTTCCCTGAGCAAACATTCCCATAGGCGCCCCACAACCTGATGCTTTTAGTGGGAGGTATGCAGAGAAGTCCAATCTACCCACTTACCTGGCAGCATAGCTCCACCTGGCCCCAGCACTGCCCTACTCAAGAAGGGCCACAAGTGGCTGAGGAGGGAGGTACCACCTTTTCCTCAGCTCATTAGCAACAAATGAGGGGTACTAGAGCAGAGGGTTTCCTAACATCCCCTGAGCTGGAGGTAGAAGTATTTATAGAAGCTACAGTAAAACTACGTACCTTTCAGGCCTTCTGGATGCAAACCAGCCATGTACTATTAGGACAGAACTGTGTCTGTCGCTGACTATATGCTTTTCAAGAGCCTGCCCGTCCCACCTGTCTTGGGCAAGCAGCTCGTGAAGAACCATCCAAGGTCTCTGGATAGGAATTCTTCTCCATCCAGTATGATTTTTGTTTTCTCCACATACCCATGACTTCTTCTTGCTGCTGTACTGGCCATTTGAAAACCCCTAACCCACCGGAGAATTTTATGTTTTATAAAGGAAGCACATTACTTAAATCTGTGGAAGATCTATTGGTCAACTATAAAACACAACAAGGGGAAAAGACTTGGTCAAGGTCATGTAGTGGGCAGAAGCAAGACTTGAACCCAGGACTCTCAGGAATGTATTCTTTTCATTCTATCAGCCTAGCCCACTAGGAATGTAAGTGTCATAGGAACAGGAGCAGTTTCTCACTACCCACTGTATCCCCAGCACCTGGCATAGGGAAGATGTTCAACAAATATTTGTTGAGTAGATACATTAATTACTACTATTGTCAAGTTGGAATTGTTTTGCACAGACTCCTTTGGCCATATCTGCTAGAAAGACAAGCAATAATTTCAGTGGCCCACTGGAAATTGCCTAATGTGGCCCAAGCAGAATGGAGTGGTGTAATGCCAAGGAATGGGGAAGAGTTTTCCCTCTTGTGTGCCTTGAAGAGACTGTTTACCTGTGAGTGGTCAGCTTGTTCATAGCCAATTTCCATTCCCTTTTCCCATGTCTTCACATAATATAGTTGTGTTCACACCAAAGGAGAAATTTCAAATCAAAGTTTTTAGTGGATTCTGGAGTTCCCGTTGTGGTGCGGTGGAAACAAATCCGACTAGGAACCATGAGGTTTTGGGCTCGATCCCTGGCCTTGCTCAGTGGGTTAAGGATCTGGCGTTGCAATGAGCTGTGGTGTAAGTCATGGATGCAGCTCAGTTCTGGCATTGCTGTGCCTGTGGCATAGGCCAGCAGCTATAGCTCTGATTAGACCCATAGCCTGGGAATCTACATATGCCACGGGTGTGGCCCTAAAAAAAAAAAAAGCAATTAAAAAAATTAAAAAAAAAGTTTTCAGTAGATTCTAACAGGTAGCCATGTAAGCATTTCTATCTGCTTTTGTTGTGGGTTTTTTGGTTTGTTTGTTTGTTTGTTTTTGTCTTTTTGCTATTTCTTTGGGCTGCTCCCGCGGCGTATGGAGGTTCCCATGCTAGGGGTCTAATCGGGGCTGTAGCCACCGGCCTATGCCAGAGCCACAGCAACGCAGGATCTGAGCCACGTCTGCAACCTACACAGCAGCTCACGGCAACGCCGGATCCTTAACCCACTGAGCAAGGGCAGGGACCAA
Source organism: Phacochoerus africanus (assembly GCF_016906955.1). Taxonomy (NCBI): domain Eukaryota; kingdom Metazoa; phylum Chordata; class Mammalia; order Artiodactyla; family Suidae; genus Phacochoerus; species Phacochoerus africanus. Next base: position 56,102,760 of record NC_062560.1, read on the forward strand.
ACCCACAACCTCATGGTTCCTAGTCGGATTCGTTAACCACTGCGCCACGACGGGAACTCCTCTATCTGCTTTTATGAAGAAACCTGGAGCTTGGCCCTGGGGTACGTATTTGAAGCATTACCCAGTTTTTAAAAGTTTTTACTTTTTTTTTGGTATGTGGGCTGCTCATTGTGGCATGGCCAGCAGTCAGGACTGCATTGTGTAATCTAATCCGGAGAGGTTTGTGCTCCTGAGGTTTAAGGATTGAATTGGCTTCTCTTCTCAGAGATGAGTAGGACCAGACACAGATCAAGGAGGACAACAAGGAAATCCTGTAGACCATCATGTTGGGGGACCCAGCAGCCGAGTTCTGCTATTGCTGCTGTTGTCACCACCACTGCCATTGCCATCACCCAGGCTACCTTAGGGCCCAAAGCTGCATATCTGCAGATCTGGGCCTGTTTTTGTCAAAGTAGGATAATTTGGGGAGTAATAGGTGGTACTCTTCCTCCCATACATTCCTGAGAGAGGGATGTGGTCAGCATTTGGGAGGTATGTTTAGGCCTACTCTATAGGGTTGGGTGCCCTAAAATATCAAGAGCCTCTGAAGGTCATCTTGTCTTTTTTTTTTTTTTTTTTTTTTGCTTTTTAGGGCCTCACCCATGGCATATGGAGGTTCCCAGGCTAGGGGTCCAATTGGAGCTACAGCTGCCAGCGTACACCACAGGCACAGCAATGCGGGATCTGAGCCACGTTTGCAACCTACACCACAGCTCACGGCAACGCCGGAACCTTAGCCCACTGAGCGAGGCCAGGGGTCGAACCTGCAACCTCACGGTTCCTAGTCAGATTCGTTTTCACTGTGCCACAATGGGAACTCCAAGGACATCTTGTCTTTAAATGACTTTTTCCATCTGTTCTTATAGTGCTGAGCTAGACACCATACAGATAATGTTAATAGACCCAGTCTGTGCTTTTTTTGTTAGTACAGACTTAAATAAAACCAGACTATTTATTTTATAATTTTTTGATTTGTGTTTTCTCATTATGAAACTAATACATATTTGCTATAAGAAATAAAGCAGCACTGAAAAATATATCACCTGTCTTCTGCCCTGACTGTTTTCCAGAGAGAACCAATATTTATGTAAACCAGTTATTTATGTGAACTCAGACTCCTTTTTAAATTCATTCATATATATATGTGTGTGTGTATATATATATATAACTTTAAATACATACAAAAAATAAATCCATACTATGCTGCAACTTTTTTAAAACTTACTATGTGGTGGGCATCTTTTTATAGCAAATCAGATGTTAATATCTGTATGGGCTTATTAATAAGAAAATTGTCAAATGGGTGGAACACTTAGAATCTACACAAATGAAAAGGACTCATATTTTTCGTTGAATGGGAAATAAAGAAAACATTGTAAGGACTTGCCTGCCTGAGAGAGAAGGCTTTCTGGAGAAGGTGGGAATTGAGGACCCTTCTGTTGGTATGAAGGATAGGATGATGAAAGCTGTTCCCTTTCCAGGCTGGGTAGACCCCACTTCTAGAGATAGCTGTGATTTTACTTATGCCTAAGTGATCTTAGTTGAGTGATTCATGGTAGGGTAAACCACTTTCCTGTGCTTAAAATGGCCTCCTCCTTCTTCTGTGGTTTTGCCAGTTTGGGGTAGTTTGATTCCAGACAGTACCTGACTGAGAACCCTGTTCTTCAAAAGACCTCTGGCTGCTGGAGCTATCCAAGATTAAGTAAAGAAGTTGTGTGTGTGTCTGTGTGTGTGTGCGTGTGTGCGTATTTTGTTGGTGTGCATATGCCTTTCCAGTATTCCCCAAAGAAGAGCAGTGAAGCTGGGTTACAATCCCCTCACCTCATAATTACCATGGATCTTGTTCAAGTGGCAGAAAGGTGAAATTTTGCAGAGCTCTCAGCTCTAGCTGAGCTATCCAGTTAAAGAGTTGAGGAAGACAGTGATTTCTGAAATGCAAATAAATACAGTTGACCCTTGAACAACAGGGAGGTCAGAGTTGTCAACCCCTTCGTGGCTGAAATTCCACATGTAAATGTACAGTCTACCCTCCATATTTCTGGTTCTACATCTGCGGATTCAACCAATCACAGATTCAACCAACTGCAGATTGTGTGGTCCCGTAGTACCTATTTATTGAAAACAATCCACTTGTAAGTGGACCAGAACAGTTTAAAGCCATGTTGTTCAGGGGTCCATTTTGAAAAAAAAAAAAAAAAAAAGTCTAGCCCAGTGGCCACTTCTGGTCTTAGAAGCTTGCTAGGGTATTGATCATGGTGAACGAGTTAGGCTAGGCAAGGAGAAGCTGGCTTACCAGAAATTCAGGCTCTCTTCTGCCCATTCATGACATGCCCCGCCCTTCTCTTGTCTTCTTGGTTCCCAGACTTTCACAATGGGTGGAGCAGAGCTTCTGCTTGCACAGCCTTTAATCCTGGAGCCTCTGCCACCAGGGGTTGACCTTGACTAGGCTAGGCTTACTGAATGCATTATTGCCTTCCCCTTTAGACAAACAGGAAGCTGCCTGCAGGTTGAGTGATTGGAGCTTTCTGAATCCTTGTGAGGCAGGGAGAGCAAGGCCCTGAGGTCAGACTATGAAAAGAGAAAAGGAATGACATTTTAAAAAATTTCTTGGGCTATGGGAGAAGGCTTGGATCCAAAGTATCTTTAGGCATTTATTGTGGGCCAGGCTTGTAGGAAGATGTTTCAACACTTCTTGGCTGTGTGATCTTTTGGAAGTCTGTTAACCTCTCTGAGCCTCCCATTCCTCATTGGTAAAGTGGTGATGTTAATCCTCAGGGTTGGTGGGAAACTTGGGTAAGATAACATTAGAAAGTGCTAGAATGGGAGTTCCCTTTGTGGCTCATTGGGTTATGAACCTGAATAGTATTCATGAGGATGTGGTCTCAATCCCTGGCCTCGCTCAGTGGGTTAAGGATCTGGAATTGCCATGAGCTGTAGCCAAGTTTGCAGATGTGGCCCAGATTTGGTATTACTGTGGCTATGGTATAGGCCAGCAGTTCCGATTCAGCCCCTAGCCTGGGAACTTACATATGCCACAGGTGAGGCCCCAAAAAGCCAAAAAAAAAAAAAAGTTCTTGAATGTTGAATGTTATTTCTGTAGAATAGATCAAGCATCAACCTGAATCAAGCATACAGGATTTGGGTGCTCAGAGAAACATGAATCATATTTTTACAGCCTCTCTTGACAAAAGCAGTATAGTGTGTCAGTGGATAAAAGACTTTCACCTTGCCATTAAGAATGGTTATGATCCTTTAAAGGGTAAGCCTCAGTTATCAGGAAAAGCTCACTTCTGTGAAACAGATCATTTATAGACCATTTGGACCAATGATGCGTTGCCATATAATCAGTTCTCAACTATCCATAACAAAACATTTTTCTCCTAGCTATGTGTGGACTGACTGTCCTAAGCCATGTGAGCCAAGGGAATGCAAACTCCCTTAGCTCTTCTGGTAGTCCAAAGAAGACATAATTAGTTAGGTAAATATTTCCAAAAAATTCCTGAAGTAAAGCTATCCACTCAGGGTATTATTCTTAAGTTGATGTGGATAACTGACCTTAGCCAAAAGGAAAATGGTGAAGTTTGACCTCCAGAGTAAGGAAAGTGATGGCCTTCTATTTCCCGGGTAATTTATTGCCTCTATGACCATCCTTCCAGGCTGTGAACTCAGGTAAGGGTGACAAATTTATAAGACTGGGATTGGGAGAGAGGAAATCAAAGAATGGAGCTAGGAAAACCATGTGCGAGATTGCCTGATATGGACTGTTATCCCAGTGGGTTCTGGAAGAGTTCTTCCTAACCCCCGCTCTGCTGGGATTTAGCCTTTGTCAGAAGAGGCAACACTGAAGAAATCTTGAAAGAACTGCTAGATATCTCTCTGGGAAAGTCCCTCTGGGAACCTCTAGCTATTGAGCAGCCCAGAAAAGGGAATACTAGGGTAGGGGAGGGAATCTGGGAGTTATAAGTTTAGGGACTAGCTGCCTGCTTTCCAAGTAGTTCCCTGTTTAAAACAGCAGTGTCACATGTGAATTGAAGGAATCCCTTTATAAATTGGTTGGCATTGCCTTGCAGTTATTTTCCAGTGTTCCTAGCTGTTCTCATCCCATGTTTGGACTAAAAAAAGTCACCAACACAAATACTGATAATTATTTACATTTGTTTTATGCACTGTAGTTGTCAAAACAGTTTTTACCACTATTATTATGTCATTTGATATTCATTAACTCTCTCCAGTTGACAGGTTATTAACCTTGCTTTTTCATATGGGGGAACTGAAGCTCAAAGAGTTTAAGTCACTCTGCAGAAATTATTCAGCTAATGAATAAGGGAGACAGGGCATGAATGGGAAAAAAGAAGACTTTGGTATGAGACTGCATAGGATAGGTGATATAGGGACTTGGAGAACAGACTCGTGGTTGCCAAGGGGGAGTGGGAGGGAGAGGGAGTAGGATGGACTGAGTGTCTGGGGTTAATAGATGCAAACTATTGTGTTTGGAGAGGATAAGCAATGAGACCCTACTGTATAGCACAGGGAACTATATCCAGTCACTTGCGATGGAACATGATGGAGGATAATGAGAGGAAAAGAATATATATGTGTATGACTAGGTCACTTTGCTGTACAGTAGAAATTGACAGAACACTGTAAATTGACTTTAATGAAAAACATTAAAAATTATAAAAATTAAAAAAAAGGATAGGTGGTGTAGAAAGAGGAGACAAGTATTTTTTCATAAAGTCCTGGACTTAAGCTCTAGTCATGGTTAAGCCAGAGTTCTGAGGCTAGAAAAGAAGTTTCAGCTTTAAACACAGGCCCTTCCCCTGGTCCAGTAGTTGCTTAACCTCCCTTCAGTCTCTTCTAAAATATCATAAGAGGAGTTCCTGTCATGGTGCAGCAGAAACAAATTTGACTAGGAACCATGAGGTTGAGGGTTTGATCCCTGGACTCGCTCAGTGAGTTAAGGATCTGGCATTGCCGTGAATTGTGATGTAAGTCACAGACGCGGCTCAGATCTGGTGTTACTGTGGCTGTGTCATAGGCCAGCAGCTGTAGCTCTGATTAGAGTCCTATCCTGGGAACCTCCATATGCCGTGAGTGCGGCCCTAAAAATAAATAAATAAATAAATAAATAAAATAAAAAGAAATCATGGGAGAAGAATAAAGTCTAGAGAGAATTCTAGCATTCTAGCAGTTGGGGATCTCTGTGTGGATGTCTACCTGTCATGTTGTTTTGTGTTCTGCCTGCTTGGGGCCTGGCCTGATACTTGTTCTGTAGCTGGCTTCCTGTATCACCCTTCTTGGTAATGTCAGACCACTGCCTTTAAGGCTGGTTGAGCTTTCCACCTGCTTGGGCCGATAACTTGGCTATGCCTTGCTCCTGGACACACAGATGTTACTTGTTAGGAAATGAGAATTGTTTGGGGAATGCTTAGACCTAACTAATGTAGGGTCTTGTTTGAACCTTGGTGGGAGCATGAGCATTGATCCAACCTGTTGAAAGGAAGAGGTATTGGGGAATTTTGGAAAGAGCACTCTTCTGGAGTTGAAGAGCTGGAGCTTAGTCTAAGCTCTGCTGCTAGCTTCTCAGGGCATTCTTGGCCAGGCCTTTGCCCCTTTTGGGACTATAGTCTGTTCTGCAAAAAGCTGATTTGGCTAATCTCTCAGGGCCATTTCTGCCCTCAAGTATGTGATTTATTCAGAGCTGTTCCTTTCCCCCAACAATGGAGTCTGATCTGCCCCACCTTGGGTAGAGAGATGGTGGCACACATCTCAGAAATATTCCCATTCTGTGGGAAACTGTGCCAAATGGAAACTCTACCAGCTCTGAGAATTTGGGAGGGGTTAGCTACATCTGGGTTTAGAGGTGCAACCTTCATAGAAGGGCCTTGGGAATGTTATGGAGCTTAACTGGGTAGAGGGGTAGGCAGACAAGGGTGGCAAGGGTCAAACCTGGCCTGATCTGAGTGAGTAGAGAAGAGGTGCTCTGGAAAAGTAGTTCTTAGGGAACCCACCAGAAACAGTCAGTTGGATGACATCGTAAGGTAGACAGTAGTCCCTGGTCACAAGTAGTTGGTAAGCACTCAGGAATGTGACACTGTCACTAGGGAATGTGTCACTAGAGCAGTCAAAAGCTGTGGAAGCAGGAAGAACAGCTCTTCCTTGTCACCATCCCCATTGTGTAGAGTGTGAGATCCTTAAAGTTGGGCCTTGGAGACCAGATACAGCAAGTGAAAAAACCCAGTTTATAATGGCAGATAGGGAAGTTCCCCATTGTGGCTCAGCAGTGATGAGCCTAACTAGTATCCATGAGGATCTGGGTTCGATTCCTGGCCTCTCTCAGTAGGTTAAGGATATGGTGTTGCCATGAGCTGCTGTGTAGGTTGCAGAAGTGGCTCAGATCTGGCATTGCTATGGCTGTGGCATAGGCTGGTATCTGTAGCTCTGATTTGATCCCTAGCCAAGGGAACTTCCATATGCCACAGGTGTGGCTCTAAAAAGGAATAATAGTAATAATAATAATAATAATAATAATAATAATAATAATGGCCGATAGGCCTAGTCCTTTATAAGAAGGAAAAATTAATGTTCACTTGATTGTCAAAGCATGTGAGGTTGAATTTACTAGTGCTGGTATATTTTAATTGATTTTTTCTTATGGATTTGAAGCAAGTTTGGAAGAGGACAAAATTTAAGCTCATAATCCTAGTGGTCTTAGTGGTCCTAAGGGCTAGACTGAAGGTAGAGTTTAAATGTTAGAGCTGCCGTTCTTATAGTCAGGTGTTGAGTTCTGCATGGGTCCAGCTAGGCCCCTTGCCTTCTGATCCACTGGGGAAGTCCAACTTGCCATACAATTTGTCTTGTTCATCTGTGGAAGCATGTTGCAGACACTGATTGGCCTAGGGCTTTGGGCATTAGTCTTTTTTAAGAGCTTCCCTAGGATATTCTAATTTGGGGCTAGGGCTTATAACTACATCCCTAATTGATGCCTCTCATATTACATCTGAGAAAACTGAGCCTGCGAAAGGGAGGCCCATGCCAATACCTACACAGCATGAATATAGCTGAACTGAGCTAAGACTTCGTTTAGGGCTCTTTCCACTCCAGTCATAGCTGGAGGTAAAGGTAGTCCGGACAACTCAATTGGGCATCCTCTAAATTTGGTTATTGGACCTGGATGAGATGGGGGTTATGCACCCCCCCACCCCCGAAAGTACTAGAGGAAGGGGAGGTTCAAAGCATCTAACTGGACCTCAGAGAGATAAGCAGCTGTCTTTAGTATACTGGTGGTGGGGGAGATAGGACAGGATAGAAAGTGAGTAATACTCTGGGCACCAAGGCATTCAGTTAATGGGAACATTATGGAGAGTTAGTAACAGCACAAGGACCTGGTGACTTTATTCCTCAGCTCCATGTAGAAGTGATGGGTTAGGATCCTGCCCTGTGTCCAATGCAGGGTGTTTTGGAATGGAAGACTGCTGATTCTCCACTTCCTGCTTCAGCTGGATGACCTTTACGTCTGATTAGGCCCCAGCTCCTGCTGCTTCTATACTTTTAGAGTGCACCGAGGTCTTCCATAAACCATGGCATCATATCACAGTGTGATCTTTGATAATTTCCTACTGTTTTTTATATAGCATCTTAATTAGAGAATAAGTTCCTTCTGCGATAGGAAAGAGAACTTTGTTCCCAGCCCTCCCAGAAGCACAAGAAGGTGCTTAGTGTGTAGAACCAGTTAGCACCAGGAGGATAGCTTGGTTTATTTTCTCCCACAAGCCTCCAAAGGAACCTTTTATTTTGAGAAAAAGGTGACTGGGAGCTTTAGGGTGGATATAGCACATCTGCATTCTGTGGGATCTAATAATTCTGTCTTTTCACTACTAGGTGGGGAGCGCTTTGAGGTAAAGGTTTGTCATAATCTCTGTATTCTCAGTGCCCACTACTCTGCCCCTCACTTTGGCAGGTGCTCAATAGCTGCTGAATTTGTTTGAAGGGGTCTCTTCTCCTGTTTCCTCCCCTTAATCAGGTTAGATTCTTTATCTTTTGGGGGAACAATCTGGAAGCTAGTGAGGAGGAAAAGGCTGCATCGTTGGCACCCCTTGTATCTAGAAGTCCACAGTTCTTAGTAGTAGTTGACTTTTAGGGTACACATCATTTCACAAATATGTTTTTCTTTTCCTTCTTCTCTTTTCTTTCTTTCTTTCTTCTTTCCCTTTTCTCTACAAGAGGGGCAAGTGTGAGGAACCAGGATGTGGAGTGGGAAGTTAGAAGGTGGGCATTCCTTAAAGGTTTCTTCTCACCACTTGTGAGTGAAGTGCTAATTGGACCCTGCGGGTTCTAGACCTAGTCTAGAAGTTATGGGTTTGTGTGCAGTGTTGGGCATTAACCGAAGTCTTTAGCCTTGGAGCCTTGTGGTTGGTTGGCATTAGTTTCATTCTTAGCTTTTCCTCCCACTGAGTTTGGCATCTCCAACTTGATTTCCTTTTATTCTCCAAATGTTTTCTAAAGGGATAGAGAGGGAAGAAAGCCACGTATGTCCCTTCATTTCTTGAGCCCTTAATAGGCTGGCTGGGAAGGTCCCCTTCTTCTTTCTACTTCATGCATGCCTCTTGCTCTTAAAGGCCAGAGGTTTGAGCCAGAGGCCTAAAGGCCAGGTACTCCATGACTCTTTCCCTATTTTGGGGCCTGATATTGAGGAGTGTCAGCTTGACTCAGGACCTTTCTGGAAGGTATGTGAATGAACCTTTGGGGAAGATGATCAGCGATCTAAGCTTGTTACCTTTTTTATTTCACTGCCTTTACTTAGGAAGGGAGCAGGCTACTGTGTATGATTTTCTGAATCAATTTTCTTTGTTTAACTTTCAGATAAAGCTCTTGCTGCCCATCTTCTAGGAAAAGTAGAATGTGAATAGAACTATTGGTCCAGATTAGAGGCCTTGCAGATAGTGAATGGAGTTACTAGCCTGCCAGTATTTGCTCTAGTCTAGCAGTTAGCAAACTTGCCCATGAGGCCTGATTTTGTATGTATTATAAGAATAGGTTTCATATTTTAAAAAGCATTGTTAAAAAGAAAAAAGAGAAATATGCAACAGAGATCATATGTGGCCCACAGAAACAGTTTACCAACTCCTGCTAGTCTATACTTTACACTATCAACTTATTATATACCAATTTCTTATAAACTCATGATTCCTCTTTGCTGAGCCAGGCACCTGGTAGGCCTTTCAATCCTGATTTATGATTGGGTTGCTTGTGGTTAGTCACTAACTAACCAAATCATTCTTTCTCCTCCTGGTGTATACTTGGGGTCATAGTCACTGAGGATTAGAATCGAATCCTTCTTGGAGTGGAAAAAAACAATAGATGATACTTTCCTACAGCTCATTGTTCCTATGTAAGACTTAGCTTTTTATCCCAAATGGCCCTAAATCTGATAAGTAAGCAGCTCCAGTTGATGATAATTAGGCATATTTGAAAATAAAAACACAGAAGTCCAAAACCTTCTTTAACAGGAGATTCCAGAGCTGGGGCTAGCTCTTCCTGTTCCTCCTCCCATTGCTTCATCCCTAGCTTTCCTGAGCCTCCTAAAATCAGCCCGGCTTTTTGAGAAGGTACATTCTTTGTGTTCTTTCAGACCACACCTGAACAGGAGGAATCTTGGGTACTTTTGGAGCAAGACACTGAGACCATTTGTTGTAAGGGTGATATTAGAGTGTAGCTCTTGCCCAGACAAGGAGGCATTATCAGCTCCATCCAGAGCTCTTATACCTAATGTTCTGGGATTTGCACTTTGTTAGCAGTTGTGTGTTTATATGCCTATTTGGGCACTCATGCCCATTCTTGCTGAATCTCTGGGAATCCTGGAATGGAGAGAATATTATGCCAAGGCTGAGTCATTCTCTTAGAAAAGCCAGAGTTCTAAGAGTGGTTGCACCAGACCTGCTTTGGAATACCTTCTCTTCTTTCTTCTGCTGTGCCTGCCCTTCCCCAAACACACCTAGGATTGTAGATTCCTACCCAAATCTAGGCTCCCAGGCCTAGGAGGCTCAAGCATCAAGCTGCCTGAGGGGTAGTAACTAGGGCACAGGGAAGTGTACAACACTCATCAGGGCTGCTCCTCCTCTCCCCTTCCCTTCTGTCCCCAAAGCAATGCACCTTTATGCCCAATAGTATAGAATACTTGTGGAATGTGTAAAGATGTTCTGACCTTTAGGGACTGAAGCATATTTGTGGGTAGTAAGTGAGTGAGGTTAACTTACATGGTTTTAAGGTGACAATTAATGGTGCATATTCCAAGTAGAGTTGCCTCAGGTTTTCTTGTGACTTAGTTGGGCAGGTGTCTAGTCAGGATTGTTCAAGGTGACTTGAAGTGGGCCAATTATGTAGAATTATTTTCAACCATTGTTTATACCTATATGACCTTGGGTAAGGCATTGAACCTTTCTGAATCTCAGTTTTCCATCTTTAAAATGGAGATTTAAAAATGATACCCACTTCCTTAGAATTTATGAGAGAGAAAATAGCTCATGAGTGTGAAGGTACCCTTAAAAGGGTGCCTGACATATTGAAGGTGCTTGAAAAATGCCACATTTCTCATTATTTCTTTCATTGTATTTGCCCTCTTTAATTATTTGAGATCAAATAATTTTAGGAGCCTAGTTAAGCTCTGCCTTTAATGTGTAAATGTGCTCCCTGTACAGCACTGCCTTCCAGTGAAGCATGTTGGGAGGAAATAGTATGAGAATTTGTGTGGATGTGTCTGTTGCTTTGTGAAGAGGAATCCCAGCTCCGGGGAGCCTTAAAAGTCTCCAGATGAGGGAGTGGGGTAAAGGAGAAGCAATATTATGAGACTCAGGTTAGACAGGATGGTTATTGGATGGGAAGAATAGAAAGTTCAGAGGCAAAAATGGTTAGAGGAACCCTTACTCAAGAGGGCAAAACAGTTTGTGAAATCAGCGGGTGTCCGCCCCTTTGCAAAAGCCAGGCAGCCTAGCTGAAGCCAATTCCAAGCCCTTGCTGTGCTGGTAGCTTTCACTTCCTCTTTGTGTGTGTGTGGTAGGGTGCAGTGGGAAATCTTAGTCTGATCACCCTTCCAGGTCTATCTGTGGGTATATGGATTTTCCCTATGGACTGAATGGGTTGTAGTAGGTTCCCTCAAGGTCTGGAGAGTAGGATTTGTGGGAGCTAGTATTGGGAGTGCTCATTAAACTAAGCTCAGTGGGGCTGTGTGGAACAGAGCCAGCTTCCTACCTGTATCTTATGTATCAGGCCACCGTGTCTGGCTTTTTCTTCAGAGATTTCTGTCTCTGCCTGTGTCACACCTCCCTCAGATCTGATGAGCTGGTGGAAAGGTCTCTAGTGATTCACTTCTGTTAGGTTCTGGCAAGAGGGTCAGGGAGCTGGGAAAGGAGGCCTTTATCCTTAACTTTGCATTTTTGGGAGGGTTTTCATACATTATATATTTCCCTGTGGCATTTGGAGGGCGCACACAGTGTTTTTTTCCTCTGTGTCCTTGTATAGGCTATTTGCCTACGTGGAATACCATAAGCTTCCCTTTCCTTTTAACATCTTTCTTTTCTTGTGCAAATATTATTTATCATTCAGGAAATGTCTTCTCTTTCTCTAGAAACCTCTTGCCCTCCTGCCTTTTCCATTGTGGCCTGGATGCCCCTTTATGTTTCCACAGTTCCTCTGATTACCTCTATTACTGCTTTTGCTGTACAGCATGGTAATTCCGCATCTACTTGCAACCCCTCACCAACAAAAAAATACTATCACATACTTGGTTACTTTCTTTCACACATGCACATGTGCAAGCATTAGAATCATCTCAAAGCCTGATCCATATTGGGTGTCTGATAACTTAGTGATATGTGAAACCAGTGTATGTATATATGTGACTGTGTCAGGGATAGAGTTCCTTCTGAAATACCTGGGGTAGGTAAGATGTGGTCCTGTTTGCTTTTCTAGGTCTTATTAGAATTGTAGGTAAAATTTTAGGGCTCACTTTGTATTATGGAACAATATCTATTGCCTGAGGGAAGCTACTGGGTAATTTCTGTAGAGCTTCTGGTGGGCCTCTTTCCTGCTGCTATTTGAAGAAACTAGACCAAAGTTAGGGTGGAGGTGCTTCTTACTCTACTTGAAGAATTCTGATGTTGTGTATGTGTTGGAGGTGAGTGGTTTCATGCATGCTCACCTTATCACTAGGGGGGTACAATGATTGTATGTTTCTAGTGGTAGGGGTGCTAAAAACCTTGGTGTTGTTGGTTGGATAGGTTAAACAGTTTTTACTGGTCTCAGTAAATTAGTAACTGAGCTTGTGGTTTGGAGGGCAAGATGTGGCTTTGTCAACTCAAAAAAAAAAATACTAAGCTAGCTTTTGGAGAAGTTATGTTAATCTATGTAGGGACCAAAAGTAACAAGCTGGATGTCATGTCCCTGTTCTCTTACTAATCGCCTCCCTCACCCTGCCTCAGGACTTCTCCAAAAACAATCATAGATCCACCAAGCTCAAGGGCATTATTTGGGCTCTCTATACCTCTGCTTCCAGGAAGATGACCATGACAAAAATGAAGCCTGTGAGCTAGTGGCTACAAACAGAGATAACTAGGGCAGGTATGATGCCAGTCTTTAGCCTTCAGCACATCCACTGGAGGCAGGTGCTAAGAGTTGATATTTTCCTAAGGCCTACAAGATATACCTTGTTCCTTGATGGGGGCAAAAGTTAGATTGGGCTGCAAGATTAGGTGTGGGAGAGTAGCAGGCTGAGTGGGATTGGGGACAACTTGTTTAGGGGTAGTTGGCCAAGATCTCCCATACAAGCTTTGCCCAGGATCATGCCACACTGAAGGTCCGCATTTAGTGAGGCAGTGCTGTGGAATGGCATCTGCCTTCTGTTTTCTCACCCTGGATGAATGAGGAGGCACTCCCTGAATATGCAGATGGAATGTTCAGCCACATTCTTTGCTACTTATAGTCTGGGAAGGAAAGACAAGGGGGAGCCAGTGTGTCAGCTGGTCAGAGAGGAGTGAAGGTAAATTGAACAATGAATGAGTGGGCTCAGACTGTGGTAACCCCTCACCATTTCTTTCTCTGAGCTTGTTGGAGGAGGTGTTCCTATTGGCCTGAAGTCATTTTATTTTACCCAGTGGCCAGAGCCACTCTAGGCCCATTAACACCCTCTGCAAATCATGTTGCTTTAGCAGAAATGCTGAGACTGGTATCTAAAACCATGTGTAGTGAGACTTCAGCAATGTCTGGGAACCTTTAAAAAATAAGTTTAATGTGTTTTTGTATCTCCTGAGAAGAGCACTGGCATATTGTCTTTCAGTTTCCAAATGTAGAAGTTGCCAATTTATGTTTTCTCAGAAAATTCCTTTTTCCAGTACTTTGGACTATCACCAACTTTCTCTAGGCATGGATTCTCCAGTGTGGAAGGTGCTTCTGTGGTTAGCTGGTCACATTCTTGTCCTTGTCTGTGAAACTGGGAGATTACTGCAGATTTTTCAGCTTGATTAAGCAGAGAACTCCAGCTTCCTCCCCAGTCAACCAAAGCCTTCTGAAGGGAGGGGAAGTGTGGTAATGACATTATCTTTCCCCAGGCAGCCACGTGTTCTCTGAGAACAGGATGTGGGGAGGGCTGGGCTGCAGTCACAGGGTATGGGGGTGGGCACGGGAAAGTGGGCTGGTAGTGTGGCCAAGTGGGTAGCTGCTTGCCTCCTTTGGCTTTGAGAGGCATGACGAGCCCCTCTATTCTTGAGTGTTAACTCATGTCTATACCCATCCACCCCATGGCATGGTATCTGTGTTCTTACTCTAAGAGAGAACTGGAAACATCTGTGAATGAGGCCCAGCTCCTCAAGCTGGAGAAACTCAGTAAAGGAGTGGGTGGGCCCAGGCTGCTTGCTGTACCAACCTTCTGACTCCTTTAGCCATAGGTCATTTTGACAAGGTTTTGTCAGGGGAGCTGGGCCCCAGTAAAGAATGGAGTTCCTTTGCTACTCTTTCCCAGGACCTAGTCACTCCCTTCCCCTGGCACACTGAGGTGATTTGCATGCTCAGTTTCCTTTCAGGCCCCATCCTCCTTTTTTTTTTTTTTTTATGTTTGCCTTTTCTAGGGCCACTCCCATGGCATATGGAGGTTCCCAGGCTAGGGGTCTAATCAGAGCTTTTGCTGCTGGCCTATGCCAGAGCCACAGCAATGTGGGATCCGAGCCGTGTCTGCGACCTACACCACAGCTTATGGCAACACCGGATCCTTAACCCACTGAGCAAGGGCAGGGATCGAACTTGCAACCTCATGGTTCCTAGTTGGAACCACTGCACCACGATGGGAACTCCCCCGTCCTCTTCTTTTCCCTGCCCCCACTACTTCTGCTGGGGACCTTTGGAGATGTGCTGCCTGGGGAAAAGAGGATGTAGCTAGCTTCCTGTTCAAGGGAGGGTGGGGCACCCGCCTTCCTGCCTGTCTGCCCACCAGCGAAGCCGCCCTTTACCCAGTGCTTGAGGAACTGCCTGAAGAGCTGAGTTCAGAGTCACCAGAGGCAAAGGGGTTCTCTGGGGTAGGGATAAGACTTTGTTCTTGTTGGTTTCTTCACAGTTCTCCACTGGGGGATTACTAGGCTCCTTTTTCCTAGAATCACAAGGCAGAAAAAAGGCCTATAGAGGTCAACTGGTCCAACCACCTCTATGGGGAAACTTAGGCCCAGGAGTTTTTAAGTCCTATAAGGAATCAGTGCAGAGTTAAGATGAGTAGAATTTTACAAGGTTAAAACTGGAGCTCCTTCTCTTCCCCCAAACTGCTAGTCCAGTGCAAACTGTATTTGGTCAAGCTGGCTGGGGAGCTGTAGCTCTCCTTCAACCAGAATGGTTCTACTTTTATGTACTTTGTATCTTAAAGTTTCCTGCAATTTTCTGTTTGGGCGATTAAAGAGGCAGAGAGCTGCTAAAAAGAAAAAAAAAGCAATGCAATTGAAAACCACTGATCAAGACATACCTAGTACAGTTGGGGACACTCAGACCTAGAAGGGGAAGGGACTATCTCAAGGTTACTGGCCCACTGTTCTTGGCTGGTTGATCCTGGCTAATGGTATGGCTCCCTCCACTACAAGACTGTTCCCACCCCGTCCATACTGCCTTGATCTTCTGCAGTCCCAAGGAAAACCCCTTCCTGTATCACCCTGAGAAAGAGAAAGAGGCCAGAGGCCACTAGATTTCTTAGATGAAATAAATGGTAAAAAAGTAAGCCTTTGGAAAGACTCCTTTGCAACCTTAAATAATAGAAACTTGGGAGGGCAAAGAACAATGAACTTACTAGTAGTTGGGGAGACCTGGGTTCTAGTCCTGTCTCCTTCACACTTGAGCAAAGTACCATTTACCTCACTGAGCCTCCCCATTTCTCCCATCTATAAAATGGTGCTTGTCTCTGCCCTGCCTTTCATACAGAGCAAGAATGTATGTGGAGAAATGTTTTTTAAACTGTAAAGCACTGTGCACATGGGGTTGGGGTTATTATTGTATAAGGGTGAGCCAGAGGTCCTGGATTGGATAATGAGGTTGTAGGAAAAAGGAACTAAAGTATAACAAACATCTAATACATGTAGGTGCCCAACCAGATTCTTTGCAGTAAGTAAAGGAGATAATACTGTCCTCGAAACAGTCTCGTGAAGTAGGCATTGTTGTTCCCATTTCACTTGTAGGGAAACTGATGCTTCAAGAGGCCTAGAGACTTGCAGCGCCTCCAGGACCTCCCTCCAGAGCCCACCCTCTCTGTCATATATTTGTGAATCAACCTTAAGAATGTGCTGTGGTTTCCTTTGGGGCTTTCCAAGCCATTCTCTGCCTGACTCCAACCTGTCTCTTCTAAATGGGATGAGATTATCTCTTGTTGCCTTCATGTCTCAGTCTTGGACCCTTTGCTTTCCTTAGTGGTACACCAAGAACACTTTCCCTTGTTTGGCCTAGATTAGTTGATGGAGGAGCCCTTTGGGTCAGCTTCCTTTTTGTTGACAAGAGGGGCTTCCTACTCCCTGGGGTGTTGGTAGGAAAAGGGCTCCTCCATCAACTAATTTAGGCCAAAGTATCATCATTTCTCACCACCACAGACACTAATGTGCACTAAAGCAATTTCTCTCTTGTAGGAGGAACATAGCTTTGTACTCTAAAAACCTGAGCTCAGGATCCCGATCTACCAATAACAAGCCATAATCTCTCGATCTTCCCACCTGTAAAATGGGCGTAATGACACCCATCTGGTGCCAGGTGATGTTTATTTAAACTTCCTGGAAGATAAGAATCACCTTGGACAAAACTATTGATTGCCAAGCTCCATCTCTTGGAGAGTCTGTTTCAGTAAGCTTGGAGTGGGGTCCAGGAATCTGGGTTTTTAAACTAGTGCCCCAAATGATTTCCAAGTAGCTAAGTTTGGTAAACACCACATTAGCACTGTACAACACTGTGCCAGATGGGTGTCATTATGCCCATTTTACAGGTGGGAAGATCGAGAGATTATGGCTTGTTATTGGTAGATCGGGATCCTGAGCTCAGGTTTTTAGAGTACAAAGCTATGTTCCTCCTACAAGAGAGAAATTGCTTTAGTGCACATTAGTGTCTGTGGTGGTGAGAAATGATGATACTTGGTAGGGAGGGGCAAGTAGCAGGGGCTTTGGGGGCAGTAGCAGGATTGATTGCATCTCTGATCTTTTGTGGAGGTGGCTGCATTCAACTCTGGGGAGCCCTTCACTGGGCTCAGAGGTCCACACAGACTGCTCTCTACCTGCTGTGTTTCTCTTCCATCAAGCATCCCCCTGGCCATATTAACACTAGCCCATGAGAGGCTGATTGATTCCATGCCAGAAGTTCCCAAATTTGGTTGGGCCTTAGAATTATCTGAAGCTGTTGACTACTTTTTTTTTTTTGTCTTTTTGTCTTTTTGCTATTTCTTGTGCCGTTCCCACAGCATATGGAGGTTCCCAGGCTAGGGGTCCAGTCGGAGCTGTAGCCACCGGCCTACGCCAGAGCCACAGCAACGCAAGATCCAAGCCGTGTCTGCAACCTACACCACAGCTCACAGCAATGCCGGATCCTTAATCCACTGAGCAAGGGCAGGGACCGAACCCGCAACCTCATGGTTCCTAGTCGGATTCATTAACCACTGCACCACAACGGGAACTCCCACAAAGCTGTTAACTTCTGATGCCTGGGTCTTACTCCTTATAACATAAATCATGATCTCTGTGGGTGAGGCCAGGGTGTCTGTATTTTAAAAATTTTCCCAGTTAATGCTGATGTGCTAGTTTGCAGACCCAGTTTGTGGTTTTTCTGGATATATCAGCTGAAGGAGTTTGGACATCTTGGTGGGTTTTGTTGAAGTGGTGGGGACTTATGTATACAGTGGAACATGATTGGAGAATATGCCAAGGCAGAGCCCAGAACAAGGAAAAAAGATCAGGCAGCCTTTAAAGGGACAAGATAGCATAGATGCTCGGTTGTGTTCTGCGTCCCCTCAGGGCTCTGCTTTTTTGGGGGAAATCCCTATCCCTCCCAAGAGAGAGAACATTTAAAATAAAGCAAGGATATGTTTGTATCTACCTGATATGCATGGTTCCAAATTGTCTAACCGAGTAGAAATCTAATCACATTTTAGAGTTTTCCCTTAAAGTCAGAGTCTTTTATGCTACAGGAGCTCTCTGGAGGTCTAGTCCCTAGCCCTCGGGTACAGTTGAACAGGTTTTTGTTTTAAATCCTTCCTGAGAAGTAGAATATTTGTAATAATATGGCTAAAAAAGGAAGGGTTAGTAATCATCACATTCTATTTATGATGTGCCAAGTATGTTCATGACTGTTATTTTAACTTAAATCTCTCAGTAACCCTGTTGTGAGGTTGATATTATTAGATCCATTTTATAGATTAGAAAACTGAGTTTCAGAAAAAGGAAGGTCAGAGAGACTCTAAAGCCTCTTTGTACTATACCATGATTTGTTCCTCAAAGAACTAAGATTGTTATTTCTGGGATGAGGGCTCCAATTTTGTAGGTTCCCTAGATACCAGGTTTTACTGTTGGCTTACCAGCAAGATTGACAAGAAGCTGACCTTAGTTTAGCTCTGGGGTTGAAAACAGAAGCTTTTAAATTTAGTCTGGAAGCCTCCCATTGCCCCTGCGTATGATCATGATGACTGATCATGGCTTCAACAATTTTAACATCCAGGAGCATAGGACAGGGTAGAAATTCCTATGAGTAATGGATGGAACCCAAGCTAAGGCTTAGGGCAGCTCCAGTGTGCTTCAGAGCTGTAATGCTGGAGGTTGCTGCGGTGTGTTTCTGAGCAGAGAGTAGAGCCCCCTTCTGGTGTTCTGGGCGGAACTGGCATCTCAAAGCAGCTGCAAAAGGTCTGTGTTTCCAGTCTACAAATACTTCCTCTGAAACTTGTAGGCAGGAAGCTGGGTCAAGCAGGAAACTGATGCTAGAGACTGAAACCCAGCTGGGTGTGGCCCCAGAGAGGGGCTTTACCAATTTGAGAGACTTACTTTATTAATGATGGCCCCTCTCGACTTTTACTGCAGCAGCTTAAAAGTTTTATGAGAATTGAAGAACCTGTTGTTCTTGGCTATCTGGATATAAATTCATTTCTCAAAGTCTCTGCCTCTTTCCCTGCTGTGTCATCTCCACCCTGTTTATATCCCTCCCCACCCCTCTACCTGTGCCCCATCCCAACCTCCAGCTTGGTTCTTGGCTGTGGCTGCTGCCAAGGACCTTTTGAATCAGTTTCTATCTAGGTTTTTGCAAAAGAAGCTGTTCTAGAAACAAAGGATCTTTGGATTTCTTCCATGTTATAAAAAGTTTTAGTCTCTCTGGAATGAGTGAAGATGACTGTATCAGAGCCTGAAAGTTAGGCTTGCTCTCTGTTGTACACTAGGCTTCCAAGCTGTGCCAGCTTGGAGTTTTTCATAAAAGCAAGCTGGTCCTTCCTCCTCCACATAGTCTTTTCAGATCAGCAACCCAAAGCATCTACTGTTTTCTAACAGAGCATCTCTATGGCTGATTATGGCCAGTGGATCAAGAACCAGGTTTTCAATCCTTGCTCTCACACTGTCCAGCAGCTGTGTGACCCTGGACCAGTGCTTCTCCTTCTCTGGACCTTAGTTTCCCCAGCTGTATATTGCAGAATTTCAATCAAGTGATCTCTGAGGTCCCTTTCAGGTCTAATAGTTGGGGATTCTGGATTGTTTGTTCTCTTAGAGAATGGGGTGAGAGGTCAGATGAGAGGGTTTATTCTGGAGGAGCCAGATGAGATTCTGGGATAAGTGGATTGAAATCTTGAGGAAATTTAAAGAAGATAAATGGTCATACTAAGGAGCTTGTCGGCAAAAGGAGATATGAGCTGATACTCCTGGGGTATGGTTTGGCTGAGCTGATTTTGAAAAATAAGTCCTGGAGTTAGGTGTAATGGTGAGGAGCTAGTTTCCTTCTTGTCCTTCATGTGTTGAGAGGAACAGTGTGACTCTACCTCAGCTGGAGGTTGAGCAAAAGGCTGTGCAGTTAAGGTTGTATTAATGGGGAAACTGTAGCTTGCTAAGGTAACCTCATTGTTTCTGACCTTTTCAGTTTTAATCTCTGTCCTGAGGACTCCTCCTCTAGTGACAATGTAGTTATGTTCTCATTGCTAGGAGGGGTTACTTTCATTTGGGTTTACTCCCCCAAATATATGATAACCGAGGGAGTAACAACACCCAGTCTCCAATATGCCCTTGTCTCCCAGTTGAAATGCTTCTCAGAGAGCTTTTGGAGGACAGGGTTGGGCCAAAGCAAGTGAAAGTGGACCCTTGTCTCCCATGCCCTTTTCAGCAGTTGGCGTGATTAAAGAATTATTGCTGACCCATTAAAGGTAGGTATGCGTGGCACTGGGTATGGTTCTCCTTTCTAGAAACTGCTGGGAAAAAGCCCAGGCATAGGAAGGGTTAACTCTGGGCAGGTCTTACCAGCTGCTTTAAGGTCTGGAAATGGGTAGGAAGAGGCCAGAACAGATAACTGTACCAGGTACCACTTCCAAGTCGACAGGGAAGAGACTGAGTTGCTGAGTTGCTGGGAAGTGGGTGAGTCAGTGGAGGAGGAGGAGGGAAAGAGGGGGGTGGGATTGTGTGGTGGCTGAGAATGTCTCCTATGCTAGGGATTCAAAGCAACCCTTGTTTTCCCCCTTATGGAAAACAGCTGCTTGAGGCAGTGCTGTCATCCCAAAAGGCAAGACAGACCAGGCCCTGCCCTGCCCTGCCCTGGCCTGGCCCTAGTTCTGGCAGCAGGAAATGGTGGGTGCTAGAGTTCTAGGGACTAAATAATGGGAACAGGCAGTTTGAGTGACACTGTGATGACTGCTTTCTGTCTAGGGAAGAGACTGAAGTTCTGAGTTTACCCTAGGAGGGCTTGTCCTGCCACTAGTCACCCTCCTGCACTTACCTTTGCCTTTTCCTTAGCAGCCACTGAAAGCCCAGAAGAATTGGGCTGTTGCAGAGAATGGGGAGATTGCAAGTGAGGGATGAAGTCATTGAGCCCAGACCCAACTGGGCTGACTCACAAACTCTGCCCTGGCGAGGGGGCCTTCTGAAGCAGTGCTTCTCATGTGTGCCCAGGCTTCCTATGCTGTAGTGTTTGGGCCTTGGCCAAAATAGTTGCTAAGGCAGTGTCTGAAGTCAGCAGTAAATCAGCATTACTGGAGAGGTAGGTGGAGTCAAGGATGGTGTTCTGGGTATGTCCAGAAGACCCGCTTCATCACTTGCTGGCTGAGTAAATTTGGTTTCCGTGATGTTAAGTGAGACTGTGGTTGATGGGGCTTGGCATAGTTGCTATTCAGTAAATGTTTATTGCCATCCTTCTGTTACCTGTTTCTGTGCTCTTTAATTTCCCAATTCATGACGGGGTGGGGCTGGGGGGCTCGCAATGCCAGCGTAAAGGTTCGTGCTTTAGATACGTCACTTGTGATTATTTGACTGTGTCTCTATTTTCTCCTCTATCTCTCTCAAATTTCTCCCCAGGAAAGAGCCATCTTATAGTTCAGTGACAGGGAGCAAGTGAGAAGAAAATTGGCCTTGATCTTACTGTGGCCTGGCTACTGCTCATCTGGGTGCTCCTGGCCCTAGAGAAAGAGAGGGTCTTTTATTTGAAGCTGGCCAGGTCCAGAGACCAAAGTACCCCAGCTGTTGCAGCCTAGGCAGAAGTAGCATCTGGCCTGGTTATTTTTGTTTCTTAGGCCAGCCAACTGGGGACACAGGAAAGATCCCAGTTTGTTGAGGGCTTTGGATGGCAGACCACTGAGATGAGCTTGTTAGTGTACAGTGCAGGACTTGGTGTGGGAAGTGTCTGTGTTCAATTGTTCAATAAATAATAGTGGATTTATTGTTCTTGGGCTAGGGGTGGGAGGGCTAGTATGTATGAGAGGGTGACCCCCCCCACCTGCCACACCCAGACTTTTTCCCCCTTAAACCTTGTATGTTCTCTAGAGACACAGTCTTCAGGGACAGGCTTAGACAAGGATTTAGTTCTCTGTTGGGGACCACATATTGAAATGTTACCCCATCCAGGCAAGCTCCTCCACTCCTGCCAAGCTTGGGAACTTTTTGCTGACTTTGGAAGCTTTATTTTCAAGTTCTTATCTCCCAAACTAGACTCCCCTCTTCTCATTGAGATTGAAGAGGCCAGGCCCAAAAGGAAGGTAGTGGGTACTCATCCAGTGGGCTCTGTGTGGCAAGTGGGTCTGGGCCTACAACATCTCTTACACATTTGGGTCCCAGATTGCTCTTAAGGAAAGCAAGGGATCTTCTTAAATCAAGACTTCTGCCCTATACCTGTCACCTTCAGCCCCAGTTTCTGCTATTATCCTTACTCCTCCCTACCTCTGACACACAAAAAAACAGAGAATATAGACTCCATGACCTTGTCTTCGTGACTCACATTTTCTTCTGAGTTAAGTGGTGGCAAGAATAGAAGTCCCTTTGTGTTTGCTGGACTTTCTAATTTTTTTTTTTTAAATCTAAGATTATTTGTCTCCATAGTGAAGTTCAGGAAACCACAGGCTGCTTTCCCTGGAGAAGCAGCCACAGTGGAATGACAGAAACTCTGAGCAGGAACTCTGGAGAAGTAGGTTCCAGTTTGGTTTCACCTGGACAGCTTCAGGCTTTAGGAGAGCCTTCGTTCTGGGGTGATGTCCTATCTAGGAAGAAAGAAGTGTGGACTATACTAGCCTCTCTGACATGCCTAATCCTAACCCTGGCTTATTACTTTTCTACCAACTGATTTATTTAAGAAATATTTATTTAATAAATATTTGAGTTAAATATTTAACTGAAGATGCTAGATTGGCATGACCTGCTATTAACATGATCTGCAAGAGACTGAATTTCCTTTGAAAATTCTTCCCAAAAGTGTGAATTAAATGGAACTTCTAGGCTGTGGAATGTTCCCTGGAGTCACACCCCTTTCCTCAGTTTCCTCCCTGCTCAAAACATTCAGGCTAGTTGGCTACTCTCAACACGGTTAAGGCCCAACATTCTAGCATATTTTTCAAGGCCTTCCATCTCCTTTCCAGCCTCTCTGCCCACTCTTCACCCTGCAGGCCTTATTTACACCAGAGTAGGCCTGCATACTTTCACCTGTGCCTCTTTTTGGGCTATCACATGTATTGCTTTCTCTACCTGGGGCATTTGGGTGCTCTTCTCCCGACTCCCATGCTCCCTTTTTCAAAATCAAGGTTATTCATAGAGATCAGTGGAAATACTTTGACCTGTGGATCCATATTTCCACAAAAACATATTTATTTTATTCTATTATGGCACTTTTCAGGGTTTCCCTCGTATATTATAATTTTCCTGTTATTCAGTAAGTACCTTGGGGTCAGGGACTGGTCCTACAGCCCTACTGCAACCATATGTTCTTAGACATAATATTCCATTAATATTGGGTAACCTGAAATAAATTTCTTAGGAGTCCTGAGGCCTCCATGAAGTCCATGGGTGTAATTTGAAGTGGGAATGATCTATGAACTTGGAGAGAGGAAAATTACATATTTGTTTTCCAAAAATATCGTTTATACTGAAGACAAAGTTGAAATTACAGTAGTAATAACTAATAAGACCCAGTATTAGATAATTATATAATATAATAATAAATAAGTATGTATTAAATTTTGGTAACTCTTTAATATAGTTGATCCCTTTTCTCTATATACTTACATACTTTATTTCATGCATTTACAAATATTTTGAGTAGGGTGTTAATAGACTTCACCAAACTGCCCAGAAGGGTCCATTGCACAAAAAAAAGTCAAGATGTAAAATGTTCCCACCTCTGAGTCATATATTATGCTATACCTACCTCTTATATCCCTTTGCTTAGCCAATGTCTTGTGAGTATCCATTGAGTCTTGAATATTAGAGAGGTAACGTTCATTAAGATAGAAACCTTGAGGTGAGAATGAGAATGGTATCTTTCAAAGTACTAAAAGGCCCACTGTCCCTTTTCTACTCTTTCCTATCCCGTCAAGTCATTGGTGTTTTGAGATCTTCCCTGTCAGCTCAAGGGTAATTTAAGGCTAGATGATCAGGCCAAATTTCAGCCCATCAGGCCACATTCTCTCTACCTTATGAAAGTCCATTCTATGGAGGTTACCGGATTGGAAGGAAGCCTAGGTAACACTGAGTCAAAGTGGCTAACCTTGCTCTCTGTCTCCCACTGGGGTACTTGCCATACTTGTTCCTGCCTTCATGGCCTTTCCTGTCCCATTGTCAATCCTGAAATAGATTTCCTCCTTGGCTCCCTGGTGAGATTTATTTACAAAATTGTTCCTCAGGCCTGGTCCTCATCAGAATTGTTTAGCTGGCAAAATTGCTGTCTGGCCCCCTCTTCCCCGCTAGCTGACCCCTGTGCTCAGGAAAGGCCCAGAAGTGTCGAAGACTGATAAGGCTTAATGTCTTACTCACTCTGTGGGGATTTACATCTTTGACAATTATATTTTTAGTCCTCCCCTAAAGGACAACTAATATGTGAGCATCCTAGAAAATGTAGATTTTTAATTTAAAAAATGGAGAATGTACTCATAACATAACTACCCCAAAACCATGACTGACTAACACTTGGGTATAGTTCCAGTAACCTCTGTATTCATACTTTTTAGAAAATTGAGCTCGTAATGTCTTGTTGGTTACTATTCCTTACTTAATATTACTGAACTATTTTTTCCCTGGGCATGAAATAGTCTTTATAAATATATTATATGACCAAATTAAAAGCCATCTTGTGACTGTACCATATAGGTTACTTAAGCAAAATATCTAACAACTAAAAAATTTATTCTTTGATTTTTTTTAACAGAGATATTTTTTACTTTGATGTAATGGGGACTTAATATATTGGTTTAAATTGTGAGGTTTGGATGTAGATCTGAATTCAAACCCTGTCTTCTCCACTTAGTAGTGATGTGACTTTAGACAAATATCTAAGTCTTCATCCCCAGTATGGAGATAGTGTTCTTTACTTCACAGGGGGATTGTTGATGTTAAATGAGGCAGTCATATAAAGTGCCTAATGAATAATACGTCTCCATACATGAAAGCTACTGCTTATGGTTGCTATTAGTATTCTTACCACCATTATCAAGTTTTCAAGCCAAAGGAACAAATCTCTACTGATGAAATTTCAGCTATCATTGACCTTGGCTATGGGATCTGCTCTTTAAGGTAGAAGGTACTTTTTCTAGTGCCTATGAAATCCTATGTGTGCCTACTTGTTATTTTCATCTGGGCCTGTCCCTGTCTCTTTTCCCTCTGCTGACTTAGGAACATCTCTGTGTTGCCCACACCCATCTCTTTCGAGGCCCCTTTCCTCTCTTGTGCCTAGGGAGACCAAGGAGACACAAATACAGGAAGTGTTAACAATGCAAGTCAGTATATAGAACCATAGATGTCAGCACTATGTAGTCATCTAGTGTAACTGACAACCTCCATCCCCTGCACTCCTGCCCTTGAACAGATGAGGGGCACTAAGGAAAGGGATAAAACTTATGCAAGGTTGTAGAGTGAGCCAGTTATGGTGCTAAGCCCGTGCTCTTTATCCTGTCCTTAACTTGGCTCTGCAAAGATCAGTGCTTTAGATAATCCAGGCCATTATCTAAAGATTATCTTTAGATAATCCAGATCAGAGATGGGGAGAGAACGCTGTGGGCTTGGAGCTGGCTGGTATAGGTGGGGAAGAAGTACAGTTAACACTTACTTTCTCTCAATAGCAGGTTGATTTGCATTTTTTATTTGCCCCTTGGTGAGCATTGCCCTATAGCTGTAGGTCCCCCCCCCGCCCCCCACCCCGTCTTCAGTAAATTGATTGGGAGTCAAGGTTGGGATATTGTTTGTTTCAATAGTCTCTCTTCCTACCAATGTCTAAATTTACTATGTTCTTGCATCTTAGTTCCCTCTCCAGAGACTTGTCTCAAGCTCTGCTGAGCACAGAGCAAGACAACTAATTTGCCTCCTTTGATTTCATCCTAGATCAATGTCCGTGTGACCACCATGGATGCAGAGCTGGAGTTTGCCATCCAGCCCAACACCACTGGCAAGCAACTGTTTGACCAGGTAAGGGAAGGAGTTTTTGCTCCTTAGACTTTTCCACTACAGGTAGCTTCCACCATAAAGTCTGATTCTTGGGAATGACTTCTATTTGCTTGTCCAGAATAATTCAAAACAAAGGCTAACCTTAGCCTTCATAACAAAGGAGGCAGACTTTAACTTTGGTAGTCTGCACTTCGGATGGCCCCAGTTAATCCTATCCTTGGTGCTGAATATGGGAGAAAAGAGAAGTTATTGGGTGGAGTATGGCTGTGCTAGATGCTTTCAAAATTGTCAGCACACAGAGCCTTTCTCTCAACTCTGAAAGATATAAATGATCTCTTTTCCATTTTTTTTTTCTCTTGGCTACACCTGCAGCATATGGAAGTTCCTAGGCCAGAAGTCAAATCCAAGCTAGAGCTGCAACCTACACCACAGCAGCAGCAGTGCTGCATCCTCGACCCACTGCTCCTGGCCAGGGAGCTAACTGGTGCCTCCACAGAGACAAGTGGGGTCATTAACCCACTGCACCACTGTGGGAACTCCCTCTTCTCCATTTTAGTGATGAGACTCAGAAGTTAGATAACTTAATTGCACTCAGCTGATACCTGGTTGGAATTTGAACTCCACATTCTTGTTACTGTACAACATGGCCTCTGTTACATGTTTTTTTCTTCCTTATAGAAGGAAGCCAACATATTCTCTCTGAGGTAGTGTGCTCTCTGCACCTTTCCTTCAAGGAATATTGGAACTTGGATACCACTGGGGGTGGTGAATGCAGTGGGAGGGTACCTCAGCTCCTGTAATCATGCCATGGAGATAATGCCAAAGTGGTCATTCCCATCTCCAATCCAAGAGGTGTCCCTTCACTGTGATCATCATTATCAGAAGAGATGTGCTATATGATAGCCAGGTAAGGGCTGTAGGATCTTTCAGCATTCAGAGACACTCCAGCGACCAAAGGAATGTGCCATCTGTGATCAGACTTCCAGGAGTAAACATGGGGCTCCCATTTCCAGAAACTGGGATTCCTCCATATGGGCCATTATTCCATTTCCCCACCAGCCTCTAGTGAGGTGGGAGTTGGAAATTGTCCAGGATATTGGGACTACATATCCCCTTAATGGCTTTTCCAGGCCCTTTTGCTCTACCTTCTCCTTTGCCTTTTGAGTATCTCTGCTTTCTGAATGCTTATCCAGAGTTGGGAAGGGAAAGGAAGAAAGAGGTTATATTCAAATGGGATCATTCTATTCCTATCAATATTCCCGCCCAACTGGTGAAGGGAGAGAATGGAGATGGGGATGGTATAGGGCTGTTTTCCATTCAGATCTTTATGTAGAGGGAAGGAGGAAGGCATGGCTAGCAATGTGAGGACTGTTTGGGCCTATCTCCTGAGTCCCTGATGTCATGTAGTAGAATGGGAAAATTGTTGTTTATGGCTAATACAAATGAAAGTTAACATTTATTCAGGGCTTACTATATGCCAGGTACTGTGACAGGCATTTTGCGTACCATATCATTTGACCATTACAAGACCCTGTGAATGCAGGGATTAGTACTGGCTCCATTTTACAGATGAGTAAACAAAATCTTCATTTTCCTAGTTAGACATTGGGAAAATTTTTGAACCTGTTTTGGGTTGGTAGTCTCATCCAAAAAAAATTGGGCCCAATATCTTACCTCACGGGCTTTTTGTGAGGTTATAAAAGAGTGTATTGCTTATATCTCACTTGCTACCCAGAAAACTTATTGTCAGGATACACAAAATCCAAAAGGATAAATTAGAAATAGGTGAGAAAGACAATTAAGAAAATACAAATAGAGAAATGAGTGTTATGTGAAGCATCCAGTGTGTAGTAGAGAAGTAATAAATGATAGCTCTCAAATGCCGTGATACTTGTCTCATTAATCAACTAGAGTTGGGAGAGGGTCTTGAAGATCTCAGAGTATCTAACTTTGGATTTAGCTAGAACTTGCTTCTTCCCTGGAGTTTGTTTAGTATTGAATGGTGAAAGGTAGTCAAAGTACAAATTAGGCAAAGGAACATTTAAACGCATATTTACTACAATTAAAGTAATGTACTGAGATTCACATAGTTCACAAGTGATTACAGTGCTAGTCAGGAATGACTGAATGCATTTTGATTACATTAAGCTTTTGCATTTCCCTTTGCATGCAGGTTTTATATTGGAAAGCTTTTAAAGGAACAGCCTGGTGAAGTCGATGGCACTGGATAGAATGTTAGAAATCTTGGGCATTAGAGCTGGCTCTACCACTATCTCTCCTGATACATTTCAGAAAGCTTCCTCCTCTTTGGGCTGCAGTTTCCCCATCCATGCAATGTCTAATTGATCTCTCAAATATGGTTCTCTCTCAAAAATGTGTCTGTGGCATTTATTTCTGTATTTCGTATATTTTTATTTCCCATTTCTAACCCTACTATTTGGATTTCAGATGACCCCTTTCTGTAAAAAAGAGGGAGATGTTTCACTTGAGTATGATTTGTAGTTGGCATATGCCAGGAGGTGGTGATGGGAAAGCTACCTGGCAGGAGGGACAGCTCTTCCTGGATAGGCTTCTTACTGTCTCTGGGACAAAAGGAAGAAAGTGTTCATAATGGTAGGTAGGCTGTTGGGCCCTTTATTCCAGACAGCAGTTATCATTCTGGGCAGCAGATGTAGAGGGGGGAGGGTCAGCCAATGTGGTATTTTCTAGTCCAGCTGGGGACCAGAGGCTCCCTCAGCTTCTAGCCAGACTCCTTCCTAGAGTCCTGGTTCTATACCCCACCTCTCTCAAGCAAATGACACCATTCCCTGTCTTCAACACTGAGGGCTTTGTCCATTTACATTGGAGGGAGTAGCTGTGAAGAGTTAGGAAGGCATAATTTAGAGCCTAGGGCAGAAAAATATTTGAACAAAGAGGTTTATTAACTTTGAAAAGCCACAAAGTCTTATAATTCTTTATTAGTGATGGTTTGGTTTGCTTACCATGGGTGTAGTTCTGAGGGAAGCCCACATAGTAGGGAGCCCTGGCTAGATTGCTGTGCTAGTTCTGAAAGCTACTGCTTCCCATAAAAAGCCCTTGAGAGACTTGAATCTTTCATACTGGGAGAGGAAAGGGAAGAAACCAGGAAGTTCATGATTTCTCACCTGGAAAATCAGTGTGGTTTTGAGAAATATCATTTAGTGAGCACCTACTATGGACTGTCCTTGGCTACATGTTTTAATCCTTGAAGTAATCCTGCCTATGAGAGGTAAAAGAAGACACTCTAGGGTATGTAGCTGGTAAATTGTGATATGGAGTTTCAAATATAGCTCTAACTATAAAAGTGTACTTTGCTTAGTGCACTGCTCTGTTTGGGGTGACTGAGCCTACTTGGCTTTAGAAAACTCAAGAGAAGTTGTATTCTCTGTCTTGAGATCACTGAGGGGCTATCATAGGAAGGGGGCAATCATGTTCTGTGAGGTCAGAGGAGCAGAGCTGGGACCCCATAGGTGAAAACTACAGGAAAAAAGATTTGATCTCTGACACGGAATTGAGCACTGGCATTCTTGGGGCCATGGAAGGTCTGGATGGGAATCCTCAGAGATACATGTTCACAAGCCATTGGGGGATTGATCTCTTCACTCTCTCTAACTTGATAAAGCTTAAGGGAAGAAGTCCATTCTGTTTGACCTTTGAGAGCCATTATTCAAGGAGATGTGGGCCTAAGATGAAGGAGCTGGATTCCTTGGGAGGAGTTGATAAAAGCTCTGGAGCCATCCTGGAATCCAGCAGTTGTCTGGCTAATGACCAGAGAGGAAGCTGCCTGGAGAGGAAGCACTCTCCTTGGCACCAGCGATAAATAGCAGGCAACAATGGGAAACCATAGCTTGAGGAGGCCCAAGGCCTGGTGGGAAAGGGAAGTGGGGCTCTAGTTCTTCCCGTTTACCTTTGTTTCTTCTTGTGACTCTACTCATAGCAAGGAAGGGGAGAGAACACTGCTACAGTGATTATGTCACCTAGCCCCACCTATAAAGCCAGAGGTTCTTCCGAGGGCTCTTGATTACCTACATGCCACTAGGGGGCAGAGCTCGCATCATAAGTTCCACTTTGAGAACCGTCTGCCTGGGTCTCCTCAGCTAGCGTCTCTAGCTTTAGAGCTAGTCTAGTTACCTGCCCCCTTCCCTTAAGATTTTAAGCTTTAGAAGAGAGGTGAAATCTCAGAGCATCTATCCATTCTTCTATTCATTGACTGATTCAATATTGACTGAAGGTCTGCTCATCTCCAGGAGAATCTCTAGACCTGTCAAACCACTATTTCTGTCCTTAAGGAACTTGGAGTTACTCACCTATGGAAACATGCAACCCTCCTCTCATGTAGAATGAAACTAACACCCTTGAACCTTAGGTTGTATAGAGGTTGTATATAGAGTGTGGGATTTGGTATCAGCCTTGGGTTCAAATTCTGTTCTGATATTTAGCTGTGTGACCTTGGATCGCTCATTTAGCCTCTTAGGACTTTACTTTCCTCAGTAAAATGGTAATAACACTAATCTTAGAGATTTTGTGGTCTTATTTAATCTTCACATAAGTGAAGTGAAGTGAAGTGCCTGGTACATAGCAGGCATTCTAATGTTGCTTGTTCTTATTAAGGGCTAAGTAAGTGAGTGGAAATTTCCTTGGGAGTTCAGATAAGGGAGCAATGAGTTCAGGAAGTTTTTCTGGCTCAGTGAAGGCCCTAGGATTTGTGGACTCTGCATTGAAGACAGCAATCCTAGCCTCTTTTTTTCTATTTTTATTTCATAAAGCAACTAATACCTATTATTATAATACTAGTACCCCCATATTATAGATGAGGAACTGGGGCTTAGAGAGGGGAAAAGACTTGTTTAAGGTCAAATAGCTAGGATGCAGTATAATGGCCTAACCAAGGCATATAGCATTTCCAATTTTCCCAGCGCCTTTTGTCAGCTGTTTCCTCTGTGACCTCCCCTTTCTTGGCCTGTTTCCATTCTAAGAGTGAAGTTTGGTCCCTAAACTTAGAACCCTAGCTGAATGTGTTCCATGCTATAGAACAGGTGGCCACTTGGGCACAGGCAGTGTAGGGTAGCAGAAGGAGTGACGGTAGCAGCCCCTCCTGGAACTTTCCAGTTGTGCATTGATTTGTTTTCAGGTGGGTGGCTGATGCAGCTTCTGCCAGACCTGTAATGGGACCTCAGTGGGCCTTATGTGTTTGGGCATTGATGCAGTTTTGTACATAATTTCTCATGTAGTTTTCCTCTTAAGGCTCAAGCCTTGCTTTCCAATCCTGCTCTGGGCTTATGAAGTGACCTATTGAGTCACTAATTTATTTACTCAGATAGATTCATAGGAGACATGGGGAGGGGGGGTTCCAGGCTCCAGAATTGAGCTAATCTCCCCTCCCCTCCCCAGACCTCAGACATAAGTAGCCTTCACATGCAAAAGAGAGGCAAAAGGGAGTTCTTTCTTACATCCAGATGCTCCTAGTAATTAGGATTTCCTCAGAGTCAAATCTATTCCCCTTGACCCCAGTTTTCTAGTTTATGCTGCCTGGATTCTATAATGCTCCACAGTGTATTTTGGGGGTTTGTATTGTGTGTCTGAATAGAGCCCACATCTAATGTATTACAGACTGAAGTTGTAGTCCCTCTAAGTGTTATGTGCAGGTTCTAGCAGGTACACAGAGCTGTGGGATGAATGTGATTTTTGTATCTGAGAGCATCAGTTTTAGTTATAGATATTATCCATTTCATTATTAAAACATAGTTATTTAAGGGAGTAGAAAATAAAATTTGCACAAATGATTGTTTAAATCTGAGACTTCAAAGAAATTTTGGCTCATTGCCATGTCCTTGTATCTTGTGCAATCACTTCCCAGTCCCCATCCCCTGGGTGTATGCATTCATTATTTTCTGCTGCTTAAGGATTTTTTCCATGGCAGCCTTGAAAAATACTAGCTCAGGCCAGATGATCTGGGTGTCTGGGATCAAAGGGAGCAAAGATAATTTTTTTTTTTCCCTCAGGGTTTCAGCCATTTCTCATAGAGGAATGGTAAGGACCCTAGTCACTGGAGCCACAGATATTGTTCCTGGAACCAGGACATAGATTCTCTTTCCCACTAGAAAATCAAGTTTCTCTTTCCTGTAAGGTCCCAGCTGTAAGCAAAGCTGGGAGCAAGCTAAGCTTGGCCTCATTTCCGCATTTCAGGACTTGGAAATGGGGCCAAGACTTGCCTGATCAAATGATTCCCAGCACCCTGTGGACCTTAATTGGAGATTTCCGTATAGCCTGGGGTCCAGGGGTCATCCGTTTTATCCTTTGTTCTTTTTCAGTCTCAATTCTAACTTCAGATCATATTTCCTTCTCCCCACACCCTCACTTCCTCAGTTTGGGACTTTAGTGGAGGCATATCTCCAAGCCCTATAGGCTAAGGAAGTGGAAATTTATATGCATCTGATTTCTCTATATTCATAAGGAAAGAGGCAGTGCTCAAAGGGAAGTAAAATGCCCTACTGATCCTGAGATCTTTCTTTTGATATTGCTTGAGCTATTATTTGTCCAGCATCTCCTCAGTGATACTACAGATCCTGGAACTATTTTGGCTCCTACAACCCTCCTGTCATCACACTCTTACCCATCCCACTACTGAAATTGACAATATGGTGCAAAAAGAGGCTAAGAAGCTTGCTCCTGGGACCTCTGGGACTAATTGTGTAATCTGTTCCTGCCAACTCCCCTTTGGTTCTGGGGTCCCTGAGCCTCTATAAGTGGGCTGTTAATACAGGCAAAAGTCAGTTGCTGCTCTGCTAGTTCTATTCCCAGTCTGCCCTGCTGCAACCTGGCATCTTGGCCCTAATGGTCTCTTTTCAGCATCTTCAGTGGGTCCCTTTCTTTCCTGGGGCTGAATTGTTCCTTGGAACTAATTTCTTCCCACCAGTTGCACCCAGACACAATATTCTTCTGCAGCCCTCTGAAAAACTGTTAGAACTGTTAATTAGGCCTTAGATATAGGATGAGGTAAGAGATGCTTTAAAGAACTTGCCTGTTCACATCCTCTTCCTCTATCCTCTGCAAAAAAAGCCAGAGTCACATTTCAACATGATTAATTTCTATTGTCCATCTAAAATCTGATGGTTTTAATTTCTACTGCCTATTGACTTGTACTCAAGGACTCACCTTGCCATTAAATTCTGGAAGTCTTTCGATTCTTCTTCATAACTCACATCTTTCCTCATTTATCTTTTCTAAACATGTTCCTAAGTTACCCAGGTTGGCAAAAGGTAGATGGGAAATGGGATTCTATTTCTTAGTCATTTGCAAATAACTTAAGTAGTAGAATGATAGAACTTGAAAGAATAAAGAGGCCATTTAAGCCACCCCACTCATAGTACATGGGAAAGCTAGATAGATGAGGAAGCCGAGGCCTAGAGAGGGAAATTTGCTGCCTTAAGATCACATAGCAAGTTGGAGACAGAGTGACTTTCACTCAAGTTTTCTGATACTGATTCGAGTTATAAAAGAGAAGGGTAACTATCAAGTAGTTGTTGACTGAGCCTAGTGGGAAAGCCAGAAACTATATCTAAACGCAGAGGTAGTAAAAGTTTATTGTCTGTCTGAGATATCTGGGCCAAAAGAGAACCAAGGCAGTAAGTCACTTGGGAACCCAAGGGCTTCTAAGATCCTTTGAGCCTTTGCCATTGGGACATAGCATGCTAGAGAAAAAGGGGTATAGGTTTCAGAGTCATACACATTAGAGTTCTAGTCTGGGCTGTACAATTTTAGATAGGTTTCCACTACAAGCCTATTTTCCTTATTTATAAAATCGAGATAATAGATGTCTCATGGTTATTCAGTGTTTGGTACCTGGCACCTAATAGGTACTTAATAAACATGTTTTACTTTTTCCTTGGGGGTCTCTGAAGCTCTCGACTGTAAGCTCTGGGAATGACCATGGGCTTGGCTTTGGATGCATAGTAGAAACGTTGTAGATACAGTGCAGTGTTTGTGTGTGTGTGTGTGTGTGTGTGTGTGTGTGTGTGTGCACGCACGCGCATGTAGCATGCATGTATGTTTTGAGAGGAGATAATGATTTATTCACAGGGATGGATATAAGCAACATCAGGGCCTTGTTACATGTTTCTAACTCTGGGTACATTTCTTCACCTTAATGCCCCCAACTCTAGCACTCCTACTCATATAAGAAGACTTCCAGTTGCCAGCATGACCTAATTGGGATGTGGCTTAGTTTTATTGTCTCCATCCCTAGTAGTGGGCATGCTGGCGTTGAGCCACTAGCCAAACCTATTTATACACTAGTGTCAGGGACTGGAAAACAGACCCCATCTGTCCTTTACTGGCTGGTCTCCCTTTCCTGCCCACTGCTCAGCCAAGATGCCCAGAACACCATGTGGCCTCTCAGCTACTACACTGAGGTAACCACGTTGTTTCCACCCTCATTCCCACTATCAACCTGTGTGAGTGAGAAAGCAGAATCATGACTGAGCCCTAATCAGAGCTGGAAAGAAACATCTCAGCCCCTAAGCACAACAGAGCTTTGGAGTATATAGATACCACAGTCCTCACTCTGTCTCCTCAAACATTTTTTTCTTGGGGCATTGTAAATGTGACTCAGTCTGAAAGGTGTGGACATTATTCCCAGTTGCTAAAGCTAAAGGAGAAATCTAGGAGAAAAGATAATAGGAGTTAAAGCACCAGTCTCTACCTTTAGCCTTTAATCCATCCTGGAAGTATGAAGCTCCATGGCATAATAAAAAGAAGGAGGTGGCAGAAAGCACTGGATTTGAATGGGTTTGCAGTAAAACAGACCTGGCTCTGATACTTACTAACTGAACCTTCACTTCTCTGAACCTTACTCTTACTATCTGTAAAATTGGCCTAATTGTAATTATATCATAGGATATCATACGGTTATTGTGAAAATTCAAGGAGATAATGGTTAAGTTATGGGTGTGTGGTAGTGGTCATAAGTAATAGATCCAGTCCCTACCTCAGCAGAAGTACTTTGTGCAGGGTGATGTTGACATCACTCCTTAATTGCTACCCAAGTCTATTTTCTTGCCAGACCCTGGGCGCCTTATAACCTTTAAGGTCAGAGACCATGTAGGCTCCATGTTTGTATTCACTGCTCCTGGCACAGGGTAGGCATTCAATCAGTGGTTGTTTTGTGTTTTCTCTTCCAGGTGGTGAAAACTATTGGCCTGAGGGAAGTTTGGTTTTTTGGTCTGCAGTACCAGGACACTAAAGGTTTCTCTACTTGGCTGAAACTCAATAAGAAGGTAATTGCTTATCCCACTATTGGGTTGGAATTCACTCCACCAGATCTTGCTCAAGGGTGTGAGTGACATGTGCTAGCTGATAAATAAATACAGGTCATCTAAGGATGTATTTTTCACTGGGTGGTCTGTTGACCACTGAATCAGAGTAAGGGCAGAGCTCTTGCATTGTCTCCACTTGGACTTCTAACAGCAAGAATGGCCAAGAGGAAATAACAAATTAAAAAAAAGAATGGCCAAGAGGATTCAATAATGGACCACAGTAGTGAACCATTAGTAGTTCTTTGAATGGGGATTGGTATCCATTTTTTCTCTCCAAACTCAAGGGCTTTAGGCAATTTGTTAAACTGAAAGTCACAGACTCTTGAACTGGAAAGAATCTTGAAAGTCCCATAATCTTATCTTGTTCTTTTCCCCACTTGTCAACTGATGCCTGAGTCCCATACAGATGCATCCCTCTTTCTTGATTTTCTATCTCCGTTGAATACCAAATGGGATGATTTAAGTATAGGTCCATTCAAGCTCTCCACATCCAAGTAGCATCTCTACAGGAATGTGGAAGTTTTCCATCTTGTTATCCTCAAACTGACTGACTTTGTCCTCAGAGGTCACAATACTGTCCTGTGGCTTATTTTCTTGATTTGTGTCTAGGGGATGGGTAATCCACCTTCTGCTGTCAGAATCTCATTTTCCTAAAGAGTGGAGACTTTTGCCGTAAAAAATGTGGCTCTTTTGGGAGCCAATTTCAGGCTTTTTAAAAGAAAATCTGATTTGTGCTCCTGCATAGCCAATTCTCAGGCCTTAGTCACACAGCCTAGTCTTTACTTTGCTGATTTATGGAGTTGGGGAATCTTAAAAGAGGAGTTTCTTAAGTCTACCCTCAGAATGTGGGGGCAGTTGGTAATATTGTTAGATTATGATGGCTTAAGGATTTATGACTATCAGTGGGTATTAGGTTATTTCAGGAAGAAATTACCAATAGGAAACAATTATGGACATGGAATTGGATCCCCAATGAAAGTAATGTGTCTCTTTTCTAACTTACCAGAGGAATTGCCATCTTACTCTTTGGAACTGTGCAAATTGATGACTTTCAGTGTCTCTTCCCAACCTTACTCTTCCCCCTAAGTCTATTTTTTTACCCCCTGCTGCTCTCAGGTGACTGCCCAGGATGTACGGAAGGAAAGCCCCCTGCTTTTCAAGTTCCGGGCCAAGTTCTACCCTGAGGATGTATCTGAGGAATTGATCCAGGACATCACACAGCGCCTGTTCTTCCTGCAAGTGAAGGAGGGCATTCTCAATGATGATATTTACTGCCCACCTGAGACAGCCGTGTTGCTGGCCTCTTATGCTGTTCAATCCAAGTATGGTGACTTCAATAAGGAAGTTCACAAGTTGGGCTACTTGGCCGGGGACAAGTTGCTGCCACAGAGGTGAGGTGGTGTCCTGGCCATCTACTTTGGCCAGAGTGGATTATGGCCCCAGACTGACTGATTCGCTGTTACAGACTTGCCAGATCGGTCCCTCCCTACTAAGATCTTTTTGAAGACTACGTTATGCTGTTCATACAAACACATTTCTCTGGTTCTCAAGATGAAAACCCCCCCCCCCCATTTACCTGATTATAGAACTTCATCACCCCGGAAATAGGTGCTAATATGGAGAACTAGAGATGGAGTGATTCTCCCTGCCCCAGTTTCATTTTCTCAATCCTTTTCACTGATTTAAACCTCTGATATTAGAGGCTCATAGGAGTGAGAAAAATACTCAAGCCAGGGATGTGGGGAGTTCAAACGGTCTTTCAATATGGATTACCAGCGTACAGAGCTTTCTGCTTTTGTAAACTTCAAAAGTGAACATTCTCAAACACTCATTATTTTTGTTTTGGCATCACAACAACACAACAAAATGAATAAGGCAGGCATTATCCTTATTTCCTGGCTAAGGAAATAGAGCTATAGAGGTGTTCACTCTGACCTGCTTAATCTCCCACAACTCATTTGAGATAACCTGGAATCCTAGTCCCTGATTTTTTTTTTTAACCCTACTGCATCCAATGGCTATTTTTATAGGCTTTTAGATTGGAAGGGAAAGTTCTGTTTCAGTCTGGTAACCTCAGTCCCATTGGAGCTGTGACAAATGTACAACTCACCTGAAAGTATTTAGGGGTAGCGGTTGTGCCCTGGGACTGACTCTACCTGCCATGATGTCTGAGATAGCATATTTAAAGCAAGCCTTATTTATGATCTAGCAGATCTGGGACATTGAGCCTGTTTGTTTCCCTCAAAGCCATTTGGGCTCATTTCTCTGTTCTGTAGCCATAGGCTATGATCTCTTCGCTGAGCAATAGTCTCACAAATGCAAACTATTGGTCCCACAAAGATCTACAAGAGGGTGTACATGTCTCTGTGAGACCCATTCCAAGTCTTAGTACCACAAGTCAGCACAGACTGTTGATATGTTATTGCCCTGATTGGGGACCATGGCATATTAATGGATTTTCTGGCTAAAGGTAGAAAGGAAGGTGTTCCCATTGTCTTTCTTGGTCACACATTCTGTATTTCTCCTAACCCTTAGGTACTTACCTATGTCTAATTAATACCTCCTGCTGTAATTTCAGTCTGCTTCAGTGCAAAGACCTCACATTCTTTTTGCTTCTTAGCCCTTAGATAGCTAAGTAGACTTCTATTTATCCCTGCATTGGACTTTGTGCTTGAAACTACTCACGACATATTATCTTTCCAGGGTCCTGGAGCAGCATAAACTCAACAAAGACCAGTGGGAGGAGCGGATCCAGGTGTGGCATGAGGAACACAGAGGCATGCTCAGGTGAGTTCTCCCTAGCAACTGTGGGTTCTACTGCCCTTGTAGAGAGAATAAGGGTTGGTTTTGGGGAAAGAAAAGCCAGAGGGCTAGGAACACTGGAGTTTATTGGAGAGGGACAGGAAAGTAGTTTATAGGGGAAATTAGAGATGGAAGACAAAGCAGGACCATTATAAAGTAGTACTTTTTGTGAATGATGGAACTGATAGCCCAGACAGTTTTGACCATAGCCCAGACAGTTTTGACCATAAAGAGGTGGAAGGGATCTCAGGATCCTTAGGGAGCTTCTGAGCCACCAAGGGGTCCTCTCTGAGAATGAAATGAGAATAATTTCATTATTAAGCTCTATAAACATGGCAAACTATTTGGGTGCTGTTTAGTTGAGAAACAGAGCATATCATTTTGCCATGATTACTTCATCTGGGCTCTGCTAGGAATGTGCCTGTGTAAGAGGCTTCTATGATAGTTAATATATCACAGGCCATCAAGAGTCAGCCTACCCTTATTCCCATTGGGAACCTCAGAACTTAGGTTCCTACTAGCATGTTTTGGCAAAAGTCATGTTGTGTTTTGTTCACCATCATCTGCCCACCTTCTATTATCTTTCCCACCCCTAATGGCAAGAGTCTTGTTGGGCGTACAGAACAAGTAGGCTTTCTATCTCCCTGGGTCTAATTCATAGTCTTCCCTTGATAACAGGCCCCACCCCCACTTTGTTGTTTAGGGAGGATGCTGTCTTGGAGTATCTGAAGATTGCTCAGGATCTGGAGATGTATGGTGTGAACTACTTCAGCATCAAGAACAAGAAAGGCTCAGAGCTGTGGCTGGGGGTGGATGCCCTGGGTCTCAACATCTATGAACAGAATGACAGGTATAGCTCATAGTTCTCTTAAGTTTTGTGGGGCACTTTGACACCAAGGGCTTACCATAGTGTAGCATTGTACCTCCTGGGTCCCACTTGTGTAGTTCTTTTTCTACCTAGGTTAGACTAGCTCAGATGATGGCACAACCTCCCTCAAGCGTCTAAATCTTATACTGACTAGATTTGTACTGTCCGCTATGGTAGCTTCTATTGAGCACTTGAAACATGGCTGCTTTGAATTGAGATGTGCTATAAAGTGTAAACTACACTGGCCTTTGAAGACAGTATGAAAAACAGAATGTAAAATGTCTCATTAATATTTTTAAAATATTGATTTACACATTCAAATGTAGTATTTTAGGTATACTAGGCTAAATGAACTGTTATTATAGTTAACTCCACCTATTTCTTTTTACTTATTTTCACTAGGCTACTAGAAAACTTAAAATTACATATGCGGCTCTCATTATTATTATTATTTTTTGGTTAGCTCTAGAACCTACCTTATCAGGATTTGTAATTAACCTCATTTCCATATGGTTATTAAGTGTCATTTGGCCATATAATCCCTCTCACTAAAGCCTTCTCTCACTTGCTTATTTTTTCTCATTGGTCTGCTGCTTGATGAGGATGGAGATCAATAGATTATTGTTCTGTGTAAATTACTAATCTGAAACTCATCGTTTACCTTCGCCCAACCTTTACAACCTTGAGTAGAAGAGTTCCAGTTAAGTCGGGCTGGGGATTCTTATGAGAGATTGCTGCAAGGTCCATACCTTAACAAAGAGTACAATAAAACAAGTCTCAGCCATTGGAATAAGGGACATGTTCATTGTGCTATCAGGAAGTCCTTTGTGTACCCACAATGCTGGCAACTGACCTGGTGGCATGTGATGACACTGGCTGAGCTAGCAATGAATATGTCTCCTTAAGGGAGAAGTTGGAGGTGGGGAGGGCAAGGCACCAACCCTCTCTATCCTTTTTGTCTTGCCCTTGTCCTTATGTTCTTCATCTCCATTTCTACAGACTGACTCCTAAGATAGGCTTCCCTTGGAGTGAAATCAGGAACATCTCTTTCAATGACAAGAAATTTGTCATCAAGCCCATTGACAAAAAAGCCCCGGTAAGTTACTCCTCCCACTGGCCAAGACAGGTACCTGCCAAGTCCTGGATAATGCTAGAAGCAATAATGTCATTCTGTTTTTATCTCTCTTTTCTGACTTTTGGTTATGGGTGGGAATAGAAGACACAAAAGGTGATGGCGGTGAAAGGGGATGTTGATGCCAAGAAATGTAACTGATAGGATCCTGCTACCTGTGTTTCAGGAGAAGAATCATGAATGAGGGAGAGATCTATAGACAGTCTAAGTACTGCCTCTTAGCCATTGTCTTTTTTTCTGCCCTGAGGCTCTGACATAGAAACAGAGAATATATCTTATCTTTTAAAGCCTCTAGGCCCTAGAAAGTAGAAACTGCTTATGTACTTGATTTATCTTCAGTTGTGGAAAAGACAGAGCCAGGAGAAGTCCAGATCTGAAGGTGATCCTCCAGATGGTTTTTTTTTGTTGTTGTTATTATAACTTTGCTGCTGTCCTGTCAAGACTTCTCTCTAGAGCAATCCAAAAACAAGAAAGTGCTTTGGGTCCAGTCATTCCTCTAACATGCTTGCCATACCTGTCACCTACTCAGTTCCTGTGGCTGATAAGACTGGAAGGCTGGTGATTATAAATAGGATAGAAAACTGAGATGAAAGTTTCCTCTTTTTTTTCATTGTTGCATATTGTATTTTATTTATTTTTTATTTATTTATTTTTTTTCCGCTGTACAGCATGGGGACCAAGTTACACATACATGTATACATACTTTTTCCTCCCATTGTTGTGTTTCAATTTAAGTATCTAGACATAGTTCTCAATGCTACACAGCAAGATCTCATTGTAAATCCATTCCAAGAGCAATAGGTTTCCTCTTTTGATGTACCTCATGTCCAACAAGGGCCAATGACCATGTTGAACCAGACTCTTCTCGTGAGGCTTCAGCCTTTCTTCTCCAGCTCTGAGGTCTCTGAACTTGCTCTGCTAGGCACTTTCTATATGTTGTCTCCTTAAACCCTTGATGACATTGTCTGGTAGGTAGTAACATACTTACTTTATAAGTGATGACCTTGAGTTTCGGAGGGATGGAGTGATTTGCCCAATATCACAAAGCTTAAAATGATAGACCTGAGATTTATATCAAGGTCATTTGACATCTAGAGCTTGTGCTCCTTCCACTGCACCTCAAGCGATGTGAGACAGTAGCAGTTTGGGTTCAGTGGCAGAGGAGCTGGTGGTTAGCCCATCTTCTGGTGACACTGGTCCAGTGGTATTTATAGTAAACTCAAACTCAATGGATTTTCTTGTGTGTGTGTGTGTTTTTTTTTTTTTCTCTGCTGCTATGCTCAACTTTCATCAGAGAAAGGTAAGTAACAAAGCCAGCTGAGATCAAGGGCTTATTTTAAAAAATAACAACCAGGATAATTGGTGTTCAGGAGATTTACATATTCATGTATATATTTACAACCTGCCTTATTCCAAACAGGATTTATGGACTAGGTCTAGGATATGTTTTTAGGAGATTATAGAACCAGTCCAGCCCATCTGTATCGCATTCACCAGGGTATTGTGCAGGAATTCTTAGGCCTTAAGAGAGACCCCTGAGGCCC
Organism: Phacochoerus africanus; assembly: GCF_016906955.1. Lineage (NCBI taxonomy): Eukaryota > Metazoa > Chordata > Mammalia > Artiodactyla > Suidae > Phacochoerus > Phacochoerus africanus. The sequence continues at coordinate 56,144,066 of NC_062560.1, forward strand.
AGAAGGATATCTAATAAGCAGGTAAAGTCAGTTTATATCATCTGGATTGAGAGTATTTTAGGATTCTTTTCATAAGCAGAGATTGAAAGTATTTGTGGCTTGGTGGAAAGAGCACTAGTTTCAGAGTCAAGAAACCTGAGTTCTAGTCCTGGGTCTGCCACTAATCTGCAATCTGACCCTGGGCAAGTCACTTCACCACTCTGATAATTAGTCTTCCCATCTATAACATGATTTTCCAGTGCTTTTGGACTTAGCTTTTCAGAAGGCAGAAGCCCAGCTTCAACTATCCCTCTAAACTTTTTCTGACTGATGGTTTTCCATCAGGACTTTGTCTTCTATGCTCCTCGGCTGCGAATTAACAAGCGAATCTTGGCTCTCTGCATGGGGAACCATGAGTTATACATGCGCCGCCGCAAGCCTGACACCATTGAGGTGCAGCAGATGAAGGCACAGGCCCGGGAGGAGAAGCACCAGAAGCAGATGGAGCGGTAGGTATTGTGGTACTGAAGTAGGGGCTGGGACTATGACAAAGAAGCCTCTCAAGGTGCTAAGCCTGCTTAAGGCAGGGTATGAAGCTATCCTGTTCTAGAGGAGAGAGAACTGTACAGGGATGACACCTCCTCCATTAAGTCTCAGGCATCACCATCCCCAGGAAGCAGACATTAAAACCCTAGGATTTCAGAGAGGAACATTTCATAATTCCCCATTATCTATGACCCTCATGCCACTGTTCTTCTAGGTGGACTCTGGATTGCTCTGGGCTACCTGATCAGTATAGTAGCAGTAGCAGAAGGCTCCATGCACATTTAAACCTGAATTCTTTAGAGCTCTTTGAGTGAAATTGGTCAGAGCCAGAATTTTCCCTACAAAACCCTTATGCACTGTAGCCCCTTGCTGCTCAAAGTGCATCAAGCGTCAGCAACATCAGCATAAACTTTGGAACTTTTTAGAAATGTAGTATCTGAGACCTACCCCAAACCTACTGATTCAAAATCTGCATCTTAAGATCCTAGTCGGCCATTTCTTCAAAGAAGATATGCAAATACCCAGCAGGCACATGAAAACACCCTTAGTCATTAGGGAAATGCAAATTAAAACCATAGTAAAGTACCACTTCATATTCACTAATATGGATATAATAAATGAAAACAAAAAATAACAACTGTTAGCAAGGGTGTGGAGAAATTAAAACTCATTTTCATCACTATTGGGAATGTAAAATGGTTCAGCTGCTATAGAAAACAATTTGGTAGTTCTTCAAAAAGTTAAGTGTAGAATTACTATATAATTCCACAATTCTACTCCTAGATATATACTGAAAATAATTGAAAACAGGTGTTCAGACATGCACATGCACACACATATTCATAGCAGTGTGATTCCCAATAGCCAAAAGATGGAAATGGTCCAAATGTCCATCAGTGAGTGAATGGACAAATAAACTGTGCAGCTATCCAATGGAATATATTATTCAGCCATTAAAAAGAATGAAGTACTGATACATACTAAAAGTAGTAAATCTCTAAAACCTTATACTAAGTGAAATAAACCATACACAAAAGATCATACATTGTATTATTTCATTTATATGAAATATCCAGAATAGACAAATTTGTAGAGACAGAAGGCAGATTTGTGGTTGTCAGGGGTTGGGGGAGGGGAGATGTGGAGAAACTGCTTAATGGGCATGGGGTTTTACTTTGGAGTGATGAAAGTGTTTTAGAACTAATAGAGGTGTGGCTATACAACATTGTGAATGTATTAAATCTCTGAATTATTTTCTTTAAAATGGATAATTTTATATTACGCAAATTTCAACTCTAAGTTATTTAAAAAATAAGATCCCAGATGATCCCTGTGCATGTTAAGGTTTAAGAGCACTATTCTAGTAGGTTCTTTGTCATAAAGAGTTTGGAACCTCAGGAGGCTTTTAGTCTAGTAGACTGGAAAATGATTCCATGTATGTGAGGTTAGACACCAGGATTCACATTTAATCAGGAAAAAAAATGAGATTGGGGGAAGTTTATAAAACTGGATCTGGCAGGAACTTACCCTCAAGGACCTTACAGTCTAGTAGGAGAAAGGGGAAAAAAGAGTATATATGTAACTGTTCAAGGTATAAATGCTACATCATTTATTCACTCAATGAATATTTAAACAATGAAAAAAACAGAAATTTCTACTCCCATGAAGCTGTCATTCTAATGGGAAGAGACAGATCAAATAAGCATATTATACACTTTGTGATATGATGAGAAAAAAATAATAGTGGGGAGGGATATGGAGAAAGATAGGTCATGATTCTGAGGATTCAGAAAGAGAAAAGACATCTAGCCAAGGGAGAGAATAAGGCCTCCAAGAAGAGGTGCTGGGGCAAGAAAAACCAAGTACTTATTCTAGATTTACAACAAATTTTGTGGAAAAGGAGCCTAGAGATGGGCTTCAGAGTACAGGCAGAGGACTGCTGTCCTAGCCATAGACATCACCAGACTTGAAGCAAAGTATCCAAGCACAGAGCCCAAACTTGTCTACCTTTAATTCCATGAGTTAAACAGGGCAAGCCTTATTAGGACATTTTATAAATAGAGGTACTGAGAATAAGCGCAAAGAATTGAAGTTGCTAAACTTAGCCACTGGTTACCTACTGGGTAGTGGCAGAGCTGAGGGTCTAGGTTGGATCTTCTGATTTGGGGACAAACTGACAGGGCCCTGAGCATACTGGCCCCTGTAGGGCTATGATGTGAGGGCAAGGATGTAGAGAGAAAGGAGAGCAGTCTTGCCTCTCAAGCCCTGAGTGTATTGGAAGAGTGGGGACTGAAGGGCCAGGGCCAGGGCCAGGGAGCCTTGAGTATGCCAAAGCTTCCTTGTGGCCTTACTATCCTGTTCCATCCCTTTTTTCTTCTTTCATAGTGCTCTGCTGGAAAATGAGAAGAAGAAACGTGAGATGGCAGAAAAGGAAAAAGAGAAGATTGAACGGGAAAAGGAGGAACTGATGGAGAGGCTGAAGCAGATTGAGGAACAGACTAAGAAGGCTCAGCAAGGTGAGGCTTGGAGTCACCTTGGAGACTGGGTTTTCCCAGAGTCTGAGTCTATGAGCTAGAAGCCCTGTCTGAGATACAGACAGACCCAGACCATATATTCCAGATGTGGCTAGAGAATAGAGGGAGGATGGGGCAAGAGGAAGAGTACCTAGAGCTTTCTTTCAGCTGTGCCCTGGTGTGAAGCATTCCTAGGAAGGAAGCTAGCTGTCCTTTCTTGATCTCTGTACTCTTCACCACCATTCCCTCTCCTCTTCCCAGAACTGGAAGAACAGACCCGCAGGGCCCTGGAACTTGAACAGGAACGGAAGCGTGCCCAGAGTGAGGCTGAAAAACTGGCCAAAGAGCGTCAGGAAGCTGAAGAAGCCAAGGAGGCCCTGTTGAAGGCCTCCCGGGACCAGAAGAAGACCCAGGAACAGCTGGTAAAGCTACAAAATGGGCTGAGATTATAGGACATGTGTTTTCTCTGTTTGCCTATCACAGCTACCTTTGCTTGTGGGACTGGCTTTTTCCAACAGAGTACCTCTCTGCAGGCTTCCAGCAGATAGCTCCTTCAGAAGCAAGCTGAGAAATCACTTTGAAAACAGTCTACCCTAACCCTTACTTTTATTCTACTTTCTTAGGAATTGGGAAATCTGAGTTGATGACCTGACAGAGGAGAGAGAGAAGAAGTAAAGGGATTCACACTTGATTGTCTAGCTGTGTGTGTTATAAGATATACTAGCAACTTTTTCCTTTTCCTTACTTTCTCATTTCCTCTTCCTAAACAACCCTATGCTATTAACCCATATGGGATAATATGCCTGGATAAAGAAATTCAGGCTCAGATAGGTTGAAGAGATCTGTCGAAGGTCACACTATTTTGACTAAGTAAGGATGACAACTCATTTCTGCCTTTGTTCTTTTTTTTTTTGTATTTTACATACATGTGACTAATTTATTATATAACTGGAGTTTGTATGTCTTAATCCCCTTGACATATTTCACTCATCCTTCACCCACTTCCGCTCTGGCAACTATCAGAGCCACAGCTGCTGGCCTATGCTACAGCCACAGCAATGCAAGATCTGAGCTGCATCTGTGACCTACACTGCAGTTCACGGCAACACCAGATCCTTAACCCACTGAGTGAGGCCAGGGATTGAACCCTCTTCCTCATGGGTGCTAGTTGGATTCGTTACCACTGAGCCACAAAAGAACTCCGCATTTCTGCCTTTCTTTTAAGGGTTTGCTTCCTCAAATCATATGTAAAACTATGTGTCTATACATTTTACAGGGGAGGAGGGTAATCATCTATACTTTTATCACAATTTCCAAGGGTTCTGTGACTCAGAGATTAAGAACCTGTGGCCCAAATTCATTGACATATGCTTTTCTCCTGTACTTTTTGGAGTCAGAGTGCAAGAAACTAAGCCCTAATTCTTAGGGGAAAACTTTGGAAGATTTTCCCAAGGTGTGAGAATGTGCGAAGCTTTATTCCCCTGTTCATATTACTTTGTGACACTTGAGTATCATTCCTATACTTGTCCTGGGAAGAGTCTTAGTGGAGCCCTGATCACTGTAAGGTAACAGGAAAGGGTCTTCCACTTCAGGCAGCAACCCAGTGATCTTCAAAGCTTTGCTGAGGCCCTAACTGTGCAGTGGATAATACTAAGAAAGTGGAGGTGGGGTACGGGGAAATACATATATCAAGAAAGAGGGAGAGGGAGAAGGAGAGATAAGGAAGAGGGAGAGATGAGGAAGAATCACAGATGTCATGTTTGTCTTCAGGTCTGTAGTCTAGGTGGGGAGGAAATGATTTGGAGTTAATAGGGTGTTGTAGTAGATCTGAGAATGAGTGTTCCTCTGGGCCTCCTAGAGGAGGTTTGGTACAAAAAGCCCCCAGAACAGCAAGCAAGTGGAGAAGCAGATTCCCTATTAGTTTGCAGGGTACCTGGGGTTTAAGATACCTGGCCCTGAGGACTAGAAGGCCCACCTCTCATAAGCTTTCAATTTATCCATAGGCCTTGGAAATGGCCGAGCTGACAGCTCGGATCTCCCAGCTGGAGATGGCCCGACAGAAGAAGGAGAGTGAGGCTGCGGAATGGCAGCAGAAGGTAAGATACAGTGCCCAGGGTAAAGCAGTGTGGGATGGGGTACCATATGCATAACTTCCAGTACCCTGGGGAAATTGGTACAGTTACTCCTATTATAGAGCCAAGGAGACTCAGGATCAGGTAGACAAAGTGACTTGGCCTACCTGGTGTCTGCTTCCTGCTGGACAATTCTAAGCACATGTAGGGATGCTGAAAGTTAGCCTGGTGTGACTGCCAGTCCTTTTCTTCCTCTGTTATTGGACAGGCTCAGATGGTACAAGAAGACTTGGAGAAGACTCGTGCAGAGCTGAAGACTGCCATGAGCACGCCTCATGTGGCAGAGCCTGCTGAGAATGATCAGGATGAGCAGGATGAAAATGGGGCAGAGGCCAGTGCCGACTTGCGGGCTGATGCCATGGCCAAGGACCGCAGTGAGGAAGAACGCACCACTGAGGCAGAGAAGAATGAGCGTGTGCAGAAGCACCTGAAGGTACATAGGCAGAGCCAAAGGGTCATGGAGACCATGTGTATTGACTTAGTAGCCCATGGCCTTCTTTAGATCATCCTGGGCAGACGGGTAGAGGAGCCTGCTTCAATGCTTTGTTGAGAGCTTTAAGGCCAGACACCTCTCACTTATCAATCAGACCCTGAACAACCTTATTTTCCCCCATCCTCTACCCATACTTCATTTACATCTTATATTCATAAAAAATTTAGTTGACACAGAATATTTGATATATTGTTCTATACCAATTATCAATTTGTCTACTAAGTTTGTGCTTTTTTGTTTTATTCTTGCACCACTGCAGTTTTAACAGGGCTGGAAATGGCTTTCAAAAATATGTGGTGTGTGTTTGTAAAGAGGGAGCAGTTGTAGAGGGGTGGAGCGAGAGAGAGGTGGGAGAGAGGGAGGGAGGGAAGGAGGGAGAGAGGAAGGAAGGAAGAAAAGAGGGAAGGAAAGAATGAATGAAGGAAGGAAGAAAATAAATCAGGAAATAAATTTGGTTATTAAAGGGAGGTAAAATTAGAGGAAGCCATTAACTCATCATCCCCTTGCACCCTCACAGGCCCTTACTTCAGAGCTGGCCAATGCCCGCGATGAATCCAAGAAGACTGCTAATGACATGATCCATGCTGAAAACATGCGACTGGGTCGAGACAAATACAAGACCCTCCGTCAGATCCGGCAGGGCAATACCAAGCAGCGCATTGATGAGTTTGAGTCCATGTAATGGGCACTCAGCCTCTAGAGACCCCTCCTCCCTTCTTACTTGACCCACACACTCCTACACTCTTGCCTAACTCACACTGCGCTGGAGCCACTAACTAGAGCAGCCCTGGAGTCAAGCAGCCAAGCATTCAGTGCAGCCATGGGACCAAACCTAGCCCCTCAGCCCTCACTCACTTCCCTAGGCAGAGAGATGGCCCACTATGGTGCCAATGGGACCCTCTTTTTCCTCTGTCCTGTTCTATCTAGCTTGCTAGAAGAGATCACTTTCCCAGCTCAGAGGCACCTCCCACTTCATTTGGAAAATACCTCCACACTTACTTTTGCTCTGCAGGAGTCGAGTATGGGTAGGTTGAAAACTGGCCCCCACCCGTGACACCACTGCCTTCCTCTTCATGGTCCTGTGACTTATAGAATTGGAATATCACAGGGTTTAGGGAGGGAGGCAGGGCCCTGGCTATATGCTGTAGGATGTCAACTACCCTAGGATTAGGCATACCAATGTCCATTCCTTCTAGAGTTATTTAGGCTTTTTAATGATTGGAGGGTAAAAAAATGTTAAGTTTTTCTTTTTTCTACCACCCAGATTAGGCCTTGTTCCCAATAAGCCTTGTCCCTGAGTTCAGGGACTCAGCTTCTCCTCAGGGTGAGATGGGGGATACAGTGCCTTTTAAGAGGCTTCACCAACATCCTAGAAAGCCACTGGCCCTTCTGTTCAGGCAAGACTGGGTAGAAGATCTGCCCCAGTACCTTGGGAGCCTAGGCTTATTTCGAGTGAGCTCTATGGGAAGAGTTATTCCTTACTTATTATTCTGGGTTCCTCTTCCTTTCTTGGGATCTGCCCCTCCCTACTCCAATTCCCAAATCTCCTCACAGTAGAACAGTAGGGATGATTACCCCAAAACCTAGCCAGCTCCCTCTAGGACCCTTGTAAAAGGGAGGAAATATTCACATGGCTTCAGTATTTTCCCTGCCAGGGGTCCCAGACCTCTTCTTCCTTCAGAGCTACTCGGGCCATGGCTCCTGCTTCATGGCCATCAAGGCCTTGGTTTGGTGAGCCCTGGAACTTAATGCCATTTGGCTCAATTGGTGAATAGATGAAAGAAGCTGAGTGTGTAGAGAGAAGCCTATGACCCATATCCTACAGTTTACTTGACCCCACTTTGGCACCTAATAGCCCCTTCCCATTACCTCTCTTCATGGTGATGACCGAGTCCTGCCTATGTTTAACAAACCTCTAACACAGGTCTTGCCAACAATTGTGCTGTCCCTTGGAGTTGTAAACCAGAGAGCTGTTAGGGGCTCTGGCCTGGTCCCTTTCACACCCCAACCCCTTTTTCTCAACCTAGGCACAGCTTCCTCCTCCTGTCTGTCTCATGTGTGCTCTTTTTCTACCAGTATTATATATTTTAGTTGCATCTAACTCAATATTGATTATGTGTTTCTTGCTAATGAACCTTTAGAAGATATTAGTCTTGGGACAGGATCATTTGGCCTCATTTCCTTACCACCCCTATACGTGGGAAACATACTATATTGTAAAAGAATATTTTGCCAGAAACATTAATGTTAAGAAGCTTTCAGTATTAGTGATATCACCTGTCACTATAGGTCACACAGTCCTTTTTTTAAAGTACTTGGTATTTAGTTTTATTGTTCTTTTTTTGCCTTCTCTCCAGAGTTAATTCCCTAAGGGGCCTACTGTCCTTCCATGAAGTGCCCCTAGCCCAAAGCCCATGGCTTTGATCTCTCCCTCTCCTTGCCTCCTGCTTGACCTTGGGGAGTCATGTGCATTGCTGTGAATTATATTGACACTCTTGCTAATATGTCCTATATTGGATAAATTCAAACCTGGAATTGTGGGGCAATCTAGCTGCCTTAAGGGCAGTATTCCCCCCACCCCACCCCAGGGAAATTGGGAAGAAAGGTTAGATTTTATATTCAGGGTTTTTGTGTGTATTTTTGGGTTTTTAAAATTTGTTTTTGGAGGGGTTTATGCTTAACCCATGTTCTGTTTCAGTGCCAATAAAATCGAGGAAGAGTTCACTATGACTTGATCTTTCTTTGTGGCATGAGAGGGTGGCTATAAGATACTTCTCTGTAATTTCCAGTTTATGGACCACTTTTCCATCCCTGGTATTGTTTCATTCTCACTTCAGTCTTCTGGGGAGTGGGTATGACTATCCTCATTTTATAGAGGAGGGAATGGACTTGAAAGAGTAGAATAACTTCCCAAGGGCATAGGACTGTTTGACTCAATAGCCTATGCCCTTTCCATAGCCCCAGGCCAACTTTTCCAATGTATATGGGCCTGCATTGGACTATGTGATGTTCCTGGGCTTGCTTGACATTGGGGCTTTGGGGCTGCTTGTGAGGGGTGATTTATATCTCTGGACTCCTCCTGGGGTGGTCAGGTCCCGTCCTGCTTCCTTGTCAGAAAGGCCCCCAAGCTTGCTCACCTCTACCCTCACTTACTGCAGTGCCAATGAAGGTCAGAGATATTACTTTGAGCCATGTTGCAAAAGGTAGTGGGAAGTGGAGTGTGACATGAGAATGGAGAGTTCATGTATGTACAGCTACCATTGGGCAGTACTTTATGGTTTATAAAGCATATTAATTTTGTAGCCTAGATATGGTTATCCTAATATTGTAGATGAGGGAACTGAGACACAGCTAATCCTTTTAGGCTGTCTTGGACTTGGCATACTCTTGTCACTTAACAGCTCCCTTCTTGGTTTGCCAATACTTGCAAAGAAAAATTATGTATTCTGTGAGTTTTAAATCCCCTTAAGGCAGTGGCTTCCAAACTTGTCTGCATATTAGAATCTTAAAGACTCCAAAGCTTAGACTATATCCTCAGATCAAACTATAATCTCTAGTAGTAGGACAAATATTTGATGATTCCAGAGTGCAGACAAATTTGGGAACCACTACTCTGAGGATATACTATTTTATCCCATTTTAAAGATAAAGAAACTGAGGCCCAACAAGATGAAATAATTTGTCCAAGTTCACAAAGATAGATGTAGTAGAGCTAGGACATGAACATATGCAATTTAGTTCACAAGCCTGTGCTCTTAACCACTACACTATATCTTTTCATTACCATTTCCACCAGGGGCCTGTGGGAGGACAGACACGGACTGAGAAGAGGAGATACAGCTGACCCTCTCTATCCATGTATTCTACATCCTCATATTAATCAACTGTGGATTGAAAATATTTGAAAAAAAGAATTCTGGAAAATCCCAAAAAGCAAAACTTTTTCTATTTGAATTTGCTACATGCTGGGAACTATTTACATAGCATTTACATTTTATTAGGCATTTAAAATAATATAAAGATGATTTAAAGCATATAGGAGGATATACATGGATTATATGCAAATATTATGCCACCTTATAAAAAGTACTTGAGCATCTACAGATTTTGGTATCTGCAAGATTCCTGGAACCAATTCCTTGTGGATACTGAGGGATGACTTCACTTGCACAGCTTCAATTTTCAGGTAGCAAATAGAATTCTAGGGTCTTAGAACATCAGTGTAGAAAGGGGCCTTAGGAATATCTGCTAATTATAGTACCAACTGTTGTTACCTTAGGGAGTGAAGGAGTCCCAGATCCTCTCCAACTTCAACCAGAGAATATCTGCTTTTGTATGTTTTGTATGTTGGCCTGTATATGTGCAAATAACTTTTTTTTTTAAGTGGGAGACAAAAGTACTTATGCCTATAAGAAAATGGATGTGGCAGGCAGGACAATGCCCCCCTCCCAGGTGTCCATGTTCTAATCCATAGAACATCTGAATATATTATAGTATGTGGCAAAGGGGACTTGGAGGTATGATTAAATTAAGGAGTTTAAGATAGGAAGATGATGCTGGAATATCCAGGTGTGTCCAATGTAAGTAAAGGTGTCCTAAAGATGAAAGAGGGTCAAAGTCAGAATTGAAGATCCTGTTTCTGGCTTTTAAGATGGAGGAAAAGGTCATAAGCAAAGGACTGCAGGTGGCCTCTAAAAGCTGGGAAAGGCAAGGAAGCAGAATCTCCCAGAATCTCCAAAAGGAAAAGTCCTGCTGACACTTTGCTTTAAGCTCAATGAAGTTGACTGACTTCCTAAACTGTAGTGTAATATATTTGTGTTGTGCCACTGTAATATTATTTATTTCTCAAAACTCTGTATTTTTGAAATAACAATGTTCTAGAAATGGAGAACAGAACAGGTTACCAGGAGTTAATGAAGGGGGAAGCCTTGGGAGAAGAAGGAGGTCTGGCTATAAGAGAGCAACATGATGGATACTTGTATAGCAATACTCTGTCTTGTCAGTGTTAATATCTTGGCTGTGTTATTATACTATAGTTTTCAAGAGACTACCACTGGGGAAAACTAAGTAAAGGGCACATGAGTTCTCTTTGTGTTATTTCTTATAACTGCATGTGAATCTACAATGGTCTCAAAATAAAAAGATTTAATTTTTAAAAAGGAGGTGGTGCTGCACTTGGGTTTATATCCAAGAGCAATGAGTGCTTCTTGTCCACCAAAAGACATAGCATTACTATTTGCAATAGCTCAAATCTGAGAATAACACAAATATTCATTAATTAGGGAATGGACAAAACTATAGTATATTCATATAATGGTATATTACTCAGCAATAGAAATAAAAAAAATGGCTAGTGATGCATGCAACAACATCTGGCATTATCTGGTACAAAAAAAACAGACTCAAAAGAGAACATCCATAATCCATTTATATCAAGTTCTAGAACAGGCATGGTTGTCTAGAGCTTGGAAGGAAGCACAAGGAAAGCTGGCGTCATGGAAATACTGGTTTGGCTTGTCGTTCCAGGGTACAAACATGTAAAAATTCATCAAGGTGTATGTAAATTACAACCCAATAAAAAAGAAAAGGGGAGTCTCTCTGCAAAAACGTGAATATCTAAAACAATGGCTCTCAGATTTTACTGTATTATCAGAATCACTTGGTGGGCTTCTTAAAACAGATTGCTAGACTCCAGCTCCAGAGTCTCTGATTCAGTGAATCTGAAGTGGAGCCTAAGAACTTGCATTGATGCTTCTGTTCCAGGGGTCATACTTGGAGAGCCACTGCTCTAGAGTCTGAAGTAGACAAATACTTTCTTGAGAGATAAGAGGTTTGTATAAGTTCATACAAGCAGTCAGGCAGATACGGGTATATAAGTTGCTTCCTCACTCTTTTTGGTGGGCTTTCAAGTCCTGGGTCAGGCTTTCTCTGCCATTCAGGGGTAGTGTTCAATTTCCTGCTTTCCTATATTCCTTAATTATAATGTTTGAGCAGGAAGGGACCAGAGGGATTCCTGGATCTAATCCTTTCTCCCCCATTTTGTAGAGTGGGAAACTGAAGCCGAAGGATCAAAGGTACTTGTCTACCATTGCAATGGCAGGACTTAACCTTGAACTTTCTCTTGTATCTGCCTCAGATCTGTACACAGTTTACTATGGGGCACCTTTACTGTTTCAGCTACTTTGCTTCTGATCCTTTTCCTAAAGAAATCTCCCCCTCCCACACTTATGTATTCATGCACAGGTAATGTTTCTTGAAGCCTTTAGTAAAGATCTTAAGAAAATATAGGCCACACTACTTCTAGAACACATTCTGGAGCTGAAATGGAGGGCTCCAAGCCTATTACTTACTGAAATATACATTCCCTTCTTTAGGTTAGGGAGCACTCATGGCTGTTCACAATTTGACTTGTCATATCTCACACTATTCATTATCATCTATCTCCCCCCAGCATATTACATTCTAGACACAGTAGATCCTTCCCAGCCCCTTAATATCTCAGATTTGCCCATGCCTACATGGCTTTGTAATGATAATTATAACTATACTTAATATTTACTAAGTACTTCCTATATGTCAGACACTGTTCAATGTGCTTTATAGTTCTTACCTCATTATTTTCACAACATCTCTGAGGCAAGGACAGTTATTATTGGTGAGGAGACTAAGGCACAGAGACAAAAGTAACTTCTCCAAGTTTACCAAGCTTGCAGTGAAGAAGGCAAGATCTAAATATTTCTTGGAGCCTCAAGTTCAGAATATCTAAAAAGAACATACAGAGAGAATATATTTATTTTCTATATAGTCACCCAACACTCCTTATCCTCTTACTTATTGGCACCACTATCTACTCATTTTTCCTAAATAAAAGCTTGGATATTTTTCCTTGACAATTCCCTCTGCTCTTACTATGTCCCTGTCCCCTGTCCTCCTGCTTTTCATTCTGTTCCATAAATAACTTCTTAATGCCACAACTACTTACTTCTCTTCTGGTGCTGGGACCATTGTCCTGGCCTCCTCACCAGATCTCCCATCTATCTCTCTAACCTCTGCTGCTAGTCGCCTACAAGAAACCCCTATACTGGAGTTCCCGCCATGGCTCAGCGGTTAACAAGTCTGACTAACATACATGAAGATGCAGGTTGGTTCCCTGGCCTTGCTCAGTGTGTTAAAGATCTGGCGTTGCGATGAGTTGTGGTGTAGGTCGTAGATATGGCTCAGATTCTGCATTACTGTGGCTGTAGCATAGGCCAAAATCTACAGCTCCAATTCAATCCCTAGCCTGGGAAGCTACATATGCTATGAGTAAGGCCCTAAAAAGACAAAAAAAAAAAATAAATAAATCAAGAAAACCCTATATATTATCATTTTATTTTTTTAGTTTTTTAATTACTCAAATGAATTTATTACATCTAGAGTTGTATAATGATTATCACAGTCAAATTTCACAGGATTTCCATCCCACAACCCAAGCACATCCCCACACCCCCCCAAAACTGTCTCCTCCAGAGACCATAAGTTTTTCAATGTCTGTGAGTCAGCATCTGTTCTGCAAAGAAGTTCAGTCTGTCCTTTTGTCAGATTCCACATGTCAGTGAAAGCATTTGATGTGGGTGTCTCATTGTATGGCTGACTTCACTTAGCATGGTAATTTCTAGGTCCATCCATGTTGCTAAAAGTGCTGGTATTTCGTGCCTTTTAATGGCCGAGTCATATTCCATTGTGTATATGTACCACCTCTTCTTGATCCACTCCTCTGTCGATGGACATTTAGGTTGTTTCCATGTCTTGGCCATTGCAAATAGTGCTGCAGTGAACATCGGAGTACATGCGTCTTTGCGAGTCGTGGTTTTCCCTGGATAGACGCCCAGGAGTGGGATGGCTGGGTCAAATGGGAGTTCTATTTGTAGTTTTCTGAGGCATCTCCATACTGTTTTCCACAGTGGTTGCACCAATTGACATTCCCACCGACAGTGTACTAGTGTTCCTTTTTCTCCACACCCTCTCCAGCACTTCTTGTTTGTAGACTTTTGGATGATGGCCATTCTGGCTGGTGTAAAGTGGTACCTCATGGTGGTTTTGCTTTGCATTTCTCTAACAATGACTGATGTTGAACATCTTTTCATGTGATTTTGGCCATCTGTATGTCTTCTTTGGAGAATTGTCTGTTTAGATCTTCTGCCCATTTTTTGATGGGGTTGTTTCTTGTTTTTTGGTATGGAGCTACGGAAGGTGTTTATCAATTTTGGAGATTAATCCCTTGTCCATTGATTCATTTGCAAATATTTTCTCCCATTCTGTGGGTTGTCTTTTGTTTTGTTTAGGGTTTCCTTTGCTGTGCGGAAACTTTTCAGTTTGATTAGGTCCCATTTGGTTATTTTTGTCTTTATTGTCGATACTCTAAGAGATGGATCTGAGATGTTGCTGTCATTTAGTCAGAGAGTGTTTGGCCTATGTTTTCCTCTAAGAGTTTTATAGTGTCTGGTCTTACACCTAGGTCTTTAATCCATTTTGAGTATATTTTTGTGTATGGTGTTAGGGAGTGTTCTAATTTCATTCTTTTCCATGTGGCTGTCCAGTTTTCCCAGCACCACTTATTGAACAAGCTGTCCTTTCTCCATTGTATACTTTTGCCTCCTCTGTCATAGATGAGTTGGCTGTAGGCGCGTGGGTTGAATTCTGGGCTTTCTATCCTGTTCCACTGATCTAGAGTTCTGTCTTTGTGCCAGTACCATATGGTTTTGATGATTGTTGCTTTGTAGTATAGTCTGAAGTCTGGAAGCCTGATGCCTCCAGCTCCATTTTTCTTTTTCCGGATGTCTTTGGCTGTTCCGGGTCTTTTGCACTTCCAAACAAACTCGAAAAGATTTTGTTTTAGTTCAGTGAAAAATGTCCGTGGTAATTTGATAGGGATTGCACTGAATCTGTAGATTGCCTTAGGTAGTATAGTCATTTTGATAATATTAACTCTTCAAATCCAAGAGCATGGTATGTCTTTCCATCTATTTGTGTCATCTTTGATGTCTTTCATCAGTGTCTTATAGTTTTCAGAGTACAGGTCCTTTGTCTCTTTAGGTAGGTTTCCTCCTAGGTATTTTATTCTTTTGGATGTGATGGTAAACGGGATTACTTCCCCAATTTCTCTGTCTGATCTTTCATTGTTAGTGTATAGAAATACTGTTGATTTTGGTGTATTAATTTTGTATCCTGTGATTTTGCCAAATTCATGGATGAGCTCTACAGTTCTCTGGTAGAGTCTTTAGGATTCTCTATGTATAGTATCATGTCGTCTGCAAATAGTGATAGTTAGACTTCTTCCTTTCCAATTTGGATTCATTTTATTTCTTTTACTTCTCTGCTTGCTGTGGCTAGGACTTCCAAAACTTTGTTGAAGAGTAGTGATGAGAGAGGACATCCTTGTCTTGTTCCTGATCTCAGCAGGAATTCTTTCAGCTTTTCACCATTGAGAATGTTTGCTGTGGGTTTGTCATATATGGCCTTTATCATGTTGAGGTAGGTTCCCGTTATGCCCACTTTCTGAAGGGTTTTTATCTGAAATGGGTGTTGGATTTTGTCAAAGGCTTTTTCTGCATCTATTGAGAGGATCATAGGGTTTTTATTCTTCAGTTTGTTAATGTGGTGTATCACACTGATGGATTGCAGATATTGAAGAACCCTTGCATTCCTGGGATAAATCCCACTTGATCATTGTGTACAATTCTTTTGATGTATTGTTGGATGCGGTTTGCTAGTATGTTGTTGAGGATATTTGCATTGATGTTCATCAGCGGGATTGGCCTGTATTTTCTTTTTTTGTGGTATCTTTGTCTGGTTTTGGTGTGAGGGTGATGGTGGCCTCACAGAATGAGTTTGGGAGTATCCCTTCCTCTGCAGTTTTTTTGAAAAAGGTTCAGAAGGAGAGGTGTTAGCTCTTCTCTAAATGTTTGATAGAATTTGCCTGTGAAGCCATCTGGTCCTGGACTTTTGTTTGTTGGAAGTTTTTAAATCACAGTTTCAATCTCAGTTCTTGTGATTGGTCCATTTGTCTTTTCTATTTCATCTTGGTTTAGTCTTGGAAGATTGTACTTTTCTAAGAATGTGTCCATTTCTTCTAGGTTTTCCATTTTATTGGCGTATAGTTGCATATAGTAGTCTCTCATGAGACTTTGTATTTCTGTGATGTCCGTTGTTACTTCTCCTTTTTCATTTTTAATTTTATTGATTTGAGTCCTCTTTCTTTTTGTCTTGATAAGTCTGGCTAAGGGTTTATCAGTTTTGTTGCTCTTTTCAAAGAACCAGCTTTTCGTTTCATTGATCTTTTCTATGGTTTTCTTTGTTTCTATTTCATTGATTTCTGCTCTGATCTTTATGATTTCTTTCCTTCTACTAACTTTAGGTCTTGTCTGTTCTTCTCTCTCAAGCTGCTTTAGATGTAAAGTTAGCTTGTTTATTTGAGCTTTTTCTTGTTTCCTGAGGTGGGCTTGTATTGCTCTAAACTTTCCTCTTAGAATGGCTTTTGCTGCATCCCATAGCTTTTGGAATGTCATATCTTTGTTGTCATTTGCTGCTAGGTATTTTTTAATTTCCTCTTTGATATCTTCAGTGATCCATTGGTTGTTTAGTAGCATGTTGTTCAGTCTCCACGTGTTTGTGTTTTTTGCAGTTTTTTTCTTGTTATTGATTTCCACTCGTATAGCACTGTGGTTGGCAAAGATGCTTGATAAGATTTCAATTTTCCTAACGTTACCGGGGTTGGATTTGTATCCTAGGATGTGGTCAATCTTAGAGAATGTTCCATGTGCACTTGAGAAGAATGTGTATTCTGTTGCTTTTAGATGGAATGTCCTATAAATATCTATTAAGTCCATCTGGTTTAATGCATCATTCAGGGCCTGTGTTTCCTTATTGATTTTGTGTCTGGTTGATCTGTCCATTGCTGTAAGTGGGGTGTTCAAGTCCCCCACTATGATTGGGTTAGTGTCGATTTGTCCTTTTAAGTTTGTTAGCAGCTGCCTCATATATTGTGGTGAAGCTATGTTGGGTGCGTAGGTATGTAAAATTGTTATATCTTCTTCTTGGATTGGTCCTTTGGTCATTAGGTAGTGACCTTCTTTGTCCCTGAAAATATTCTTCATTTTAAAGTCTATTTTGTCTGATATGAGTATTGCTACTCCATCTTTCTTTTGATCCCTGTTTGTGTGAAATATTTTCTTCCATCCTCTCACATTTAATTTGTATGTGTCCCTAGAAGTGAAGTGGGTGTCTTAAAGACAGCATATATATGGGTCTTGTTTTTGTATCCATTCAGCCAGTCTATGTCTTTTGGTTGGGGTGTTTAGTCCATTCACATTTAAGGTAATTATTGATATGTATGTCCTTATTACCAGTTTATTAATTGCTTTGGATTTGCTTTTGTTGCACTTTTTCTCCCTTCTTCTCATGTTCTCTCCTGGATTGATGACTATATTTAGTGCTGTATTTGAGTTGATTTTTCTCTGTTTGTATATCAATTTAAAATTTTTGGTTTGCAGTTATTCTCAAGATTTGATATGAGTCTACATGTATATGAAATTGTTTTAAGTTGTTGATCTCTTAATTGCAAGTTCATCTCCAGTGTCCTGCACTTATACCCACCTCTTCTCAGGATTTCTGATTTTGGTGGCATAATATTGCATGGATGATTTTGTATATTTACTGTACATATACCTTTCCTGGTGAACCTTGTCATTTGTGGAATTTTTGTTTCCTGTTGCTGTCTTTTCCTTTCGGCCTAGAGAAGTTCCTTTAGTATTTGTTGTAAGGCTGCTTTAGTGTTGCTGAATTCTCTCAGCTTTTGCTTACCTGTAAGCTTTTGATTTCTCCTTCAAATCTGAATGAGAGCCTTGGTGGGTAGAGTAATCTTGTTTAGAGGTTTTTTCCTTTCATCACGTTAAGTGTATGATGCCACTCCCTTCTGGCCTGCAGAGTTTCTGCTGAAAAATCTGCCAACAACCTTATCGGGATTCCCTTGTATGTGATTTGTTTCTTTTCCCTAGCTGCTTTCAAGATTTTCTCTTTGTCTTTAATTTTGGTCAGTTTGATTAATATGTGTCTCGGGGTATTCCTCCTTGGGTGTATTTTACATGGTACTGGTTGTGCTTCCTGGATTTGAGTGAGTGGTTCCTTTCCCATGTGAGGGAAATTTTTGGCTATTCTCTCTTGGAATATTTTTTCTGTCCCCTTCTCTCTCTCTTCTCCTTCTGGCACCCCCATAATACGGATGTTGGTGTGTTTAATGTCCGAGAGTTCTCTGAGACTCTCTTCATTTGTTTTCAATCTTTATTATCTTTTCTGTTCCACATCCGTAATTTCTTCTAATCTGTCCTGCACCTCGCTTATTCGTTCTTCTGCCTCCTGTATTCTGCTGTTAGCTGCTTCTAGTGAATTTTTTTATTTCAGTTATTGTATTTTGCATTTCTTCTTGTTTAAGTTTTATATCTTGTATCTCTTTGCTCAGTGTTTCCTGTAAGTTATCCATCTTTGCCTCCAGTTTATTTCCAATGTCTTGCATCATCTTCAGCACCAACAGTCTAAAGTCTTTTTCCTGATTACTTAGCTGATTTTCTGTGGTTTTTTCTTTCCCCCTCATCTGAATTATAGTTCTCTGTCTCTTCATTTTTATAGGTTTTTGGTGTAGTGACCTTTTTACAGGTAATAGAGTTGTAGCCTCTCTTATTTCTTGTGTCTGCCCCCCTTCTGGCTGAAGTCAGTATGGGGACTTGATGTAGATTTGCTGATGGGAGGGGCTGATATCTTCCCCCTGGTAGGTGGAGATGATTCTAATCCCTCTGGTGGGTGGGGCTTAGTCTCTGGATGGGATTAGAAGGGCCCTGTGCCTGAGGGTTCTTAAGGCAGACTGTTTACTAAGGGGCAGGTTTGTGATCCCAACTGGATTGTTGTTTGGCCTGGGGCTTCTCAGGGCTGACTGACAGGTGGGGCCAGATTATCTCAAAATGGCCACCTCCAGAGAAAGGCATACTGCTGAATGTTCCCAAGATCTTTGCTTCCAATGTCCTTCCCTCACAACAAGCCACATTCACCCCTGTTTTCCCAGGAAGTCCTCCAAGTACTGCAGTCAGGTTTGACCCAGATTCCTATGGATGCTTTGCTTTGCCCTGGGACCCAGTGCACATGAAAGTCTGTGTTTGCCTTTTAAGAATAGGGTCTCCATTTCCCCCAGTCCCGTGGAGCTCCTGTGCACAAGCCCCACTGGCCTTCAATCCCAGATGTTCCAGGGGCTCTTTCTCCCAGTGCCAGATCCCCACACGTGGAATTTGATATGAGGCTCTTAACTCCCACTCCTGTAGGTGAGTCTCTTTGAAACAGTTACTTTCCAGTCTCTGGGGCTTCCCACCAGGGAGGTATGGGGTTGTTTTCATCATGCAAATGGCCCTCCTACCTCTTGATGTGACCTCCCCTTTGTCTTCTGGAGTAGGGTATCTTTTTTAAGGTTTCCAGTCCATTTGGTTGAAGATTGCTCAGCCTTTAGTTGTGAATTTTGTTGTTTTTAGGAGAGAAGTTGAGCTCCAGTCCTTCTATTCTGCCATCTTAATGCCATTCTCTTATTATCATTTTCTTTGCTTAGTTTCTCCTAACAGGTTGGTCATTTTCCTTATTTTTTTTCCTGTTCATATCTTATGAGCTCATTCCAGCATCAGGGCTTTAATATCCTGCTGTCTACAATGCTCTTCCCATGATTTGTTCCTAATCATTCATGTCTTAACACATAGAGCCCTTCCCTTATTACCCTATCTAGATTAGTCTCTAACTCCCAACACACATACACACCTAAAGGAAATAATGCTTATGGCTTATAATATGACAGATAATGTTGCAAGCTCTTTATATATTTAATTTTATTTTTTATTTTTATTTAATTTTATTTTGCTTTTTAGGGCTGCACCTGTAGCACATGGACGTTCCCAGGCTAGGAGTTGAATCAGAAATGCAGCTGCCAGCCAACACCACAGCCACAACAATGCAGGATCCAAGCCACATCTTTGACCTACACCATAGCCCAGAGCAATGCTAGATCCTTAACCCACTGAGTGAGGCCTGGGATCAAATCCACATCCTCATGGATACTAGTTGGTTTCTTAACATGCTGAGCCTCAATGAGAACTCTGAAGTTCTTTATATATTTACATCATACTCATTATACTTCTATGAGGTAAATACTTTCATCACCTCTTGTTATAGATGAGGAAGGAAACTAAGGCACAGAAGAGTTAAACAAATTTGAAGGTGTGGCAAAGATGGCCATGTATTAAGATCCTGAGCTAATCTCCCCCCACAGACACACCACAATTAAAAACTATTTACAGAGCAACTATCTATGAGAATGACCTGAAGACTAGCAGAAAAGTTTGTCTACAAATAAAAATTTCAGAAAGCGACTATAATGAGATAGCACAAGTGGCAGGTACATGGTATAGTCAAGACCCACACCCCAGGTGCATGACGCACAAATGGGAAGATAATGACAATTGCAGAGGTCCTCCTGAATTAGAAAGGGATCTTACCCCCTCATAAAGCTTTCATGCCCAGGAATCTTGCTCTGAAAGCTAGCCTTAAGAACATCTGGCTTGGAAGGCCAGCAAGCTTGCATATTGGAAGCATGAAGAATACCATTTAACATAAACCAAAGGGGGAACACCCATAAACACATATTAATCAAATTGACCAAAATTAAAGACGAAGAAAAAAATATTGAACGCAGCTAGGGAAAAGCAAAAAAATAACATACAAGGGAACCTCAATGAGGTCATTGGCTGAATTTTCAGCAGAAAGCCTGCAGGCTAGAAGGGACTGGCATGATAAACTGAAAGTGATGAAAGGGAAAATCTCCAACAAAGAATACTCTTTTTGAGCAAGGTTCTCATTCAGTTTAAAGGAGAAATGAAGAGCTTTACAGACAAGCAAAAGTTAAGGGAATTCAGAACCACTAAACCAGCTTTACAAAGGGAACTTCTCTAGATGGAAAAGAAAAGGCTAAAACCAGAAGTAGGAAAGGTAAAAATTAGAGGCTCATCAGTAAAAGCAAATATATAATAAAGGAAGGAAATCATCCACACAAAAATATTTATATTGAAACCAGCAATCATGAGAAGAGGTGGGTAAAAATGCACAACACTCGAGATGCATTTGCATTTAACAGACCAGCAACTTAAAACAATATTGTATATATATATATATATATATAGACTCCTCTGTCAAATGTTCATGGTAACCACAAACTAAAAACATGCAATATATATGCAAATGAATAAGAAAAAGCCATCCATAAACAACTCTAAAGACAGTCATCAAAACACAAAAGAAGATAATCAGAGAAGAGAAGAAAAAAGACCAACAAAACAAATTCAAAACAATTAACAAAATGTCAATAAGAACCTACATATCAATAATAACCTTAAATGTAAATGGACTAAATGCTCTAACCAAAAGACAGACTGGCTGAATGGCTACAAAAACAAGTTCCATATACATTCTGTCTACAAGACACCCAGTTCAGTTCTAAGGACACATACAAACTGAAAGTGAGAGTATAAAAGAAAATATTCCATGCAAATGGAAATTGAAATAAAGCTGGAGTACCAATATTCATATCAGACAAAACAGACCTTAAATAAAGGATGTTACAATTGACAAAGAAGGTCATTACATAATGATCAAAGGATAAATCCCAGAAGAAGATATAACAAATGTAAATATATATATGCATCCTACATAGGAGCACCTCAATATATAAGGCAACTGCTAACATCCTTGAAAGGAGAAATAAGCAATAACACCATAATATTGGGAAATTTTAACATCCCACTTACAGCAATGGACATATAATCCCGACAGAAAATCAGCAAGGAAACACAAGACTTAAATGATGCATGAGACAGGTGGACTTAAGAGAATTTATAGAATATTTCATCCAAAAGCAGCAGAATAAACACTCCTTTCAAGCGCACATGGAACATTCTCTAGGATAGATCACATTCTGGCCATGAAACAAGTCTCGGTAAGTTAAAAAAAAAATTGAAATCATATCAAGGATCTTTTCCAACCACAATGCTGTCAGAAATCAACAAGAAAGAACTGCAAAAAACCCGAAAACATGTGGAGACTAAGCATTATGCTACTAAACAACCAATGGATCACCTAAGAAATTTAGGTTGAAATTTAAAAAATCCCCAGCATCAAATGACAACAAAGACAAAACAATCAAAACCTATGAGGTGCAGCAAATGCAGTTCTAAGAGGGAAGAGCATAGCAATACAAGCCTACCTCAGGTCACAAAAAAATTTCAAGTAAACAACCTAAATTTTTACCTAAAGCAACTAGAGAAAAACAAAAAAAAAATTATCAGAAGGAAAGAAATTATAAAGATCATAGAAGAAATAAATGAAATAGAAACAAAGAAAACAATGGAAAGGATGAAGGTAACTAAGAGCTAGTTCTTTGAAATGATCAACAAAATTGATAAACCCTTATTCAGATTCATCAGGAAGAAAAAGAGAGGACTCATATCAATAAAAATCAAAATGAAAAAGAAGTTACAAGGGAATCATAGAAATACAAAGGATCATAAGAGACTACCACAAGCAACTATATGCCAATAAAATGGACAACCTCAAAGAAATGGACAAATTCTTAAAAAGGTACAATCTTACAAGACTCCGCCATGGGGAAATAGAAAACATGAATGGACCAATCACAAGTACTGAAATTGAAATTGTGATTAAAAATCTTCCAGCAAACAAAATGCCAGGACTAAATGGCTTCAGAGGTGAATTCTATCAAAAATCGAGAGAAAAGGTGTTCTTGCAGTGGCTTAGTGGTTAATGAAGCCAACTAGTATCTATGAGGATATGTGTTCAATCCCTGATCTCACCCAGGTGGTTAAAGACCCAGCATTTCTGTGAGCTGTGGTGAAGGTCACAAAGGCAGCTTGGGCCCGCATTGCTGTAGCTGTGGTGTAGGCCAGCAGCTACAGCTCCGATTTGACCCCTAGCCTGGAAAGCTCCATATGCTGCAGTGCAGCCCTAAAAAACACAAAAAAATATAAAAGAGTTAATACTGACCCGTCTGAAACTATTCCAAAAAATTGCAGAGGAAGCAACACTCCCAAACTCATTCTATGAGGACACCATCACCCTGGTAACAAAACGAGGCAAAGGTACCACACACACACACACATACACACACACACACACAATTACAGGCCAATATTACTGATAAACATAGATGCAAAAATCTTCAATAAAAATCTAGCAAACCAAATCCAGCAATATATTAAAAGGATGATACACCATGATCAAATAGAATGTATCCCAAGGATGTAAGGATTTTTCAATATTTGCAAATCAATCAGTGTGATGCACCACATCAACAAACTGAAGAATAAAAAATGTATGATCATCTCAATAAATGCAGAAAAACCTTTTGACAAAATCCAACAGCCGTATCTGATAAAAGCCTTCTAGAAAGTGGGCATAGAGGAAACTTACCAGAACATAATAAAGGCAATATATGTCAAACCCACAGCAAACATCATTCTCAACAGTGAAAAGTAAAAGAATTCCTTCTAAGATCAGGAATAAGACAAGGATGTCCCACTCTTGACATTCTATTCAGCATAGTTTTGGAAGTCCTAGCCACAGCAATCAGAAAAGGAAAAGAAATAAAATAAATCCAAATTGGAAAGAAATAAAACTATTACTGTTCATAGATGACATAATACTATACATAGAAAATCCTAAAGACACTATCAGAAAACTGTTAGATCTCATCAATGAATTTGGTAAAGTTGCAGGATACAAAATTAATACATTGAAATTGACTGCATTTCTATACACTAAGAATGAAAGATCAGAAAGAGAAATTAGGGAAACCATTCCATTTAGATTCACATCAAAGGAATAAATTACCTAGGAATAAACCTACCTAAAGAGTAAAAGGACCTGTACTCTGATAACTGTAAGATGCTGATAAAAGCAATCCAATATGACACAAACAGATGGAAAGATCCATGCTCTTGGGTTGGAAGAATCAATATCAAAATGAAAGTACTACCCAAGGCAATCTACAAATTCAATGCAATCTTGATCAAAATACCAATGGCATTTTTCACAAAATTGAACAAAATATTTTAAAATTTGTTTGGAAACACAAAAGACCCCAAATAGCCAAAACACTCTTGGGAGAAAGAAAAAGTAACTGCAGAAATCAGGCTCCCTGACTTCAGACCATACTACAAAGCTACAGTCATTGAAACAATAAGGTACTGGCACAAAAACAGAAAAATAGATCAATGGAAAAGGATAGATAACCCAAGAACCTTGGGTCAATTAATCTATGACAAAGGAGGAAAAAATATACACTGGAGAAAAGATAGTCTCCTAAATAAATGATGCTGGGACAACTGGATGGATACATGCAAAAGAATGAAATTAGAACACTCTAACACCATGCACAAAAATAAACTCAAAATGTATCAAATACCTACATGTATGACTAAATACTATAAAACACTTAGGCTGAACACACACTGACATAAACCACAGCAATATTTTCTCAGATCCACTTTCTAGTATAATGATGATAAAAATGAAAATAAGCATGGTGTTTTGTCTTATATTTAAGTCTTTAAGCCATTTTGAGTTTATTGTTGTGCATGGTGTGAGGGTGTGTTCTAGTTTCATTGATTTACATGCAGCTGTCCAGGTTTCCAAGCAATACTTGCTGAAAAGACTATCTTTTTCCCATTTTGTGTCTGTGCCTACTTTGTCAAAGATTAATTGACCTTAGAATGTCTGGGTTTATGTCTTGGTTCTTTATTCTGTTCTATTGGTCTGTATGTCTGTTTTTGTACCAGTACAACACTGTCTTGATGACTGTGGCTTTGTAATATTGCCTGAAGTCTTAGAGAGTTATGCCTCCTGCTTGGTTTTTGTTCCTGAATTGCACCATGCACAAAATAAACTCAAAATGGCTTCAAGAGTTAAGTATGAGACAAGACACCATCAAACTCCTGGAAGAAAACATAGGCAAAATATTCTCTGGCATCAACCGTATGAATATTTTCTCAGGTTAGTCTCCTAAAGAAACAGAAATAAGAACAAAAATAAACCAATGAGACCTAATCAAACTGACAAGCTTTTGCACAGCAAAGGAAACCAAAAGAAAACAAAAAGACACCTTCCAGAATGGGAGAAAATACTTTCAAATGATGCTCCTGACAAGGGCTTAATCTCTAAAATATACAAACAACTTATAGAACTCAACAGCAAAAAGGCAACAACCCAATTGAAAAATGGGCAAAAACCTGTGTACAGATGGCCAAGAAGCACATGAAAAAATGCTCAACATTCCTAATTATTAGAGAAATGCAAATCAAAACTACCATGAGATACCACTTTACACCAGTCAGACACCAGTCCACAAATAACAAATTCTGGAGGACGTGTAGAGAAAAGGAAAGCCTCCTGAACTGTTGGTGGGAATGTTAGCTAGTACAATCACTATGGAAAACAGTATGGAGGTATCTTAGGAAAGTATACATAGAATTCCCATGTGACCCAGCAGTCCCACTCTTGGGTATATATCTGGACAAAACATTCCTTGAAAAAGACACATACACATGCATGTTCATTGCAGCACTATTCACAATAGCCAAGACATAGAAACAACACAAATATCCATCAACAGATGATTGGATTAGGAAGATGTGGTATAGATACACAATGGAATACTACTCAACCATAAAAAGGAACGACATAATGCCATTTGCAGCAACATGGATGGAATTAGAATCTCATACTGAGTGAAGTAAGTAGAAAGAGAAAGACAAATACCATATGATGTCACTTATATCTGGAATCTAATATATGGCACAAATGAACCTTTCTACAGAAAAGAAAATCGTGGACTTGGAGAACAGACTTGTTGTTGCCAAGGGGGAGGGAGTGGGATGGATGGGGAGCTTGAGGCTAATAGATGCAGGTTATTGCCTTTGGAATGGATTAGCAATGAGATCCTGCTGTGTAGCATTGGAAGCTATGTCTGGTCACTTATAATGGAGCATGCTAATGTGAGCAAATAGAATGTGTACAAGTATGTGTAACTGGGTCACCATGCTGTACAGTAGAAAAGTGACAGAACACTGTAAACAAGCTATAATGGAAAAAAATAAAAACCATTATATAAAAAATTTTAAAAATTAAAAAATAAAATGAACAAATCAGAATTAATTAAACTTAAAATTTTTTGCATAGCAAAAGAAACAATAAATGATAATAAATGCTAGAGAAAAGGGAACTGTCTTATACCATCGGTGGGAATGTACATTGGTGCAACCTTTATGTAATACAGTATGGAGTTTCCCAAAAAACTAAAAATAGAATTACCATATGTTCCAGCAATCCCATGCCTGGACATCCCTCCAAAGAAAATCATAATTTGAAAATATATATGCACCCCTTTATATTCCTTGCAGCACTCTTTATAATAGCCAAGACATGGAAACAATTTAAATGCCCACTAACAGAGGAATGGATTAGAAGATGTGGTATATATAAACACTGGAATATTACTCATCTATAAAAAAGAAGAGTGGAAATAATGCCATTTGGATGAATATGGATGGACCTAAAAACTATCATACTAAGTGAAGTTAGTCAGACAGTGAAAGACAAACATCATATATCACCTATATGTGGGAGTCTAAAAAAAGGTACAAATGATCTTATTTGTAGAAAGTAATAGACTCACGGACTTTGAAAAACTTAGGTTTACCTAAGGGGACAGGTTGGGGTGGAGGGAGGAATGGACTGGTGTTTGGGACTGGTATATGCACACTGAGGTATATGGAAATTTTGGGCAACAGAGACCTGCTGTATAGCACAGAGAAATCTACCCAGTATTCTCTGATAATCTATGTGGGAAAAGAATCTGAGGGATAATGGATATGCATATATGTATGACTGGGTCACTTTTTTGTACTGCAGAATTTATCACAGCCATGTAAATTGCCTATAGTTCAATAAAACTATAAAAAGAGGCATAAAGGAAGAAATTGACAGTTACACAATAATAGTATCTTTTATAGTATCTTTTCTGACCACAATGCTACAGCAAAACTCTTTAAGAGCACAAATGCAAGGATGCTTAACAGTATGCTACTAAACAACCAAAAGGAAAGCCTCCTGCACTGTTGGTGGGAATGCTAGCTAGTACAATCACTATGGAAAACAGTATGGAGATATCTTAGGAAACTATACATAGAACTCCCATGTGACCCAGCAGTCCCACTCTTGGGTATATATCTGGACAAAACATTCCTTGAAAAGACACATACACATGCATGTTCATTGCAGCAATGAAGAAATCAAAAAATAAATAATCACTGAAGAAATCAAAAAATAAATAATAAAATACCTGGAGACAAATGACAATATAAATATAATGATCAAAATTCCATGGGACACAGCAAAAGAATTCTCAGGGACAAGTTTATACAGATAGAAGCATATCTTAGCAAATAAAAATCTCAAACAACCTAACTTTGCACCTAAAGAAACTAGGAAAAAAGAACAAACAAAACCCAAAGTTATATAAGGAACAAAATCATAAAAATCAGAGCAGACATAAATAAATGTTTTTCTATTGTTAAAAAACAATGGAAAAGATCAACAAAACTAAGACCTCTTTCTTTGAAAAGAATTGAAATTGTTCAGCTTTTAGCTAGACTCATCAAGAAAAAAGGGGGGTGGGCCCAAATCAATAAAATCAGAACTGGAAAGGAGAATTTATAATTGATGCCACAGAAATGAAAGAAATGATCATAATAGATTACTATACCAATCTCATGGAAATCTTAGAAAAAATGGACAATTTCCTAGAAGTATACAATCTTCCAAGATTTAACCAGGAAGAAATTTAAAAAACCCAGAACAATTGTAAGTAATAAAATTAAATAAGTAATAAGGAAAATCCCAACAAACAAAAGTTCTGAACAGGTGAAATTGATCAAACACTTAGAGAAGAGTTATTACATATTCTTCTCAAAATATTCCTAAAAATTAAAGGCGAGATTCTGACCTCATTTTAGGAGGCCCACATAATTCTGATACCAAAACCAGACAAAGATACCATAAAAAAGATAATTACAGACCAATTATCACTGATGAACATAGATACAAAATCCTCAACAAAATATAAGCAAAAGGAATTCAATAATACATTAAAAAGATCATACACCATGATTAATTGGGATTTATCCCAGGGATTTAAAGGTGGTTATATATCAGCATGTCAATCATTATGATACAACACATTAACAAATTAAACAATAAAGATCATATTATCATCACAAAAAGTTTTTGACAAAATTCAACAGCCATATTGATAAACACCCTAACAAAGTGTGTGTAAAGGGAACATGCCTCAGTATAATAAAAGTTATATATGACAAGACCATAGATAACATAATACTCAATGGTGAAAAGCTGAAAACCTTTCCTCTACCATCAGGAGAAAGACAAGGATGTCCACTTTTACTAAACATAGTACTGGAAACCCTAGCCACAGTAATCAGACAAGAAAAGGAATTCAAGTAGGAAAGGAAGAAGTAAAACTGTCACTGTTCACAGATTACATGATAATATACATTAAAAACACTAGTAGTTTTTTGGCACCACCAAACAAACTCCTAGAACTCATCAATGAACTTGGTAAAATTTAAGGATACAAAATTAATATACAGAAATCCATTGTATATCTGTACACTAACAATGAACTATCAGAAAGAGAAATGAAGAAGACAATTCCATTTATTATCACATCAAATAGGGTAAAATATCTAGAGATAAATCTAACCAATAAGGTAAAAAGAATTGTACTCAGAAAATAACAAGAAACTGAAAGAAATTGAAGATGTCATAAGCAGATGGAAAGACATACTGTATTCACGAAATGGAAGGATTAATACTGTTAAAATGACCAAGGCAATCAACAGATTCAATGCATTCCCTGTCAAAATACCAATGTAATTCTTCACAGAACTAGAACAAATAAATCTAAATTTTTTATGGAAACACAAAGGAACAAACCCCAACAGACCAAAGAATCTTGAGAAAGAACAAGGCTGGATGTATTGAGATCCCTGATTTCAAACTATGCTACAAAGCCACAATAATGAAAACAGTATATGGTACCAGCACAGAAACAGTTCCATAGATTGATAGAACAGAATGAAGAGCCCAGAAATGAATTCACACTTATAGGGGAAATATGAAAATGACACAAGAATGTACAGTGGGGAAAAGACAGCCTCTTCAATAGTTTTGGGAAAACTGGATATTTATATGCAAAAGAATCAAACTCTACTACTCTCTCACACAATATACAAAGATAAATTCAAAATAGATTAAAGACTTAAATGTAAGACTCCAAACCCTTAAAACTTCTAGGAGAAAACATAGGCAGCCAAGCTCCTTGACATTAGTCTTAGTCATTTTTGGGATAAATGTCTCCTTAGGCAAGGGAAGCAAAAGCAACCATTAAAAAAATGGGGCTCTCTCAAGCTATAAAGCTTTTGCACAACTAGGGAATCTATCAAGAAAAGGAAAAGGCAACCTATTGTATGGGAGATGAAATTTGCAAATGACATGTAGTATGCTAAGTGTTTAATATTGAAAATATTTTAAAAACTCTTATAACTCAATAACAAAAAATCCACAAATTGATTAAAAAATGGGCATAGGGCTTGAATAGACATTTTCCCAAGGAAAATAAATAAATGGCCAATAGACAAATGAAAAAATGCTCAATGTCACTAATAGTCATGGAAAAGCAAATTAAAACCACAATGTGATACCACCAGTTAGAATGGATATCTTTATTAAGATAATAAATAACAAGTGTTGGCAAGGAGGTGGAGATAAGAGAACATTCCTGCACTGTTGGTGGGACTGTAAATTGGTGCAACCATTATGGAAAACAGTATGAGTTTTATCAAAAAATTAATAATAAAACTACCATATGATGCCACTTCTGATTATTTATCCAAAGGCTACAAAAACACCAATTCAAAAAATATATGCACCGTTATGTTTATTATACATTATTTACAATATGCAAAATATGGGAACATTTTAAGTGCTTATAAATATATAAATCAATAAGAAAAATATAGCAATGTAGGACAATATGGATGGACCTAGAGGGTATTATGCTATCTGAAACACCAGATAGAGGAAGACAAATAACATATGATCTCAGTTATATGTGGAATCTAAAAAACAATATGACAGACTAATAGCAATTGGTGGTTCTCAGAGGGGAAGGGGGTGACTGGTTAGGTGAATTGGGTAAAGGGGATTAAGAAATTCAAACTTCAGGTACAAAATAAAAAAGTCATGGGGATGTAATATACAACATAAGGAATGTAGTCAATAATACCATAATAATTTTGTATGGTGATGTTAGTTATGGGATTATCTTGGTGATCCTTTCATAATGTATCTAGGTGTTAAATTACTGTGTTTTACGGTAGATGCTGTCATATTGAACATAAAATATATTTCAATTGTAAATAAGTTTAACAACTTTCCTAAAGTTGAACTGCCAATAAGGGGTTGAGCCATGATTTGACCCCATTTCCATCTCATTATCCCATTATAATTATTTTCATAACATTTCTTACTAAAATGATCTAATCTATTTATTTATTGATCTTTAGTTTATTAATTGTCTTGTCCAACTAGAGTATAAGCATCACAAAAGCAGAAACTTTTTTTTTTACCGCTTTAGCAAGAGCCATTTTATTTTATTTATTTTTGGATTTTCAGGGATGCACCTGCAGCATATAGAAGTTTCCAAACTAGGAGCTGAGTTGAATCAAAGCTGCAGCTACTGTCCTGCACCACAGCCACAGCAACACCAGATCTGAACTGCATCTGTGACCTATACCACAACTCATGGAAATGCAGGATCCTTAACCCATTGAGCAAGGCCAGGGGTCAAACCTACATCCTTGTGGATATTAGTCAGGTTTGTAACCCATTGAGCCATAATGGGAACTTCAATTTTTATTTTATATTGAAGTGTAGTTGACTTACAATGTTGTATTAGTTTTAGGTGTACAGCAAAATGATTCAGTTATATACATAAGAATATCCATTCTTTTTCAGATTCTTTTCCCATATAGGTTACTACAGAATATTAAGTAGAATTCTCTGTGCTATACAGTAGGTCTTTGTTGATTATCTGTCATATGTATAGTAGTGTGTATATGCTAATTTCAAGCTCCTAATTTATTCCTTCCCCCACCTTCCCCTTTGGTAACCATAAGTTTGTTTTCTATGTATGAGTCTCTTTCTGTTTTGTAAATAAGTTCATTTGTGTCAAATTTGTAGATTCCACATAAAAATGGTATGTATGTGTCTCTTTGTCTGACTTACTGCACTTAGTATAACATCTAGGTCCATCCACATTTCTGCAAATTGCATTATTTCATTCTTTTTATGGCTGAGAAATGTTCCATTGTATATATGTAAAACAATGTTTTTATCCATTTATCTGTTGATGAACATTGAGGTTGCTTCCATGTCTTGGATATTGTTAATAGTGCTGCAATGAATATTGGGGTGCATGTATCTTTTCAAATTATGGTTTTCTCCCGATAGATGCCCAGGAGTGAGATGGCTAGATTGGGTCCAATGGTAGTTCTATTTTTAGTTTCTAGAGGAAACTCCATACTGTTCTCCACAGTGATTGTACCAATTTACATTCATACCAACAGTGTCAGAGGGTTCCCCTTTCTCCACACCCTCTCCAGAATTTATTTTTTATAGACTTTGATGATGGCCATTCTGACTGGTGTGAGGTGATACCTCATTGTAATTTTGATTTGCATTTATCTAATAATTAACAATGTTGAGCATCTTTTCATGTAAGTTAGAGACTCATGTTAACAACTATTTCCTGTGGTATGGCTTGGCATATAATATTTACTGAATGTTGAATGAGTAAATGGCTCCTGCCTGGGCATGTGTGGCTTTCTCTACCTGGGATAATCCCCCCTTTTCTTTCCAAATACTGTATGTGAGGAAAAAGTTTTCTTTCACTGCTTTAGGGTCCTGAACTGGATCTGAATATTAAACTGACAGATTAAGAGGAGAAAAGCATACAAACATTATTAAACTTTGACATATATGTGGGAGCCCTCACAGGAAAATGAAGCCCCAGAGAAGTTACCAGAGCAGGGAACTTTTATCTTTTAGATTAAGAAACAATAAAATTATGGACTAGATAAGGAGTTTGGGGCTAGAGGTAGTAAATGGTGAAGAAATAACTAGGAAGATAAGGATGGGTTTAACAAGGTTTATTTTTACAGATTTCTGGGCCCTGAATTCTCTGTCTCTGTAATAAGAATGTCTTTCTTCCTGGTACAGAGAGGTTATGCTTCACATGGGAATTTTATTGCTTGTTTTAGGGAAGAAGTAAGAGGTAGCTGGGTGGGGAGGTTAGAGTGACCTTTCTGTATCTGTCATTATTTTTTTGGCTCTGCCCACAGCCTATGGAAGTTCCCAGGCCAGGGATTGAACCCATGCCCCAGCCGCTACCCAAGCTTCGTCAGTGACAGCAGTTGATCCTTAACCTGCTGCACCACAAGATAACTCTGCATTTGTCATTTTAAAAAGTTCCTTCAGTTCAAGGTAATTAATGTGCCAAGATGCCATAATTTGAGGCAGCATGTTCCAAATCCCATCAATTCTAACATTTAATCTTCAAGGATTATCTTCAGTCTTGCTTTCCCTCAGAAGCCTCTTGCTTCCCCTCCTTTCCTCACTACTGTACAATATTGTCTGGTCCTCCTTTGACTTCAGGTCATGACTAATTTTACACTGAGTGGCCCGCAGTCATATGAGCACTTGTGCTGTGGCTCCAGTTAGAGGCATTGTCTTTCTCATCCCGAAATCTGCCATTGCCAGACTAAGCTTAGTACACAGGTTCTACATAAATACTTGCTGTATGAATTAGCAACTCATTTTCACTAAATATGTTACCTGGCTCTTCCGAGCATTTATAACCACACAAAATTAGACTCATACTCTGTAAATATAAAGGCTCTGGTAGCACTTACTGTCAAGAGACATTATTATTCTGGTCTCTTGTCTCCTGTCTCCCACCCAGTTGTTCACCCATCTATGGTATAATGTCTCCTAATCCCAGTATAACTTAATTTTCCTTACAGCCCTTGGTTTGAATCTTGTCAGAGGTGTTTAGGAAAGTGCCAATTCTACCCATTATTTTTCCATGTCTGTTGACCCCTCAAGTTTAACTTGAGCCACTTGCCTTGTCTCTCTATGTCAGCCCAACTCTCTTACCTACTTTGGTCCAGGGGTATGTTTGGTGGGTTTGGGGTGTATATAAACAGAAAAACCTGGCATGAGGTTGATTGAGCTGCCACTTATCTTGCTTTTCTTAGGCAAGTGAAAACTCTTGAAGGTAAGTCTGTATTCCAGAGGGGAAGGGAGGGTGGGGGATTTGTTACTAATGGCAGAATTCAGTCTCTCTCATTTAGAAATAAGTTTGTGACAAATTATCTAAAATTTAGAAGACAGCTTCATAAATTCTTCATTGATTTATATGTATCCAAGTTGCCATTTGGTTTCTTTTTAATTTACTCTAACAAAACTTTGCTCCTATCCACTTCTTTTGGGTTGAGAATATATTGTCAAATATGTCAAATATATTACATTTGTATATACTATAGAACCAAAAATATAATTTCATATAAATTCCTTTATACAGGTGCCTCTTTAAAAAAAGAGAAAGGAGTAGAAATATGCATTTATACTATTTACATTTATATATTTTAAATATAATATATTCTATTTATTTATAAATATATTTATATCTTCCTCTGTATGGATTCCATTTACTGTCTAGAGTCATGAAAATGACTTTCAGTATGAAGGAATTTCTTCAGTATTTCTTGTAAGATGAACACATCTAGCAACAAATAGAATTTGTTTTTCATTATTGGGAATATCTTTTCTTTAACTTTCTTTTTTAAAACGTCTTCTATTTTTAAGGCAGTTTTAAGTTTATGACAAAATTGTTAGGAAAATACAAGATCTCCCATATACTCCCTGCCCCCACCCATATATAGTCTTCCTCATGATCACATCAAATAGGGTAAAATATCTAGAGATAAATCTAACCAATAAGGTAAAAAGAATTGTACTCAGAAAATAACAAGAAACTGAAAGAAATTGAAGATGTCATAAGCAGATGGAAAGACATACTGTATTCACGAAATGGAAGGATTAATACTGTTAAAATGACCAAGGCAATCAACAGATTCAATGCATTCCCTGTCAAAATACCAATGTAATTCTTCACAGAACTAGAACAAATAAATCTAAATTTTTTATGGAAACACAAAGGAACAAACCCCAACAGACCAAAGAATCTTGAGAAAGAACAAGGCTGGATGTATCCCTGATTTCATCCCTGGATGAAATCCCTGATTTCAAACTATGCTACAAAGCCACAATAATGAAAACAGTATATGGTACCATGTGGTATATGGTTATCCTTCTGATAACTTTTTTTTTGTTTTTCTCTAGTTGCTTTAGGTAAAAATTTAGGTTGTTTACTTGAAATTTTTTTGTGACCTGAGGTAGGCTTGTATTGCTATGCTCTTCCCTCTTAGAACTGCATTTGCTGCACCTCGCCACCAGAATGGTACTTTTTGTTATACCAAGGATGAACCTATATTGAGACATAACAAGTATCCAAAGTCCACAGTTTACCTTAGAGTTCACTCTTGGTGTTGCACATACTATGGTTTTAGATAAAATTATTACGACATATATCCATCCTTATAATATCATCTAGAGTATTTTAACTGCCCTAAAATTGTCTGTGCTGTGCTTATTCATCTATGCCTCATTCCACTCATAATAACCACTGATCTTTTTATTTTCTCCATGATTTTACCTTTTCTCGAATGTCATATAGTGGGGATTATACATTATGTAGTCTTTGCATAGCTTGGCTTCTTTCACTTGGTAATACACACTTAAGTTTCCTCCACATCTTTTCCTGCCTCAATAGCTCATTTATTTTTACTGTTGAATAATATTTTATTTTTTGGATGCAAAGCAGTTGCATAGTTGGATGCAACTATTTTTTAAAATATTTTTTCTAATTTAAAATTTTTTATGTTCACTAACTTTATTTTTTAAATTTTTAAAAAATTTACTAGAAGAAAACATAGGCAAAACACACTCTGACATCAACATCTTGAATATTTTCTCAGGTCAGTCTCCCAAAGCAATTGAAATTAGAGCAAAAATAAACCCATGGGACCTCATCAAACTGAAAAGCTTTTGCACAGCAAAGGAAACCAAAAAGACAACTTTCAGAATGTGAGAAAATAGTTTCAAATGATGCAACCGACAAGGGCTTAATCTCTAGAATATATAAACAACTTATACAACCCAACAGCAAAAAAGCCAATCAATCAATGGAAAAATGGGCAAAAGACCTGAATAGACTGTTCTCCAAAGAAGATATACAGATGGCCAGCAAACACATGAAAAAATGCTCAACATCACTGATCATAAGAGAAATGCAAATCAAAACTACCGTGAGATACCACCTCACACCAGTCATTAATAAATCCACAAATAAGAAGTGCTGGAGGGGCTGTGGAGAAAAGGGAACCCTCCTGCACTGTTGGTGGGAATGTAAACTGGTACAGCCACTATGGAGAACAGTTTGGAGATACCTTAGAAATCTATCCATAGAACTTCCATATGACCCCGCAATCCCACTCTTGGGCATCTATCCGGACAAAACTCTACTTAAAAGAGACACATGCACCCACATGTTCATTGCAGCACTATTCACAATAGCCAAGACATGGAAACAACCCAAATGTCCATCGACAGAGGATTGGATTCGGAAGAGGTGGTATATATACACAATGGAATACTACTCAGCCATAAAAAAGAACGACATAATGCCATTTGCAGCAACATGGATGGAACTAGAGACTCTCATCCTGAGTGAAATGAGCCAGAAAGACAAAGACAAATACCATATGATATCACTTATAACTGGAATCTAATATCCAGCACAAATGAACATCTCCTCAGAAAATAAAATCATGGCCTTGGAGAAAAGACTTGTGGCTGCCTGATGGGAGAGGGAGGGAGTGGGAGGGATGGGGAGCTTGGGCTTATC
Source organism: Phacochoerus africanus (assembly GCF_016906955.1). NCBI lineage: Eukaryota > Metazoa > Chordata > Mammalia > Artiodactyla > Suidae > Phacochoerus > Phacochoerus africanus. The sequence continues at coordinate 56,180,027 of NC_062560.1, forward strand.
AGACACAACTTAGAATAGATTTACAAGGAGATCCTGCTGAGCAGCATTGAGAACTTTGTCTAGATACTCATGTTGCAACAGAAGAAAGGGTGGGGAAAAATGTAATTGTAATGTATACATGTAAGGATAACTTGATCCCCTTGCTGTACAGTGGGAAAATAAAAAATAAAAAAAATAATTAATTAATTATTTTCATTATACATGGTTTATAGTGTTCTGTCAGCATGTTGACCAGGTTACACATAACATGTACAGATTCATTGGAAGTGATTAGACATATTTCCCAGTGCTATACAGCAGGATCTCATTACCCATCATTCCAGAGGCAACAGTCTGCATCTATTAACCCCAGACTCCCAGTCCATCCCACTCCCTCCCCCTTCCCCTTGGCAACCACAAGTCTGTTCTCCAAGTCCATGATTTTCTTTTCTGTGGAAAGGTTCATTTGTGCCATATATTAGATTCCAGATATAAGTGAGATCATATGGTATTTGTCTTTGTCTTTCTGACTTACTTCACTCAGGATGAGAGTCTCTAGTTCCATCCATGTCGCTGCAAATGGCATTATTTTGTTCTTTTTTATGTCTGAGTACTATTCCATTGTGCATATACTACATCTTCCGAATCCAATCATCTGTCAATGGATATTTCGTTTGTTTCCATGTCTTGGCTATTATGAATAGAGCTGCAATGAACATGCGGGTGCATGTGTCTTTTTCAAGGAACATTTTCTCCGGATATATGCCCAAGAGTGGGATTGCTGGATCATATGGTAGTTATATGTGTAATTTTCTAATGTACCTTTATATTGTTTTCCATAGTGATTGTACTAGATTACATTCCCACCAACAGCGCAGGAGGGTTCCATTTTCTCCACACCACCTCCAGAATTTGTTATTTGTGGACTTATTAATGACGGCCATTCTCACTGGTGTGAGGTGGTACCATTATGTATTCCCACTTGTGATGTAGCAGAATCCTATTGCTCCACATTCTTTCTGGTATATAGGGTGTTTGGTTGACAGATTTTCTTTTGGATTTTTAGGGCTGAGCTGCATCTGTGGCATGTGGAAATTCCCAGGTTGGGTATCAGATTAGAGTGACAGCTACTGGCCTACACCACAGCCACAGCAACACAGGATCCAAGCCACATCTAAGACCTACACCACAGCTTACAGCAATGCTGGATCCCTGACCCACTGAATGAGGCCAGGAATTGAACCTGCATCCTCATGGATACTAGTCAGATTCATTTCTACTGTGCCACAAAGGGAACTCCTGACAGATTTTTTTTTAATTTCTTGCAGCACTTTGAATATACCATTCTACTTCCTTCTGTCCTTCATTGTATCTGATGTCAGCTCAGTTGTAATGAATTTCCTTTGTATGTTACAAGTAGCTTTCTCCTTGCTAATTTCAAGATTTTCTCTTTGTCTTTAGGCACTTTTACAATAATGTGTGTGTATCGGCATTTATCCTATATCCTACCTAGCGTTGGTGAGATTATTGAACATATATATCAAGTTACAATAATTATTTCTTAAAATACTTTTCTTTCTCTTTTCTCTCTCTCCTTTCATTTTGGTACTCTCAGTATGTGTTTTTTGGTCTCACATTTGGTACTCTCAATATGTGTTTCTTGGTCTCAAATTATGTCTCACATTTTTCTGAGACTGCTTTTCTCCATTATTTATTTCTCTCTGTACTTTGAACTGCATAACATATCTATCAGTTTATTTGCTTTTTTTGTGGGGGAGAGACAGAATTTTTTATTGACATTTAATTGACGTATAATATTTGTTTCAGGTGTTTCAATATTTCTATACAGTACAGACTGATCTACACAATAACTCTAGTAACCATCTGTCACCACACAAACTTACTACAATATTGGTGACTATATTCCTTATGATGTACATTACATCTTCAAGACTTATTCATTATAGGAGTAAAAGTTTATACCTCTTAATCCTCCTCACCTATTTTGTCCATTCCCCCATCCCCCTTTCCTCTTGCAATCACCAATTTCTTCTCTGTATATAAGACCCTGTTTCTATTTTGTTTGGTTGGTTTTTTAGATTTCATGTGTAAGTGAAATCATATGGAGTTTATCTCTCTCTGTCTTGTTTCACATAACATAATAATTTCTAGATCCATCCATGTTTTTCTAAATGGCAAGATCTCATTCTTGTTAATATGATTGAGTAATATTCCATTGCATATATTTACCATATTGTCTCTATCCATAAATGTATCATCGGACACTTAGGCTGCTTCCATATCTTGGCTATTGTAAATAATGCCTCAATGAACACATGGAGTGTGTATATCTTTTTAAAAAATTTTATTATGATTGATTTACAATGTTCTGTCAAGTTCTGCTGTACAGCAAAGTGACCTAGTCATACACATTCTTTTTTTCACATTATCCTCCATCATGTTCCATCACACATAATTAGATATATAGTTCCCTGTGCTATACAGCAGGATCCCATTGCCCTCCACTCCAAATGCAACATTTTCATCTATTTTTTTTTGTCTTTTGTTGTTGTTATTGTTGTTGCTATTTCTTGGGCCGCTCCCACGGCATATGGAGGTTCCCAGGCTAGGGGTTGAATCGGAGCTGTAGCCACCGGCCTACGCCAGAGCCACAGCAACGCAGGATCCGAGCCGCGTCTGCAACCTGCACCACAGCTCACGGCAACGCCGGATCGTTAACCCACTGAGCAAGGGCAGGGACTGAACCCGCAACCTCATGGTTCCTAGTCGGATTTGTTAACCACTGGGCCACGACGGGAACTCCACATTTTCATCTATTAATCCCAGACTCCTAATCCATCCCACTTCTTCCCCATCCCCCTGGCAAACACACATCTGTCCTCCACATCCACGATCTTTTCTGTTTTGTAGATTATTTGTGCCATATTTTAGAATCCACATATAAGTGATATCATATGGTGTCTGTCTTTCTCTTTCTGACTTACTTCACTCAGTATGAGTCTCTAATTCCATCCATGTTGCTGCAAATGACCTTATTTTTTCCTTTTTTATGGATGAGTAGTATTTCGTTGGATATATGTTTCATACTTTCCTAATCCATTCATCTGTTGATGGGCTTTTAGGTTGTTTCCATGTCTTGGCTATTGTGAATAGTGCTGCGATGAAAATATGGGTGCATTTTTTTTTTAGGGGCACACCTGTGGCTTATGGAGGTTCCCAGGCTAGGGATCTAATAGGAGCTATAGCTGATGGCCTACACCACAGCCACAGCAACATGGGATCCAAGCCACGTCTGCGACCTACACCACAGCTCGTGGCAATGCCAGATCCTTAACCCACTGAGCGAGGCCAGAGATTGAACCCGCAACCTCATGGTTCCTAGTTGGATTCATTTCCACTGAGCCACAATGGGAACTCTTTTTTTTTGCATGTATCTTTTTGAATGAAAGTTTTGTCTGGATATACGCCCAGGAGTGGGATTGCTGGAACATATGGTAGTTCTATATTTAGTTTTCTGAGGTATTTCCATACTGTTTTCCATAGTGGTTGTGCCAATTAACAGTCCACCAACAGTGAAGGAGAGTTCCCTTTTCTTCATAGCCTCTCCAGCATTTGTTGTCTGTTGCCTTATTAAAGATGGCTACAAGCTGGTGTGAGGTGGTAACTCATGGTGGTTTTGATTTGCATTTCTCTAATAATTAGTGATGTTGAGCATCTTTTCATGTGTCTGCTGGCCATCTCTATGTCTTCTTTGGAGAAATATCTATTTTGTTTTTCTGCCCATTTTTTCAATTGGGTTGTGTGTTTCTTTGGTTTTTAAGTTGTATGTGTTGTTTGTATATTTTGGAGATTAAACCTTTGTTGGTTGAGTCATTTGAAAAATTTTCCTCCCATTCTGTGTGTTGTCTATTTTTTTAATAGTTTAATTTGCTATGCAGAAGCTTTTGAGTTTAATTAGGTCCCATTGGTTTTATTTGTGTTTTTTGTTATCTTTATTCCATGAGGTGGATCAAACAAGATATTGCTCTGATTTATGTCAAAGAGCATTCTGCCTATGCTTTTCTCTAGGAGTTTTATAGTATCTGGCCTTACATTTACACTTTTAATCAATTTTGAGTTTATTTTGTGTATAGTGTTAGAAAATGTTCTAACTTCATTCTCTTACCTAAGAAAACTAGTTGTCCAGTTTTTCCAGCTCTATTTATTGAAAAGACTATTTTTTCTTGACTCTTTTGTCATAGATTAATTGACCATAGGTATTTTGGTTTATTTTTGTGCTTTCTAGCCTGTTCCATTGATCTATATTTCTGTTTTTTTTTTCTGGTACCATACTGTCTTGATGATGGTAGCTTTGTAGTAGCATCTGAAATCAGGGAGCCTGATTCATCTAGTTCCTTTTTTTTCTTTTCAATATTTCTTTGGCTATTCAAGGTCTTTTGTGTTTCCATACAAATTAAAATTTTTTTTCTAAGTCTGTAAAGAATGTCCCTGGTAATTTGATAGGGATTGCATTGATTCTGTAGATTACCTTAGGTAGTATGGACTATGTTGATTCTTCCAAGCCTAGAGCATTGTATATTTTCCCATCTATTTGTGTCTTTGATTTCTTCCATCAGCATCTTATATTTTTCAGAGTATAGGTCTTTTGTCTCTTTAGGTAGGTTTATTCCTAGGTATTTTATTCTTTTTGATGCAATGTTAAATGGGATGGTTCTCCTAATTTCTCTTTCTTATTTTTCATTGTTAGTATATAGAAATGCAATCAATTTCTGTGTATTATTTTTGTATCCTGCCAAATTCATTGATGAGTTCTAATCGTTTTCTGGTAGTGCCGTCAGGATTTTTTTAGCTATAGAATCATGTCATCTGCAAAGTTATATTTTTACTTCTCCTTTTACAATTTGGATTCCTTTTATTAATTTTTCTTCTCTGATTGCCATGGCTAGGACTTCCAAAACTATGTTGAATAACTTTTGTGAAAGAGGACATCCTTGTCTTATTCCTGATTTTAGTGGAAATGCTTTCAGTTGTTTACCATTGAAAATGATGTTAGCTCTGGTTTTTTCATAAATGGCTTTTATTATATCAAGATTTTTCCCCTTTATGATCTCTCTCTGGAGAGTTTTTGTCAGGAATGGGTGTTGAATTTTGTCAAAATCTTTTCTGCATCTATGGAGATGATCGTGTGGTTTTTATTTTTCAGTTGGTTGTTGTGTATCACATTGATAGATTTATGGATTTTGAATAATTCTTGCATCACTGGGATAAATCCTACTTGATCATGGTGTATGATCTTTTTAATGTGTATTTGTATGCAGATTGCTAATATTTTGTTGAGGATTTTTGCATCTATGTTCATCAGTGATATTGGCCTGTAATTTTCTTTTTTGGTGTTATCTTTGGGTTTGGTATCAGGATAATAGTGGCTTCATAGAATGAGTTTAAGAATGTTTCTTCCTAATTTTCTGGAAAAGTTTCAGAAGAAGAGGTGTTGACTCTTCTCTGAATGTTTGGTAGAACTCAGCTGAGATACAGGTCCTGGACTTGTGTTTTCTGGAAGTTTTTAAATCACATTTTCAATTTCAGCACATATGATTGGCCTATATATTTTCTATTCCTGGTTCAGTCTTGGTAGGTTGTACCTTTGTAAGGACCTGTCCATTTCTTCTAGGTTGTCCATTTTATTGGCATACAATTGCTCATAGTAGTCTCTCATGATCCTTTGTATTTTTTCAGTGTCAGTTGTAACTTCTCCTTCTTCATTTCTAATCTTATTGATTTGAACCCTCTCCCCTTTGTTTTGATGAGTCTGGCTAACGTTTTATCAATTTTGTTGCTCTTTACAAAGAATCAACTTTTGGTTTCATTGATCTCAATTGTTTTCTTTGTCTCTATGTTATTAATTTCTGCTCTAATCTTTATGATTTCTTTCCTTCTGCTAATTTTGGGCTTTGTCTGTTCTTCCTTCTCTAAATGTTTAAGGTTTAAGGTTAGGTTGCTATTCTTTTTTTTTAGGGCTGTACCCATGGCATATGGAGGTTCCCAGGCTAGGAGTCGAATCAGAGCTGCAGCCGCCAGCCTACATCACAGCAAAGACAGAGCTGTGCTGCATCTGCAGCCTACACTACAGCTCATGGCAATGCCAGATCCTTAACCCACTGTGCGAGACCAGGGACTGAACCTGCATCTGCATTGATCCTAGTTGGGTTCATTAACTGCTAAGCCAAGAGGGAACTCTAGTTAGTTTGCTTATTTGAGGTTTTTTTTTCTTTCATGAAATAAGATTGTATTGCTATAAATTTCCCTCTCAGAAGTGCTTTTACTGTGTCCCATAGGTTTTAGATTGTTGTAAATTCATTGTCATTTGTCTCTATGTATCTTTTAATTTGTTTTTTGATTTCTTCAGTGATCTCTTGGTTGTTTAGTAGCCTATTGTTTAGTTTCCAGGAGTTCGTGTTTATTACTCTTTTTTCCCTCTTGTACTATTCATCTTGCTCTTTAGATCCTCTAGCTCTTTCTTAAACATTTCTTTTAAGTTCTTGATCTGTGTCTCCATTCTTTTTCCAAGATCTTGGATCATCTTTACATTCATCACTCTGAATTCTTTTTGGGGTAAATTGCCTGTCTCCTCATCATTTAGTGGTTTTTGTGTGTTTTTGTCTTGCCATTTTTCTGAAAGCTGCTTCTTTGTCATCTCATAATGTTTATCTTTCTGTTTATCATTCCCTTGACAGTTGGTATGTAGGTGTTGAAATAGATGCCTGGTCCTGCAATTCTCATGAGCCCTGAGCTGTTCACATGAACCCAGAGCATGTATTGGGAGCAACAGTATCACACTTCTTCTCCTGTAGCTGGGTGGCTGCCAGGGTTAGAGATAGGGTCTGTGAGGCAGGTGGCAGTATTTCACCATTCACAGGATTGCTTTTGTAGCTCACAGGGGTGGCAGTGTCTCTCACAGGACCTCCTTCTAGCAGGTAGCTTTGAGGGCTATTTTCATAGCTTGCAATGTCAGCAGTTTCTCCTGCAACCTCTCCCTTTGCAGGGTAGGTTCTAGGGACTGCTCTCTGTAGATACAGGATCAGGTACTGCTGTTCAGCCAGCAAGCCCCTTGCTTGGCCACTGTAGCTCTCTCTCTCTAAAGCCTCAGGGGCAAGGGGCTTCTCCCTAATTGTTGCTCACAGGCTCTCTCTGTAGGTGCAGGATGTATGTTTCTGGTGGTCCCTCCCCTCTGCCATGCTGCTGGTAGGAGTGCTCTCTGTAGCCCTGCAGATCAGAATGTGGGTTAATGGGCCTCCCCCAGCTCCCTTCGTGTGGAACAGGTGTCACTGATATGCACCTTCACAGGGCCACTGGCAGGGATCCTGTATCTTGTGTTTTTATCCAGTTGGGCAGCCCACAGCTCTATCAGGGAGAGGCACCTGCAGCACTCTCACAGGAATGGGTGCTGCTTCCAGCAGCTCTTTTTGCACTAATTGGGCACTGCTGGTGGGGGCCCCTGAAAATTCTCTGGGCAGAGCTGAGACACCTGTGTTTTCAAATAGGTCACTGTTGTTTCAAGGAATGAGTGCTGCCACCAGCAGCTCTTCTGGCATTGCCTGCTGGTGTGAGACTCTACAAATTTTCTGGACCAAAACAAGGAGGCTGTGTTTTCCCTGATGGACAGGGACTGGGAAACACCCCAAACAATGGCGTCTAGTCTCTAAGTCCAACTGGGTTGCCTCCACTTAGATGCTCCCCATTGTGGTTGCCTTATAGTCTAGTCCCTCCAGACTGTTTCCACACATTAAACCCTAGTTTTTTTCCCACATAACCAGCCCCAGTTCCCTCTTTGGGTCTGATCTCTAAGGCCAAAGTTTTAGTTCCCAACACTTGCTGGCACCTGGTTGCCCATTGCCCATAACACTGACCTTTTGTAGAGGACTGTCTCCTTTTTAACTGCTTTGCACCATTTGTCTAGAGTTCCTCCTCTGTTTTTGGTTGATTTTGTCACTGGTGGGGGAACCTGCCAGGGTGCAAGACCTATTCCTCTTTCCAGCTCCCTCCTGGGAGAGCTGATCCCATCTCATTTCCTTTCATTTATTTCTTCTTTCTTATGTCTTATCTGGTTTTGTGATGTTTTTCTTTTTCTATAATAATCTTGAGGTATTTTGCCAGTTTTTTGCAAATTTCTTGTACGAATAATTCAACATGTAATTGTATTTTCAGTGTATTTGTGGGAGCAGGTGAGCCTTATGTCCTGCTATTCTGCCATCTCAGACCTCCTCCACCTCAGTTTATTTTCAAGTTTACTTGCTCTTTCATTGAAGGTCATGTCTAGTGTTACATATCTCTAGTGAAATTTTCATTTCGGTGTATATATTTTCAATATTGGTAAAATGTACGTAACATGAAACTTAACCATTGGAACAATTTTTAAGCATATAGTTCCGTTGTATTAAGTACATTCACATTGTGGTAAAATCATCACCACCATATAGTTCCAGAATTTTTTCATCATCTCAAACTGAAACTCTGTCCTCATTAAACAATAACTCACAATTATCCATTCCTTTCAATCCTAGTAATCAGTATTCTACTCTATTTCTATGAGTTTGTCTATTCTAGGTACATCATATAAGTGGAGTCATACAATATTTGTATTTTTGTGTTGTTTTTTTCCCCCTTAGTATGATATCTTCACGTTTCATTCATGTTGTACCATTTATCAGAATTTCATTCCTTTTCAAAGCTGAATATTATTTCATTGTATGTAACTACTACATTTTGCTTATGCGTTTATATATTGATGAATATTTGTATCATTTACATATTTGACTATTGTGAATAATATTGCTGTGAAGATGGATGTATGACTATCTGTTCAAGTATCTGCTTTCAATTCTTTCTGGTATATACCCAGAAGTATATACTGATATATACTGGTATATTGTATGGTAATAGCATGTTTTCTTTTTTGAAGAACTGTTATACTGTTTTTTGCAGAAGCTGAAAATTAGTTTTTTAAAAAACTCTAGAATTTCCATTTTCCACTTCACACCACTTTATTGATGTTTTCTTTTCTTTTATGTCTTTTTATACACCCATGGTATATGGAAGTTCCCAAGCTAGGGATTGAATGGGAGCTGCAGCTGCCAGCCTATACCACAGCCACAGCAATAAGGTATCAGAAGCAAATATGCAACATACACCACAGCTTGTGGTAATGCTGGATCCTTAACCCACTGAACGGGTCCAGGGATCAAACCTGCATCATCATGGATAGTAGTCAGGTTCTTAAACTGCAGAGCCACAATGGGAACGCATGTTGATGTTTTCTATTTGATGAGACTTTGTCATCATTGTCATTTTTTACTTCATTTTTATTGAAATTTTTCATATTGAGATAAAATTTACATAACACAAATTTCACCCTTTTAAAGTGAATAATTCAATGGGATTTTTATTATATTCACGAGGTCATACAAACATTGCCACTATCTAATTACAGAACATTTTCATCATTCCCCAAAGTAATTTCAGACCCATTAGCAGTCATTCTCCACTTCTCTACTCTGCCCCCACAAGCCCTTGCAGCCACTAATAAATTTTATGTCTTTAATATTTGCTTATTCTGGATATTTAACATAAATAAAATCATATAGTATGTGGTATGTTCTTCTGGCTTCATTCACATAGGTCAATCTTTAAAAGGATCATATATATTTTAACATGAATCAGTATCTCACTCTTTCGATAACTGAATAATCCATTTTATTGGTACACTATATTTTATTTATTCAATTATTTGTTGATGGAAATTTGAGTTTTTTTCTAGTTTTTGCTATGATAAAGAATGCTAGAGTTCCCATCATGGCTCAGTGGTTAATGAATCTGACTAGGAACCATGGGGTTGTGGGTTCAATCCCTGGTCTCTCTCACTGGGTTAAGGATCTGGCATTGCCATGAGCTGTGGTGTGGATCATAGATGCAGCTTGAATCTGGTATTGCCGTGGCTCTGGAGAAGGCTGGTGGCTACAGCTCTGATTAGACCCTTAGCCTGGGAACCTCCACATGCCATGGTTGCAGCCTTAGAAAAGACAGAAAGACAAAAAAAAGTCGCTGCAATCATTCATGTATAATTTTGTGTGGACATATGTTTTTATTTTTCTTGGAGTAAATTTGGTGGATCATATGGTAAATCTATGTTTTCTATATTTTCTGTATTCAGGATCAAATCTTTTACAGGTAGAGATTGTTTACTTACTATTTAAGCTGGATAGACTTTACTTCTTTTTCTTGCTGACTTCCCTGGCTAGAAACTCCAGTACAATGCTAAACTAAAGAGGCAAGATCTAATTTCCTTGTTACTAACTTTATGGTGAAGTCTTTCATTTTCACCATGAAGTATGACATGGGTTTTTCTGTAGATGCCTGAGTAAGTTTAATTCTATTTCTAGTTTGTTGCATGTTTTTATCTTAAAAAGGTATTAAATTTTGGAAATATTTTATATGAATCTATTGAGATGATCATGTGGTTTGATTCTTTGTTCTTTTAATATTGTGTATTACATCGAATAATTTTCATATTATAAATTAATGTTACACTACTGAGGCAAACCTCATTGTGTTATATAAATTCTTTCTATACATTGGTGGTTCAGTTCACTAGTATTTTGTTGAAAAAATTTGCATCTATATTCATAAAGTATACTGATCCTTAGCTTTCTTTTCTTGTGATGTCTAATTTTGTTATCATGGTAATTCTGGCCTCATAGAATGAGTTAGGGACAGTGCTCTCCTCTATTTTTTGGAAGAATTTGTGAATGCTGCCAGGTTAGGGATCTGAGTCTACAGGATGGACATGCCTAGGACTGATATTTAGGTATAATTACTAGTACAGTCATATCAGTTGTTTAAATATTGAAACACTTCAATGCCAGTAGGTAAGTGGCATTGGTCTTCATTTTTCCTTCCTATCATTGTCTTGGCCACTTTAGCCCTCTTTCAGGACTCCTTATATTTTCCACAATCCAGTATCTAAAACATTTACTTTTGGCCTAGCAGGAGGGCTTTTACAACCCTGATATTGTTCTATGATTTGCTTGATTTCTGATGACTTGGTACCCTGGACCTTTACAGTTTCTAATTATTTATAACAATTCTCTTCAATTCTGAAGACATAACAAGCAGGGACATTGATATAGGAGCCAAACGTGGGCCAATGAAGGGAAGGTAGTTGTCATTCAGACAACTCCACATTACTCAAAATTCACACCAATAACACAATAAGGCTAAGTCACAGTCCTAATATCTGAGGTCAATGATTCACCACCTTCAGTCCAGGTTGAGGTTTTTTAAAGAAAGGAACATGTACACCAATGTTCATGGCAATATTATTCACAAGGTCCAAAAGGTGAAAAAACGGTAAGGATCCATCACCAGATGAATGGATAAATAAAATGTGGTATATACACATAATGGAATATTATCCAGCCATAAAAAGGAAAGATAATCTGATACATGCTATAACATGTATGAACACTGAAAATATGGTGATATAAGCCAGTCACAGAATGAAACTGACTGTATGATGCCACTTACAGGACATATCTAGAATAGTCTCCGGAGAATAAGAAAAATATAAGCAAAATGAAGAAAGTCAGGAACCATTCCCAGGTAAAAGAACAGGAGAATTCACCAGAAGGAGCAAACAATGAAGCAGCCATCTGCAGTCTAACAGACACTGAGTTCAAAATGGAGACAGTGAAAATACTGAAGGAATTAAGAGCAAATATGAAGAGTAATGCAGTTTAGAAAGGAACTAGAAAATATGAGGAGGGGCCAAGAAAAATAAGAAAATCCATTTGCAGAGATGCAAGCAGAGTTAAAACCACTGAAGAAAAAAATGAATAATGCAGAGGAACGAGTTAGTGACTTGGAAGATGGAAGAGTGAAAATCAACCAATCAGGACAGCAGACAGAAAACCAAATAAAAAAAAAAACATGAAAGCTATATAGGAAACCCATGGGGAAACACAAGGCAGACCAATCTATGCATAATAGAGATTCCAAAAGGAGAAGAAAAGAAAAGGGGATTGAAATATATTGAAGAAATTATGGATGAAAACATTCCAAAACTAAAGGAAACAGATATCAAGATATAGGAAGTACTGACGGCCCCCCAAAAGTTGAACACAAACAGGCTCACACTAAGACACAGTATCATAAAAATGGTAAAAGTTACAGAGAGGATTCTAAAGGCAGTGAGAGAAATGCAAAAAATTAATTATAAGGGAATCCCCATAAGGCTAACATCTGGTTTATCTACAGAAACACTATAGGCCAGAAGAGAGCAACAAGATATATTCAAAGTAATAAAAGGGGAAAATTTGCAGCCTAGAATATTCTACCCAGCAAGAATATTATTTAGAATAGAAGGAGAAATGAAGGAATTTCTCAAACAAAAGCTAAAAGAGTAGAACAAGACTAAACCCATTCTAATAGAAATACTGAAACAGCTCCTCTAAATAGGAAAGAAAGAAGAATAAATAGGATGGAGGAAATCACAATGGGAAAGCAATCACTTAAATAAGCCAGTATACAGATCCAAAAGAAAAAAAATTGTAAAAGTGACAATAAACACAAAGAAAAGCAAAAGGATGAACATGAAGATATGACAAAAAGGACATCAAAATCATAGAATGTGGGGAAGGAAAGTAAGAACATCTAGTTTTTTTTATTTAGAATGCATTTGAGCTTATATGACTATTAGGCTAAAGCAAGTAGATATAGGAAGGGGTTAACATACTTGCAAACAGGGCAACCAGAAATCAAAACCAAACATTACAATCACAAAAAGTACAAAGAAGAGGAAACGAGCATAAAATAAAAGGAAATCATCCAAAGAAACAAAAGGAACAAAGGAGAAACATAGAATTTACTGGAAAACAAGGTTTGAAATGGCAAAAAATACATATTTATCAAAAATTATCTTAAATGTCAGTGGACTGAATACTGCAATAAAAAGATATAGAGTGGCAGACTGGATAGAAAGCAAGAGCCTACAACAGGCTATCCACAAGAGACTTAACTTAGGGCAAAGGATACATATATAAATTGAAAGTGAGAGAAAGGAAAAAGATATTTCATGTGAAAGGACAAGATAGGAAAGCAGGAGTTGTAATACTTATATCAGACAAAAGAGACTTTAAAATTAAAGCCATAAAGAAGACAAAGAAAGGCACAATTTAATGATAAAAGGATCCATTCAGAAAGAGGATATTACACTCATCAATATATGTGCCCCTAATATAGGAGTACCCAGATACATATAACAAATAGTAACAGACATTAAAAGAGAAATTGATGGGAATACAATAATAGCAGGAGACTTTAACACCACACTCACATCAATGGACAGATCCTCTAGACAGAAAATAAAAAAGGCAACAGAAATCATAAATGACAATGGAAATCTTAGATTTGATATTTTCAGGACATGACATCCAACAAAATCAGAATATACATTCTTTTCTAGTGCACATGGATCATTCTCAATGATTGACCACATCCTGGGGCACAAAACTAACCTCAACAAATTTGAGTATAGAAATTATTTCAAGTATCTTCTCTGACCACAGTGGCATGAAACTAGAAATTGACCACAGGAAAAGAAATGAGAAAAAACTGACTACATGGAGATTAAACAATGTGGTATAAAACCAATGGGCCAATGAGGAAATCAAAAGGGAAATTAAAAAATACCTCAAGACAAATGATAATGAAAACAAACCATTGAAAATCTATGGTGTTCTGCAAAAGCAGAGCTTAGAGGGAAGTTCATAACAAAACAGGCCTTCTTTAGAAAAGAATAAAAATCTCACATCAACAAAATAACCAACTACCTAAATTAATTAGAAAAAGAAGAACAAACAAAACCTAAAGTCAGCAGAAGGAAGGAAATCATAAAGACCAGAGAGGAAATCAATAGAGATTTAAAAAGCAATAGAAAAAATCAATGAAATCAAGAGCTTGTTCTTTGAAAGGGTAAACAAAATTGACAAAACTCTCGCCAGACTCACCAAAAGGAGAGAAAGAACTCAAATAAATCAAATAAAAAATTAAAAAGGAGAAAACTCAATGGATAATTCAGAAATACAAAAAACCATAAGAGTATATCATGAATAATTATATGCCAACAAATTTGACAACCTAGAAGAAATGGACAACTTTCTAGAGACGTACAGCCTGCCAAAACTGAATCAAGCAGAAACAGATCAATTGATCAGACTGAGCACTGGAAATGAAATTGAATATTTAATAAAAACATTCCCTATGAACAAAAGTCCAGGACACAATGGCTTTACAGGTGAATTCTAACAAACATACAAAGAAAGATTTATAACCACCCTTTAACTTTTCAAAAAGTTTGAATGAGAAGAAACATGCCCAAAGACATTCTATATAGCTATTACCACCATCACCCTAATGCCAAAACAAGACAAAGATACTACCAAAAGAGAAAATTATAGGCCAATATCTATGATGAATATTCCCTGAAAAATTCTCATCAAAATTTTAGCTAATCAAATCCAACAACATATAAAAAAGATCATACACCATGACCAAGTGGGATTCATCACAAAGTCACAAGGATGGTTCACATATACAAATCAATCAACATTATACACCACATTAACAAAAGAAAAGTCAAAAACTACCTGATTGTCTCAAGAGATGAAGAAAAAGCATTTGACAAAGTCCAAGATCCATTCATGATAAAAACTCTTATCAAAGTTGGTATAGAGGGAACATGCATTATTATAAAGCCCTTTATGAGAAACCCACAGTCAGTATAATACTCAGTGGAAAAAGGTGAAAGCCTTCCCACTAAAATCTGGAACAAGACAAGGATGCTAACTACCACCACTTTTATTCAAAATAGCATTGGAAGTCCTAGCCGCAGCAATCAGACAAACTAAAGAAACATAATGTATCCAAATTAGAGGTAAAAATTGTCACTCTAAGAAGGTGACTTGATACTATATATAGAAAACCCTATGTAATCCATACAAAAACTATTCTGACTGATCAATAAATTCAGCAAAGTACCAGGATACAAGGTTAACATTCAGAAAATGGATGCATTTCTGTATACTAACAATGAAATATTAGAAAAATAATATAAAAATAAAATAGCTTTTAAAATATCCCCCCAAATAATTAAATGCCTAGGAATAAACCTGACCACAGAGGTTAAAGACATTTGCTGAGAAATATAAAATGATAATCAAAATAATTACGTAGGATTGAAAGAAATGGAAAGATATTCCATGCTCCTGGGTTGGAAAAATTAATATCATTGAAATGGCCAGAGTACCCACACAATCTATAGATTCAATGCAATCCCTATCAAATTACCCATGACATTTTTCACAGAACTAGAACAAAAAAATCCAAAAACTTATATGGAAACATGAAATACCCAGAATTGCCAAAGCAATCATGTGGAACAAAATCCAAGCAGGAGGCAAAACTCTCCCAGACTTCAGACAATATTATAAAGCTAGATTAATCAAGACAGCGTGGTACTGGTACTAAAACAGACATACAGACCAAAAGAGAAGAATAGAGGACTCAGAAATAAACCCAGATACCTATGGTCATTAAACTTCAATGAAGGAGGTAAGAATATAAAATGGGAAAAAGACAGTCTGAAAAGTGGTGCTGGGAAAACTGAATGTCTGCATGCAAATCAATGAAACTAGAACACAACCTCGTATCATGCACAAAAATAAACTCAATGGCTTAAAGATTTAAACCTAAGACAAGACACCATCAAACTCCTAGAAGATAACAGGCAAAACATTCTCTGATATCAACCCTATAAATGTTTTCTTAGGTCAGTCTCCCAAGGCAACATAAATTAAAACAAAATTAAACCAATGGGACCCAATCAAACTTACAAGCTTTTGCACAGTAAGGAAAACAAGTTAAAAAAAAAGACAACCTATGGAATGGGAGAAAATAATTTCAAACGATGAAACTGACAAGGGATTCATCTCTAAAATATACAAACAACTTGTTCAACTCAACAGCAAAAAACAAACAAACAAACAAACAAACAAAAAAAATCCAACTGAAAAATGTGCAAGGAGACCTGAATAGACATTTCTCCAAAGATGATATGCAGATGGCATACAGACACATGAAAAAATGCTCAACGTCAGTAATTATTGGAGAAATGCAAATCAAAACTTCGATGAAGTACCACCTGACACTGGTCAGAATGGCCATCATTAAAGAAAATAAACAAATAACAAATGCTGGAAAGGGTGTGGAGAGAATGGTACCCTCAATCACTTTTTCTGGGAATGTAAATTGGTACAACCACTATGAAAAACATAATGGAGGTACATTAGAAAACTAAGCGTAGAACTACCATATAACCCAGCAGTCTCACTTGTGGGCATATATGTGAACAAAACTGCAATTCAAAAAATGCATGCACCCATACATTCATTGCATCACTATTCACAATAACCAAGACATGGAAACAACCTACATGTCCATCAAAAGATGAATGGATTAAGAAGATGTGGTATATATACACAATGAATACTACTCAACCATAAAAAAGAACAAAATAATGCTATTTGCAGTGACATGGATGGAATTAGAGACTCTCCTACTAGGTGAAGTAAATCAGAAAGAGAAAGACAACATATGATATCATGTATATCTGTAATCTAATATATGGCACAAATGAATCTATCTACCAAAAAGAAACAAACTCTTAGACATGGAGAACAGACTTGTGATTGCCAAGGGGAGGGGGATGGAGTGGGATGGACTGGGAATTTGGGATTAATAGATGAAAACTATTGCATTTTGGGTGAATAAGCAATGAGATTCTGCTGAATAGCACATTAAACTATATCTAGTCACTTGTGATGGAATATGATGGAGGATAATGTGAGAAAAAGAATATAATATGACTGGGTCACTTTGCTTTACAGTGGATATTGACAGAACTTTGTAAATAACATATAATAGAAAAAATAACAATATTAAAAAATATGAAGAAGGAACTGTCAGAAATGCACAGGAGGGTCAGAGATGTGTTAGATTTAAGACTCATACCCTGGAGTGGCAATTCGCAAATGGTAGGATAATTACAATTGTAGTCTCTCCCCAAGGAGTCAGTGGTTTGGGTTCCACACTTGACTTTCCAGTTTAGGGGTCCTGCGCCAGAAAGTTGAAACCCAAGAATATTTTGCTTTGAAGGATAGCAGGACTTACTTTTGGGAGAGACAGAGAGCTTTTGGAAAGTGAGACTCCACTCTTAAAAAGAACATACAAAATCTCACGTGTTCCAAGGCTCTGGGAAGAAGCAATAATTTGAAAGGATCTTGGGTCAGACCAACTAGCTGATCTTGGAAAGCCTCCTGGAGAGGTGGGAGGAAACTGGAGCCCATGCTGGGGACAGAGACACTGGTGGGAGTCATTTATGAGAAGTTGTTCTACCATGTTGATGCTGGTGCTGACAGGCACCATGTTGGAATCCTCCCTTTAGCTTATTAGTGCTGGGACCTGACCCTGCCACCAGCATTTCTTCTACAAAGTTGTGATGCCTCAAACCAAGCACCTAGTTGGGTTGAGACAGGGTCCCACCCACTAGCTGATTTTCTGCCTTTATATCTCCTGACCTGACAACCTGTACAGGCTGCAGACCTACCCACCATAAAGCCCAGGACCAGGCTAGGCACCAGAAGTATCCCTGGGATCACCAGGGCCCAAAATTTGGAGATTTTGAGACATGAGTCTGTCCATCAGTGAGCTGGAATTAGTCCCAGGACCTGGCCTTACCTACCAATGGACAGGCACAAACCTCACCTTAGCCTCACTCACTAGTGTGTATATAATTGTTCTGTGTCACCTGGGCCCTAACTTCAGAGACACCAGGACCTCACTCTGCTTACCAGATGGCCAGCAGTAGCCTCAAAACCCAGCTTATTCACCAGTCATATCCCCAGGAAACTTGGCCCTGCCCACAGACAAGCCATTACCAGTCTGGGACAGTTTGGGGCCATCAGCCATCAACTCCAGTATCCAGCTCCACACACTAGTGTGTTTATACCAGCTTTGAGGAACCCCACAATTTGAGTCTAGCTATAACAGGCTATCACTATATTCCAAACACCTGGCCCCACAACCATCCAATCCAGTACTTGGCTCACCCACCAATTGAACAGCACTAGTCCTAGGACCCCCTGGAACTTTAAAGCTAGCAGCCTTGTGACCCCTCCCCTCACACACATACACAGTGTCCATCAGCCTTTTCACTAGATGAGGCTTGGCAACCAACCAGAGAAACCACATCTACCAGATCATACACAGCAGTCAGCCTGCCACAAAAGAAGGACTCATACAGGCCAAATAGGGTACACTCCTAGAGCATATAGTAACTGGAGTAGAGTGTGCTGCTGGGATGCACATGATGTCTCTACAAAAGAGCACTTCTTCAAGGTCAAGAAACATAAATGACCTACCAGAGACCTAGAAATAAAAACAGAAAATTAGGCAAAATGAGGAGACCAAGGAATATGTGCATAATGAAGGAATAAGATAAAACCCCAGAAGAACAAAGTGAAATGGAGATAGGCAATCTACCCAACATAGAGTTAAATGTAATGACTGTAAATATGTTCAAAGAGCTTGGGGGTGTATTTAGAGACACAATGGCAGAGTATACGGACTTGAGGTCACTCCTTTCATGAAAACTTCAAAATTACCACTAACCGATAAACAACCATAAGCAATACAGACTAGAAGCTACAAAAAAAATCATATTCCTAAAGACAAATAAGGCACAACATTGAGAAGGTAGAAGGAGTGCTTTCATGATATTAGCACTAGACCCACAGACTAGAAAAATTCTGTATTGCAGAGGCTGTCCAACAGGAGTGAGTTTTGAACTCCACAACAGGTTCCCCAGCCTCGGGGTCATACATCAGGAGGAAAAGCCCCAGGAGCACTTGGCATTGAAGGCCAGTTGGGCTTGAATGCAGGACTTCCACAGGACTGTGTGAAACAAAGCCTCCATTCTTGGAAAGTGCAAATGGGGTTTCATGTGCAATGGGTCCAAGGGCAAGGAAGGGACATCATTAGAATTTGGGTAAGATATACCTGTGGGTTTTGGAGGGTCTCCTGGGAAAGCGGGGGTTAGATGGGCCTCACTGGTGGGGGGGGGCAGGACATTAGAGGTGGAAGGTCCAGGGAATAGTCATCAGCATGAGCTCCCCTGGAGGTCACCATTTTGGAAAAATCTGGCTCCATTAATCAGGGCTGAGAAGCCCCAGGTCAAAAAACAGAGTAAGAACATAGCCCCACCCATCAGCAAACAGTCTGCTTAAAGTCCTCCCAAGCACATAGCTGACTATAATTCATATCCAGAGACAGAGACCCATCCACCAGAGGGACAAGACTCAACTCCACCCACCAGTGGGCAGATACCAGTCCCTCCTATCTGGAAGCCTGACACAAACACCTATATCAACTTACCCACAAGGGGGCAAGTTCAGAAGCAAGAGAGGCTACCTCCATGTACCCCACAAAAAGGAGACCACAAAGAAAGCTATAAAAAATGAAAATGTAGGGAACTATGAGCCAGATGAAGGAATAAGACAAAACCCCAGAATAATAGCTAAGTGAAATGTAGATAAGAAACCTACACAAAAAAGAATTTAGAGTAATGCTAGTAAAGGTGATCCGAGATCTCAGAAAAAAACTGGAGCAAAAGATTGAGAAATTAAAACAAGCATTTAATAAAGAAATAGAAAATTTAAAAATAAACAAGCAGAGGTGATAAACACAACAACTAAAACTAAAAATTCACTAGAAGAAAACAATAGCAGAATATAAGAGATAGGAGAATGAATAAATGAGGTGGAAGACAGACTGGCACAAATCACTGGCACAGAACAGAATTAAAAAAAAAGAATTAAAAGAAATGAGAACAGTCTAAGAGAACTCTGGGGCAACATTAAATGCACCAAAAGAAGGTGAAGAGAGAGAAAGTGCCACAAAAAATATTTGAGGAGATAATAGCACAAAATGAACTCAAAATGGCCTAAAGACTTAAATATAAGGCAAGACACCATCAAACTCCTGGAAGAGAACATAGCCAAAACATTCTCTGACATCAACCTTATGAATATTTTCTCAGGTCAGTCTCCCAAAGCAATAGAAATTAGAGCAAAAAGAAACCCATGGGACCTAATCAACCTGACAAGTTTTACACAGCAAAGGAAACCAAAAAGAAAACAAAAAAACAACTTACAGAATGGGACAATATAGTTTCAAAATGATGCAAATGGCAAGGGCTTTATCTCTAGAATATACAAAGCAACTTATACAACTCAACAGCAAAAAAGACAACAACCCAAAGGAAAAATGGGCAAAAGACCTGAATAGACATTTCTCCAAAGAAGATATACAGATGGCCAATTAGCACATGAGAAAATGCTCAACATCCCTTATTATTAGAGAAATGCAAGTCAAAACTACCATGAGATACCACCTCACACCAGTCAGAATGGCCATCATTAATAAGCCCACAAATAACAAGTGCTGGAGGGGTTGTGCAGAAAAGTGAACCCTCCTGCACCATTAGTGGGAATGTAAGCTGGTAGAACCATTATGGAGAACAGTATAGAGGTACCTTAGAAATCTATACATAGAACTACCATATGACCCAGCAATCCCACTCTTGGGCATATATCCGGACAAAATGTTCCTTGAAAAAGACACATGCACCCTCATGTTCATTGTAGAACTATTCATAATAGCCAAAGACATGGAAACAACCCAAATGTCTTTGGATAGATGATTGGATTTGGAATACCACTCAGCCATAAAAAGAACAAAATAATGCCATTTGCAGCAACATTGTTGGAACTAGAAGACTCTCATACTGAGTGAAGTAAGTCTGAAAGAGATAGACAAATACCATATGATATCACTCATATCTGGTGTTTAATATACAGCGCAAATGAATCTTTCCACGGAAAAGAAAATCATGGACTTGGAGAATAGACTTACGGTTGCCAAGGCGGAGGGGGAGGGCATGGGAGGGATTGGGATCTTGGGATTAATGGATGCAAACTATTGCTTTTGGAATGGATTTACAATGAGATCCTGCTGTGTAGCACTGAGAACTATGACTAGATACTTACAACAGAGCACAACAATGGGAGAAAATATTATGTATATATGTATGTGTAACTGGATCCCCATGCTGTACAGTGGAAAATAAGTAAAGTTTGTTGTGGGAAATAACAATAGAAAAAATTAAAAAAATAATAAAAATGAAAAGATAGTACATAACTAGCAGCATAAAAAATAAAGAAAGGAAGGAAAGATGAAAGAGAAAGAAAGACAGAAAGAAAGAAAGACAGAGAGAAAGAAAATAAAAGAGGTTGGGAGAAAATTGGATGAACCCAGCGAGAAGTTCAATGTTTTTAATGAAGAGTTAGAAAAATAACCAGAGAAGAAAGATACAATAATTGAAATGAAAAAAATACATAGCAGGGATCGGCAGGACGTTAGATGATACACAGGAATGGATCAGTATTCTGGAAGACAGAGTACTGGAAATCACTGAAGATGAAGAGAAAAAAGAGAAAATAATCTAAAGAAGTTAGAAGAAATAGATCTTTAGGAAAACATAAAGCATACTAACATTCACTTTCTAGAGTCCCAGAAGGGGAAGAGAGAGAAAAAAATGTGCAGAGAACATATCAGAAGACATAATAGCTGAAAACTTCCCTCACTTGTGAAAGGAAAGACACTCAGGTTCAGGAAGCATGTAGATTCTCAAACAGGATCAACTCAGAGGACCACTCCAAGGCCCATTATAATTAAAATGGGAAAAAAGTAAAATTATCTATATTCCCAATAAGTAGTTAAGGGCTACACAAAACAAAAAAGATGTAAAATATGATGTCAAAAACATTAAGCGCCATTGGGAGAGGGGCAGTATGTTGGGTTGTTAAAATGGGTTTGAATTTAATAGATTACCAATTTAAAATTTTACACACACACACACACACACACACACACACACACATACACACACATATATCAGATATGCCCCAGTAAACCTAACTTCCTGAGAGGATTTGTTTTAGGGGGGCTGCACCCTTGGCATATGGAGGTTCCCAGGCTTGGGGTCCAATTGGAGCTGTAGCCACCGGCCTACACCGGAGCCACAGCAACACGGGATCCGAGCCACGTCTGTGACCTACATCACAGGTCATGGAAATGCTGGATCCTTAACTAACTAAGCGAGGCGAAGGATCAAACCCGCATCCTCATGGATGCTAGTCAGGTTCATTAACCACTGAGCCATGTCGGAAACTCCTCTGAGAGGATTTTAAAATCTATTTTTAGTAAAGAACTGCTGTTAGATTTGTCAAATTCTTTTCCTCTATAACTTGATATGATATGTTAGCTTTTTTGCCTGTTGGTATGATGGATTAACTGATTTTCAATGTTGAAGCATCTTTGTATACCTGGAATAAATGTCACTTGTTTGTGGTGTAAAATTCCTGTTATAAATTGTTAGACTAGATTTACCAGTTAGTTGAGAACTTTTTTTTATGGATTCTATCACTGCATATGGAAGTTCCCAGGCAAAGGACTGAATCCAAGCCCCAGCTGTGATCTGTGCTGCAGCTGTGGCAACGCTGGATCTTTTAACCCATTGCACCAGGCTGGGGATTGAACCCACACCTCCACAGAGACCCGAGCCACTGCAATCAGATTCTTAACCCACTGCACCAAATGGAAATTCCTATTGAGATCTTTTGCGTCTGAGTTCATGAGAAATATTAGTCTGTAGGTTTTCATTATTGTAATGTCTTTGTTTTGTTTTGGTGTTGTGGTAATTCTGGTCTCATGGGATAAATTGGGGAATATCCCCTCTGCTTCTGTTTTCTGAATGTTATTTCAGATAATTTGCATAATTTCTTCTTTAAATCCTTGGTAAAGTTCACCAGTGAACCTATCTGACTCTGATGTTTTCTATTTTGAAAGAGTATTTATTATTAATTCCATTTCTGTAATTTGTTTAAGACTAATAAGGTTACCTGTATTTTCTTGTGTGAGTTTTGGTAGATGTGATTTTTAAGGAATTGATGTATTTCATCCAGGTTATCAAATCGGCCAGCACAGAATTTTTCATAATATTCTTTTATTACTCATTTAATGTCCATGGACTCACTATTGATGATCATTCTTTGTTTTCTTTTCATTTTTTTGTATTTTTACAGGTGCACCTGTGTCATATGGATGTTCTCAAGCTAGGGGTTGAATCAGAGCTGCAGCTGCTGGCCTGTGCTACGGCCACAGCCACCTGGGACCCAAGGAACATCTGCAACCTATGCTGCAGCTTGTGGCAATGCTGGATCCTTAATCCACTGAGAGGGGCCAGGGATTGAACCTGCATCCTCATGGATGCTAGCCAGGTTCTTAACCAAATAAGCCACAATGGGAACTCTTCATTCATTCTTTTCTGACATTAGTAATTTGTATCTTCTCTCTTTTTTTCCGTAGCTTGGCTAGATTAATTAATATTTGTTTCTTTTATATTAATTTCATGTTTTCAATTTTATCTCTGCCTTAATTTTTATAGTTTGTTTTCTTCTGCTTACTTTGGATTTAATTTGCTCTATTTTTTTTTTTTTTTTAGTTTCTTAAGCTAAAAGCTTAGGCTGCTAGTTTTAGACCTTTCTTATTTTTAAATATATGAATTCAATAGTGTAAATTTCCCTCTAAGCACTATATTCACTGCATATAGTATGTTTCGATGAATAGTACTTTAATTTAGTTCAAAATATTTTTTTTGTCTTTTTGTTGTTGTTGTTGTTGTTGTTGTTATTGTTGTTGTTGTTGTTGTTGTTGTTGTTGCTATTTCTTGGGCCGCTCCCACGGCATATGGAGGTTCCCAGGCTAGGGGTTGAATCGGAGCTGTAGCCACCGGCCTATGCCAGAGCCACAGCAACGCTGGATCCGAGCCGCGTCTGCAACCTACACCACAGCTCATGGCAACGCCGGATCGTTAACCCACTGAGCAAGGGCAGGGACCGAACCCGCAACCTCATGGTTCCTAGTCAGATTCGTTAACTACTGCGCCACGACGGGAACTCCTAGTTCAAAATATTTTAAAATTTCTTTTTTTAACTCAATGAATTTTATTACATTTATAGTTGTACAATGATCATCACAACCCAATTTTATAGCATTTCTACCCCAAACCCCCAGCCCAACCTCTCACTCCCAAACTGGTCTCCTTCGGAAACCATGTTTTTCAGTCTGTGAGTCAGTGTGTGTTCTGCAAAGATGTTCATTGTATCCTTTTTTTAGATTCCACATATAAGTGACACATGACATTGGTGTCTCACTGTCTATCTTCACTTAGCATGATTATTTCTGAGTCCCCCATGTTGCTGCAAATGCCATTATTCCATTCATTTCTATGGCTGAGTAATATTCCATTGTGTATATGTACAATGTCTTCTTTATCCACTCTTCTGTCAATGGACATTCAGGTTGCTTCCATGTCTTGGCTGTTGCATGTAGTGCTGCAATTAGACATTGGAGTACCTGTATCTTTTCAAGTCATGGTTTTCTCTGGATAGATGACCAGGAATGGGATTGCTGGATCAAATAAAATTTATTAGGAGACTTTTTGACCCATGTGTTCTTTAGAAATTTATTGTTTAAATCTCCAATATTTAAAGATTTTCCATCTATTTTTCCATTATTGATTTTTGGTTTAATTTCTTTGTGGTCTGAGAGCATACTTTGTAAGACGTAAATATTTTTAAATTTTTTAGGTATGTTTTATTGTACAGAATGTGGTCTATCTTGATGAAAACCAGTGAGAAATTTAGAGGAATTTGTACTCTGTGGCTGTAAGATAAAGTATTCTATAAGTGTGAATTCAATTCAGCTGTTTATGCTGTATAGTTCAATTAGATTATTCTTATTATTTGCCTGCTGGATCTGTCAAATACTGATAAAGGAGTGTTGAGGTCTCCAACTGCAATAATGGATTTTTCTAGTTTTCCTTATGGTTCTATCAGCTCTTTCCAAATGTATTTTGATGCTCTATTGCTAATTGCATATGATTTTTATGTCTTTTTGGAGAACAAACACCTTTATCATTATGTAATGCTCCTATGATCACTGATAATTTTTCTTTGCTCTGAAATCTGCATTTTCTGAAATTAATACAGCCATTTCATTTTTCTTGTGATTAGTATTAGCATTATATATCTTCCTCCATCCCCTTACTTTTAATCTATCTCCTTCCTTTTACTTGAAGTGGTTTTGTTGTAAATAACACATAATTGGGCCATTTTTAATTCCTCTGACAGTCTATTTCTTTTAAAGATTTATTTAGACTTTGATGTTTAAAATAATTATTACTATAGTTGAGAAAATACCTACCATATTTGTTACTGTTTTCTGTTCCTTGCTCTTGTTCTTTGTTCTTTATTTGTTTTCCATATTTTCCTGCCATTTCTCATTTCAGTTGAATAATTTATGATTCCCAACTCTCCTCTTTCAGTATATGAATTCTACTTAATTTTTTTTTTTGTCTTTTTAGGGCTGCACCCACAGCATAAGGATGTTCTCAGCTAGGGGTCAAATCAGAGCTGTAGTTGCTGGCCTACACCACAGCAACAGCAACACGGGATCCAAGCTTAATCTGTGACTTCTGCCACAGCCCATGCCAATGCCAGATCCTTAACCCACTGAGGGAGGCCATGGATTGAACCTGTGTCCTCATGGATGCTAGTTGGGTTTGTTACCACTGAGCCATGATGGGAGCTACCTTAACTTTTTTTGTGTGATTGCCTTTGAGTTTGCAGTATACATTTACAAAAAATCCTAGTCCTCTTGCAAATAACACTAAACCATTTCATGGGTAGAGAAAATACCTTTTAGGAGTTTATTTTCTGAATTCCCTTCTCTTGGTCCTCATATTATTTCTGTTGTTCACTTCATTTATTCATACATTATCACTGAATATCTTGTTGCTATTATTATTTTGAATAAAGTATTTGTTAAATTTATTAAAAATAAAAATTTGTTTTATCTTCATTTATTTCTTCTCTACTGTATTTATGAAAATATAATTTTCCAACTCTAAAATTTTATTTTCTGTTGAAGAACTTTTTTAGTATTTCTTGTGGGGGAGGTCTACTAGTGGCAAGTTTCCTGAATTTTTCCTTGTCAGAGAAAGTTTCTATCTATCCTTTAATTTTTTTAAGTTAAAATTTGTGATAAAATATGCATAACATAAAATTGACCATCTTAATCACTTTAAAGTGTATAGTTCATTGGCATTAGGTATATTCACGTTGTCATGCAAATAGGGCAACCATCCATTTTTACTGTGTAAACCTGAAACACAGTATTCATTAAATAATCTTTCCCATTTTCCCCTTTCTTCCAGCCCCTGGAAACCGCTAGTCTACTTGCTCTCTCTATTAATTTGACTACTTTAAGAAAGCCATATAAGTGGAACCACTTTTTAACTGGCTTACTTCATTTGGCATGATATCCTCAAGGTTCATTCATGTGGTAGCATGTGTCAGAATTTGTTTTGTTTTTAAGATTAAACAATATTTCATTATATTCACATGCTACATTTTGTTTATATATTATTAATAGTTATTTGAGTTGTTTCACTTTTAGATATCATGAACAATATTGCTTTGCACATGAATGTACAGATATCCATTCAAGTACCCAATTTCAAATCTTTTTATATATACCCAGAAGCGGAATTGATGGATAATATTTTATTTTCATGTTTAATTTTTAAAGAAACTGTCATACTGATTTTCATAGCAGCCATAATATTTTACATCTCCAATAACAGTACACCAAGTTTCTACTTTATCAACATAGATGCCAATCTGTTATTTTGGTTTTTTTTTTGTAGTAGCCATCCCAATGAGTGTGATTTCCTTTACTCTTTATCCAGCTTTGTTTAGTTATTATTGACATATAACATATATAAGTTTAAGGTGTATAATGTGATATCTTGATGCACATATATATATAGGAATCTCTCACTTTTGGGAAATTTGCTTTATGTCACTTCATTTTTATGAAAGACCTACACTGGTACTTGTTTTCACTAGTTGAAATAAATTGAAGCAGGATTTTTGCTATTATGAAAAAAAGGCAGAGTTCCCATTGTGGCTTGGTGGTAACAAATCTGACTGGTATCCATGAGGATGCAGATTCGATCCCTGGCCTCACTCAGTGGGTTAAGATCCAGCATTGCTGTGACCTGTGGTGTAAGTCACTGATGTGGCTTGGATCTGGCATTGCTGTATCTGTGGCATAGGCCAGCACCTACAGCTCCAATATGACCCCTAGCCTGGGAAACTCCATATTCCATGGGCATGGCCCTAAAAAGTCAAAAAAAGTAAAAAGATAAAAGTGAAAATTAAATTTCAGACTTTGTAGTAAGATCTTATGGAAGCAGTGAGTGCTCTGAGCAATGACAATGACATCACCAACTCCTTCTCTAGGAACTACACTCAGTATCACAGCATCACATTACCATATTTTAAAACTGTTTGTGTTTTATCTTGTACATCTATTAGCAGGATGTGTTCTACAGTGATTGCTCTTTCACTTTATACCATTTAAAATCATAAAACTTTCATAGGAATGCTCTGCTTATGGATAAAATGGAAAACCTGTATTGCAAAATGGTTACTAAAATAAGGTTAACTAACACCTCTATACCCACATACAATAAAATTTTCTGTAGTGATACCATTTATGGTCCACTCTCTTAAAAATTTTCAAGTATGGAGGTATTGGCAAGATGGTGAAGTAGAAAGAATCTGAGTTCACCTCCTCCCATGGGCATACCAAAATTACATCTGTATACAGAGAAACTATTGATGAGAATAGTAGGAAGATAAGTAGAAAAAATCTTCTACAACAAAGACATAAAGAAGGAGCCATAATGAGATGGGTAAGAAGGGTGGAGATGCAGTATATTCAGACTCATAGCTCTGGGTGAGCAAACTACAAATGAGAATATAATTACAATTGCAGACTTTCTTCCCAAGAAGTGAGGGGTCAGAGCCCCATATTGGGTTCCCCAGTACAGTGGTCTTACATATCAAGAAGATGAGCCCTAGGAATAATAAACTTTGATGGCCAGTGATGTTTTTCTTTCATGAGAGCCAGAGGGCTGTGGGAAATAGATAATCCACTTTTAAAGTATGCACACAAAATCTCACACACTTTGACAACCAGGGGAAAAAAACAATAATTTGAAATATCCCTGGGTCAGACCCACCAGTTGATCTTGGAAAGCCCTCCAGGAGAGGCAGGAAGCAACTAAAACAGACCTAGGGACATAGACACTAGTGGAAGACATTTTTAGTAGCTTGTTCCACCATGAGAACACTTGTGTTTTCAAGTGCCATTTTAGAATCCCCTTTCTAGCTTGTTAGTGATGGTACCTGGCCCCATCAACAATTCTCTTGTCATAAGGAACTGGGACACCTCAGGCCAAGCAACTACCCTGGCAGGGACACAACCCAACTGCAAAGCTGGTCAACTGCCTAGAGACCAGAGTTGCCCAAAGACACAGCCCTGAACAGCAGAGAGACCAGAACCAATACTTGCACACCATTGCACCAACACTAGCCAGGAAACTCTGGGCCCGTCATCCAGAGAACCTAGATCCTGGATTTGGATACCAGTAGGTTGACACTATCCCTAATACCCTCTGGGCCATGGCCATGTCCATGTGTGGTCTGACACATCAGCTCTGGGACCTACAAGCGCTGTAGCCAGAGCCCTTAAGACCTGGATCCACTAATCAGTGGGCAGGCATCATCCCCACCCACAAGCAGGTGGATTACTGATGCAATAACATTACAGCCCCACAGCCTGCCACATCAGGAGCCATATCAGCCACCAGAAGGCTGGCAACATCCTTGGCACACCTTGGACTCCTAAGAAAGCTGACTCAGGATCCAGTTACACATACCAGTAGGCAAAAAGAACCTTTGTGACACACTGAATCAATAGCCATCTGTATCAGGAATTTCTCCCACCCCTCAGCACTGGAGTACTAGACCCAGGATCCACTCAGGCCCCAACCCTGCACACCAGTAGGATGATACCCACTCCAATACTCCATGTATCCCTCAGCCAGCCACCCAGAATCCAGTCTCACTCATGATAGAACTGACACTAGTTTTGGAACATGATGAATCACAGAGCAACCTGTCAGGAAGAAGTTCATGTGACTCACTTTATTGCAATATTTACTTTATTGTGGTGGCCTGGAACTGAACCTGCAATATCTCCAAGGTATATTTGTAATCCCAGTTTTCAAATTTTTTGCTTCTATTTTCTGTGTTTTTAGTGCCATATCAAAAATTTATTGGCAAGACAGATATCAAAGAAAATTTTTCCTGTTTTGTTCTAGTAGTTTTATGGTTTCAGGTCTTACATTTATGTCTTAAATGCATGGTGTAAGTTAGGAAGGGGTCCAATTTCATTCTTCTATGTGTTGATATGCAGTTTTTCCCATCACCGTTTTTTGAAGAGACTATCCTTTCCTCATTTTGTCTTCTTGATATTCTTGTCAAATATTACTTTACTGTATATACATGGTTTATTGTTGGGCTCTCTATTCTATTCCACTGATATATGCATCTGTTTTTATGCCAGTACCATACTGTTTTGACTACTATAGCTTTGTCATTATAATTTGAAGTCAGAAGTGTAATGCCTCTACCTTTGCCCTTTTTGCTCAAAATTGCTTTGGTGTTTTGATATGTATTATACTTTTGCTTTCATTTTAGGAATTTTAGTATTTTTCCCAATTTCTAACAAAAATACTATTGAAATTTTCATGAGTATTACATTGAAACTGTAGATCACCCTTTGGTCTGTAGTTCATCATGCTATCTGACCTGCTCTTCAGCTAACTTGGCCTGTGCCTTGTCAAACTCAGGCTGTATCTCATCTAGTTTATCCTGAATCTTGGTTGGTTCAGCCTCTTCCCTTGCTTATACTTCGATCAGCCTGACACACACCTCTGCCTGCTCCTTATCTAGATCAGTTTTTATTTTGGATGACTGAGATTGCTCCAAGGATGTTTTGGTCTAGGCCTCAGCCTGTTTTTCATCTTAATCAGCCTACTCCTTGGCTCTTTGAGCCTGAACTGGCTGGTTCAACCCGTGCCTCAGGATTTTCTTCAGCTGGCTCAGGCTGCTCCTTGGCTAGTTGATCCTTTAGCTGATTTGGTCTGTGTTTCATCCTGCTCACTGGCTGGTTTGGTCTGGGCTTCAGTCTGCATTTTGGTTGGTTCAGTTTGTGTGTCAGCCTGCATCTGTGATGGTATAGACCATACCTCAGTGGGCTCAGCTTATACCTTGAATGGCTTGGCTTGTGCCTCAACGCATTCATTGGCAATTTTGGATTGCCTCTTGGCTGTTTGGTTAAGCATGCTTCTCAGTTGCTTCAGCCTGTGATACACCTGTTTTTTTAGCTGGTTCTTGTGCTGTTTTGACCTGTTCTGTGGAGGGTTCTGCTCATTTCTTGTTAGCTTCCACCAAGGCTTGAGCCTACAACTTGGCTTGCTCTTCAGTTTGTTTGCCCTGAGCATAAAGCTGCTTCTCAGCTGGATGAGCTTGCTTCTCATATGCTTTGGCCTATTTCTTGACTACTTTACCCTGTGCCTCAGCCAGAACCTCCCATTGCTGAAACCACATCTCAGTGGGTTCAGCCTGCACTTTGGCAGGTTTGTCTTGTGCCTTAACTGGTTCAACAAGTGCCAGGGCTATCTTTGCCTTTGCCTTATACAGTTTTGCTTCTACCTTAACTGGTTCAGTCATTGTCAAGGCCAGTTTTACCTTTGCCTTGAGTGACTTGACCTACACCTCAGGCAGTTCAGAGTTTTCTAAAGCTAGCTTTATTTTTGCTTTAGGCAGCTTGGCCTATACAGCAACTGGTTCAGCTAGAGCCAAGACCATCTTAATATTCACCTTGTCCTTTGTCTTGGTTGGCTAGGCCTTATCCCTGGCCAGCTTGGCCTTCCCCTATGCCAGCATGAACTTTGCATCAACTGGGTCAGTCTGTGCTTCAACAGACTAGGCTGGTAACACAGGTCTGCTCCTGGGAAAGTTCAGCTTATGTTTCTGCTGGATGGACTTGCTCCTTGATCTTCTCCTGTGCTGGTTTGGCTTATGCCTTTTCCTAGATTGGCTGAGTCTCTATTTTAGCCTTCTTCTGGATTTCTGCTTCTCTGTTTTTGTTATCTTCAAACTTAAGATCATAAAATCCTGATTGTCTTTGGCACTACAAATGGAGATTCGGACAGGGTGAACAAGTAGGAAGGAGGAGGAAATTTATGAGAAGGAACAGAGGGACAATATTGATTGGCTATACCTTATGAAATAAACTGGAGGCAGACCCTGCCTGAACCCTAATATTCTTTCTCCTTTTGCCACCATTTTTTCTCATGCAGGCAGCAATAAATCTTACTCCCAGATTCCATCCTTCTATTTTTAATCACCCCTAGGCA
The DNA here is from genome assembly GCF_016906955.1 of Phacochoerus africanus. Lineage (NCBI taxonomy): Eukaryota > Metazoa > Chordata > Mammalia > Artiodactyla > Suidae > Phacochoerus > Phacochoerus africanus. The sequence continues at coordinate 56,211,654 of NC_062560.1, forward strand.
TAGCAATACTGGAGAGGTCTTGATTTCCTCATGTCTCAGACAAGCACACTGAGGCTCAGTGTGGTAATTCTACTTGTTCAAGTTAACATAGCCAGGAAGTTTCAGGGCTTAGATTCGAAAGTTGGCCATATTCTGAATAATGTGTCAGGAAAGAAAATAGAGGGTAAAGACTCTCTATTAGGGCAAAGAATCAAGAGTAGGCATCACAGTGTAAGTATGCAGACCACGAAGAAGGGAGATGGTGAATTGAGAAGACAAGTTTACAAACCTGCTATTAGACATGGCCTAAATGGTCATGGGAATTACTGGCTTGTGACTTAGTGGCTCAGGACATACATACACATTCCACCCGGTGATGTTTGCACTTGCCCTATTGTGTGCCTATGTGAGCACACCTATGTGTGAAAAGATGTGTTACTTAACTTGCCCTACTTCCCGTATCAGCTGCCCCAATTGTGAGTCGCAGTGAAAACCACTCCTGAGGTACCAGGTCTAAGCACCTGCTGATGAACCTTACCCTGACTACTCTTTCAACTACTACCTGTGTTCTCAAGGAAAGCACATAGGGGTTTTTCCATTCATGCCTCTGCCTCTTGGGTCAGAGTCCTTTATTAAGCTGTGCCTCTGTTTACCTGACCACATCACTTCTCATTGCTTTCTTTTGAAGGAAGAAACACAACTAGTAGAAACTGGGCTAGAATTTCTTCTCTGAGTTAAGCATTCCCTCTGCACATCCATTCACTATTCATTCTTATTTTTGGTGGTGATTGGCATGATTTTTTCTAATTGCCCAGATATGAAAAAGTCTAAGAGAAATTAATGGACTTTCCTAAGATCACAGAGTGGCAGAACTGGAATTAGAACTTAGTTATGCATCTGCACTTCCTAGTGTAGCCCCTTTTCTAGAATACAACACATTAAAGATCAAATTACCAGACCCCTAGAGGCTAAATAATCACCCTCTTACTTGACATATCTTCAGCACAGGTGGCACTTTCATCATGGGCACTCAGAAACAGATCAGGGACATCTTCTCCAAGCATTTTAGGGGCATTTTTAATCAGGAACTGAACAAGTTTCAAGGCCTGTGGTCAGAGGATTGGTATATAGGGGAGCCCTATTGTGAGGGACTGTTCAATAATCTAGAACTCTCTGTTTTCTACCAGACCAAATCCAAGTTCCTTAGCCTGGAAGGCCTTGTATACCAGGCAAAACAACAACCAGATGTTTTTTTTTCAGCAAATGAATGACAATTCAAACACTCTTATTATTCTTAGTTGACTGATATGAAAATGTAGACATATAGGTAAAGTGACTTATCCAAGGTCATATAGCCAGTCAGCAATTGGCTCATTTTGCTATACAACATTTATTCCTTTACTTGTCAAATATTTACTAAGAAAGACCTGATATATTTTTGGTGCTAGGTGAGAGTTAGAGGACTCAAATGAGTAAGGCAAGGCACTTGGTTTTAGGAAAGTCATAGTCTGGTAAGGGAGACAAAAAATTACTTGTCCTTTTATTTGGTCAGTGGTTTAGAATTTCAAAGCCCTTTTATATTTGCCATATTTTCCTATTCTAATAATCACTATTATATATTCCATTTTAGAGTGAGGAAATTAAGGCTCAGTGATGTCACATGAAGTTTCAGAATTTAAAACACCTAGTTAGGTGCACTGTTGAGATTGATTTTAGGTTGAGATTGATCTTAGGCTCAGCTTGTGATCTTTTAATTACTGATGTATCATGTGGAGGTATATAGAGAGAAGAGAGGTGGCTTTTGGGATGCAATTGAGTGTTGGGCAGTGGAGTCTACCTTGTCTATGGTCTGACTCTCATCTTCTGACCTTTTGGGATGGGGCAACCACAGCATGTTGGGTGCAACACACAGAGCTAGGTTAAAGGATGTCATCTAGTTCTCCTCAGAGCTTGTTATGATGTGGCTCAGGAGGCCAAAGAGATATTTTAGCAAGAGGTAGTGACCTTCAGGCAGCCAAGCTACCAGTCTTGCCAGTCAGTGGGAAATGGGAGCTAAAGGATGGGGAATAATCTAGGAAAGAGGAAGGTAAATGTAATATGTGTGTTCTTGAGGACTATATAGGGAGAATCATCTGGCTAAGGCATTTCCCCTTGTATTTGGCAGATGTAAGAACGCTAGTTCTATCTGGAAAAGTATAGAATCTCTTCATTCTCTTATGTTATATAGCAGTGGGGGACATTGAAACTCTGAGGAAGAAAGGCACTTGTCCAAGGACACACAATCAGTTTGGGGGAGAGCTTGAAATATTTTACACGAAGAAGCTTGGTTGGAGAATATCTAAAATGTTGAAACTGACATTCTCTCCATTTTTATTCCTTTTTGCTTCATCTGCAGAACTGTTTACAGCCCCATCTCGAAGTCTCGAGGATGAGACAGGAATGAGGGATTTTATCCTTGCAGAGACCAGAATTCCTGTTGTGCTCTTCCTTGAATGTCATCTTGAGGATGAGCACACTTTCAGGAATACTGTATAGAAATTTCAGAATGACATTCACATATCCTGGGTCTAGGCCCATACACACTTGTGGGACAGCTGATGGATAAATCAATGCCTTTCTAGGACATGCTTCCCCCTACCCTAGGACTGTCTAGGATCCAACACCCTCTGCAACTTGAAGATCTGTCTTCCCACATTAGCAGCTCTGAGAAAACTGAAATTGACATGGTTCAGAGCCATGTGCCTATGCTAGGAGTGGAGTATGGGTCTTGGTTTCTTCCTGGCATTAGCTTGGATTAGACATATCTATAAGCAGACTTACATTCAAGACAGATTCAGACATGGACACTTACTTCCCAGTCATGGGCACTTGGATTCCAGAATTCTTATTTTCCTTTATATCCCTGCATGACTTGGCATGGTCTGAGTGGTGAAAAATATTGACAGCAGTTGGGCCTTCCTTGTATAGCAGAATCAACATCTCTTGGAAAGATTCTAGGACATCTGAGCAGACTCTTTAGTGCCCTCTATCCAAATTCCCAAGTTTTTCTGGGGCATGAGGATATAATTACCACTCTGCCACATAACTCCCCAGGTACCAATATATCTCCTTGACTTATTAGGTCTCTTAGATAAGTCTTTTACCTACTGCAGAACTCTACTATTTAATAGCCCAGATAGGGACTGGAACTCACCTTCTCTCATAAAAGCAATGAAGTTATTACAACCAAACCCTGAACAACCTTCAACCAAATAGATTGAAAACTATCAAAAAAGATATCCTTCTCCAGAAGACAAAGAGGAGGCCACATCAAGATGTTAGGAAGGGTGATTATACAATATAAGCAACCAGATAGCAGTTGGGAAGCCCACAGACTGGAAAGTAACTGCATCAGAGAGACTCATCTATGGGAGTGAGAGTTCTGAGCGCTGTGTCACGTCCCCATGCCTGGGGATCTGGAATTGGGAGAAGGAGTCCATGGAGAGTTTGGCATTGAGGGACAGAGGGGCTTGTGTGCAGGAGCTGGGGGAAATGGAGACTCTACTCTTGAAAGATGCACACAGGTTTTCATGTGCAGTGGGTCTCTGAGAAAAGCAGAGACTCCGGAGAAATCTGGGTCAGACATGACTGCAGTACTTGGAGGATCTCCTGGGAAAACAGGGGGTGACTGTGGCTCAATGTGGGGGAAGGACATTTGAGGCAAAAGTCTTGGGAATAATCATCAGTGTGTGCTCCTCTAGAGGTGGCCATTTTTGAAAAATCTGGCCCTAGCCATCAGGGCCAAGAAGCCCCAGGGCGAACAATAATCTGTGTGGGACTACAGTCCCACTGTTCAGCAAAAAGGCTGCCTAAAGACCCCCCAGACACACAACCACCTCTAATCTCACCCGGAGACAAAGCCAAACCCACCAGAGGGATAAGAATCAGCTCCACCTATGAGTAGGCAGGAAGCCTACAGCAAGACTTGGTACCAACTACAGCTACAAGGGGATCAGACCTCAGAAGCAAGAGAAGCTACAACTCTATTGTCTGCATAAAGGAGACCACACCGAAAATATATACAAACTGAAAATGCATAGAATAATTACCTAGATAGATAAGGGAGTAAGAGAAAACCCCAGAAAAACAGCTAAGTGATCAGGAGATTACCAACCCTCATGAAAAATACTTTATACTGATGATAACAAAGATGATTCAAGATCTTGGAAATAAACTTGAGGCAAAGATTGATAAATTACAAGAAACATTGAGCAAAGAAATAGAAAATTTAAGGATTAAGCAAGCAGAGATGCAAAAATACAATAAATGAAATAAAAAATTCACTAGAAGCAACCAAGAGCAGAATATAGGAGGCAGAAGAACAAATAAGTGAGGTGGAGAGCAGACTAGTGGAAATCACTCATATAGATCAGAAAATAGAAAAACAATTAAAAGAAATGAAGACAGTGTAAGAGAACTCTGGGACAATGTTAAATGCACCAACATCCATATTATAGGAGTGCCAGAAGGAGAAGATAGAGAGAAAAGATCAGAGAAAACATTTGAATTCATAAAAGCAGAAAACTTCCCTAACATGGGAAAGGAATCACTCACTCAAATCCAGGAAGCACAATGACTACCATATAAAATACACCTAAGGAAGAACACCCCAAAACACATATCAATCGAACTGAACCAAATTAAAGATAAAGAGAAAATATTGAAAGCAGCTAAGGAAAAGAAACAAATAACATACAAGGTACCCCCAAAGATGTTATTGGCAGACTTTTCAGCAGAAACTCTGCAGGCCAGAAGGAATCGCATGATATTCTTAAAGCAATGGATGGAAAAAAGACTTCGACCAATATTACTCTACCCAGCAAGGCTCTCATTCAGATTTGCGGAGAAATCAAAAACTTTACAATAAAGCAAAGGCTAAAATAATTCAGCACCACTAAACCAACTTTATGAGAAATATTAAAGGAACTTCTCTAGGTGGAAAAGAAAAGCTCACAACTAGAAACAAACATACTGCAAATGACAAGACTCACCAATAAAGAAATACATATAGTAAAGGCAGGAAATCATCCACACACAAATATGCTAACAAAATCAGAAATCGTAAAAAGAGGAGGATACAATTCCACAAATGACAAGGCTCACCAGTAAAGGTATATATATAGTAAAGATATGAAATCATCCATGCACAATTATACCACCAAAATCAGAAATCATGAGAAGAGGTGGGTACAAATGCAGGACACTGGAGATGAACTTGCAATTAAGAGAACAACAACTTAAAACAATCTCATATACATATAGACTCTTATATCAAAACATCAGAATAACTGCAAACCAAAAATCTACAATTTATATATAAACAAGGAATCTCTGGAGAAGAAATATATCTCATAGTAAATAAGCACATAATCTACCATGTAGGGGGTTATTAGACATCATTCTTGGAATGCTGAAGTCTTCTTACATCTGATTCTGATTTCCTCTCCATCAAAGAATTTATGATAATTATAATTAAATAATGCAACTGTATGATTAGATAATACAGTTCTACAATTGTATTATTAATAACCATTTCTCTCCGTGGTACAATGTGAGGTCTATAATGACTTGTTTATCACATCACCTAGAATGGTGTAATGCCTATATTGAAGAATCAATAAGATGTACCAAATTGTGAGGACATATTTATATAGTTACACGGTTTTTTAACCAATTTATGCATTTTATATTTTACTTATTTTCAGAGGGTGTATTATTTTTGTTATTCTTACCAGTTAAGTTATTCTTTTTATTATGCTATATAAAATATTTAATGGTATATAAGGCTTTCTTCTTTATAAATTTTAGTTGCTTAATACACACAATTTTAATATAATGCTAATTTTTAAAGAAAAATTGAAATGTAATAGATAATACTAAATAGTAAAATGAAAGCCACACAAAATGGGATAAAGTATAGAATAAATTCCCTATTTGTCTCAGCATATTTTCCATTCCACTTCTCCAGAGGGAGTCACTTAATCTGTTTCCTAAGATCCATGATATAATCTGTGTGAATGTAATTATGTTTAAATATATGTATTTTATTCTGTAAAAAAATAAAAATAAAATTATGAAAATATCTAAAAAGTAAAAAAGAAATGTTTCCAAGTATTTTTTCAGAATATTCATAAGTACCATCCTTGAAGATTATTTATTTTATTTTATTCTTATTAAAGTATAGTTGATTTATTAAAAAAGGAGGAGGGTACAAATACAGGACACTGGTGATTCACTTGCAATTAAGAGAGCAACAATTTAAAACAAATTCAATCCAAATACACTACTAAAGATAGTCATCAAACCACAAGAGAAGAGAACAAGAGAAGAAGGGAAGAAAAAGGCCAACAAAAACAAAAAACAAATCCAATGCAATTAATAAAATGATAATAATAACATAGCATCGATAATTACTTTTAATGTAAATGGACTAAATGTCCCAACCAAAAGACCTAGATTGGCTGAATGTATACAAAAACAAGAACCATGTATATGCTGTCTTCAAGAGACCCATTTTACTTCTAGAGACACATACAAACTTAAAGTGAGAGTATGGAAGAAAATATTCCATGCACATAGCAATCAAAATAATCTACTTGGAAAGTCTATTGTAAGAAAATGTTCAGTGATTATCCAAATTTCAAAATACAAAATCTGATGAGTTCAAAGCTCATTGAAATTAAAAAGAAAGAAAGTGGGAGTAGCAATACTCATATCAGACAAAATAGTACTTAGAATATTACAAGAGAAAAAGAAGGATATTACATAATGATCAAAGGATCAGTCCAAGAAGAAGTTATAAAATTTTAAATATATATGCACACAACAGAGGATCACTTCAATATATAAGGCAATTGCTAACAACCTTAAAAGGATAAATTGAAAATAATACAATAATAGTGGGGGACATTACCACTCCACTTAGAGCAATGGACAGAAATTCTACAAGGAGACAGTAAATCAACAAGGAAACACATGCCCTAAGTGATGAATTAGACCAAATGGACTTAAGAGATAGTTATAGAGCATTCTCTCCAAAAGCAGCTGAATACACATTCTTCTCAAGTGCACATGTAACATTTTCTAGGACTGATCACATTCTGTGCCACAAATCAAACCTCTGTAAATTTAAGAAAATTGAAATCATATTAAGCATCTTTCCTGACTCTGACACCATATGACTGAAAGTCAGCAAAAAGAAAAAAAAACCCTGCAAAAAACACAAACACGTGGAGACTAAACAACATGCTACTAAACAACCAAAGGATCACTGAAGAAATCAGAGAAGAAAATTAAAAAATACCTAGATGCAAATGACAACAAAGATACGACACTCCAAAACCTATGGGATGCAGCAAAAGCCATTCTAAGAGGAAAGTTTAGAGCAATACAAGCCCACCTCAGGAAACAAGAAAAAGCTCAAATAAACAAGCTAACTTTACATCTAAAGCAGCTAGAGAGAGAAGAATAGACAAAACATAAAGTTAGCAGAATGAAAGAAACCATAATGATCAGAGCAGAAATCAATGAAATAGAAATGAAGAAAACAATAGAAAAGATCAATGAAAGCTGGTTCTTTGAATATACCAACAAAATGGATAAATCCTTAGACAGGATCATCAAGAGAGAAGACTCAAATCAATAAAAACTGAAATTAAAAAGGAGAAGTAACAACAGACACAAGGATCATAAGACACTACTACAAACAACTACATGCCAATAAAATGGACAAACTAGAAGAAATGGACAAATTCTTAGAAAAGTACAATCAAGACTAAACCAAGACAAAATAGTAAAGATGAATGAGCCAATCACAAGTATTGAAATTGAAGCTATGATTTAAAAACTTCCAACAAGCAAAAGTCCAGGACCAGTTGGCTTCACAGGTGAATATTATCAAACATTTAGAGAAAAGCTAACACCTATCCTTCTGAAACTTTTCCAAGAAATTGAAGAAGGAACACTCTCAAGCTCATTCTATGAGGCCACCATCACCTTGATACCAAAATCAAAGACATACAAAAAAGAAAATCACAGTCCAATATCACTGATGAACATAGATGCAAAAATCCTCAATGACATTCTAGCAAACTGAATCCCACAATACATTAAAAGGAGTGTATACCATGATCAAGTGTGATTTATCCCAGGGATGCAAGGATTATTCAATATCCACAAATCAGTGTGATACACCACACTAACAAACTGAAGAATAAAAATCATATGATAATCTCAATAGATGCAGAAAAAGTTTTTGACAAAATCCAAAATGTTTCTGATAAAAACCCTCTAGAAAGTGGGCACAGAGGGAACACACCTCAACAATCACAAGCCCAAAGCCCACATCATTCTCAATGGTTAAAAACTGGAAGAATTCCTGCTAAGATCAGGAACAAGACAAGGATGTTCACTCTTACCACCACTATTCAACATATTTTTGCAAGTCCTAGCCATGGAAATCAGAGAAGAAAAACAAACGAAAATGGTCCAAATTGGAAAGGAAGAAGTACAACTATCACTGTTTGAAGATTACATGATACTATACCTAGAAAATCCTAAGGACACTACCAGAAAACAATTATAACTCAACCATAAATTTGGTAAAGTTGGAGGATTCAAAATTAATACACTGAAATCTACTGCATTTCTATATGCTAACCATAAAAGATCAGAAAGGGAAATTAGTGAAACCATCCCATTTACCATCTCATCAAAAAGAATAAAATACCTAGGAGGAAACCTACCTAAAGAGACAAAAGACCTGTATTCTGAAATCTATAAGACACTGATGAAATAAATCAGAGATGACACAAATAGATGGAAAGACATACCATACTCTTGGATTGGAGGAATCAATATTATCAAAATGACTACCCAAAGCAATCTACAGATTCAATGCAATCCCTAACAAATTACCAAGGACTTTTTTTTCACATAACTTGAACAAAATATTTTAAAGTTTTTTTGGAAGCACAAAAGACCCAGAATAGCCAAAGACATTCTGAGAAAGAAAAATGGAGCTGGAGGAATCAGGATCCTGGACTTCAGACTATACTACAAAGCTACAGTCATCAAACTTATAGTACTGGCACAAAAACAGAAACATAGACCAGTGGAACAATGTAGAAAGCCAAGAATTAAAGCCAGGCATGTACAGTCAACTAATCTATGACAAAGGAGGCATATACAATGGGGAAAAGAGAGTCACTTCAATAAGTGGTACTGGGAAAACTGGACAGTTACATGTAAAAGGATGAAATTAGAACATTTCCTAACACCATACACAAAACTAAACTCAAAATAGATTAAAGACCTAAATATAAGGCCAGATACTATAAAAGTCTTAGAGGAAAACATAGGCCAAACACTCTCTGACATAAACCACAGCAATACCTTCTCAGATCTACCTCCTAGAGTAATGGCAATAAAAAAATAAACAAATGGAAACTAATTAAACTTAAAAGCTTTTGCATAGCAAAAGAAACTCTAAACGAAATGAAAACAAGCCACAGAATGGGAGAATATATTTTCAAACGAAGCAACTGACAAGAGATTAATCTCCAAAATTTATAAACTCCTCCTGCAGCTCAATACCAAAAAAGAAAACAAGCCCATCAAAAAATGGGCAGGAGATCTAAACAGACAATTCGTCAAAGAAGACATACAGATGGCCAAAAAACATGAAAAATGTTCAACATCACAAATTATTAGAGAAATGCAAATCAAAACTACTAAGAGGTACCACCTCACACCAGCCGGAATGGCCATCATCAAAATGTGTACAAACATTAAATTCTGGAGAGGGTGTGGAGAAAAGGGAACCTTATTACACTCTTGGTAGGAATGTAAATTGGTGCAACCACTATGGAAAATAGTATGGAGATTCTGCAAAAACTACAAATAGAACTATCATTTGATCCAGCAGTCCTACTCCTGGGTGGCTATCCAAAGAAAACCATGACTTAAAAAGATACATGTACTCCAATGTTCAATGCAGTGCTATATATAATAGCCAAGATATGGAAGCAACCTAAATGTTCCTCAACAGAGGAGTGGATCAAGAAGATGTGGTACATATACACAATGGAATATTACTCAGCCATAAAAATGAATGAAATACTGGCATTTACAGAAACTTGGTTGGACCTAGAAATTATCATGCTAAGTGAAGTGAGTCAGACAGTGAGACAACAACATAGTATGCTATCATGTATATGTGGAATATAAAAAATGGATACAATGAGCATCTCTTCAGAACAGATACTGACTCTCAGACTTTGAGGTACTTATGACTTCCAGGGGAGACAGGGAAGTATGGGCTGGGGGTTTGGGATGGAAATGCTGTAAAATTTGGTTGTGATGATTGTTGTACAACTATAAATGTAATAAAATTCACTGAGTTAGAAAAAAATTCCAGATAGGGTTCTCAGTCTTAGCTTTGCCACATCACCTTAAAGGTAACAAATCATATGCTCTTGTGGTATAAAGGACTCTGTGGTTGGCAAGGGGTATTTCCAACACCAGCTTCCATCAAAGCACAAACATTTTCCTATCACATCTATGTGTTTATTGGGTGCTAGATCAGGCTAAAAACTCTTGCTTGAGAAGATGTGTATGTTCTCCTGGGGCCAGACTGTTGGGTGGAATGCATGGAGATTATGGATGCCTCACTAAGATGCCTTAGGGTAAGGCAGTGTAGATGAGTGAGGGACCTGAGACCTGATGAAAAGTAGTTTTGGAATCTTGAGGATCACCTTGGCATATCCCTTAGGGCATAGCTTCTATGCCTGTGGCCAAATGTGACTTGCCTTGATAAGCTCGAGCAGGTGGCCTGTTGGGCACAATCATAGACAGATGTAGATCGAAGGGGTTATAATCAGTATCTCCCCCCTGGTGATTGTACCATGGAGCTTTGTAAAACTAGATTATGGTTTTTTCAAAGGGCCCAGTACAACAGGGATTTCTCACTTTACTTCAGGCTTTTCTTCTTACTAAATTCTATGCCTGAGAAGACCAGTCAAGACCAATCTTCTCCCAAAAGAAGTTGGTGGAATTGGGTGTCAGTCAGCAGGATACTTGACATGGGAGAGCACTGTGGAGATAGGGATAAAGGTTGAGGCCACCAAATAAGAGAAAGGAGGAAATGGAACCAAGTGCCCACATACTGCCTCTGGATTCCTAGGAGCTGCATAAAGCTTCATGCAGGGGCTTTGCCCTCATTTCTCTCCAGTACACTGGGTAGTTCACTCTTGTGCTTTAAGATGAATTGCTACTACTTGTTCATGGGCACTTGACCCAGACATGTGAGGTCAAGGCAGTTCTTGAGGGTCCTGGGAGTGACAATCTGGGGCATATGATGATGGAGAGTTTGGTAAACCCTATATAAGCTCTCATGATTTATAAGGGAAAGGGAGACATTTACCTTTTGCCCCAGAAGTTGTGTCCCAGTCCTTGACTACCCAATGTAACATTTCTGATGTCTAGATTCTCTCTGAGAAATATAGGTCTGAAATTTTCTTCTTCATATCTCACCTCTGATTACCATAGCTACCTGGAGGGCTGTGAGGAGAAATATTATGAAGTTGTGTACAGAATCAGAGGGAAAAAATACCATGACTGATTTGTGATATCTGTCATGGGTATGGACATGGGAACTAATGCTACCTATCTGCCATTCCTAAAAAATACCTTTATGAAAAATATGTTCTAAAGTTAACCTGTCTCTCAATTCCATGCATACTGAAGGCATATGTATTAACCTCTCTGGTTCCAAAATTTCCTTTCATAATCTTAAGACTATTAGCTAGGTAGTAACAAACTTTAGGAGATAACCTAGTGGGATCTAGATAAAGAGATGGAAAACAAAGAACACTGAGAAGAATTTGTTCATGGGATTCATCAAAAGAATCTAATGTGTCTGGGATTATTCAATTCAGTTCAAAGAAGTTTAAAGCAAAAGAGTTTGTTTTTCTTTTTATGGACACTTGGAAGATATAGCTACCCAGTTGGCTAGCATGTACATAATTTAAGGGCTTTATTTGTAGACCCTAAAATTTAGCCTTCTGGAATGAGGCAAGAAGAGTCTATTTCCTCTCCATGTCAATTTTTTTCAAAAATTTAAAAGTTTACTACTATAACTGTGTTCTGAATATTTTTTCAATGAGATAGCAACAGTAGTAGCCCCAGAATTCTCAGAGATCAATAAATTGGGAATTGTTTCATTTTATCACATATCACATATAATATATTCATGGCTTGGATAAACACATTTCATCTTCTATGGTAAAGAAACATGTTTCATTTTCTAAAGTAGAGAAACACTTTTCATTTTCTTAAGCCAAAATTTCCCAATTCACTTGTCCATTAAACAACCATGTTTTCCTTACAAAATAATGACTAATATTTAAGGAACCTATTCTTTGAGTTGGCTTTAGAAACTGAATTTAAACAATCCATCACTTCTTGGCCCTTTGGCTAAGATCAAGTATAGACAATCCACTAGTCAGAAAGTCTTCTGGATGTCTCTTTCAATCCCTGCTACTACAAAGTAAACCTATTTGTCTTTGCTTTGAACCTGGTTTCCCATACTTTTAGATGCTGATTCAGTGAGCCTCAGATCTCCCTATATTTCCAGACACCTCTGTTTCTCCTGTGTCCCCCCATTCCTGAGACCCATTCTCATGGTTAAGCTAGAGACTCTTGCAGCCAGGAGTTCACTGAACATAGACAGTGGGCTTCCAAGATCCTCAGGACACAATGAAACCTATCTCAGTTTCTCAGAGAACCCAAATAACTTACCAATGAATGGACAGAGCAGAGCCTCCTTTATTGAGTTTGCCCCCAACAGGAAATTTAAACAGGTCAGGCTGAGGCCTGACAGGACTGTCTTCTCATCTTCCACCAAACTTGGTAAGCCCTGGTGGTGATTGAGAAAAGTTTCCTACACACCATTTCCCACAAATCTCTGCATACTTAAGGGGTCTTCAAGGAGGACACTGAGTCAGAAATCCCATAGAGGATTAGGCTTGAGGCCAGGGACCAAAGGGTTTCCTTAATGAGAAGGAAGGGGCTGGGGCATTAGTAAGGGGGATGGAGGCAACAAGAAAAATACTGAGGTGGGGAGGGTTAGACAATGCTAAGTGGGTAGGGTCTGGTGCAATTCTGAGCAGGGAGAACCCAGGCAATATTGAATGATGTTGTATTAGTTTCCTATTACCACTCTAAAAAATCACCATAAATTCAGTGATTTGAAACAAAACAAATTTATTCTCTTGTAGTTCTAGAGGTCGAAATTTTAAAATGGGTCATCAGGGCTATATTCCTTCTGGGGGTTCTAGAGAAGAATCTGTTTCCTTACCTTTTTCAGCTTCTTGTGGTTGTCCACCTTCCTTGGCTGATGGCTCTGTCCTCTATATTCAAAGCCAACAGCCTAGCTTCTTCCAATCTCTCCCTCTTCTCTCTCTTTACTCTCTCCCTCACTCTCCATCATTCTCTCCTTCCATCATTACTTAATCTTTTATCTAATTTTGACTATCACCCCTTTGGCCTCCCACTTCTAAGAACACTTGTTAATCCAGATGATCCAGTATAATCAACCCTAATTTAACCAAACCTTCATTTCCCAATGGGTTCGGAAATCCAAGAACAATGTCTCTTAGCCTGCAGTGTATACCCTAGAGTGTTTTAACTTTCCAATTCTATTTTGTGGAACCAAAAACTAAAAAGGGTGTGCATTCTGCTAGTAGGGGTAGTGGAGAGAAGTGAGTCAAGAGAGTGGTGGGTGCTGTGGGAAAGAGGACCCTGGGGCTGAAAATTCATCCTGTGAAATACAAAGGGGCTATTCTTCAGAGAATCAAATCTTAGCTGTGTGTTAAAATACAAATTCACATATACATGAGTATATGGATGCAAATGCAGAAATCAACATGCATATTCAGAGAGATGTTTGTGAGAGATTCACACAACTGCATTCAAATATATTTCTTAAGGAGGTGGGTTTGATGGAGTTCAGGACATGCTACCCCAAAATATGGCACTTTGGCTTGTTAAATATCTTAAGCTTAAGGAATTAAAAAAAAAAAAAAGCAAGATCTCTCTGATCTCCTCCTTCCCCACCCTCCATGCTTCTTCCCTGAAATAGGTTATAAAACTCCTATATGAGGAGTTCCCGTCATGGCGCAGTGGTTAACGAATCTGACTAGGAACCATGAGGTTGCGGGTTCGGTCCCTGCCCTTGCTCAGTGGGTTAACGATCTGGCGTTGCCTTGAGCTGTGGTGTAGGTTGCAGATGCGGCTCGGATCCCGCGTTGCTGTGGCTCTGGTGTAGGCCGGTGGCTACAGCTCCGATTCGACCCCTAGTCTGGGAACCTCCATATGCCGTGGGAGCGGCCCAAGAAATAGCAACAACAACAACAACAACAAACAAACAAACAAACAAACAAACAAAACTCCTATATGAGAGATGCCCTCTCTGTACTTGGTAGATTTTTACCAGAAATGGGAAATTTGGGGTCAAGAAATCTGTAAAAACAAAACTTCTTAAACTGACCCTTATCTACTTAGTTACATCTTCAATATTTACTACCCCTAATCCAAGTTCCTTTGTTTTACCCCAAACAATAAACACAAATATATTTTAAAAAATAACTTTATTATCTTTGAATGAAATGTATGAAAGAAATGTTTATTTCTTATATATACAATCTTTTTAAATATTATTTTTCATCGTGGTCTATCACAGGAGATTGGATACAGTTTTTTGACTTTGCTGTTTATCCATTATAAACATAAGAGTTTGCATCTACTAACTCCAAACTCCCAGTCTATCTCACCCCCTCTCCCTTTCCACTTGGCAACCACAAGTCTGTTCTCTATGCCCATGAGTCTCTTTCTGTTTTGTAGATATCTTTTAAAAATTTATTTAAAAACTGTATTGAAGTTGATTTCTAATGTTCTGTCAATTCCTGCTGTACAGTAAAGTGACTGAGTAATACATTCTTTTTGTCGCATTATCCTCCATCAAGTTCCATCACAAGTGACTAGATATGGTTTCCTGTGATATACAGCAGAATCTCATTTCTTATCCACTACAAATGCAATAGTTTGCATCGACTAACCCCAAATGCCCAGTCCATCCCATTCCTTCCCCCTCCTCTTGGCAACCACAAATCTGTTCTCTATGCCCATGAGTCTCCTTCTGTTTTATAGATAGGCTCATTTCCCCCCATATTTCAGATTCCACATATAAGTGATATAATTTGGTATTTGTCTTTCTCTTTCTGACTTACTTCACTTAGTATGAGACGCTCTACTTGCATCTACATTGCAAATGCAAATGCCATTATTTCATTCCTTTTTTATGGCTGAGTAATATTCCCTTGTACCACATCTTTTTAATCCATTCATCTTTCAATGTACATTTAGGTGGCTTCACATGGCTATTGTGAATAGCACTGCTATGAACATGCAGATGCATGTATTATCTTTTTGAATTATAGTTTTGTCCAGATATATGCCCAGGAGTGTGATTGCTGGAATCATATGGTAGTTCTCTATTTAGTTTTCTGAGGAACCTCCATGCTGTTTTCTCCAGTGGTTGTACCAATTTTCATTCCTACCAATACTGCAGGAGGGTTCCTTTTTCTCCACAACTTCTCCAGCATTTTCTATTTGTAAACTTATTAATAATGGCCATTCTGATATACATGAGGTGGTACCTCATTGTAGTTTTGATTTTCATTTCTCTAATAATTAATGTACATACACATATCTTCCTTCATTGATCCTCTCACATGCCCCCATATGGGTGCACATATGCACACACATACACAAACAAGTATACATATATACGGACACACACCTGAGCTTTCTATTTATACATGCAGGCACAATAATAAACCAGTATACAGGCCATGCAAGTTCCTGCTTGTACACATGTACATAAACATACACTAGCAATAATGCATATATATACATATATAGGTGTGCACATGAATATACACATACACATAACAGGGCTTCATATCAAGGTCTGTAAACTGATTTGGGCCATGAGATTACAGAGGAAATTTCAGTCTCAAATACAGGGTTTACCTAGCCCCTTTTCATTGTCTTTGGATGCAAACTACCAGGAATTACAAGTCCATCCCAAGGTATAACTTCAGTCATATCATTCTGCTTCTTAAAAAGAAATCATGCTTGTCTAGAAAATCAAATAAAAATTCTTCAAGCTGGCATTCAGATATACATCTTGGTTTGGCCCCAAAGCATCTATCTGGCCTTGGCTCTGGCAACTTTGGAGCATGTAGTGATAATCCAATTCTAATCGCTGTTCTTCATTTCTATTTTCTACACTTCAACTCTACCACACTGCTTAAGTTGCTCTTTTCCCACAGAATGCCCTTCCCTCCCTTTCTTATTGAAGAAATTATCCATCTTCTTCAAGATTATGTTCAAATGCCACCTCATTCAGGAAGCTCTCCTTGACCTACCCTTCCTCTTGTTACCCCTGACTCAAAACTGCAAATAAGCTTTCCCCTTTCTAACCTGCCACAACAGTTAATATGGACCATTCTTAGGGTCATTTTTCTATCTGAGTTCTGTGTAGATTTGCTTTATTTTTCTCCCTCACAGTACAAAAAGGTCATAAAGAGCACAGACCAGGATAGAAACTGGTCCATGAATTTCCTTCACATTCCAGTCTCTGGCATAGTGCCTAGGAGACCAGAAGTACTTGTCGAACATTGGAATCCATTTACTGAAACAAGCGTCTACTTACAGAAAGTCTCAGCTGATATGCTTCCCTCTTAATGATATTCACCATTGTCTCAGTGTTAGACATAGTTATGAGAGTGGTATGGATAAAGATAAAACATTTGGGATGGGAGCAAGTGAAGTGCCAGGTCAGCCATGTTAGACAGCAATACTACCATATTCTCCCTGAGGCTGGATAATGGCATGCATTAAGGTGCCTGGGGACCCACAGTCTGGGCACTGGCCTTTATCAAGCACAGGGGCCAATAGAAAGAACCAGGATAGGACAGGGGGCAATCAGGCCAAGAGTATTTCTTAGGTGGAGAAATCATAAACTGATAAGGGACTTAAAACAGCTAATATTCTCCTTGGTGAGTCCTTCCAGTGAGATGTAGTTCAAGGTGAGAAACAGGTATAATCAGTTCAGAAAATATGCCAATGCTGTCTTCATGGATGTGATAATTGGGGTCCTTTGAGTCTGATAGTATACCTTTAGGAACAACTGGGGATTTTGGAAGGCAGAAGGTTGGAGTTGTTTTCCAGGCATGAATTCCCTGAAGGTATCTGCAAGGCTTTAAATTCTCTTGCCTACCAACTTGCTTTCCAAGGTCACTCACTGGTAGGTAGCTAGTGGGATTTACTGAGGTGAGTTTGCAGACCTCCATCAGAAAGGTCTTAAAAGTCATGTTTTTTTTTGAAAATGACTACTTCTGTGTTTAGATGTTACTGTGTGGAGAGGCAGGAGAAAACTAAGGGTAGAGGGTAAGAATAAAGAAAGTAGGGGCTTAGATAGCAATGCTGACAAAGGGTCACATGGATCTGGTCACAGTGTAGGGATTTATGGGGGACAAGGAAGTCCTGTTGCCTCACAAATTCCATCTATCTCACACCTGAATATCAATCCTTGTTTCATACCTTGACCTCTGCAGACTCTTCATGGGAAATGCAAAACCTTAGAATGAATATGCCAAAGAAGTATATCTCTCAGGTTTCATATGAATGTTTTAAAATCTCTGTCACTAAAGAGAGAAGGAATGCATGTTAAGATTGAGAGCTGAAAGAAGGTAAGCTGTGGGATTGCGGCTGTTTTCTGGCTAAGAGTTCTCTCTTTGCATCTTATCACAAAAATCACCTGGAATCTCCTATTTCCGTTACTGACTCAGTGAAGCCCAGGCCCAAAGTTTAACAGTGGTTTAGTCTACTGTGTTTATATAAAGGAGGTTGGCAGCTAGTTTCTTTATCTACAGATAGCATTAGTTTGGGGTTGGTAGATGCAAACTGCTACATTGAGAATGGATAAGCAATAAGGTCCTACTGTACAGCACAGGGAACTAAACCCAATCTCTTGAGATAGAATATGATGGAAGATAGTATGAAAAAAAGAATGAATACACACACACACACACACACACACACACACACACACATATATATATATATATATATATATATATATATATATATATATGACTAGGTCATCATGCTCTACAGCTGAAACTGAGACAACACTGTAAATTAACTGTAATTAATAAAAAAGAACAAAAAATTAAAGAAGTAACCAGATTTGAGAGCCACTTAGGGAGATAATCTGTACTTACTTTCTATGAAGTCTGATGAAGTCAGTCTTGGAACATCACTGACTGGAATATAACCACTTACCAATATGGACAAGGCAGGCTCACCACACTTTCATTGCTATAGGAAACTCTCCCAGACTTCAGGCAATATTACAAAGCCACAGTCATCAAGACAGTGTGGTACTGGTACCAAAACTGACATACGTACCAATGGAACAGAATAGAGAACCCAGAAATAAGCCCTGACACCTATGGTCAATTAATCTTTTACAAAGGAGGAAAGAATGGAAAAAGGACAGTCTTTTCAGCAATTGCTCTTGGGAACACTGGAGAGCCACATGTACATCAATGAAACTGGAACACATTCACACCATGCACAAAAATAAACTCAAAACAGCTGAAAGACTTAAGATAAGACACCATGAAATGCGTAGAAGAGAACATAGGCAAACATTCTCTGATATCAACCTTACAAATATTATCTCAGGTCAGCCTCCCAACACAACAGAAATAGAAGCAAAAATAAACCAATGAGATATAATCAAACAGACAAGCTTTTACACAGCAAAGGAAACCATAAAAAAATACAACTTAAAGAATGGGAGAAAATAATTACAAATGATGCAACTGACAAGGGTTTAATTTCTAAAACATACAACTTATACTACTCCAGAGCAAAAAAATCAACAACCCAATTGAAAATGGGCAAAATAGCTGAATAGACATTTCTCCAAAGAAGATATAAAGATGGCAAACAAGCACATGAAAAAATGCTCAACCTCACTGATTATTTGAGAAATGCAAATCAAAAGTACAATGAGATACCACCTCACATCATTCAGAATGGCCATCATTAATATGTCCACAAATTACAAATACTGGATAGTGTGTGCAGAATAGTAAACCCTCCTACACTGTTCTTGGGAATGTAAATTGGTACTACCACTCAGAAAACTAAATATAGAACTACCATATGACCCAGCAATACCATTCTGGGGTATATATCTGGACACAACTTTCTTTAAAAACGATACATGCACCTGTATGTTCATTGCAGCACCGTTCACAATAGCCAAGACATGGAAACAACCTAAATGTCCATCAACAGATGAATTCATTAAGGAGATGTGGTATATATACACTGTGGACTATTACTCAGCCATAAAAAGGACAAAATAATGCCATTTGCAGCAATGTGGATGGAACTGGAGACTCTCCTACTAAGTGAAATAAGTCAGAAGAGAAAGACAAATACCATATGCTGTCACATATCTGGAATCTAATATATGGCACAAATAAACCTTTCCACATAAAAGAAACTCGTGTACTTGGAGAACAGAATTATGGTCGCCAAGGGGGAGGGGAGGAAGTGGGATGGTCTGGGAATCTGTGGTTAATAGATGCAAACTCTTACCTTTGAAATGGATAAGCCATGAGATCCTGCTGTATAGCACAGGGAACTATATCTAGTCACTTCTGATGGAGGATAATGTGAGGAAAAAGAATGTATATATGTATGTGTGACTGTGTCATTTTGCTGTGCAGTAGAAAATTGAAAGAACACTGTAAACCAGCTATAATGGAAAAAATAATAATCATGTTAAAAATATCAAATAGGAGTTCCTGTCATGGTTCGTGGTTAATGAATCCAAGTAGGAACCATGAGGTTGTGGGTTTGAGCCCTGGCCTTGCTCAGTGGGTTAAGGATCCAGCATTGCCATGAGCTGTGGTGTAGGTTGCAGATGTGGCTCGGATCCCATGTTGCTGTGGCTCTGGCATAGGCTGGCAGTTACAGCTCTGATTAGACCCCTAGCCTGGGAACCTCCATATGCTGCAGTGCAGCCCTAGAAAAGGCAAACAAACAAACAAAAAAATACCAAATAAAAATTGATTGTACAAAAAAAGTCAACACGTTTCAACTGAACAGACCAATCACTAGAAATTGATTATGTAATAAAAGTACTCTCTACAATCAAAAGTCCAGAACCACATGGCTTCACAGGTGAATGCTATGAAACATACAAAGAATTTAAAACCATCCTTCTTAAACTTTTCCAAAAGTTCGTAGAAGAAGGAACACTCCCAAAGACATTTAATGAAGCCATCATCATCTTCATAATACCAAAGCCAGAGAAAGATACTACCAAAAAAAATTATATGCAAATATCTATGATGAAAATAGATGCAAAAATCCTCAAAAAAATTTTGGCCAACTGAATCCAACAACATATAAAAAAGATCATATGCCATGACCAATTGGGATTCATCCCATGTTCTCAAAGATGGTTCAACATACACAAATCTGTCAATGTCATACCCCACATTAACAAAGGAAAAGTAAAAAACTATTGGTCATCTCAATAGGTTCAGGAAAACAATTTGATAAAATCCATCATCCATTCATAATGAAAACTCTTACCAAAGTGGATATAGAGAGAACATACCTTAGCATAATAAAAGCCATTTATGACATACCCACAGCCAATATAATACTCAAGGGAGAGAAGCTGAAATCTCTCCCGCTAAAAAAAGATTGTTTTAAAATGTAATTTGTGGGTTATGCCTTCCCATGGTTCAAAAATACGGTAAAGGGGAGTTTCCATCATGGCTCAATGGTAACGAACCCAATTAGTATCCATGAGGATGCGGGTTTGATCCTTTGTCTTGCTCAGTGGGTTAAAGGATCTGGAGTTGCTGTGAGCTGTGGTGAAGGATGCAGATGCTGCTTTAATCCTGCATTGCTGTGGCTGTGGTGTAAGCCAGAAGCTGCAGCTCTGATTTGACCCCTAGCCAGGGAACTTCCATATGCCACAGGTATGGCCCTAAAAGTGAAAAAAAATACAATAAATTATCCAGTTTTATAGTCTCTCATTCATGTCTGACCTCCATCCACCCACTGCTTTGGGTATCCTTGCAGAAGTGTTTTCTTCTACCTCCATGTTTTCACATGGTGGCATATGACAACCCATATTCTACACTTTGCTTTTTCTGCTGATACTGAGTTATTAAGCTCTAGTATGCTATAAAAGCTGACATTTGTTCTGATTTGTTGAGGGTACTCACTGACAGACAGGGGTGCATGCCACTCCCATCTTTTGTGTTTGAATTAGTCCCTTATACCTCACTGATCTTGCATTTTGGAGAGCTTTTTATATCAATAAAAAGAGTGCTTCCTTAAACTTAAAAAAAAAAACTAGATGCAACTAAGTAAGTGAAACAGGAAAAGGCAAATACCATATGATGTCACTTATATGTGGAATCTAAAATATGGCACAAATGGATCTATCAATGAACTGAAACAGACTCACAGATATAGAGAACATACATCTGGTTGTAAAAGTGGAGGGATGTAGGGGAGGGATGGATTGGGATTTTGGTGTTAAATATAGAACAGATAAACAACAAAGTCCTATTGTATAGCACAGGGAAAAATATTCAATATCCTGTGATAAACCATAACGGAAAAGAAAATAAAAATGTATATATTTGTATAACTGAGTCACTTTGCTGTACAGGAGAAATTAATAAAACATTGTAATCAACTATACTTCAATAAAATAAATTTAAACAAAATAAAAAAGAAAATAAATGGACTTTGGCTAGCATATATGGATTTGTGTCAGATTTGAGAATAAACGTCCAAAGAGTGAGGAACGTTAAACTCTGTAGGAGGCTGTGAAATCATATTTTCTAGAGAGCTTTTTCTTAAAAGGCCAACACCCATTTCTCTTCTCTTACATAGAAAATCCAGGGGTAAACTCAAGGTGAGTAAGGGATTTCAAAGACTTTTCTGGCTTTGTTGTTGAAGATTCTATGAGACTTCTTGGATTAAAGAAGTAATGGACCACTAAGAAACCTGCACTGGAGTATAGTTGGCCTGGATAATCCCACTCTGGGACCAACTTGAGTGAAGGACTGAGGCAGGGAAAGGGAAAAGAGGAAACATCTTACCAGTTCAGAGATGAAAACTAGCACTCCTTGGTTTCTGGGGAACTAGGGAGAGAAACTTAAAAAAAGCTGAAAAAACAAAATAAAATACACACATATCAGAATGGCTGTTTTTAAGGGGGAAGGTGAGGAGTCTTGAGTGACTCATCCCTTTTAAGCTCCTTCCTTCCTTATTAAAATTTATTTATTTTTTCACTGTACAGATGGGGACGAAGTTACACATACATGTATACATAGTTTTTCGTCCCATTGTTGTGTTGTAAGGGTCTAGACATAGTTCTCAATGCTACACAGCAGGATCTCATTGTAAATCCATTCCAAGAGCAATAGTTTGCATCCATTAACTCTAAGCTCCTGATCCCTCCCATTCCCTCCCTCTCCCCCCAGGCAGCCACAAATCTATTCTCCAAGTTTATGATTTCCTTTTCTGTGGAAAGTTTCATTTATGCTGTAAATTAGATTCCAGATATGTGATATCATATAGTATCTGTCTTTCACTTTCTGACTTTGAAATTTCAGTCAGTATGAGAGTCTCTAGTTCCATCTATGTTGCTGCAAATGACATTATTTTGTTCTTTTTTATGGCTGAGTAGTATTCCATTGTGTATATATACCACTTCTCCTAAACCAATCATCTATTGATGGACATTAGGGTTGTTTCCATGTCTTGGCTATGGTGAATAGTGCTGCGATGAACATGCAGGTGCATGTGTCTTCTTCAAAGAAACATTTGTCTGGATATATATCCAAGAATGGGATTGCTGGGTCGTATGGAAGTTCCTTTTTTTTCCAAAGTGTTATCTGTTTATTTACTCTCACTAATATAGCAGAGTAGCAGAGACATGGAAAAATCAAAGATGTAGATAATTATTTTTCTTTTTATTTATTTATTTTTAAAAATTATTCAAATGAATTTATCACCTCTGTAGTTGTATAATGATCATAACAATCTGATTTCACAGGATTTCCATCCCACAACCCAAGCACATCCCCACACCCCCCCAAAACTGTCTCCTCCAGAGACCATAAGTTTTTCAATGTCTGTGAGTCAGCATCTGTTCTGCAAAGAAGTTCAGTCTGTCCTTTTGTCAGATTCCACATGTCAGTGAAAGCATTTGATGTGGGTGTCTCATTGTATGGCTGACTTCACTTAGCATGGTAATTTCTAGGTCCATCCATGTTGCTAAAAGTGCTGGTATTTCGTGCCTTTTAATGGCCGAGTCATATTCCATTGTGTATATGTACCACCTCTTCTTGATCCACTCCTCTGTCGATGGACATTTAGGTTGTTTCCATGTCTTGGCCATTGCAAATAGTGCTGCAGTGAACATCGGAGTACATGCGTCTTTGCGAGTCGTGGTTTTCCCTGGATAGACGCCCAGGAGTGGGATGGCTGGGTCAAATGGGAGTTCTATTTGTAGTTTTCTGAGGCATCTCCATACTGTTTTCCACAGTGGTTGCACCAATTGACATTCCCACCGACAGTGTACTAGTGTTCCTTTTTCTCCACACCCTCTCCAGCACTTCTTGTTTGTAGACTTTTGGATGATGGCCATTCTGGCTGGTGTAAAGTGGTACCTCATGGTGGTTTTGCTTTGCATTTCTCTAACAATGACTGATGTTGAACATCTTTTCATGTGATTTTGGCCATCTGTATGTCTTCTTTGGAGAATTGTCTGTTTAGATCTTCTGCCCATTTTTTGATGGGGTTGTTTCTTGTTTTTTGGTATGGAGCTACGGAAGGTGTTTATCAATTTTGGAGATTAATCCCTTGTCCATTGATTCATTTGCAAATATTTTCTCCCATTCTGTGGGTTGTCTTTTTGTTTTGTTTAGGGTTTCCTTTGCTGTGCGGAAACTTTTCAGTTTGATTAGGTCCCATTTGGTTATTTTTGTCTTTATTGTCGATACTCTAAGAGATGGATCTGAGATGTTGCTGTCATTTAGTCAGAGAGTGTTTGGCCTATGTTTTCCTCTAAGAGTTTTATAGTGTCTGGTCTTACACCTAGGTCTTTAATCCATTTTGAGTATATTTTTGTGTATGGTGTTAGGGAGTGTTCTAATTTCATTCTTTTCCATGTGGCTGTCCAGTTTTCCCAGCACCACTTATTGAACAAGCTGTCCTTTCTCCATTGTATACTTTTGCCTCCTCTGTCATAGATGAGTTGGCTGTAGGCGCGTGGGTTGAATTCTGGGCTTTCTATCCTGTTCCACTGATCTAGAGTTCTGTCTTTGTGCCAGTACCATATGGTTTTGATGATTGTTGCTTTGTAGTATAGTCTGAAGTCTGGAAGCCTGATGCCTCCAGCTCCATTTTTCTTTTTCCGGATGTCTTTGGCTGTTCCGGGTCTTTTGCACTTCCAAACAAACTCGAAAAGATTTTGTTTTAGTTCAGTGAAAAATGTCCGTGGTAATTTGATAGGGATTGCACTGAATCTGTAGATTGCCTTAGGTAGTATAGTCATTTTGATAATATTAACTCTTCAAATCCAAGAGCATGGTATGTCTTTCCATCTATTTGTGTCATCTTTGATGTCTTTCATCAGTGTCTTATAGTTTTCAGAGTACAGGTCCTTTGTCTCTTTAGGTAGGTTTCCTCCTAGGTATTTTATTCTTTTGGATGTGATGGTAAACGGGATTACTTCCCCAATTTCTCTGTCTGATCTTTCATTGTTAGTGTATAGAAATACTGTTGATTTTGGTGTATTAATTTTGTATCCTGTGATTTTGCCAAATTCATGGATGAGCTCTACAGTTCTCTGGTAGAGTCTTTAGGATTCTCTATGTATAGTATCATGTCGTCTGCAAATAGTGATAGTTAGACTTCTTCCTTTCCAATTTGGATTCATTTTATTTCTTTTACTTCTCTGCTTGCTGTGGCTAGGACTTCCAAAACTTTGTTGAAGAGTAGTGATGAGAGAGGACATCCTTGTCTTGTTCCTGATCTCAGCAGGAATTCTTTCAGCTTTTCACCATTGAGAATGTTTGCTGTGGGTTTGTCATATATGGCCTTTATCATGTTGAGGTAGGTTCCCGTTATGCCCACTTTCTGAAGGGTTTTTATCTGAAATGGGTGTTGGATTTTGTCAAAGGCTTTTTCTGCATCTATTGAGAGGATCATAGGGTTTTTATTCTTCAGTTTGTTAATGTGGTGTATCACACTGATGGATTGCAGATATTGAAGAACCCTTGCATTCCTGGGATAAATCCCACTTGATCATTGTGTACAATTCTTTTGATGTATTGTTGGATGCGGTTTGCTAGTATGTTGTTGAGGATATTTGCATTGATGTTCATCAGCGGGATTGGCCTGTATTTTCTTTTTTTGTGGTATCTTTGTCTGGTTTTGGTGTGAGGGTGATGGTGGCCTCACAGAATGAGTTTGGGAGTATCCCTTCCTCTGCAGTTTTTTTGAAAAAGGTTCAGAAGGAGAGGTGTTAGCTCTTCTCTAAATGTTTGATAGAATTTGCCTGTGAAGCCATCTGGTCCTGGACTTTTGTTTGTTGGAAGTTTTTAAATCACAGTTTCAATCTCAGTTCTTGTGATTGGTCCATTTGTCTTTTCTATTTCATCTTGGTTTAGTCTTGGAAGATTGTACTTTTCTAAGAATGTGTCCATTTCTTCTAGGTTTTCCATTTTATTGGCGTATAGTTGCATATAGTAGTCTCTCATGAGACTTTGTATTTCTGTGATGTCCGTTGTTACTTCTCCTTTTTCATTTTTAATTTTATTGATTTGAGTCCTCTTTCTTTTTGTCTTGATAAGTCTGGCTAAGGGTTTATCAGTTTTGTTGCTCTTTTCAAAGAACCAGCTTTTCGTTTCATTGATCTTTTCTATGGTTTTCTTTGTTTCTATTTCATTGATTTCTGCTCTGATCTTTATGATTTCTTTCCTTCTACTAACTTTAGGTCTTGTCTGTTCTTCTCTCTCAAGCTGCTTTAGATGTAAAGTTAGCTTGTTTATTTGAGCTTTTTCTTGTTTCCTGAGGTGGGCTTGTATTGCTCTAAACTTTCCTCTTAGAATGGCTTTTGCTGCATCCCATAGCTTTTGGAATGTCATATCTTTGTTGTCATTTGCTGCTAGGTATTTTTTAATTTCCTCTTTGATATCTTCAGTGATCCATTGGTTGTTTAGTAGCATGTTGTTCAGTCTCCACGTGTTTGTGTTTTTTGCAGTTTTTTTCTTGTTATTGATTTCCACTCGTATAGCACTGTGGTTGGCAAAGATGCTTGATAAGATTTCAATTTTCCTAACGTTACCGGGGTTGGATTTGTATCCTAGGATGTGGTCAATCTTAGAGAATGTTCCATGTGCACTTGAGAAGAATGTGTATTCTGTTGCTTTTAGATGGAATGTCCTATAAATATCTATTAAGTCCATCTGGTTTAATGCATCATTCAGGGCCTGTGTTTCCTTATTGATTTTGTGTCTGGTTGATCTGTCCATTGCTGTAAGTGGGGTGTTCAAGTCCCCCACTATGATTGGGTTAGTGTCGATTTGTCCTTTTAAGTTTGTTAGCAGCTGCCTCATATATTGTGGTGAAGCTATGTTGGGTGCGTAGGTATGTAAAATTGTTATATCTTCTTCTTGGATTGGTCCTTTGGTCATTAGGTAGTGACCTTCTTTGTCCCTTAAAATATTCTTCATTTTAAACTGCAAACCAAAAATCTACAATTGATACACAAATGAAGTATAATCACCTCAAATACAACACTCAAGATAGTTATCAAACCAGAAGATGAGAGAATAAGAGACAAAGGAAAGAAAAAAGAGCAACAAATACAAATCCAAAGCAATTAACAAGATGGCAATAAGAACATGCATATCAATAATTACCTTAAATGATAATGTACTAAACGCCTCAACCAAAAGACATAGACTGGCTGAATGGATAGAAAGGTAAGACCCATATATGCTGTCTTCAAGAGACCCACTTCATTTCTAGGGACATATACAAATTGAAAGTGAGACGATGGAAGAAAATATTCCATACAAATGGAGATCAAAAGAAAGCTAGAGTCACAACAGTCATATAAGACAAAATAGACTTTAAAATGAAGAAATAGACTTTTAAGTCAGGTGATCTATTTGCTTCCAGAACTTGGAATTTTAACTAGCAAAGCCTAAGGGTGCAATAAATAAGAAAAAAATGTTGAAAACTCTGTGGTAAAATGATAAAAAGTAGAAAAGAAATGCTATTATAAACACTAAGTGGGTAGTTACCTACAGTGGAGAAGGATCTGATGAAAACAGGGCGGGATATATGAAGGGAACCCATCCCTGAGTTGTGGCATTATTCTATTTCTTGATCTACTAGTGGTTACAGTGTTTTACTTCATAATAATTAATTACTACATGTTACTTTTGAGTTTTATGTTCTTTTATGTGTTATAATTTAATTTTTAATTTAAAAATCTCCTATGAATAGTACTACTTCCAACATCCATTTTCTTGTCATGCTTCTTGCTTATTGTCCTGAAGGCCAATTTTTGGTCTCCTTAGGCCTGGGGTCAGCTTCTGAGGTAAACCTCAGAGCAAGAAGATGTCTAGAATGGTTTTGTTCCCTCAGAGACATCTAGTACAAGTCCCTGGGCCAGTCAAAGATAAGAGTTGAGTAGTAGCTTGTCTTCCAGCAAACTACTTCCTCAGTCAAGCAGCAGGATCAGTCACTGACGACAGGGGCCACCACAGGAGTGGGGCTCTTTGGAAGAGAAAGTGATCATGGGAATTTCTGAGGGCTACAGCTACACTTTCTGAGCCATGGAATAATTCTTGGGTGACTGGAAACTCTCTGTTTAATGGGAGAGTGTAGCACCAAGGAAGTATTTTGATTTTTCTTCACTCTCTTCATCACACTCTTCCACAAAAGCATTTGACCTTCACCCAGTTTATACCCTGTTCAACAAACAAAATGCCTTAGAAGCATGGAATAGCAGAGATAGAAGGAATCTTTAATTTTGACTATGTTTCTTATTTTAAAAGAAAAAATCATTTATTTAAGCAAAGTTATGTGAGGAAACCCAATATAGTAAATGTGGAAAACATACCTTCTTGTTTATTTTCCCATTATGGCCTCCACATTCTCAGAAGACCCTCCTGGGAACAACAAAATATATTTTGAAATCCATTGTTCTAATACATCCCTCACCTCCTAATGTCACATAGGGAAATATACCTGGAGAGTGGAAGGAACTTGCCTGAGATCACACAGGATATCAATGGCAGAACTGAGACTAGAACCAAGAGTAGCATTGGGAGTACCACCACCCCCTTCCCAGAAGAAGGAAACTATGGCAATTCCTAGAAACACAATAGAACAGCAATATATTTTTAAGAAATATGTACTGTTAAAAATAATAAGTGATTCTACTTGACCCTGAAAATATAGAAGAACTGTAAATTTTTCAAAATGATGAAAGGGATTATACTTAACCAGTGAGATGAAAAAAACAAACAACTGAAAACTATAAAACATTGATAGGATTCCCCGTTGTGGCGTAGTGGTTAACAAATCCGACTAGGAACCATGAGGTTGTGGGTTCGGTCCCTGCCCTTGCTCAGTGGGTTAAGGATCCGACATTGCCATGAGCTGTGGTGTAGCTTGCAGACGCAGCTCGGATCCTGCATTGCTGTGGCTCTGGCGTAGGCCGGTGGCTACAGCTCCGATTCGACCCCTAGCCTGGGAACCTCCATATGCCGTGGGAGCAGCCCAAAGAAATAGCAAAAAGACAAAAAAAAAGCATTGATAAAAGAAAGCAAAGAAGACACAAATAAATGGAAAGAATCCCACATTCATTGATTAGAAATTTCTACATGATTTTAATTTTTTTCCATTATAGTTAGTTTACAGTGGTCTGTCAATTTTTTATTGTACAGCAAAGTGACCCAGTCACATACACATATATGGATTCTTTTTCTCACCTTATCCTCCTCATGCTCCATAGCAAGTGACCAGATATAGTTCCAGTTGATTAGAAAAGTTAATATTAAGATATAAGCATTACTGAAAGCAATCTACAGATTCAATGTAATCCTTATCAAAATCCCAAAAATTTTTTTAAGAAATAGAAAGTCCTTAAAAAATTCACATATAATCTCAAGGGACCCAAAATAGCTAAAACAATATTGAAAAAGAAAAACAAAATTTGTGAATAGTGCTGCAATGAACTTGCAGATGCATGTATATTTTTAAGTAAAGTTTTGTCCAGATATATATGTGTAACTGGGTCATTAAAAAAAAAAGTTGTATTGGGGAAATAACAATAAAAAAATTTAAAAAAGAAAAACAAAATTTGAGGATTCACACTTAGCAATTTCAAAACTTAGAACAAAGTTACAGTAGTCAAACAATGTGGGACCGATATAATGTAATGTTATAAAGATAGATACTGCTATAAAGAGAGTATAGAAGTTAACCTATGTATTGTCAATCATGGGCTTTTGATAAGGCTGCCAAGAACATTCAATGGTGAAAAAATGTTTTAACAAGTTGTGCTGATATCCACATGCAAAAAATGAAACTGCAATTCAACAACAAAACAAACTGATTAAAAATGGACAAAAATAGGAGTTCCCATCATGGCACAGAGGAAACGAATCCAACTAGGAACCATGAGGTTGCAGGTTCAATCCCTGGCCCTTGCTCAGTGGGTTAAGATCCAGCAATGCCGTGAGCTGTGGTGTAGATCTCAAACGTGGATTAGATCTGATGTTGCTGTGGCTGTGGCCAGCAGCTATAGCTCCGATTAGACCCCTAGACTGGGAACCTCCATATGCCATGGGTGTGGCCCTTAATAAAAAAAAAAGAAAAGAAAAAAATGGAAAAAAATAAACCAATGTGACCTAGTTAAACTCAAAAGCTTTTGCACAGCAAAGGAAACAATTAAAAAAAGAGAGAGAAAAAAAACCACACAGAAAGAGAGAAAATCTTTGCAAATGACAAGGGTCTAACCATGAAAATATGCAAACAACTCATAAAACTCAACAACAAATAAATGGGCAGAAGAATTAAATAGACATTTCTCTGACAAAGACATATGGATGGCCAATAGGCACATGAAAAGATGTTCAATGTCACAAGTTATTAGAAAAATGCAAATCAAAACTACAATGAAATACAATCTCACACAGATAAGAATAGCCATCATTAATAAGTCTACACTTAGACTAAATAATTAATACTAGAGAGGGTGTGGAGAAAAGGGAACCATCCTAAATTATTAGTGGGAATGTAAATTGGTACAACCACTGTGGAAAACAGTACAGAGGTTCCTCAGAAAACTAAATATAGAACTAACGTATGATCCAGCAATCCCACCTCTGGGCATATATCTGGACAGAACTATAATTCAAAAAGGTACATGCACCCATATATTCACAATAGCCAAGACATGGAAAACATCTAAATGTCCAATGACAGATGAATGTATTAAGAAGTTGTGGTTCATATATGCAAATGAATACTACTTGGCCATAAAAAGAACCAAGTAAAGTCATGTGTAGCAATATGGATACAACTACAGATTCTCATACTATGTGAAGTTAAATCAGGAAGAGAAAGACAAATCCTGTATGATATCACTTATATGTGGAACCTGAAATATGGGACAAATGAACCTATATACAAAACAGAAACAGGTCCCAGATATAGAGAACAGACTTGTGTTTGAAAAGGGGGTTGGGAGAGGAAGTGGAATGGATGGGGAATATGGGGTTCATAGATGCAAACTATTACATTTAGAATGTATAAGCAATGGGGTCCTACTGTATAGCACAAAGAACTATATCCAGTCTCTTTGGATGGAGCATGATAGAAGATAATATGAGAAAAAGAATGTGTATATATGCATGACTGAGTCACCACGCTCTATAACAGAAATTGTCACAACACTCTAAATCAACTACAATTTTAAAAAAATCAAAAAATTAAAAACCATAAAACTGACAAAGGACTTGAATAAACATTTCTCCAAAGAAGATATGTAAATAGCCAATAAACACATGAAAATGTGCTCAACATCACTAATCATTAGGGAATGCAAATCAAAATCATAATGATATATATACCTTTTCATACCCATTAGTTGTGATTCTTTTCTTTTCTTTTTAGGTCCACACCTGCAGGATATGCAAGTTCCCAGGCTGGGGATCGAATCCAAGCTGCAGCTGCCAGCCTACACCAAAGGCACAGCAACACAGGATCTGAGACATGTCTGCGACCTACACCACAGCTCAGAGCAAGGCAGGATCCTTTACCCACTGAGCAGGTTAAAGATCAAACCCACATCCTCATGGATACTAGTCAGGTTTGTAATGTGCCCAGACACAATGGGAACTCCTCAGTGTGATTATTTTAAAAAATCAGAATATCAGGAGTGTTGATGATGATGTGAAGAAATTGGAACTCTTATGTATTGCTGGTGGGAATGCGGAATTTTGCACCTTCTGTGGAAAACAGTATGGTAATTCTTCAAAAAAAGTTAACATAGAATTATCATACTATCCAGCAATTCCATTTCTGGATGTATACCCAGAGGAAAAGAAAGCAGAGAGTCCCACAGATATTTATACACCATTGTTCATAGTAGTATTATTTGCCATAGCTAAAAGGTGAAAGCAACTCAGCTGTCCATCAAAGGATGAATTAATGAACAGAATGTGGTACATAAATATAATTTAATATGATTTAACCATAAAAAAGAATGAAATTCTGACAAATGGCACAAGAAGGGCGAACTCTGAAGACATTATGTTTAGTGAAATAAATCAGTCACAAAAGAAAAATTATTTCATACTTTCACTGATATGAGGTATCTAGAGGAGTCAAATTTATGGAGATAGAAAGATGAATAATGGTTGTCAGGGCTTGGGAGAGAGAATAATGGGGAGTTATTATTTAATGGGTATAGAGTTTCAGTTTGGGATGGTAAAAAAATTCTGGAGATAGATGGTGGTGGTAATTTTGTAGTAATGTAGATGTACTTAACACCACTGAGCTATACACTAAAAAAATGGTTAAAATGGTAAATTTTATGTTCTTTTTTATTTTACCAAAGATTACAAAAGAGAGGTAAGTACTTTAGGGAAGGGGAGAAGTCACCAGAGTCTCAAGTTTTGAAGAAACAAACCCATTCTGGAAAACTGAAACAAATCATGGCAATGGAGAGTAGTACAGGTGGCCCACCTCAATATTTTAGCTCTGTTTATTTAGTTATTTTAGTTTATCATTGGAACCTATTGCTCTCTCTTGCCTCCCTCAGTGGTTTTCATGCTGTGCTCATCAGAACCTGAAGATTTTCATGGAGGTCTCACAATCAATAAAAGAGTAAAACTTTAAGTAGTTTAAAGAATCCATTTATTTATTTTGGTTGTGTTATCTATTACAGTTTGGTTAAGTGTTCATTAAAAAAATACAAGTAGATCAGTGCTAAAAATTTGGAAACCAAAACCAATGCCTATCACCACATGATCCACATCATAATGTCATTTCATAAACTTGTTTTGTGGGAGCTATAAATGCCCTCAGACATATTTTAATTTTTACAACTCAGTTTTAATTAAATGATATAAGACATGAATAAGGCCTGTTACATTGAAGGTATTCAGGAAATGTTTAGGAAATTGCTGAATAATGATTTATTTCATTTTCTTTAATGAGTGTTCTTCCTCAAATAGATCTCAAGCTAGCTGAAAAGAGAGGATAAGGCCATTTAAAATATATTGTAAAATATATGAGATATAAATGTTATTTTTAAAACAAAGTATTTTACCCCAAGTTGCAGTCAATGAATACGCCTATAATAAATATTGTGTATACTGCATTCTTTCATTATTTCAATTAGGGAATTTTTATGGAACACCTACTCTGCTATGTGCACTGTCCTATGTGCTGAGCATGTAAGGCAGATAATCCTTGCCCTCAGGTAGCTTTTGCCATTTGAGGGAAGTATATAAGAAATAAGATCATGATTGTTTATTATTATATATACTAAGTTAGGAGATAGGAGGAAAGCACAGGGTATAAGAACCCAAAGAAATGTTATGCTAATTATGACTTCCTAGAGAAAGTGTTGGTTAAGCTGAAACCAGAGGACAGGAAGAATTAGCTGGGTGTTGGGTGAGGAGATGTTTTGGGTGGAAGTAATTGAAAAATATCCAAGGCAAAATAAACACATTCAGAGACCCAGAGGTAAATGAAGTTGATATGCTTATGGCACAGTTCAATATGAATGACACCAAGGTAAGAGAATATTTTGAGAAGGGAGAGAATAACATGTTAATTGCTGAAGAAATATCAAATAATGTTATTGAAAGGTCTCCACTGAATTCAGAAAAAATTAAGTCCTTGATCACCTTGGTGACAGCAGTTGTAGTAGCATATTAGGAGCAGAAGCCTGAGTAGAATGGATTGAGAAGTGAATGGCAGATAATGTGAAAACAAGAAGTGTAGAGGCCTCCTTTGGGAAGTTTGCTTTGGAAGAATATATGAGGTGGTAGCTGAAGAGAGACATGAAATTAAGGCATTTTTTAAAAGATATTAGAGACTTGAGTATATTCAGAGGCTGGAAGAAAAAGATTTGGTAGGGGAAGGGTTGGAAATGCAGACAAAAGGAAGAGGGCATGATTGCTGGAGGGAAGTTTATGAGAAGGTGTGAGGAATTAAGTTCTAGATACCATGTGGAAAGTTCAACCCTAGATGGAAAGAAAGGCTCATTTTCCATGGTGATCAGGAAGTTGGGGAGACAATATAAGTATTCATGGAGTTGTAGGAATGTTTAGTAGCAGAACATTTTCATCTGATAGTTACTATTTCTTTTATGAGATAGGAAGAAAGGTCATATGTTGGGGGTAGGAAGAGAAGTAGGTTTACCAGTTTAAGGGAAATGAAGAAGTTTTTAAACAGAGGTTGTGACCATTTAAATTTAAGACATACAAAGCATCAGACAGAATGGCAAGTAAATTAGAAAAATAAATAATTGTACTTTGAGAGTTAAACATACTCCTCTCAGAAACTTCTAAATTAAGCAGACCAAAATATAATGCAAATCATATATCTGATAAAGAATATTCATATCCAGAATATATAAGGAGAACTTATAAATCAAGAATAAAAAGACAAATATCCCAGGCAAAAATGGACAATGGATTTGAATATATATATATATATATCCAATAGGCACTTATAAAAATCCTCAACATCTCAATATAATTAACTGCCAGGGAAATGATAATCAGTAGTACAGGAATTTCCCAGTGACTCAGCAAGTTAAGGATCCAGCATTGTCACTGCTGTGGTGTGGTTTGATCCCTGGTCTGGAAATTTCTGCATGCTGTGGGTGCAGCCAAAAAAACAAACCGAAGTACAGTTACAATAAAAAACAATAACAACTGTTGGCAAGGATGTTGAGAAACTGGAACTCTCACACACTGCTGGTAGAAATATAGAATGGTGTAGCCACTTTGTAAAACAGCCTAGCAGTTTTGTGAAAAAGTTAATGTACCATATGCCTCATCAATTCCACCCCTAGATATATACCTAAGAGAAATGAAAACATATATTCACACAAAAATTTTACATGAACGTTCATAACAGCCCCAAAGGAGAAACAACCCAAATGCCTATCAGCTGATCAATCAATAAATAAAATGTGATATATCCATATAGGACTATTATTTGGCCATAAAAAAAGAATGAAGTACTGCCTATGCTACAACATTGATGAACCTTATGGTGAATGAAAGATGTTTGTCATAAAAGATTCCATTTATATAAAATGTCCAAAATAGGTAAATCTATAGAGACAGAAAGTAGATTAGTGGTTGCCTAAGATTGAGGGGAATGGGAGAAATGTGAAATGACGGCTAATGTGCATGAGATTTCTTCTATGGTGATGAAAGTATTTTAAAATTCAGTAGTGGTATGATGTATATACAAATCTGAATATATTACAAACTACTGAATTTTACACTTTAAAATAGTGGATTTTAAGGTATACTCGTTAATTGTATGGTTTGTGTGTTAATTATATATTAATAAAGCTGTTCTAAAAGTAAATAAATAAGAATCAGAGCTATTAAGGCATGAACTGTGTGATTATTAAGCTTATATTCTACATCCTACAAATAAAGAATACACTTTGTTTTTGAGCACACCTAGACTATTGATTAAAAACACACAACTTATTAAGCTATAAAATGATCCTCAATATATTTGAATGAATCAATAAAATGTAACATATATGCTGTCAATATGCAATCAAATTTTTAAAATTACGAAAAATTACAAGAAAATCTCATGTGTATGGAAACGGTTCAAAAGTAAATTAAAATGATATTTAGAATTGAATAAAAACAACAGCCAACAAAACTACATTTATTGGCAAAACTTTTGCCAGACCTAGGAATATCCATTCCTAGCACCATGGGACAAACTGGTCAAGAAATGCCTCCCAAAACTATGGTTGAATTTATGACCATGAGGAAACATTGTGAACTGAAGTTTGGCACTTGCCATCAGCCTCTACATGAGCCAAAACATGAGCCACTGCAGCTGCCGACCCGCAGCATCCCCTGAGCAGAACTCAGCATGGAGATCAGAAGTGAGGCACTCTGTGCTCTGGAAAAACTGAAAGAACAGGGTTTTAGTTAGATTTCAGGTAAGGATTTTTATATACCCAAATTCTTGCATCTTCTCATATCTAGACAAACTAAAATCATTAATAGTGGCGTCTGCATTGGCCATTAGAGTAGTTGTGGTTCAGATATCCAAGGAAATACTAGGAAATATTATGGAAGTAATTTTAGGCAAGTCTTTGTATTGCTAAGAGGTTTAAGGTTTATGTGCCTTGTCAAAGTAACATCAGCTGGCAGCTGCAACATTACATTTTTAAGGTATTCATTCTCTTATAACAGGCGACAACATGTATAAGGAACAATAGCTCCTGTTATTTATGACTTAATACCATATCAAACATTAAAACCCATTTAAATAAAACTACACTCCTCCTTCAACAGTACCGGTATCAACCTAAATTCCAAACCTCTGTTTAGTCTTATTTTTCTTTCCTTCCCAATCTCTATAGTAGGAACCTACCATGTCCAGCCACCAAGCACTCATAGCCCCTATCCAGCAGGAATTTGATACAGAAGAGAAGATCTTTGCCCCTATCCCATATAAAAAAAGGCTGGAAAAATAGGTTCCAAGGAGAATGGAGACAGATTCCCATCCACTGAATGTGACTGTTCAACTTGGAGATCTGCTGTGGACATGGTCTGCAGAATTGGATTGATCCATAGAAACCAGATGAATGCTCTTCAATCAAAATTTACTAGAACTATTCTTATGTAACAAATAAATAAAAAAGAGGGAGATGTTGGAGACCATTGAAACTGCTGAATGATGCAGTAAACAAATTTGGTGCACATTCAAAAGAACAACCACTAAGAGATAGCTTTATCATTAACTGCACCTGATTTTGCTCATTAAGCTATGTCATCTTCCCTAATAAAAGGCATGTGGGCTAAAACCTAGGCACTTTTGTTCTGTGGAACAGAGTGCCTCCTAGTCCCCCAATTTCTAGATGTAAAAAAAAAACAAAAAATAAAAAAACCCAACAAAACTACATTTAAAGATTTGTGGGACACAAATAAAATATTAGTAAGTTATAGCTTTAAATACATTTCTCAGGAAATAAGAAAAGTTAAAAACAAAATCCCTTATTACAGTTTACATTTGTATTTCTTAGAATGGCAATGACAGTGGAATATATGTTGTTTTAAAAATAAGTTATCTTCAAATAAAAGCTGAACTATGATAACTTTTCTTTTTAGTTATCAATATACTAAATTTATTATATTATCACCTTAATCTGAAGTTTTTAAAGAATGCTACATGGGATTTCTTTAAAATTTATATCATTGAAAAAAAAATCTGAAACAATGACTGCCCTAGATGACCTAATCTTTCTACACAAGAAATTGCCTCCCCCAAAAAAGGAACAGACAAAACCCAGTAAATATGCAAAACAATAGATACAAGTAGAGAGAAAAGAAACAGAGTAAAATACAATTTAAAAATAAAGAAAATCAACAAAATCAAAACTTTGTGCTTTGATAAATTTTTTATTTTTCTTTTCTTTTCTATTTTTTTAGGGCCACACCTGCAGCATATGGAAGTTTCCAGGCTAGAGGTCAAATAAAAGCTGCAGCTGCTGGTCTACACCATGGGGGATTCAATCCACTTCTGCACAGCAGCTTGTTGCAACGCTGGATCCTTAACCCACTGAGTGAGGCCAGGAATTGAACCCTTATCCTCATGGATCCTAGTCAGGTTCTTATCCCACTGAGCCACAACAGGAACTCCCAAAAAATCATTTTGAAGATAGTACCTTTAACATGACTGATCCAGGAAAAAAAAAGATAAATGCAAATAAAGAAAATACAAAGAAAAAGGGGATAACTACTGAAAATATTAGAAATTGAAAAAGATTCATTATGAACAGTGTGCTGGTAAATTCAAAAATATGGATACATTTTTAGTAAAATATAACATGCCACAAATGATGAAGAAAATATATAAAAAAATTAGACCAATAATATTAAAGATATTGAAATGGGTAGTCAAGTATCTTCCTCCACACCTGCTGCCACCCCAACCACCTACAGTATTAGGATACTGTAGAGTTCTTGACAGTTAGAGGTACAGTCCAATAACGTTTAAGAAGCAGTTAATTCCAATCATACACAGATTGTTACAGAAAAAAGAAAGAGTTGAAGCTTCCAAGATCTCTTACAAGGATCCAGTGATTTTGATTTTTTTTTATTTTCCCACTGTACAGCAATGGGATCAAGTTATCCTTACATGTATACATTACAATTACATTTTTCCCCCAGCCTTTCTTCTGTTGCAACATGAGTATCTAGACAAAGTTCTCAATGCTGCTCAGCAGGATCTCCTTGGAAATCTATTCTAAGTTATGTCTGATAAGCCCAAGCTCCCCATCCCTCCCACTCCCTCCCTCTCCCATCAGGCAGCCACAAGTCTTTTCTCCAAGGCCATGATTTTCTTTTCTGTGGAGATGTTCATTTGTGCTGGATATTAGATTCCAGTTATAAGTGATATCATATGGTATTTGTCTTTGTCTTTCTGGCTCATTTCACTCAGGATGAGAGTCTCTAGTTCCATCCATGTTGCTGCAAATGGCATTATGTCGTTCTTTTTTATGGCTGAGTAGTATTCCATTGTGTATCTATACCACCTCTTCCGAATCCAATCATCTGTTGATGGATATTGGGGTTGTTTCCATGTCCTGGCTATTGTGAATAGTTCTACAATGAACATGTGGGTGCATGTGTCTCTTTTAAGTAGAGTCTTGTCCGGATAGATGCCCAAGAGTGGGATTGCAGGGTCATATGGAAGTTCTACGTATAGATTTCTAAGGTATCTCCAAACTGTTCCCCATAGTGGCTGTACCAGTTTATATTCCCACCAGCAGTGCAGGAGGCTTCCCTTTTCTCCACAGCCCCTCCAGCACTTGTTATTTGTGGATTTATTAATGATAGCCATTCTGACTGGTGTGAGGTGGTATCTCATGGAAGTTCTGATGTGCATTTCTCTTATACTCAGCAATGTTGAACATTTTTTCATGTGTTTGCTGGCCATCTGTATATCTTCCTTGGAGAAATGTCTATTCAGGTCTTTTGCCCATTTTTCCATTGATTGATTGGCTTTTTTGCTGTTGGGTTGTATACGTTATTTATATATTCTTGCTGTTGGGTTGTATACGTTGTTTATATATTCTAGGCTTATATATAAGCCCTTGTCGGTTGCATCATTTGAAACTATTTTCTCCCATTCTGTAAGTTGTCTTTTTGTTTTCTTTTGGGTTTCCTTTGCTGTGCAAAAGCTTTTCAGTTTGATGAGGTCCCATGGGTTTATTTTTGCTCTAATTTCTATTGCTTTGGGAGACTGACCTGAGTACATATTCATGAGGTTGATGTCTGAGAGTGTTTTGCCTATGTTTTCTTCTAGGAGTTTGATGGTGTCCTGTGGTATATTTAAGTCTTTCAGCCATTTGGAGTGTATTTTTGTGCATGGTGTGAGGGTGTGTTCTAGTTTCATTGCTTTGCATGCAGCTATCCAGGTTTCCCAGCAATGCTTGCTGAATAGACTTTCTTTTTCCCATTTTATGTTCTTGCCTCCCTTGTCAAAGATTAATCAGAGAACAAAAGAAGAAAAGAAAGTTCTAATTTCATATTACTTGGAAACATATAAGCAAATATCCTAAACAACATGTTTATTAACCAAATCCCATAATCAAGTAAGATTTATCCCTGGAATACAAAGATAGTTTAATATCTGAAAACATATCAATATATTACACCATATTAATGGAATAAAAACATATCATAATCATAATGCAGAATAAAACATTTAAGATATTTTTGCTACCTGTGTATGATTTTTAAAAAGTACTTAGCAAATCGGAGTTCCCATTGTGGCTCAGCAGATTAAGGATCTGACATAGTCTCATGAGGATGGAGAACTTCCTTTACCAGCCATCAAAACATACTAGAAATTACAGTAACATAAATAGTGTAGTATTAGCTCAAGAGCATACAGATAGACCAATAGGGCAGAAGAGAGAGCTTAGGAGTAGATTTGTGTATAAGTGGAAACCTTGTATGTGAAAAACGCCACAACACAAAGAAATGGGGAGAGACTGGATTATATAGTAGATAATGTTGGAAAAACTGGCTCACTATATTAAGAAAAATAAAACTGAAACCCTAGCTAATGCTACATACAAGAACAGACACTAAGTGCATTAAACATCTAATTAAAGATAAAACTTGTAAAACAAATAAAAACCTGTAAATTTAATAAAATATTAGGAGGATTTTTTGTGACCCAGAGGCAAAAAAAAAATGACTTCCTAAATATAATCACAACAGCATAAACCAAAAGATATACATGTTGATGAGTTTGATAAAATAAAATTAATATTTCATGGTCAGAGGAAACTATAAATTCTTTGAGGGCTGGACTTTTGTCTATCTTGTTCAATGCTGTTTTGCTAGCATTTAACATAGTGCTTGGTATATAGTAGGTATTCAAAATGTATATGTTGAATTAATGAACAAATTAATTTTTTCAAGATTATTACAATTTGAATCATGTCAACTTTGGGAAGATGCTTTGAGGTGGTGGTGGCGTGGGTAGTGGGAGTATGAAGGAAGGAGGACATCATTTGAATCAGAGCTCTTAGCAGATTTCAAAAATTAAGGGAAACATATACCTAAGCTTTGAAGGGACACATTTTTCCATTGGCGTTCAAGAGTATGAATCACCAGATCTCAATAACCAGTGCCTTAGCAGGAGTGCTAACACCTGAAGGCAGCAGATTGAGGAGGGAGCATTGGAGTCTGGAAGGTTTGAAGTGAATTTTTTAAAAATTAGATTAGAAAAGCAGCATTCCCATCAAGTAGAAAATAAAGTGGTGTTTGCTTTATAGACTGATTTAGAATGTAGAGCGGAGGTTCCAGGAAGGTTATCTCTACCTTTTGATAAGAATGAGGATAAGCAACTTGGGCAAAAGGAAGTTCAGAGTTCAGGAGATTTTTATTAAAATTTGTTAATTTAGAAACATATACTTAAGAAACTTGGCTATTTATTTCCCGTTTGTGATTTCTGTACTAATTTCCTTTCTATTCTTTAGGATTTGTTAATACCACTTTTTAATGGATATTAGTCTCAGATGAGGATCCTTTGGAAAATGATCTTTGCCACATATGAGGGGCCATCCAGAGTTGGGGAAATCAATTCTACACCAAATCTATTGTCTCAGAAAATTCAAGGAAGATGCTTGGCAATCTGTAATTGAAAGAACTCCACCCCAAATGATTCCAAAGATTAGATAAGTTTTGGAAACAATACCTAAAATAAGACATTTTGAGAGAGAAAATGTACACAGGTTGCTGCTCCATCATCTATGTCCCTAATTGTGCAGTTTCCCACCTGACACATGGCTTAGAGCCCTGCATCCAGTTTTTTGTCTGATTGACATCATGTTCTCAGTCTGTTTGTCTGGAAAGAAAAAAAAATCTGTCTTCCTGACAGATGACCTTTCTTATTACCCATCTCTTCCAACACCAAGCATCCTAAAGAAGCTGACCATGGGGAACAAATTCATAACACATTGAGACTGTCAGTACTACACATGATCTTTGATATAATGCGGCCCAGCACCTTTGCTTCCCCCTTTCCTAACCCAATCCCTATTATACAGATGAGGAAGATAAAGGAGGCAAAGTGACTCGACCAAAGTCACAAAAAAATTACTTGCAAATAGACATTAGACCATCCATTTGTAATGCCAGTTTAGAATTGACTATTGCCTGTTTTGGTTGGAAAATCAGGCAGTTCTGGGTATCAATTCCAGCACTTGTACCTCAAACCGTGTACTCTTGGAGAGATTGCTTCTTCTCTCAGTACCCTCATTTCTTCCTCTGTAAAATGGAGGGCCAAAAAAATCCTAACCACATGAATTACCTGGCATATACTAAGTAATCAAAAAGTATTGTTATTACTTACGTTTGTCCCCTTTCTCTTCCATAAAAGACACAGGATGGTGAATGTCCATTAAAGATCATTAATGGTGATGGTCATTACCATTAATGGTAATGGACACTTTTTAGTCCCTTTCACATTCAAGTTCCCAAAGTTTCTCCCTTTGTATTCAATGAGAATTTCAGCCTTGCTGAAGCTCACGAAGGCTGTTGGGAGCTAGAAGCCTAAGAGTGATGTTTGCCTATCCTCTGGGTAGATTAAATGAAACTTCAAATATGAAACTACCACAAAAATTTAATTCATCTTCTTAAGATAATGACATAGATAATGAAAAAAAGGGAGAGGGAAGGAGTTTTGGGACAGGACAGAAAGGAGAGGCTGAGGAAGAGGAGAGGTGATTGGCTTCCCACATGGTTGACTGCAGTAGTTGATGTCAAGGAATAAAGAATTTTTACAAAGAAAGGAAGGGAGATAGGGAAGGAAAGATGAAGGAAAGAAGGAAAGGGGAAAATTATGATTGAAAACACAAGCTTGGTATGACAAAATGTTAGGCTTTCTAGAAACCAAAGAAAGCTGGGATCATTGGTGTGGAAGGAATTATTAAAAAGTAGACCTTACTCTTACTGGGAGAAAAGTACCATTCTGGTGGTGAGGTGCAGCAAATGCAGTTCTAAGAGGGAAGAGCATAGCAATACAAGCCTACCTCAGGTCACAAAAAAATTTCAAGTAAACAACCTAAATTTTTACCTAAAGCAACTAGAGAAAAACAAAAAAAAAGTTATCAGAAGGATAACCATATACCACATGGTACCATATACTGTTTTCATTATTGTGGCTTTGTAGCATAGTTTGAAATCAGGGATTTCATCCAGGGATGAAATCAGGGATACATCCAGCCTTGTTCTTTCTCAAGATTCTTTGGTCTGTTGGGGTTTGTTCCTTTGTGTTTCCATAAAAAATTTAGATTTATTTGTTCTAGTTCTGTGAAGAATTACATTGGTATTTTGACAGGGAATGCATTGAATCTGTTGATTGCCTTGGTCATTTTAACAGTATTAATCCTTCCATTTCGTGAATACAGTATGTCTTTCCATCTGCTTATGACATCTTCAATTTCTTTCAGTTTCTTGTTATTTTCTGAGTACAATTCTTTTTACCTTATTGGTTAGATTTATCTCTAGATATTTTACCCTATTTGATGTGATCATGAGGAAGACTATATATGGGTGGGGGCAGGGAGTATATGGGAGATCTTGTATTTTCCTAACAATTTTGTCATAAACTTAAAACTGCCTTAAAAATAGAAGACGTTTTAAAAAAGAAAGTTAAAGAAAAGATATTCCCAATAATGAAAAACAAATTCTATTTGTTGCTAGATGTGTTCATCTTACAAGAAATACTGAAGAAATTCCTTCATACTGAAAGTCATTTTCATGACTCTAGACAGTAAATGGAATCCATACAGAGGAAGATATAAATATATTTATAAATAAATAGAATATATTATATTTAAAATATATAAATGTAAATAGTATAAATGCATATTTCTACTCCTTTCTCTTTTTTTAAAGAGGCACCTGTATAAAGGAATTTATATGAAATTATATTTTTGGTTCTATAGTATATACAAATGTAATATATTTGACATATTTGACAATATATTCTCAACCCAAAAGAAGTGGATAGGAGCAAAGTTTTGTTAGAGTAAATTAAAAAGAAACCAAATGGCAACTTGGATACATATAAATCAATGAAGAATTTATGAAGCTGTCTTCTAAATTTTAGATAATTTGTCACAAACTTATTTCTAAATGAGAGAGACTGAATTCTGCCATTAGTAACAAATCCCCCACCCTCCCTTCCCCTCTGGAATACAGACTTACCTTCAAGAGTTTTCACTTGCCTAAGAAAAGCAAGATAAGTGGCAGCTCAATCAACCTCATGCCAGGTTTTTCTGTTTATATACACCCCAAACCCACCAAACATACCCCTGGACCAAAGTAGGTAAGAGAGTTGGGCTGACATAGAGAGACAAGGCAAGTGGCTCAAGTTAAACTTGAGGGGTCAACAGACATGGAAAAATAATGGGTAGAATTGGCACTTTCCTAAACACCTCTGACAAGATTCAAACCAAGGGCTGTAAGGAAAATTAAGTTATACTGGGATTAGGAGACATTATACCATAGATGGGTGAACAACTGGGTGGGAGACAGGAGACAAGAGACCAGAATAATAATGTCTCTTGACAGTAAGTGCTACCAGAGCCTTTATATTTACAGAGTATGAGTCTAATTTTGTGTGGTTATA
This sequence comes from Phacochoerus africanus, assembly GCF_016906955.1. NCBI lineage: Eukaryota > Metazoa > Chordata > Mammalia > Artiodactyla > Suidae > Phacochoerus > Phacochoerus africanus. Next base: position 56,255,823 of record NC_062560.1, read on the forward strand.
AATGCTCGGAAGAGCCAGGTAACATATTTAGTGAAAATGAGTTGCTAATTCATACAGCAAGTATTTATGTAGAACCTGTGTACTAAGCTTAGTCTGGCAATGGCAGATTTCGGGATGAGAAAGACAATGCCTCTAACTGGAGCCACAGCACAAGTGCTCATATGACTGCGGGCCACTCAGTGTAAAATTAGTCATGACCTGAAGTCAAAGGAGGACCAGACAATATTGTACAGTAGTGAGGAAAGGAGGGGAAGCAAGAGGCTTCTGAGGGAAAGCAAGACTGAAGATAATCCTTGAAGATTAAATGTTAGAATTGATGGGATTTGGAACATGCTGCCTCAAATTATGGCATCTTGGCACATTAATTACCTTGAACTGAAGGAACTTTTTAAAATGACAAATGCAGAGTTATCTTGTGGTGCAGCAGGTTAAGGATCAACTGCTGTCACTGACGAAGCTTGGGTAGCGGCTGGGGCATGGGTTCAATCCCTGGCCTGGGAACTTCCATAGGCTGTGGGCAGAGCCAAAAAAATAATGACAGATACAGAAAGGTCACTCTAACCTCCCCACCCAGCTACCTCTTACTTCTTCCCTAAAACAAGCAATAAAATTCCCATGTGAAGCATAACCTCTCTGTACCAGGAAGAAAGACATTCTTATTACAGAGACAGAGAATTCAGGGCCCAGAAATCTGTAAAAATAAACCTTGTTAAACCCATCCTTATCTTCCTAGTTATTTCTTCACCATTTACTACCTCTAGCCCCAAACTCCTTATCTAGTCCATAATTTTATTGTTTCTTAATCTAAAAGATAAAAGTTCCCTGCTCTGGTAACTTCTCTGGGGCTTCATTTTCCTGTGAGGGCTCCCACATATATGTCAAAGTTTAATAATGTTTGTATGCTTTTCTCCTCTTAATCTGTCAGTTTAATATTCAGATCCAGTTCAGGACCCTAAAGCAGTGAAAGAAAACTTTTTCCTCACATACAGTATTTGGAAAGAAAAGGGGGGATTATCCCAGGTAGAGAAAGCCACACATGCCCAGGCAGGAGCCATTTACTCATTCAACATTCAGTAAATATTATATGCCAAGCCATACCACAGGAAATAGTTGTTAACATGAGTCTCTAACTTACATGAAAAGATGCTCAACATTGTTAATTATTAGATAAATGCAAATCAAAATTACAATGAGGTATCACCTCACACCAGTCAGAATGGCCATCATCAAAGTCTATAAAAAATAAATTCTGGAGAGGGTGTGGAGAAAGGGGAACCCTCTGACACTGTTGGTATGAATGTAAATTGGTACAATCACTGTGGAGAACAGTATGGAGTTTCCTCTAGAAACTAAAAATAGAACTACCATTGGACCCAATCTAGCCATCTCACTCCTGGGCATCTATCGGGAGAAAACCATAATTTGAAAAGATACATGCACCCCAATATTCATTGCAGCACTATTAACAATATCCAAGACATGGAAGCAACCTCAATGTTCATCAACAGATAAATGGATAAAAACATTGTTTTACATATATACAATGGAACATTTCTCAGCCATAAAAAGAATGAAATAATGCAATTTGCAGAAATGTGGATGGACCTAGATGTTATACTAAGTGCAGTAAGTCAGACAAAGAGACACATACATACCATTTTTATGTGGAATCTACAAATTTGACACAAATGAACTTATTTACAAAACAGAAAGAGACTCATACATAGAAAACAAACTTATGGTTACCAAAGGGGAAGGTGGGGGAAGGAATAAATTAGGAGCTTGAAATTAGCATATACACACTACTATACATATGACAGATAATCAACAAAGACCTACTGTATAGCACAGAGAATTCTACTTAATATTCTGTAGTAACCTATATGGGAAAAGAATCTGAAAAAGAATGGATATTCTTATGTATATAACTGAATCATTTTGCTGTACACCTAAAACTAATACAACATTGTAAGTCAACTACACTTCAATATAAAATAAAAATTGAAGTTCCCATTATGGCTCAATGGGTTACAAACCTGACTAATATCCACAAGGATGTAGGTTTGACCCCTGGCCTTGCTCAATGGGTTAAGGATCCTGCATTTCCATGAGTTGTGGTATAGGTCACAGATGCAGTTCAGATCTGGTGTTGCTGTGGCTGTGGTGCAGGACAGTAGCTGCAGCTTTGATTCAACTCAGCTCCTAGTTTGGAAACTTCTATATGCTGCAGGTGCATCCCTGAAAATCCAAAAATAAATAAAATAAAATGGCTCTTGCTAAAGCGGTAAAAAAAAAAGTTTCTGCTTTTGTGATGCTTATACTCTAGTTGGACAAGACAATTAATAAACTAAAGATCAATAAATAAATAGATTAGATCATTTTAGTAAGAAATGTTATGAAAATAATTATAATGGGATAATGAGATGGAAATGGGGTCAAATCATGGCTCAACCCCTTATTGGCAGTTCAACTTTAGGAAAGTTGTTAAACTTATTTACAATTGAAATATATTTTATGTTCAATATGACAGCATCTACCGTAAAACACAGTAATTTAACACCTAGATACATTATGAAAGGATCACCAAGATAATCCCATAACTAACATCACCATACAAAATTATTATGGTATTATTGACTACATTCCTTATGTTGTATATTACATCCCCATGACTTTTTTATTTTGTACCTGAAGTTTGAATTTCTTAATCCCCTTTACCCAATTCACCTAACCAGTCACCCCCTTCCCCTCTGAGAACCACCAATTGCTATTAGTCTGTCATATTGTTTTTTAGATTCCACATATAACTGAGATCATATGTTATTTGTCTTCCTCTATCTGGTGTTTCAGATAGCATAATACCCTCTAGGTCCATCCATATTGTCCTACATTGCTATATTTTTCTTATTGATTTATATATTTATAAGCACTTAAAATGTTCCCATATTTTGCATATTGTAAATAATGTATAATAAACATAACGGTGCATATATTTTTTGAATTGGTGTTTTTGTAGCCTTTGGATAAATAATCAGAAGTGGCATCATATGGTAGTTTTATTATTAATTTTTTGATAAAACTCATACTGTTTTCCATAATGGTTGCACCAATTTACAGTCCCACCAACAGTGCAGGAATGTTCTCTTATCTCCACCTCCTTGCCAACACTTGTTATTTATTATCTTAATAAAGATATCCATTCTAACTGGTGGTATCACATTGTGGTTTTAATTTGCTTTTCCATGACTATTAGTGACATTGAGCATTTTTTCATTTGTCTATTGGCCATTTATTTATTTTCCTTGGGAAAATGTCTATTCAAGCCCTATGCCCATTTTTTAATCAATTTGTGGATTTTTTGTTATTGAGTTATAAGAGTTTTTAAAATATTTTCAATATTAAACACTTAGCATACTACATGTCATTTGCAAATTTCATCTCCCATACAATAGGTTGCCTTTTCCTTTTCTTGATAGATTCCCTAGTTGTGCAAAAGCTTTATAGCTTGAGAGAGCCCCATTTTTTTAATGGTTGCTTTTGCTTCCCTTGCCTAAGGAGACATTTATCCCAAAAATGACTAAGACTAATGTCAAGGAGCTTGGCTGCCTATGTTTTCTCCTAGAAGTTTTAAGGGTTTGGAGTCTTACATTTAAGTCTTTAATCTATTTTGAATTTATCTTTGTATATTGTGTGAGAGAGTAGTAGAGTTTGATTCTTTTGCATATAAATATCCAGTTTTCCCAAAACTATTGAAGAGGCTGTCTTTTCCCCACTGTACATTCTTGTGTCATTTTCATATTTCCCCTATAAGTGTGAATTCATTTCTGGGCTCTTCATTCTGTTCTATCAATCTATGGAACTGTTTCTGTGCTGGTACCATATACTGTTTTCATTATTGTGGCTTTGTAGCATAGTTTGAAATCAGGGATCTCAATACATCCAGCCTTGTTCTTTCTCAAGATTCTTTGGTCTGTTGGGGTTTGTTCCTTTGTGTTTCCATAAAAAATTTAGATTTATTTGTTCTAGTTCTGTGAAGAATTACATTGGTATTTTGACAGGGAATGCATTGAATCTGTTGATTGCCTTGGTCATTTTAACAGTATTAATCCTTCCATTTCGTGAATACAGTATGTCTTTCCATCTGCTTATGACATCTTCAATTTCTTTCAGTTTCTTGTTATTTTCTGAGTACAATTCTTTTTACCTTATTGGTTAGATTTATCTCTAGATATTTTACCCTATTTGATGTGATAATAAATGGAATTGTCTTCTTCATTTCTCTTTCTGATAGTTCATTGTTAGTGTACAGATATACAATGGATTTCTGTATATTAATTTTGTATCCTTAAATTTTACCAAGTTCATTGATGAGTTCTAGGAGTTTGTTTGGTGGTGCCAAAAAACTACTAGTGTTTTTAATGTATATTATCATGTAATCTGTGAACAGTGACAGTTTTACTTCTTCCTTTCCTACTTGAATTCCTTTTCTTGTCTGATTACTGTGGCTAGGGTTTCCAGTACTATGTTTAGTAAAAGTGGACATCCTTGTCTTTCTCCTGATGGTAGAGGAAAGGTTTTCAGCTTTTCACCATTGAGTATTATGTTATCTATGGTCTTGTCATATATAACTTTTATTATACTGAGGCATGTTCCCTTTACACACACTTTGTTAGGGTGTTTATCAATATGGCTGTTGAATTTTGTCAAAAACTTTTTGTGATGATAATATGATCTTTATTGTTTAATTTGTTAATGTGTTGTATCATAATGATTGACATGCTGATATATAACCACCTTTAAATCCCTGGGATAAATCCCAATTAATCATGGTGTATGATCTTTTTAATGTATTATTGAATTCCTTTTGCTTATATTTTGTTGAGGATTTTGTATCTATGTTCATCAGTGATAATTGGTCTGTAATTATCTTTTTTATGGTATCTTTGTCTGGTTTTGGTATCAGAATTATGTGGGCCTCCTAAAATGAGGTCAGAATCTCGCCTTTAATTTTTAGGAATATTTTGAGAAGAATATGTAATAACTCTTCTCTAAGTGTTTGATCAATTTCACCTGTTCAGAACTTTTGTTTGTTGGGATTTTCCTTATTACTTATTTAATTTTATTACTTACAATTGTTCTGGGTTTTTTAAATTTCTTCCTGGTTAAATCTTGGAAGATTGTATACTTCTAGGAAATTGTCCATTTTTTCTAAGATTTCCATGAGATTGGTATAGTAATCTATTATGATCATTTCTTTCATTTCTGTGGCATCAATTATAAATTCTCCTTTCCAGTTCTGATTTTATTGATTTGGGCCCACCCCCCTTTTTTCTTGATGAGTCTAGCTAAAAGCTGAACAATTTCAATTCTTTTCAAAGAAAGAGGTCTTAGTTTTGTTGATCTTTTCCATTGTTTTTTAACAATAGAAAAACATTTTATTTATGTCTGCTCTGATTTTTATGATTTTGTTCCTTATATAACTTTGGGTTTTGTTTGTTCTTTTTTCCTAGTTTCTTTAGGTGCAAAGTTAGGTTGTTTGAGATTTTTATTTGCTAAGATATGCTTCTATCTGTATAAACTTGTCCCTGAGAATTCTTTTGCTGTGTCCCATGGAATTTTGATCATTATATTTATATTGTCATTTGTCTCCAGGTATTTTATTATTTATTTTTTGATTTCTTCAGTGATTATTTATTTTTTGATTTCTTCATTGCTGCAATGAACATGCATGTGTATGTGTCTTTTCAAGGAATGTTTTGTCCAGATATATACCCAAGAGTGGGACTGCTGGGTCACATGGGAGTTCTATGTATAGTTTCCTAAGATATCTCCATACTGTTTTCCATAGTGATTGTACTAGCTAGCATTCCCACCAACAGTGCAGGAGGCTTTCCTTTTGGTTGTTTAGTAGCATACTGTTAAGCATCCTTGCATTTGTGCTCTTAAAGAGTTTTGCTGTAGCATTGTGGTCAGAAAAGATACTATAAAAGATACTATTATTGTGTAACTGTCAATTTCTTCCTTTATGCCTCTTTTTATAGTTTTATTGAACTATAGGCAATTTACATGGCTGTGATAAATTCTGCAGTACAAAAAAGTGACCCAGTCATACATATATGCATATCCATTATCCCTCAGATTCTTTTCCCACATAGATTATCAGAGAATACTGGGTAGATTTCTCTGTGCTATACAGCAGGTCTCTGTTGCCCAAAATTTCCATATACCTCAGTGTGCATATACCAGTCCCAAACACCAGTCCATTCCTCCCTCCACCCCAACCTGTCCCCTTAGGTAAACCTAAGTTTTTCAAAGTCCGTGAGTCTATTACTTTCTACAAATAAGATCATTTGTACCTTTTTTTAGACTCCCACATATAGGTGATATATGATGTTTGTCTTTCACTGTCTGACTAACTTCACTTAGTATGATATTTTTAGGTCCATCCATATTCATCCAAATGGCATTATTTCCACTCTTCTTTTTTATAGATGAGTAATATTCCAGTGTTTATATATACCACATCTTCTAATCCATTCCTCTGTTAGTGGGCATTTAAATTGTTTCCATGTCTTGGCTATTATAAAGAGTGCTGCAAGGAATATAAAGGGGTGCATATATATTTTCAAATTATGATTTTCTTTGGAGGGATGTCCAGGCATGGGATTGCTGGAACATATGGTAATTCTATTTTTAGTTTTTTGGGAAACTCCATACTGTATTACATAAAGGTTGCACCAATGTACATTCCCACCGATGGTATAAGACAGTTCCCTTTTCTCTAGCATTTATTATCATTTATTGTTTCTTTTGCTATGCAAAAAATTTTAAGTTTAATTAATTCTGATTTGTTCATTTTATTTTTTAATTTTTAAAATTTTTTATATAATGGTTTTTATTTTTTTCCATTATAGCTTGTTTACAGTGTTCTGTCACTTTTCTACTGTACAGCATGGTGACCCAGTTACACATACTTGTACACATTCTATTTGCTCACATTAGCATGCTCCATTATAAGTGACCAGACATAGCTTCCAATGCTACACAGCAGGATCTCATTGCTAATCCATTCCAAAGGCAATAACCTGCATCTATTAGCCTCAAGCTCCCCATCCATCCCACTCCCTCCCCCTTGGCAACAACAAGTCTGTTCTCCAAGTCCACGATTTTCTTTTCTGTAGAAAGGTTCATTTGTGCCATATATTAGATTCCAGATATAAGTGACATCATATGGTATTTGTCTTTCTCTTTCTACTTACTTCACTCAGTATGAGATTCTAATTCCATCCATGTTGCTGCAAATGGCATTATGTCGTTCCTTTTTATGGTTGAGTAGTATTCCATTGTGTATCTATACCACATCTTCCTAATCCAATCATCTGTTGATGGATATTTGTGTTGTTTCTATGTCTTGGCTATTGTGAATAGTGCTGCAATGAACATGCATGTGTATGTGTCTTTTTCAAGGAATGTTTTGTCCAGATATATACCCAAGAGTGGGACTGCTGGGTCACATGGGAATTCTATGTATACTTTCCTAAGATACCTCCATACTGTTTTCCATAGTGATTGTACTAGCTAACATTCCCACCAACAGTTCAGGAGGCTTTCCTTTTCTCTACACGTCCTCCAGAATTTGTTATTTGTGGACTGGTGTCTGACTGGTGTAAAGTGGTATCTCATGGTAGTTTTGATTTGCATTTCTCTAATAATTAGGAATGTTGAGCATTTTTTCATGTGCTTCTTGGCCATCTGTACACAGGTTTTTGCCCATTTTTCAATTGGGTTGTTGCCTTTTTGCTGTTGAGTTCTATAAGTTGTTTGTATATTTTAGAGATTAAGCCCTTGTCAGGAGCATCATTTGAAAGTATTTTCTCCCATTCTGGAAGGTGTCTTTTTGTTTTCTTTTTGGTTTCCTTTGCTGTGCAAAAGCTTGTCAGTTTGATTAGGTCTCATTGGTTTATTTTTGTTCTTATTTCTGTTTCTTTAGGAGACTAACCTGAGAAAATATTCATACGGTTGATGCCAGAGAATATTTTGCCTATGTTTTCTTCCAGGAGTTTGATGGTGTCTTGTCTCATACTTAACTCTTGAAGCCATTTTGAGTTTATTTTTGTGCATGGTGCAATTCAGGAACAAAAACCAAGCAGGAGGCATAACTCTCTAAGACTTCAGGCAATATTACAAAGCCACAGTCATCAAGACAGTGTTGTACTGGTACAAAAACAGACATACAGACCAATAGAACAGAATAAAGAACCAAGACATAAACCCAGACATTCTAAGGTCAATTAATCTTTGACAAAGTAGGCACAGACACAAAATGGGAAAAAGATAGTCTTTTCAGCAAGTATTGCTTGGAAACCTGGACAGCTGCATGTAAATCAATGAAACTAGAACACACCCTCACACCATGCACAACAATAAACTCAAAATGGCTTAAAGACTTAAATATAAGACAAAACACCATGCTTATTTTCATTTTTATCATCATTATACTAGAAAGTGGATCTGAGAAAATATTGCTGTGGTTTATGTCAGTGTGTGTTCAGCCTAAGTGTTTTATAGTATTTAGTCATACATGTAGGTATTTGATACATTTTGAGTTTATTTTTGTGCATGGTGTTAGAGTGTTCTAATTTCATTCTTTTGCATGTATCCATCCAGTTGTCCCAGCATCATTTATTTAGGAGACTATCTTTTCTCCAGTGTATATTTTTTCCTCCTTTGTCATAGATTAATTGACCCAAGGTTCTTGGGTTATCTATCCTTTTCCATTGATCTATTTTTCTGTTTTTGTGCCAGTACCTTATTGTTTCAATGACTGTAGCTTTGTAGTATGGTCTGAAGTCAGGGAGCCTGATTTCTGCAGTTACTTTTTCTTTCTCCCAAGAGTGTTTTGGCTATTTGGGGTCTTTTGTGTTTCCAAACAAATTTTAAAATATTTTGTTCAATTTTGTGAAAAATGCCATTGGTATTTTGATCAAGATTGCATTGAATTTGTAGATTGCCTTGGGTAGTACTTTCATTTTGATATTGATTCTTCCAACCCAAGAGCATGGATCTTTCCATCTGTTTGTGTCATATTGGATTGCTTTTATCAGCATCTTACAGTTATCAGAGTACAGGTCCTTTTACTCTTTAGGTAGGTTTATTCCTAGGTAATTTATTCCTTTGATGTGAATCTAAATGGAATGGTTTCCCTAATTTCTCTTTCTGATCTTTCATTCTTAGTGTATAGAAATGCAGTCAATTTCAATGTATTAATTTTGTATCCTGCAACTTTACCAAATTCATTGATGAGATCTAACAGTTTTCTGATAGTGTCTTTAGGATTTTCTATGTATAGTATTATGTCATCTATGAACAGTAATAGTTTTATTTCTTTCCAATTTGGATTTATTTTATTTCTTTTCCTTTTCTGATTGCTGTGGCTAGGACTTCCAAAACTATGCTGAATAGAATGTCAAGAGTGGACATCCTTGTCTTATTCCTGATCTTAGAAGGAATTCTTTTACTTTTCACTGTTGAGAATGATGTTTGCTGTGGGTTTGACATATATTGCCTTTATTATGTTCTGGTAAGTTTCCTCTATGCCCACTTTCTAGAAGGCTTTTATCAGATACGGCTGTTGGATTTTGTCAAAAGGTTTTTCTGCATTTATTGAGATGATCATACATTTTTTATTCTTCAGTTTGTTGATGTGGTGCATCACACTGATTGATTTGCAAATATTGAAAAATCCTTACATCCTTGGGATACATTCTATTTGATCATGGTGTATCATCCTTTTAATATATTGCTGGATTTGGTTTGCTAGATTTTTATTGAAGATTTTTGCATCTATGTTTATCAGTAATATTGGCCTGTAATTGTGTGTGTGTGTGTGTATGTGTGTGTGTGTGTGGTACCTTTGCCTCGTTTTGTTACCAGGGTGATGGTGTCCTCATAGAATGAGTTTGGGAGTGTTGCTTCCTCTGCAATTTTTTGGAATAGTTTCAGACGGGTCAGTATTAACTCTTTTATATTTTTTTGTGTTTTTTAGGGCTGCACTGCAGCATATGGAGCTTTCCAGGCTAGGGGTCAAATCGGAGCTGTAGCTGCTGGCCTACACCACAGCTACAGCAATGCGGGCCCAAGCTGCCTTTGTGACCTTCACCACAGCTCACAGAAATGCTGGGTCTTTAACCACCTGGGTGAGATCAGGGATTGAACACATATCCTCATAGATACTAGTTGGCTTCATTAACCACTAAGCCACTGCAAGAACACCTTTTCTCTCGATTTTTGATAGAATTCACCTCTGAAGCCATTTAGTCCTGGCATTTTGTTTGCTGGAAGATTTTTAATCACAATTTCAATTTCAGTACTTGTGATTGGTCCATTCATGTTTTCTATTTCCCCATGGCGGAGTCTTGTAAGATTGTACCTTTTTAAGAATTTGTCCATTTCTTTGAGGTTGTCCATTTTATTGGCATATAGTTGCTTGTGGTAGTCTCTTATGATCCTTTGTATTTCTATGATTCCCTTGTAACTTCTTTTTCATTTTGATTTTTATTGATATGAGTCCTCTCTTTTTCTTCCTGATGAATCTGAATAAGGGTTTATCAATTTTGTTGATCATTTCAAAGAACTAGCTCTTAGTTACCTTCATCCTTTCCATTGTTTTCTTTGTTTCTATTTCATTTATTTCTTCTATGATCTTTATAATTTCTTTCCTTCTGATAATTTTTTTTTTGTTTTTCTCTAGTTGCTTTAGGTAAAAATTTAGGTTGTTTACTTGAAATTTTTTTGTGACCTGAGGTAGGCTTGTATTGCTATGCTCTTCCCTCTTAGAACTGCATTTGCTGCACCTCATAGGTTTTGATTGTTTTGTCTTTGTTGTCATTTGATGCTGGGGATTTTTAAATTTCAACCTAAATTTCTTAGGTGATCCATTGGTTGTTTAGTAGCATAATGCTTAGTCTCCACATGTTTTCGGGTTTTTTGCAGTTCTTTCTTGTTGATTTCTGACAGCATTGTGGTTGGAAAAGATCCTTGATATGATTTCAATTTTTTTTTTAACTTACCGAGACTTGTTTCATGGCCAGAATGTGATCTATCCTAGAGAATGTTCCATGTGCGCTTGAAAGGAGTGTTTATTCTGCTGCTTTTGGATGAAATATTCTATAAATTCTCTTAAGTCCACCTGTCTCATGCATCATTTAAGTCTTGTGTTTCCTTGCTGATTTTCTGTCGGGATTATATGTCCATTGCTGTAAGTGGGATGTTAAAATTTCCCAATATTATGGTGTTATTGCTTATTTCTCCTTTCAAGGATGTTAGCAGTTGCCTTATATATTGAGGTGCTCCTATGTAGGATGCATATATATATTTACATTTGTTATATCTTCTTCTGGGATTTATCCTTTGATCATTATGTAATGACCTTCTTTGTCAATTGTAACATCCTTTATTTTAAGGTCTGTTTTGTCTGATATGAATATTGGTACTCCAGCTTTATTTCAATTTCCATTTGCATGGAATATTTTCTTTTATACTCTCACTTTCAGTTTGTATGTGTCCTTAGAACTGAACTGGGTGTCTTGTAGACAGAATGTATATGGAACTTGTTTTTGTAGCCATTCAGCCAGTCTGTCTTTTGGTTAGAGCATTTAGTCCATTTACATTTAAGGTTATTATTGATATGTAGGTTCTTATTGACATTTTGTTAATTGTTTTGAATTTGTTTTGTTGGTCTTTTTTCTTCTCTTCTCTGATTATCTTCTTTTGTGTTTTGATGACTGTCTTTAGAGTTGTTTATGGATGGCTTTTTCTTATTCATTTGCATATATATTGCATGTTTTTAGTTTGTGGTTACCATGAACATTTGACAGAGGAGTCTATATATATATATATATATATACAATATTGTTTTAAGTTGCTGGTCTGTTAAATGCAAATGCATCTCGAGTGTTGTGCATTTTTACCCACCTCTTCTCATGATTGCTGGTTTCAATATAAATATTTTTGTGTGGATGATTTCCTTCCTTTATTATATATTTGCTTTTACTGATGAGCCTCTAATTTTTACCTTTCCTACTTCTGGTTTTAGCCTTTTCTTTTCCATCTAGAGAAGTTCCCTTTGTAAAGCTGGTTTAGTGGTTCTGAATTCCCTTAACTTTTGCTTGTCTGTAAAGCTCTTCATTTCTCCTTTAAACTGAATGAGAACCTTGCTCAAAAGAGTATTCTTTGTTGGAGATTTTTCCCTTTCATCACTTTCAGTTTATCATGCCAGTCCCTTCTAGCCTGCAGGCTTTCTGCTGAAAATTCAGCCAATGACCTCATTGAGGTTCCCTTGTATGTTATTTTTTGCTTTTCCCTAGCTGCGTTCAATATTTTTTCTTCGTCTTTAATTTTGGTCAATTTGATTAATATGTGTTTATGGGTGTTCCCCCTTTGGTTTATGTTAAATGGTATTCTTCATGCTTCCAATATGCAAGCTTGCTGGCCTTCCAAGCCAGATGTTCTTAAGGCTAGCTTTCAGAGCAAGATTCCTGGGCATGAAAGCTTTATGAGGGGGTAAGATCCCTTTCTAATTCAGGAGGACCTCTGCAATTGTCATTATCTTCCCATTTGTGCGTCATGCACCTGGGGTGTGGGTCTTGACTATACCATGTACCTGCCACTTGTGCTATCTCATTATAGTCGCTTTCTGAAATTTTTATTTGTAGACAAACTTTTCTGCTAGTCTTCAGGTCATTCTCATAGATAGTTGCTCTGTAAATAGTTTTAATTGTGGTGTGTCTGTGGGGGGAGATTAGCTCAGGATCTTAATACATGGCCATCTTTGCCACACCTTCAAATTTGTTTAACTCTTCTGTGCCTTAGTTTCCTTCCTCATCTATAACAAGAGGTGATGAAAGTATTTACCTCATAGAAGTATAATGAGTATGATGTAAAATATATAAAGAACTTCAGAGTTCTCATTGAGGCTCAGCATGTTAAGAAACCAACTAGTATCCATGAGGATGTGGATTTGATCCCAGGCCTCACTCAGTGGGTTAAGGATCTAGCATTGCTCTGGGCTATGGTGTAGGTCAAAGATGTGGCTTGGATCCTGCATTGTTGTGGCTGTGGTGTTGGCTGGCAGCTGCATTTCTGATTCAACTCCTAGCCTGGGAACGTCCATGTGCTACAGGTGCAGCCCTAAAAAGCAAAAATAAAATTAAATAAAAATAAAAAATAAAATTAAATATATAAAGAGCTTGCAACATTATCTGTCATATTATAAGCCATAAGCATTATTTCCTTTAGGTGTGTATGTGTGTTGGGAGTTAGAGACTAATCTAGATAGGGTAATAAGGGAAGGGCTCTATGTGTTAAGACATGAATGATTAGGAACAAATCATGGGAAGAGCATTGTAGACAGCAGGATATTAAAGCCCTGATGCTGGAATGAGCTCATAAGATATGAACAGGAAAAAAAAATAAGGAAAATGACCAACCTGTTAGGAGAAACTAAGCAAAGAAAATGATAATAAGAGAATGGCATTAAGATGGCAGAATAGAAGGACTGGAGCTCAACTTCTCTCCTAAAAACAACAAAATTCACAACTAAAGGCTGAGCAATCTTCAACCAAATGGACTGGAAACCTTAAAAAAGATACCCTACTCCAGAAGACAAAGGGGAGGTCACATCAAGAGGTAGGAGGGCCATTTGCATGATGAAAACAACCCCATACCTCCCTGGTGGGAAGCCCCAGAGACTGGAAAGTAACTGTTTCAAAGAGACTCACCTACAGGAGTGGGAGTTAAGAGCCTCATATCAAATTCCACGTGTGGGGATCTGGCACTGGGAGAAAGAGCCCCTGGAACATCTGGGATTGAAGGCCAGTGGGGCTTGTGCACAGGAGCTCCACGGGACTGGGGGAAATGGAGACCCTATTCTTAAAAGGCAAACACAGACTTTCATGTGCACTGGGTCCCAGGGCAAAGCAAAGCATCCATAGGAATCTGGGTCAAACCTGACTGCAGTACTTGGAGGACTTCCTGGGAAAACAGGGGTGAATGTGGCTTGTTGTGAGGGAAGGACATTGGAAGCAAAGATCTTGGGAACATTCAGCAGTATGCCTTTCTCTGGAGGTGGCCATTTTGAGATAATCTGGCCCCACCTGTCAGTCAGCCCTGAGAAGCCCCAGGCCAAACAACAATCCAGTTGGGATCACAAACCTGCCCCTTAGTAAACAGTCTGCCTTAAGAACCCTCAGGCACAGGGCCCTTCTAATCCCATCCAGAGACTAAGCCCCACCCACCAGAGGGATTAGAATCATCTCCACCTACCAGGGGGAAGATATCAGCCCCTCCCATCAGCAAATCTACATCAAGTCCCCATACTGACTTCAGCCAGAAGGGGGGCAGACACAAGAAATAAGAGAGGCTACAACTCTATTACCTGTAAAAAGGTCACTACACCAAAAACCTATAAAAATGAAGAGACAGAGAACTATAATTCAGATGAGGGGGAAAGAAAAAACCACAGAAAATCAGCTAAGTAATCAGGAAAAAGACTTTAGACTGTTGGTGCTGAAGATGATGCAAGACATTGGAAATAAACTGGAGGCAAAGATGGATAACTTACAGGAAACACTGAGCAAAGAGATACAAGATATAAAACTTAAACAAGAAGAAATGCAAAATACAATAACTGAAATAAAAAAATTCACTAGAAGCAGCTAACAGCAGAATACAGGAGGCAGAAGAACGAATAAGCGAGGTGCAGGACAGATTAGAAGAAATTACGGATGTGGAACAGAAAAGATAATAAAGATTGAAAACAAATGAAGAGAGTCTCAGAGAACTCTCGGACATTAAACACACCAACATCCGTATTATGGGGGTGCCAGAAGGAGAAGAGAGAGAGAAGGGGACTGAAAAAATATTCCAAGAGAGAATAGCCAAAAATTTCCCTCACATGGGAAAGGAACCACTCACTCAAATCCAGGAAGCACAACCAGTACCATGTAAAATACACCCAAGGAGGAATACCCCGAGACACATATTAATCAAACTGACCAAAATTAAAGACAAAGAGAAAATCTTGAAAGCAGCTAGGGAAAAGAAACAAATCACATACAAGGGAATCCCGATAAGGTTGTTGGCAGATTTTTCAGCAGAAACTCTGCAGGCCAGAAGGGAGTGGCATCATACACTTAACGTGATGAAAGGAAAAAACCTCTAAACAAGATTACTCTACCCACCAAGGCTCTCATTCAGATTTGAAGGAGAAATCAAAAGCTTACAGGTAAGCAAAAGCTGAGAGAATTCAGCAACACTAAAGCAGCCTTACAACAAATACTAAAGGAACTTCTCTAGGCCGAAAGGAAAAGACAGCAACAGGAAACAAAAATTCCACAAATGACAAGGTTCACCAGGAAAGGTATATGTACAGTAAATATACAAAATCATCCATGCAATATTATGCCACCAAAATCAGAAATCCTGAGAAGAGGTGGGTATAAGTGCAGGACACTGGAGATGAACTTGCAATTAAGAGATCAACAACTTAAAACAATTTCATATACATGTAGACTCATATCAAATCTTGAGAATAACTGCAAACCAAAAATTTTAAATTGATATACAAACAGAGAAAAATCAACTCAAATACAGCACTAAATATAGTCATCAATCCAGGAGAGAACATGAGAAGAAGGGAGAAAAAGTGCAACAAAAGCAAATCCAAAGCAATTAATAAACTGGTAATAAGGACATACATATCAATAATTACCTTAAATGTGAATGGACTAAACACCCCAACCAAAAGACATAGACTGGCTGAATGGATACAAAAACAAGACCCATATATATGCTGTCTTTAAGACACCCACTTCACTTCTAGGGACACATACAAATTAAATGTGAGAGGATGGAAGAAAATATTTCACACAAACAGGGATCAAAAGAAAGATGGAGTAGCAATACTCATATCAGACAAAATAGACTTTAAAATGAAGAATATTTTCAGGGACAAAGAAGGTCACTACCTAATGACCAAAGGACCAATCCAAGAAGAAGATATAACAATTTTACATACCTACGCACCCAACATAGCTTCACCACAATATATGAGGCAGCTGCTAACAAACTTAAAAGGACAAATCGACACTAACCCAATCATAGTGGGGGACTTGAACACCCCACTTACAGCAATGGACAGATCAACCAGACACAAAATCAATAAGGAAACACAGGCCCTGAATGATGCATTAAACCAGATGGACTTAATAGATATTTATAGGACATTCCATCTAAAAGCAACAGAATACACATTCTTCTCAAGTGCACATGGAACATTCTCTAAGATTGACCACATCCTAGGATACAAATCCAACCCCGGTAACGTTAGGAAAATTGAAATCTTATCAAGCATCTTTGCCAACCACAGTGCTATACGAGTGGAAATCAATAACAAGAAAAAAACTGCAAAAAACACAAACACGTGGAGACTGAACAACATGCTACTAAACAACCAATGGATCACTGAAGATATCAAAGAGGAAATTAAAAAATACCTAGCAGCAAATGACAACAAAGATATGACATTCCAAAAGCTATGGGATGCAGCAAAAGCCATTCTAAGAGGAAAGTTTAGAGCAATACAAGCCCACCTCAGGAAACAAGAAAAAGCTCAAATAAACAAGCTAACTTTACATCTAAAGCAGCTTGAGAGAGAAGAACAGACAAGACCTAAAGTTAGTAGAAGGAAAGAAATCATAAAGATCAGAGCAGAAATCAATGAAATAGAAACAAAGAAAACCATAGAAAAGATCAATGAAACGAAAAGCTGGTTCTTTGAAAAGAGCAACAAAACTGATAAACCCTTAGCCAGACTTATCAAGACAAAAAGAAAGAGGACTCAAATCAATAAAATTAAAAATGAAAAAGGAGAAGTAACAACGGACATCACAGAAATACAAAGTCTCATGAGAGACTACTATATGCAACTATACGCCAATAAAATGGAAAACCTAGAAGAAATGGACACATTCTTAGAAAAGTACAATCTTCCAAGACTAAACCAAGATGAAATAGAAAAGACAAATGGACCAATCACAAGAACTGAGATTGAAACTGTGATTTAAAAACTTCCAACAAACAAAAGTCCAGGACCAGATGGCTTCACAGGCAAATTCTATCAAACATTTAGAGAAGAGCTAACACCTCTCCTTCTGAACCTTTTTCAAAAAAACTGCAGAGGAAGGGATACTCCCAAACTCATTCTGTGAGGCCACCATCACCCTCACACCAAAACCAGACAAAGATACCACAAAAAAAGAAAATACAGGCCAATCCCGCTGATGAACATCAATGCAAATATCCTCAACAACATACTAGCAAACCGCATCCAACAATACATCAAAAGAATTGTACACAATGATCAAGTGGGATTTATCCCAGGAATGCAAGGGTTCTTCAATATCTGCAATCCATCAGTGTGATACACCACATTAACAAACTGAAGAATAAAAACCCTATGATCCTCTCAATAGATGCAGAAAAAGCCTTTGACAAAATCCAACACCCATTTCAGATAAAAAAAAAAAAACCTTCAGAAAGTGGGCATAATGGGAACCTACCTCAACATGATAAAGGCCATATGTGACAAACCCACAGCAATCATTCTCAATGATGAAAAGCTGAAAGAATTCCTGCTGAGATCAGGAGCAAGACAAGGATGTCTGCTCTCACCACTATCGCTCAACATAGTTTTGGAAGTCCTAGCCACAGCAATCAGAGAAGTAAAAGAGATAAAATGAATCCAAATTGGAAAGGAAGAAGTCAAACTATCATTATTTGCAGATGACATTATACTATATCTAGAGAATCCTAAAGACTCTACCAGAAAACTGTTAGAGAGGGAAGCAAGATGGTGGAAGAGTAGGGGGGAAGGCTTGCCCTCTCCCACAAACACAACAACAACAAAAAACACATATACATGTTAAATGACTCACAGAGAACAGCAACTAAATGCTGGCAGAAGAACTTAAACCTCCAATAATAGCAAGAATCTCGTGACATTACTGGGTAAAACAAGAGAAAAGAGGAGAGATAGAGAAGGGGAATCAGGACCCTAACTGGCACTCCAGAAAGGGAAGTGTGAAGGAGAAAGGGAACCCACACCCTGGAAAGTCACCTAATTAACAGAAAGATCAACCAAGTCAGGGGGATCTCCAGATGCTGAGAAGAGGGCAGCAGTAGGTCTGAGATCTGAAAAGCAAAGTGAGAGCCAAACAGATCATCTGAACTACTGGCACAGTCACCAAAAACTGAGATGCTTGGGTTGGGGGTGTGCACCAAGACCTAGGTTCTGGAGGTTAGTCCCCAGGAGTGGGCTGGGTTTGGCAGTGTGGAGACAGCCTGAGGGCCTAGGAAGCAGTGCATCATGGGTGGAAGGAGCAATATGCTAAGGGCTGCAGAGTGGACAGCCGCAACAGAGGGAACCTGGGAGAAGATCTGGACCCACAGGAGAGACAAGATGCCAGTGTTGGGGAGAGGAGAGGAGAAGGGGTGGGCTGCCAGAGAATACTCCTTGCACCCCAGCGAGTGCACTTGCCACCAGCTAGCAGAGAGCAGTGCTTCCCAGTGCATCTCCCCTCCCCCTAATCCCCATGTGTGCCTGACCTGAGGCTGCCTGCCATCTGGAAGGCTGACCTCACCACTCGCAAGAAGCCAACCACCTCTGGAGCTTACCCAGGCCTGGCCTGCCAGCCTCTGAAGGGGCCACACTCCTGTGGAGCAGCACCCAGCAACGCCCAACCCCTAAAGAGCTCTGTGGCCCAGAAACACCAGGGCAAGCTCTGCCCAGCCTTGGGAAAACTGCTTCCATCAAGGTGCGGTCCTGCCAGTCCCATCTGTCCTGGGGAAGTGCTCCATTGCCTCCCAGTGGCCCAGCTAGCACCACCCACCCTTGGTAGGTGCTGTAATCCCATGGAGCAGTTGCCCAGAACCTCCACCCACTGGACAAGCTCCATTGATCAGAAGCACTGTGGCAAGCCCTACCTGGCCATGGGAAGTCAGCCTCCATCATGGTGTGGTCCTGCCAGTCCCATCTATCCCATTTACCATCACATCCAAAAGAATAAAATACCTAGGAGGAAACCTACCTAAAGAGACAAAGGACCTGTACTCTGAAAACTATAAGACACTGATGAAAGACATCAAAGATGACACAAATAGATGGAAAGACATACCATGCTCTTGGATTTGAAGAGTTAATATTATCAAAATGACTATACTACCTAAGGCAATCTACAGATTCAGTGCAATCCCTATCAAATTACCACGGACATTTTTCACTGAACTAAAACAAAATCTTTTCGAGTTTGTTTGGAAGTGCAAAAGACCTGGAACAGCCAAAGACATCCGGAAAAAGAAAAATGGAGCTGGAGGCATCAGGCTTCCAGACTTCAGACTATACTACAAAGCAACAATCATCAAAACCATATGGCACTGGCACAAAGACAGAACTCTAGATCAGTGGAACAGGATAGAAAGCCCAGAATTCAACCCACGCGCCTACAGCCAACTCATCTATGACAGAGGAGGCAAAAGTATACAATGGAGAAAGGACAGCTTGTTCAATAAGTGGTGCTGGGAAAACTGGACAGCCACATGGAAAAGAATGAAATTAGAACACTCCCTAACACCATACACAAAAATATACTCAAAATGGATTAAAGACCTAGGTGTAAGACCAGACACTATAAAACTCTTAGAGGAAAACATAGGCCAAACACTCTCTGACTAAATGACAGCAACATCTCAGATCCATCTCTTAGAGTATCGACAATAAAGACAAAAATAACCAAATGGGACCTAATCAAACTGAAAAGTTTCCGCACAGCAAAGGAAACCCTAAACAAAACAAAAAGACAACCCACAGAATGGGAGAAAATATTTGCAAATGAATCAATGGACAAGGGATTAATCTCCAAAATTGATAAACACCTTCCGTAGCTCCATACCAAAAAACAAGAAACAACCCCATCAAAAATGGGCAGAAGATCTAAACAGACAATTCTCCAAAGAAGACATACAGATGGCCAAAATCACATGAAAAGATGTTCAACATCAGTCATTGTTAGAGAAATGCAAAGCAAAACCACCATGAGGTACCACTTTACACCAGCCAGAATGGCCATCATCCAAAAGTCTACAAACAAGAAGTGCTGGAGAGGGTGTGGAGAAAAAGGAACACTAGTACACTGTCGGTGGGAATGTCAATTGGTGCAACCACTGTGGAAAACAGTATGGAGATGCCTCAGAAAACTACAAATAGAACTCCCATTTGACCCAGCCATCCCACTCCTGGGCGTCTATCCAGGGAAAACCACGACTCGCAAAGACGCATGTACTCCGATGTTCACTGCAGCACTATTTGCAATGGCCAAGACATGGAAACAACCTAAATGTCCATCGACAGAGGAGTGGATCAAGAAGAGGTGGTACATATACACAATGGAATATGACTCGGCCATTAAAAGGCACGAAATACCAGCACTTTTAGCAACATGGATGGACCTAGAAATTACCATGCTAAGTGAAGTCAGCCATACAATGAGACACCCACATCAAATGCTTTCACTGACATGTGGAATCTGACAAAAGGACAGACTGAACTTCTTTGCAGAACAGATGCTGACTCACAGACATTGAAAAACTTATGGTCTCTGGAGGAGACATTTTGGGGTGTGGGGTGATGCTCTGATGTTGTGGGATGGAAATCTTATAAAATTGGTTTGTGATGATCATTGTACAACTCTAAACGTAATAATTTCCTTGAGTAATAAAACACATTAAAAAATAAATTTTTGTCCTGATATATGCCCAAGCAGTCTGATTGCTGAATCATATGGTAATTGCATTTTTTCTTTTCTGAGGATGGTCTTACTGTTTTTTAGAGTGGTTGTACCAGCTTCCATCCCCACCAACAGTGTAGGAGGGTGTCCTTTTCTCCACTCTCTCAACAGCACTTATTGTTTGTAGACTTTCTGATGATTGACATTATGGCTGATGTGAGTTGGTAACCTCATTGTAGTTTTGATTTGCATTTCTCCAGTAATTAGTGATGTTGAGCATGGTTTCATGTGCTTTTTGTCCATCTGTATGTTTTCTTTGGAGAAATGCTTATTTAAATCTTCTGCCAATTTTTTTTTTGATTCACTTCTTTCTTTTTGTGATATTGATCTGCAGGAGATGTTTGTATATTTTGGAGATTCATCCCCTGTCAGTCACTTCAACTACAAATATTTTCCTCCATTCTGTAGGTTGTCTTTTCATTTTGTTTATTTTTTTTCCTTTGCCTAAACTATTTTAAGTTTAGTTAGGTTATATTTTTTATTTTTATTACTCCAGGACATGGATCAAAAAAGATACTGCTGCAGTTTATGTCATAGAGTGTTCTGCCCATTTTTCCTTATGAGTTTTATTTTATCAGGTATAGTATTTAGATATTTATTCCATTTGGAGTTTATTTTTGTGTATGGTTTACAGGATATTATAATTTCATTATTTTACATGTAGCTGTCCAGTTTTCCCAGTATCATTTATTAAATAGATTATCTTTTCTCTGTCATATATTCTTGCCTCCTTTTTTGTAAATTAATTCATAACGTGTGTGGGTTTATTTCTTGGTTTTCTATGCTGCTCTGCTGATGTATATTTCTGTTTCTGTGACAGTACCATACTTTTTTGATGACGTAGCTTTTCAGTATATTCTGAGTTTAGGGAGCCTGATTCCTCTAGCTCCAATCTTCTTTCTCTAGACTGCTTTAGCAATTTGGGTCTTTTGTGTTTGCATACAAATTTTGACTTTTTTCTTCTAGTTTTGTGAAAAATATCATTGGTAATTTAATAGGGATTTCACTGAATTTACAGATTACCCTGGGTAGTACAGTCATTTTGAAAATATTGATTCTTCCAATCCAAGAATAAGATATGTCTTTCCATTTTTTGTGTGTCATCTTTGATTTCCTTCATCAGTGTCTTATAATATTCTGAGTTTATTTCTTTGGCCTGATTAGCTAGGTTTATTCCTATGTATTTTGTTCTCTTTGATGCTATGGTAAATAGGTTTGTTTTCCTAATTTCTCTTTCTGATTTTTCATTTTTAGTGTATAGGAATGTAAGAGATTTCTATGTATTAATTTTGTTTCCTGCAACTTTACCAAATTCATTGATTATATCTAGTAGTTTTTTGGTAGAATTTTTAGGATTTTGAAAGTATATAATCATGTCATATGCAAACAATGACTGTTTTACTTCTTCCTTCCAAAATTGATGACTTTATCTTTTTTTCTGATTGTTGTGACTAGTATTTACAAAACTCTGTACAGTAAAATGGTGAGAGTGGGATCTGGAACTCAAGGCACAGGGAACATGGAGAGTGGAGAGAATTAGTGGTTGGAAAGAGTTCCTTGGGTGAAGGAAATTGGGACTCAGGAATGGGAGGGAAAGGAAGGGAACATTATAGCCCTATCTTATCTATGGAAGTCCGAGGGCCCAAAATGGGGTAAACCCCTTCCCCACCAGCAGCCCCCAGATGGGGGATCATGACACCTGGGCCTCTGTGTACTGGAAAGTGTTCTCCTGTGGTCTTCGTTTTGATCTTTCTTAATAAAGGAGCTATCCCACCAAAAATAAATAAATAAAATGAAATAAAATAAAATAAAATGAAATAAAATAAAAACTGGTGAGAGTGAGCATCCTTGTCTTGTTGTTAATTTCAGAAGGAATGATTTCAGCTTTTCACCCTTGAGTGTGATGTTTGCTGTGTGTTTGTCATATATCATCTTTATTATATTGAAGTAGATAAATAACACTGATGCCCACTTTCTGGAGTTTTTATTATAAATGGGTTTTGAATATTGCACAAAACTTTTACTGCTTCTATTGAGATGACCGTATGGTTTTATTCTTCCATTTGTTAATGTGTAATACATTGATTTTTTAGATATTGAAAAATTCTTGCACCTCTGGAATCACTTCCACTTGATCATGGTGTATGATCCTTTTAATGTAGTGTTATATTTGGTTTGCTAGTATTTTGTTGAGGATTTTTGCATTTATGTTTGACAGTGATACTGGCCTGTAATTTGTGTGATATCTTTGTTTTTTGTTTTCTTATCAGGGTAAAAGTGGCCTCATTGAATTAATTGGAAGTATATGTTTCTCTGCAATTTTTTGGAATACTTTCAGAAGGATAACCCTATTAACTCTTCTCTAAATGTCTGATATAATTCACCTGTGAAACCATCTGTTACTAGAATTTTTCTTTAGACTAAGCCCATGGCATGTGGATGTTTCCAGACCAGGGATCAAACCCGCATCACAGTAACATCCAATGCTGGACCCTTAAATCCTGACTCACAGGAGAATTCCATCCTATAGTTTTGTTTAGTTGGAATTTTTAAAGTACTGATTTAATTTCAGTACTGGAAAACTGATGTGTTCATATTTTCTATTTCTTCCTGGTTCAGTCTTGGGAGATTGTACCTTTCTAAGAATTTTTCCATTTCTTCTAGGCTGTCGACTTTATTAACAGGTAATTGCTCATGGTAGTTTCTTATGATTATTTTTGTGGTCTCAGTTTATGACTTCTTTTTCATCTCTGATTTTATTGATTTGGGCCCTCTCCCTTTTTTCTAGATAAGTTTGGCTAAAGTTTTATCAATTTTGTTTATCTTTTCAAAGTACCAGATTTCATTTTCATTGATCTGAAGTTTGTTTTATGGCCTATCATGTAATCTATCATGAAGAATGTCCCATGGTCACTTGAAAATAATGTGTATTCTTCGCCTTTGGGATGGAATGTTCTGTAAATATTAGTTAAGTACATCTGATTGAATATGTTATTTAAGGTGATTTCCTTATTGATTTTCTGTCTGGGTGGTCTATCCTTTGATGAGAGTGGAGTGCTAATGTTCCCTACTATTACTGGGTTGTGGTAGATTTCTCATTTTATATGTTAATATTTGCCTTATACATTGAGGTTCTCCTCTCTATCTAAAAATTCTCCTTGGATTTTTACCTTGATCATTATGTAGGGCCTTTCTTTGCCTCGTTTAGTAGTCTTGATTTTAAAGTCTGTATTGTCTGATATAAGTATTGCTACTCCAGCTTTCTTTTGATTTCTATTTATCTGGAATATTTTTTTCTATCTCCTAACTTTTGATCTATATTTATCTGTAGATCTGAAGCAAGTCTCTTGTAGGCAGCATATATATGATTATTGTTTTTGCATCCATTCAGCCAGTCTTTTCTTTTTGGCTGGAGCATTTAATTCATTCACATTTCAGGTAATTAATGATATGTATGTTCCTATTGTCATTTTGTTAATTATTTTCAATTTGTTTTGTAGGCATTCTCCCCTCTTCATCTGTTCTCTTCTCCTGTGATTTGATGACTATCTTTAGTATTATGCTTAGATTTTTTTTTCTTTTTTTTTGTGTGTATATTTATTATAGATTTTTGATTTTTGGTTACTGGGAGGTTTTTGTATAGTGCTCATATACATATACATGTACTTGTATATATTATTACTTTAGATCTCTGTTTCCTTAATTTCAAATGCTTTTTAAAATATCTGCATTTATACTCTCCTCCTCTCATGAGTACTGTTTTTGTTATTGCATTTAACACCTGGTTGTTTTGTGTATTCCTTAACTGCTTCTTGTGGATACAGATGATTTTACTACTTTTGGCTTTTAATCTCCCTACTAGCTTTGTGTTTGGATGATTTCCCACTTTATTGTCTGCTTGGATTTATCAGTGAAAATATTCATTTCATAATTTTCTTCTAACTATTACCTTTTCTTTTCCACCTAGATAATTTCCTTTAGCATTTGTTGTAAACCTAGTTTGGTGGTGCTGATTTATTTTAGCTTTTGCTGTCTGTAAAGCTTTCATTTCTCCATCAAATCTGAATGAGAGCCTTGCTGAGTAGAGTATTCTTGGTTGTATTTAATTCTTTTTAATCACTTTAAGTATATTGTAACACTCCCTTCTGGCCTGCAGATTTTCTGCTGAAAAATCAGCTAATAGCCTTATGGGAGTTTCCTTGCATGCTATTTGTTGCTTTTCCCTTGTTATTTTTAATATTCTCTTTTTATTTAATTTTTGTCACATGATTATAATTTTTCTCTGGGTATTCCTCTTTTGGCTAATATTGAATGAACATTTTTCTCTTCCTAGATTTGGGTGACTATTTCTTTCCCCAGGTTGGGGAAATTTTTGGCTAGTATCTCTTTGAATATTTTCTCAGGACCTTTCTTTCTCTTTTCCTTCTGGGATCCCTATAAAGTAACTATTAGCATATTGTCCCAGACATCTCTCCTTTTTTCCTTTTTACAGCTTCAGCTGAAGCATATGGAAGTTCTAAGGCTAGGAGGCAAATCGGAGCTGCAGATGCTGCCCTACACCACAGCCACAGCAATGCCACATGTGAGCAGCATTTGTGACCTACATCACAGGTAACAGCAATGCAAGATCCTTAACCCACTGACCAGGGCCAGAGATCAAACCTGTGTCCTCATAGATATTTGCTGGATTCATTTCCACTGATCCAAAACAGGAACTCCTGTCCCAAAGATTTCTTAACTCGTCCTTTTTTCTTTTCTTTATTTTGAATAATTGAAGTGGTTTGCTTATCAAAAACAAAGTCAGCACAAGAAGCCGAATTAATCATCTTAATTCCAGGTTTTCAACTACCTAAAACAAAGTAACAAATACTTATGTTGACAGTCACTAGGATTTTGGAGTGGTAAACAACTATACAAAAGGAAAATTGGGGGGGGGTATAATTCATTTGAAATGTTGTATTAATTTCAGGTTTAGAGGAAAGTGAAGCAGATATGCATACACATGTATCCATTATTTTTTCCCATATAGGTTATTATAGAACACTGAGTAGACCTCCCTGTGCTATACAGTAGAATTTGCTGATAATCTAATTTATAAATAATAGTGTGTATAGGTTAATACCATTTTTTTCAAATTAATCTTTCCACTGCCATGATTTCCCCTTGGTAACTTAAGATTGATTTATAAAACTGTGAGTTTGATTCTGTTTTTCCTTAAACGTACAAATAAAATTTTTTATTTAGAATATCTTATGTTAAGCATAGAAGCTCGAAACAAATTTAAATACTGCATCACAAGACACTAAGTATAATTATTTGTCTTCTCTGAATGACAGTTTGAGCTAGGTGTGATACAATGAAAAAGGAACAAATAGATAACTGTTACTGGATATCTACTCTCTTTTTTATACATAATGATTTTTATTTCTTTCATTATAGCTGGCGTACCATGTTATGTCAATATTCTACTGTACATCACAGTGACCTAGTTACACATACATGTATAAATTCTTTTTTCTCACATAATCATGCTCCATCATAAGTGACTAGACATAATTCCCAGTGCTATACAGCATGATCTCATTGCCTATCCATTCCAAAGGCAATATTCTGCAACTCTTAACACCAAGTTCCCAATGCATCACACTCCCTCCCTCTCCCCCTTGGCACCTGCAAGTCTATTCTCCAAGTCTATGATTTTCTTTTCTGTGGAAAGGTTCATTTGTGCCATATATTAAATTCCAGCTATAAGTGATATCATATGGCATTTGTCTTTTTCTTTCTGAATTATTTCACTCAGAATGAGAGCCTCTAGTTCCATCTATGTTGCTGCCAATGGCATTATTTGGTTCTTTTTATGGCTGAGAAGTATTCCATTGTGTATATACATCACATCTTCCTAAACCAATCATCTGTTGATGGACATTTCGATGGTTTCCATGTCTTGATTATTGTGAATAGTGCTGCAATGAACATGCAGGTGCATGTGTATTTTTCAAGGGACGTTTTGTCTGGATATATGCCCAAGAGTGGGATTGCTAGGTCATATGGAAGTTCTATGTATAGATTTCTAAGGTACCTCCATACTGTTCTCCATAGTGGTTGTACCAGCTTACATTCCCACCAAGAGTGCAGAAGGGTTCTCTTTTCTCCACACCCCCTCCAGCATTTGTTATTTGTGAACTTATTAATGATGGCCATTCTGACTGCTGTGAAGAGGTATCTCATGGTAGTTTTGATGTGCATGTCCCTAATAATCAGTGATGTTGAGCACTTTTTCATATGCTTGTTGGCCATCTGTATATCTTCCTTGGAGAAATATTTATTCAGGTCTTGCCCATTTAACCATTGGGTTGTTGGCTTTTTTGCTGTTAAGTTGTATAAGTTGTTTGTATATTTTAGAGATGAAGCCATTGTCAGTTGAATCATTTGAATCTATATTCTCCAATTATGGAAGGTGTCTTTTTTTTTTCTTTTGTGTTTCCTTTGCTATGCAAAAGCTTGTCAGTTTGCTTAGGTCCCAATGACTTATTTTTGCTTTTATTTCTGTTGCTTTGGGAGACTGACCTGAGAAAACATTTGTAAGGTTGATGTCAGAGAATGTTTTGCCTATGTTCTCTTCCTGGAGTTTGATGGTGTCTTGTCTTATATTTAAGTCATTCAGCCATTTCAAGTTTATATTTGTGCATGGTGTGAGGGTGTGTTCTAGTTTCATTGATTTGGATTTGCATGCAGCTGTCCAGGCTTTCCAGCAATGCTTGCTGAAAAGACTGTCTTTTTCCCACTTTATGTTCTTACCTCCTTTGTCAAAGATTAATTGACCATAGGTTTCTGGGTTTATTTCTGGGATCTCTATTCTGTTCCATTGGTCTTTATGTCTGTTTTGGTACCAGTACTACACTGTCTTGTTGACTGTGGCTTTGTAGTATTGCCTGAAGTCTGGGAGAGTTATGCCCCTGCTTGGTTTTTTATTCCTCAGAATTACTTTGGCAATCCTGGGTCTTTTGTGGTTCCATATAAATTTTTGGATTGTTTGTTCTAGTTCTGTGAAAAATGTCATGGGTAATTTGATAGGGATTGCACTGAATCTGTAGTTTGCTTTGGGTAGTATGGCCATTTTTACAATATGCATTTTTCCAACCCAGGAACATGGAATATCTTTCCATTTCTTTACATCTTCTTTAATTTCCTTGATTAATGTTTTATAGTTCTTGGCATAATAAGTCTTTTACCTTCTTGGTCAGGTGTATTCCCAGGTATTTTATGTTTTGGGGTGCAAGTTTAAAAGCTATTGTATTTTTGCTTCCTTTTCTAATATTTCATTGTTAGTATACAGAAGTGCGACTGATTTCTGCATGTTGATCTTATATCCTGCTACATTGCTGAATTCCTTGATCAGCTCAAGTAGTTTTTGGGTTGAGTCCTTAGGGTTTTCTATATATACTATCATGTCATCTACATGCAGTGATGGTTTTGCCTTTTCTCTTCCTATTTGGATGCCTTTTATTTCTTTTGTTTGTCTGATTGCTGTGGCTAGGACTGCCAATACTATGTTGAATAACAGTGGTGAAAGTGGGCATCCTTGTCTTGTTCCACATTTTCAGTGGAAAAGCTCTCAGCTTTTCTCCATTGAGTATGACATTTGCTGTTGGGGTTTCTTGTAAATGGCATTTATTATGTTATGTTTCCTCTATATCCACTTTGGTAAGAGTTTTTATCATGAATGGATGTTGGACTTTGTCAAAAGCTTTCTCTGGATCTATTGAGATGATCATGCAGTTTTTGACCTTTTTTGTTAATGTGGCATATGACATTGATTGATTTGCATATGTTGGACCATCCTTGTGAGCCTGGGATGAATCCCACCTGGTCATGGCATACGATCTGTTTGATACATTGTTGGATTCTGTTGGCTAGAATTTTGTTGAGAATTTTTGTGTCTATGTTCATCAAAGATACTAACCTATAGTTTTCTTTTTTTTTGGTGGGATCTTTGTCTGGTTTTGGAATTCTTATGATGATGGCATCATAGAATGTCTTTGGGAGTGTTCCTTCTTCCTCAACCTTTTGGAAAAGTTTAAGGAGGATGGGTATACGTTCCTCTTTGTGTGTTTGGTAGAATTCAGCTGTGAAGCCATCTGGTCCTGGACTTGTATTTTTAGGGAGTGTTTTTATAATGTATTCAATTTCATTTCCATTGATTGATCTATTTCTTCTTGATTCAGTGTTGGCAGGCTGTAAGTCTCTAAAAAGTTCTCCATTTCTTCTAGGTTGTCCAATTTGTTAGCATACAATTGTTCATAGTATTCTCTCATGGTTTTTTGTATTTCTAGTATCCATTGTGATTTCTCTTTTTTCATTTCTTATTTTGTTTATTTGGGTTTTTTCTCTTCTTGGTGAGTCTAGCCAGAGATTTGTGAATTTTGTTTACCTTTTCTGAGAACCATCCTTTGGTTTTATTGATTTTTTTCTATTGTTTTTAAAATCTCTATTTTGTTGATTTTCTCTCTGATCTTTGTGATTTCCTTCCTTCTATTGACTTTAGGTTTTGTTTGTTTTTCTTTTTCTAATTCATTTAGGTGGTGGGTTAAATTGTAGATTTGAGATTTTTCTTATTTTTTGAGGAAGGTCTGTATTGCTATGACTTTGCCTCTGAGCACTGCTTTTGATTGATCCCATAGATTCTGAGTGGTTGTGCCTTCATTATCATTTGTCTCGAGGTATTTTTAAATTTCCTTCTTGATTTCCTCATTGACCCATTGTTGCATGTTGTTTAGTCTCCATGTAGTAAGTTTTTTTCTCATTTCTTTGCCTGTGGTTGATTTCTAGTTTCATGCCATTAGGGTCAGAGAAGATACTTAAAATAATTGCTACAGTCTTAAATTTGTTGAGGTTAGCTTTGTGCCCCAGGATGTGATCAATTCTTGAGATTGTTCCATGTGCACTTGGGAAGAATGTATATTCTGATTTTTTTTGGATGTAATATCCTGAAAATGTCGATTAAGTCTAACTTTCCTGTTGCTTCCTTTTGGATCTCTGTTGCCTTATTGATTTTTCTGTCTAGAGGATATGTCCATTGATGTGAGTGGGTTGTTAAAGTCTCCTACTATGCTTGTATTCCCATCCATTTCTCCTTTTATGTCTGTTAGTAT
The DNA here is from genome assembly GCF_016906955.1 of Phacochoerus africanus. Classification (NCBI taxonomy): domain Eukaryota; kingdom Metazoa; phylum Chordata; class Mammalia; order Artiodactyla; family Suidae; genus Phacochoerus; species Phacochoerus africanus. The sequence continues at coordinate 56,285,875 of NC_062560.1, forward strand.
TTGTTGGAGGTATCTGGGTGCTCCTATATTAGGGGCATATATATTGATGATTGTAATCCTCTTCTTCAGTGGATCCTTTAACCATTAAATATTGTCCTTCTTTGTCTTTCTTAATGGCCTTCGTTTTAAAGTCTATTTTGTCTGATATGAGTATTGCAACTCCTGCTTTCCCATCTTGTCCATTGGCATGAAACATCTTTTCCCATCCCATCCCTTTCAATCTCTATTTGTCCTTTGCCCTAAGGTGAGTTTCTTCCTTCTTATATCATCTAGCTTTAGCCTGATAGTCATATATGCTCAAACACATCATGAAAGTAAAAGAAAGAATCTATATTTTCTTACTTTCCTTCCCCACATTGTATGATTTTGATGTCATTTTTCAAATTTTATTTTTTAACTTCTTCATTTTTAGATCTGTATGTTGGCTTATTTAAATGACTGCTTCCCAATCATGGTTTCCTCCATTCTATTTCTTCTTAATTCTTTTTTTTTTAATTTATAGAAGTCTTTTCAGTATTTCTTTTAGAATGGGTTTAGTATTGCTGTACTCTCTTAGTTTTTCTTTTTTTGGAGAAATTCTTAATTTCCCCTTCTATTTAAATGATATTCTTGCTGGATAGAGTATTCTAGGTTTCATATTTTTCCATTCAGCGCTTTAAATATATTTTTCCACTCCTTTCTGCCCTGTAGTATTTCTGTAGAGAAAACATCAGATAGCCTTATGGGGGTTCCTTTATAATTAATGATTTGTTTTTCTCCTGCTGCATTTAGGATCCTCTCTTTATCATTAACTTTTACCATTTTTATTATAATATGTCTTGGTGTTGGCCTGTTCAGATTCAACATGTTTGGGGCCCTCTGTGCTTCCTGTATCTTGATATCAATTTCCTTTAGATTTGGAAAGTTTTCAGACATAATTTCTTCAAATACATTTTTAATCCCCTTTTCTTTTTCTTCTCCTTCTAGAATTCCTATTATGCATAGATTGGCCCACTTTATATTATCCCATAGATCTCTTATATTGCTTTCATGTTTTTTCATTTGGTGTTATGTCCACTGCCTGATTGGGTGATTTCCATTATTCCATCTTCCACATCACTAATTTGTTCCTCTGCATTATTCATTCTGCTCTTTATTGCCTTTAGCTCAGTTTTCAGTTCTGCAAATGAATTTTCTTGTTTTTGTTGGCTTCTCCTTACATTTTGTAGTTCCTTTCTAAGGGCATCTGCATTACTCTTCATATCTTCTCTTAATTCCTTGATATTCAGCCTTAATTCCTTCAGTATTTTCACTATCTCCCTTTTGAACTCAGTGTTTGTCAGACTTCAGAGGTCTATTTCATTGTTGACTGCCTTAAGTCTGTTCCTTTAACTGGGAATGGTTTCTGAGCTTCTTCATCTTGCTTATGTTTTTCATTTTCTGTGCCTTTAGGGAAGACACACTGTAGTGTTGTAAGACTATTTTATGCAAGAGAAACCCTTTGTATTTTTTTGGGGGGGTTACTATTTATTTTTGGTGTGGGAGTTGAATATTTGCTGTCTCTTTTTTCAGTGTGAGCAGGCTGTTACCCCCAGCATACTTGGTGTGTTTTCAGGGAGAAGGAGGCAATGGGTAGGGCCAGCAGTCAGTGCCTGGTCACTGTGCTCTCAACAGCATCAGGAACCTTCAGGAATGTGGCACAGGCTACTATTCATTGCAGGGCCCTAGGAAGCAGTAATGAGCTCTAGACAATGTGACCAGAGCATTTGGCAGTAGCAACTGCAGAGTGTGTGAGTGCCCAGGGGAGTGAGAGAAACAATAGCTAGTGTTTGATTGCAATGCCCACCCCTGAGGTGATTGGAACTGCAGGTGGTACCTCTTCAGGGACCCCTAGTGGTAGCAGGCCATGACCATCTCTGGAGTAAGTGATAACTTCATTGGTTTGCCCCTGCCAGCTGTAGACCATGCATGAAGCAACCCATCTCACTTAGCCCACATGGGAGGTACTGCACAGGCTGCTCCTATTTGTAGGATACTTGGAAGTGACAGAGATCAGGCATATGGGTACTGCCCAGAGCATTCAACAGTGGCAGCAGCAGGGCAGGTGTATTCTCAGGGGAGCAAGAGCACCAACAGGTGGTGTTTGGTCACAATGTCCTCTTTTGTGGTGCCCTTGAGGTGATTGAGGTTGCAAGTTGTGCCTGTTCACTGACCCCTTGTGTTGGCAGGTCACTCCCACCTCTGGAGTTAGAGATAACTGAGATGATTTTCTGACCACCTGCAGACCACACAAGAAGCATACATCCCACTTCATCCATGCAGGAGGTACTTCACCAGCTGCTCCTAGTTGTAGGTTCTTGGGATGGAACAGTGACCAAGTGACTGGGTGCCACCCAGAGAGTTTGGCAGTGGCAACTTCAGGGCAGGTGTGTTCATAGGGGAGTAAGAACAACAGTGTATGTTGCTTGGTAAGCACCATGTTGCACTTAGCCCCCTTATGCCCTTAGCCTACACAAGAGGTGCATGGACACTGGTAGACTACATAAGATGTGCCCAGTCTCACGTAGACTAGTGAGCATCTTCTTGCTACACGCAGTCTGCACCAGAGCCTCCTGATCTCTGGAAGTCTAGTGAGTGGTATCTCACTGTGCACAGCCTGTGCCAGAGTCGCTCAGTCTCCTGTAGGCTAGCAAGTGACTTCTCACAGCCCACAGCCTTTGCCAGAGCTGACCCTCCCTTTGAGATCCTGCTGCCACACATGCATCCTCAGGCACAAGGAGTTTCCTATGGAGGTCTGCCTCTCCTACTCTCACCCTCCCCAGAAATGGTGCCTTGTCTCTCCTACAGGTCCTGACCTTCTCCCAGGTTCCCTCTGTGATGGTGTTCCACTCCCTAGCCCATAGCACACTGCTCCCCCACCAATGGCACACTGCTCCTTAGCCCCGTAAGCTGTCTCCACAATGCTAACACCAGCCTTCTCCTAGGGACTGACCTCCAGAGTCTAAGTCTTAGTGCCCAGCCCCCACCTTAGCATCTCATGCTTTGGTGTCTGGGCTGGTGGTTCAGATGATGTGTGCAGCTTGCACTCTTCTTTGCTGTTCTCAGTCAAGCTGCTGTGCTTTTCTCAGCAACTTTGAGGTCTCCTCAGCTCAGCTGATCTTTCTATCAGTTAGGTGGCTTCCCAGGATGTGGGTTCCTTTTCTCCTTCACAGCTCCCTCTCAGGAATGCTAGTCCCATCCTGATTCCTTTTCTCTCTTTCTCTCTCTTTTTCTTTTGTTCTACTCAGTTATGTCAAGAGTTTCTTGCCCTTTTTGGAGGTTTAAGTTCTTCTGCAAGCATACAGTTGAAGTTCCGTGCTAGTCATTTTATATGTAGATGTGTTTTTTTGAGTGTTTGTGGGTGAAGGTGAGTGCACCATTTTAGTCCTCTGCCATCTTGCTCCCTCTCCTTTCTCTGTTTTATAAATAATTTCTTTTGTATCATTTTTATTAGATTCCATACATCAATGATTGCATATGATATTTGTCTTTCTCTGTCTGACTTATAGGATAATTTCTAGGCTAAGTCATGTTGCTGCAAATGGCATTCTTTCATTAATTTTTATGGCTGAGTAATATTCCATTGTATAGATATACCACATATTCTCTATCCATTCTTTTGCTGATAGACATTTATGTTGCTTCTATGTCTTGGCAGTTGTAAATAATGCTACAATGAATATCAGGGTGTATGTGCATTTTCAAAATATGGTTATCTTTAGATGTATGGCTAGGATTGGGATTGCTAGGTCTTATGGTCATTCTATATTTAGTTTTTTCTATGTAAACTCCATACTATTTTCCCTAGTGGTTTTACAAAAGTACATTCCCAGCAATTGTGTAGGAGAGTTCCCTTTTCTTTACATTCTTTCCAGCATTTATTTTTTTGTAGAATTTTTGATGATGGCAGTTTTGATCAGTGTGAGATGATATCTTATTATAGTTTTGATGGGCATTTATCTAATAATTAATGATGTTGATATCTTTTCATATGATTTTGGCCATCTGTCTCTCTTTTTTGGAGAAATATCTATTTAGATCTTCTGATCATTTTTTAATTGTGTTTTTTTTCTTTTGGTATGAAGCTGTATGAGATGTTTGTATATTTTGGAGATTAATATTTTGTTGCTTAATTTGCAAACATTTTCTCCCATTTTGTGGGTTGTCTTTTTGTTTTCTTTATGGTTTCATTTTCTGTGCAAAAGTTTTTAAGTTTAATTTGGGCCCATTTGTTTATTTTTGTTTTTATTTTTATTACTCTATGTGGTTGATCAGGAAAGATATTGCTGCAATATATGTAAAAGTGTGTTCTGGCTATGTTTTCCTCTAGGAGTCTTCTCTGCTCTTTTCATTCTTTTATATACACTTTTTTTTTTCTTTTAAGCTGAACTGATTTCCATTGTTCTGCTTTCCAGGTGATTCATCCATTTTTATTCCTCATTTATTCTACTATCGATTCTTTCTGGCATATTTATTTTTTAATTATTGTATTTTCCATCTCTGTTGTGTTATTTTTTCTGTTTGTTAATACTTCTAAGTTTTTGCTATAGATCTGTTCTCCACCCAAATTCTTTCATCATCTTTAGTTCATTAGTTTGAACACTTTCTCAGGTAGGTTGCCTATCTCCACTTAATTCCTCTTTTGGGGTTTTATCTTTTTCCTTGTTCTGAAAAATATTCCTCTACCACCTCAATTTGTGAGTGGATATTTTTATTTTTATGTACTTGTTACTTTAGTTATGTTTCTCAACCTTGGAGAAGTGTTCATACCTAGGAGACATACTACTCATCTCAGCAGCATACTACCCTTTCATCACCCAACATACAGGCTCTGGGAGTTCACCTTAAGGAGGCTCTGTGGATTATTCTCTTGTAGCAGGATTGGTTGTCCCATAGTCCTTTTGGCTTTCTGGATTCTTCCTTGCATAGATGCTAATGACAGCTCTTTATCAGGGCCTGGTCATAAGGTGGAACCATGGGGGGTCCTGAGGCCAGTGCTGGATCACTGCTAGGCAGAGTCAGTGTTCTGAAGACTCTGTGGTTATTGCCCACACACTGGCATGTGAAGCCATATACTGGGGTTGGTGTTGCATTACTGGCTGGCAGAGATGAATTATGGAATTTTCTTGCAGGGCTTAAGAACCCCAGAGCTTGTTTCAGATCATTGGTGGTGGTGGTGCTGGTGGTCATTGGCATAGCTGAGTATGGGGTTGAAAAGTACTGAAGATTGTGTTGGCCTGCTAGTGGTTAGGGCCAGAGCCTAGCTGGTCCCAGGGTAGGGTCTGGCCTGTGTTGTTGAACTCATTCCATAGGCTGCAGGGTTAGAGTTTTCTTGCTTCTGGTGTCCACCCCCTGGTGAGTGAGGGTGTTCTAGAGGCTTGTGAAGGCTTCCTGGGAAGGAGGGGTAGGTGCTTTCCCACTAGTATGTGGAGTGAGAATAGACTCTCTGGTGGACAAGGCTGTGTCTAGAGGCAACTGTAGTCTCGGGATGACATTATGCAACTTGTCTGATGATGAGTGGAGCTGTGTCCCTGTCCAATTAGACATTTTGCCAGCACTGCAACCTACAGGGTGAGGACAGGTCTTGGTGCTAATGATCAGAGATGTCATTCCCCATCAGCAGAAATGTTCATACATTCCCAAGTATGGCTGCCATAAGTGTTTATATCCTTAGTCATAGCCACCCTCTGCCTACTTCCCCCCATGCAGCTGCCTCCCCAGGATAATCTCCAAAACTGGCAGGTATATATGGCACAGGCTCTTATAAAATTACTGCTTTAGGAGTTCCTATTGTGGCTCACCAGCAATGAAAGTGACTAATATCCATGAGGATGAAGGTTTGCTCCCTGGCCTCTCTCAGTGGGTTAAGGATCCGGCATTGCCATGAGCAGTGGTATAGTTCACAGATGTGGCTCAGATCCTGCATTTCTGTAGCTGTGGCTGTGGTGTAGGACAGCAGTTATAGCTCAAATTCAACCCCTAGCCTGGGAACTTCCATATGCAATGGGTGCAGCCTTAAAAAAATATTGCTTTGGCCTTGGGTCTTGGTACAGGTAAGATTTTGTGTGTACCCTTTAAGAGTGAAGTCTCTATTTACCTCAGTTTTGTGGGGCTCCTGCAATTAAGGCCTGATGGCTTTCAAGGCCAAATGCTCCATGGGCTTTTCTTCCCAGTACTGGAATCCTAGCTTCTGTGGGAAGCCTCACATGGATCTCAGAAATCTCACTCCCATGGGAGAATCTCTGCAAGATAATTATTCTACAGTTTGTGGATCACCCACCCAGGGGAGTGTAGCAGGTTTGATTATATCACATATCCCTTCCTCCTAGTGCTCTTATTGTGCTTCCTTCTTTATGTTTTTAGTCATAGAAGATCTTTTCTGGTAATTTCCATTCTTTTTCATCAAAGGTTCTGCAGATAGTTGTGATTTTGGTGTGTTTGTGAAGGGAGGTGAGCTCAGGGTCTTTATACTCCACCATCTTGTCTTCTTCTCCCACTGCTTACTCTTTATATCTATTTTAGGAATGTAACATTTTCTTCTTTTGTAAAATGAGAATATTAATCCCCACCTTTCTTTCAACATGGTTGAGAAGCTTGGTTTGAAAACTAATATATTCATTCTAGGTATAGATATAGGTAGTGGAAATTCTATATTCTGGGCTCACAGATATTAAAGTTGCACTCTAAGGAGTGCAATGTGTGCCTATGTTGCAAAACAGAGCATAGCTAAATTTTTGGTGGGCAGGAGAAATTAACATTGTCAGTAGGGAGGTTAGGGAAGACAGTAGAAGAACTGAGGCTAACACAGCAGTGGTATCCACCCCCTCCTTTTATTGGAAAAGGTGTGATAGCCTGGATATTCTTCAGTAAATTATGGGACTACCATTAAAGCTGAATTCCAAGAGCAACTAAGTTTAATTATTTTGATTCTTCCCCAATAAATTACCTTTCCTCTGCTTGAACAGCACCAAGATTGTATAAATCAATTTATTCCAATGAAGCTATTCAGGGTACTTTGATTTTTGAAAGTTCTACTTTATATTGAACTGAAATCTGTTTTCATTGATATACTTCCTCTGATCCAAGATGGACTCATAACTCTGTAGACTGTGTGCGGCCTTATTATCCAACAACTTCTCTGATTCAAGATAAATAGCTTCTTCTCCTCATACCCTTTTATTTTTCTTGGGAACTGGTTTTAGCCCTTCCCCAACCCACTCACTCTCTTATTGACATTCCTAGTTTGTTCATGCCACATTGTTCCTGCAACATTAAGGTGTAGGGTCCAGAAATGAATCCAAATCTAGCAAGATTTGTCACTTACTTCCAATTCAGATAATGGATATTTCTAAAAATAAAAATGCACAGGGTCAGGCCCCATTCCCTAACAATAACAATAGCTGAGGAATCAGTAAATCATTGGCTTTCTTGGGAGCTGACAGAATATGTGGAGCCCAAGACCTAAGTGGAGGAGGAAAATTCAGACAGAGGCTACAAACAGTCTGTAAATTACGAGCCTTTTGCCTGTCTCCTTCCCACCAAGCTATGCTCTGGAAATAGGAAGGTTGTGCTAGCATTGTGCATATTTCAGTCACAACACCCTAAAATGCTATAGCCACCCACTTTCCCAACACTTCCTGGATAAGTGTGTTGGGGCCCCAGGCTTTTGGTCATGTTGGGTGGCAATCTCCTTTGCATCTGCAGGGACATCAGGAAGGGTAGGACCTGCATAAAATTGGACTGCCTTTTGAGTGTCATGCATCAGAGGCTGGCTTGCCCCTAGAATATGAATTCCTGCCTCTTCCTTCCCACTGAGTCATGTTTGATAACTGCCTTCCTCTCCTTCCATATGGTGCCTCTTGTGGCATAGTTCTTACTAAAAATAGAGTAAGGGGGAACAGAAAAGTGATGCTAATTTCCCAATATGCCATAGTGTCCTCTGGTTAAGAAGCAGAGTGTGGAGGAAGAAACTTTGTTTAGAAATAGAAAAATTTACATTGGCCTCTGTACTTTTTCTGCCTGTGTTGTCATACCAGCTTGTCATAATCATATATAGAGCAAGTGAAATAAGAAAAATATAAGGAATACTTGATTTCTTCTTTCAAACAGTTCATAGCCAAGGACATAAGGACTGAGGAGAGTACCAGTTGTGCTAATTCGCTATAATAAAATATAATCAATGTTATTAAAGACAGATTAACTAAACTTAGGAGGAAGCATAAAATATACTTTGGTAAAGATGGGAAATATTTCACACTTAGAATGACATTTATTGTGGATTTTGAAACTGAGCTTTCCAGACATAGAAGTGGGGATAGAGCATGGTATACATAGAAGTGGAAATAGGCATAGAAGAGGGGATAGAACATTTTGTGCAGAGGAATTAAAGGGCATAGATAATGTAAAGCAATTTGAAATCACCAGGGATTAGAATATGTGTCAGATGGAGAATACAAGAAGGTAGATGGAGTGACTATGGATAGGAAGTTTGAGATCCAATCTTGATGCTGGATTAAGAAGTTAGCCTTATCCTGTTAGTGATTGGGAACCATTAAATTCCTGTCAGAAAGTGACATAAACAGACTTCCTGTTGTGGCTCAGCGGGTTAGGAACCTGACTAGTATCCATGAGGATGCCAGTTCAATCCCTGGCCATGATCACCGGGTTAAGCATCTTCACTGCCACAAGCTGCAGTACAGGTTGCAGACGTGGCTTGAATCTGCCATTGCTGTGGCTGTGGCATAGGCTGGCAGCTGCAGTTCTGATTCACCCCTTTCTTGGGAACTTCTATATGCCACAGGTTTTTGGCCCTAAAAGCAAAAATTAAACAAATTAAAAAAGAAAGTGACATAAACTAGTATCAGACAAATACAGAGGATGAATGGAAAGTTGCAGTTGAAGTCTTAAAGGAAATTTTGCTCAAAAATTAAATTAAACCAAATAGGAAATAAGTAAGTAAAATACAAATACATACCCTCTCCAGCATTTGTTATTTGTGTGGAGAAAAGGAACTCTCCTTCACTGTTGGTAGGAATGTAAATTGGTACGACCATTATGGAAAACAGTATAGTTGTTCCTCAGAAAACTAAATATAGAACTACCATATGATCCAGCAATCCCACTCCTGGGCATATATACAAGTATCAAGAAGATAAATGCATCCCTATGTTCATTGCAGTACTATTCAAAATAGCCAAGCCATGGAAAAAACCTAAATGTCCATGGACAGATAAAAGGATTAAGAAGATGCTGTACATATATACACAATGGAATACTATTTAGCCATAAAAAAGCACAAAATAATGCCATGTGCAGCAACATGGATGCAGCTAGAGATTCTTATCCTAAGTGAAGTAAGTCAGAAAGAAAAAGGCAAATACCATATGATACCACTTATATATGGAATCTAAAATATGGCACTGATGAGCCTATCTACAAAACAGAAGCAGACTCATGGACATAGAGTACATACTTGTGGTTGCCAAGGAGGAGAGGGGAGGAACTGGGATGGATGGTATATTTGGGGTTGGTGGATGCAAGCTATTACATTTAGAATGAATAAGTAATGAGGTCTTACTCTATAGCACAGGATATATATATATATATATATATATATATATATATATATATATATATGACTGTGTCACTCTGACATACAGGAGAAATTGACACAATGCTGTAAATCAACTATACTCTGATAAAAATACAAGGACATAAAATCAGACAAGTGAAAGGAGTAAATAATATATGCCTAAAGAACCAAATTCTAGCTATAAAGTGCCTTTATTGATCCAATTTCTGGCTATTAAGACTCCAAGAAAGTGGAAGATATAGCTTAGATAACTTTTGATTTAGAGAAAACCAAAGCATATGTCTGGGAACATGCTAAGCAATTTTAAATATAATTAGGTGATTTTCTGCTGTTTTTTGGATATCAGATTTGATTTTTCTTCTATGCCAGGTCACCACTCATCCCCTTTCACTACCCTCTGTCCCAGTCTGGATGTAGGAACAAAATTAGTAGACCGAATGTCGGGAGGTCTTTGATCTAGTCTCAGTTATTGCTTTTATTTACTGTGTGACCTTGGGAAATTCCTTTCTGGGCTCTAGTTTCCCCATTAGTACAAAGAAGAGTTTGGTTTATCTGTAAGGGCTCTTCCTACTCTGTCATATGATTTTCTCAGTAAGTAAATACAGACGGAGTACTACATAGATTCTGAGCAGGGAAAATACTATGGGCTGGGATGATCAAGGAAAGCTTCTTGGTAAGTGAAATATGAGCAGAACCTTGTAGAAGAAGTTTTATCTTTCATATTTTTTCCTTTCCCTATTGTACTGAGAATAGCTGAGGGTCAGGGGCACTTGTACCTAAAAGTATACCATAACATAAAAAAATACAAATTTGGAGTTGACTGAGCCTAGAGAAGAATCCTGGATCTGCTATATTATGTGACCCCAATTGATAGCACAAGCCCTAGCCAACATCTTGATTTCAGCTATAAGAGGCCTTAAGACAGAGGAGACAGTTAATCCATGCACAGACTATAGACCCACAAAAATTATGAGATACTGAATGATATTTTAATCACTAGCTATATGGTAATATTATTACAGAGCAATAGATGACTAATACAATGGAACAACATGAAATTATTTCAAAAACATGCTTAGTGAAAGAAGATATACACACAAGTATACATATTGCATGACCACATTTATATAAAACTCAAGGTCCTTTCTAAATTGAACATTGTATGATTCCAGAAATACCATATCTACCATACAAAGAAGACCCTGCTTACAAATATGGCTAATATTATACACATTTTCAGAAACCATACAGATTATTCATAATATTTTCTGCATTAACTCAGACTCTGGTATTTGCATCAAACTGTGTTAAGAACCTGGCTCAGATTTACTTAAAAAACAAGGGTGTATCTTCACTTCCAGGGCCTTGTGGAATATAGAAACTTGTGGCCCCGATCTTGCTCTTCCAAATAGTTGCATTTCTACTCCAACCCAATGTGTGAACATCCGGGCTGGTAGGGCCTGATGCCCAGCTGTTCTCTCTTTGCCTAGGTCAGTCTCAATGCCTTCTGCTCTTAAGACCTTATAAAGATGGACTTTCAGGAAGGATCAAGATGGCAGAGGAGTAAGACATTGTGCTCACCTTCTGCCACAAACACATCACAAAAACACATCTACATGTAGAATGATTCACATAGAACATCTACTGAATGCTAGCAGAAGAAAGAACTCCAAAAAGGAGAAGAAACTCTCCACATAACTGGGTAGAAAAAAGAAAAAGGAGACAGAAAGAGAGAAAGAATCAGGACGGGACTAGCATTCAAGAGATGGAGCTGTGAAAGACAAAAGGAACCACACCCTGGGAAGCCACCAAACCTCTGGGGAGATCAGCCAAGATGGAGGGACCTCAAAGTCTCTGAGAAAAGCACAGAAGCTGGACTGAGGAAGGCAAAGCAGAGTAAGAGCTGCCCTGATCATCTGCACCCCCACCCCAGACATCATAGCCTGAGATGCTCTGGTGGGGGCTGGGCATGGAGACTCAGGCTCTGGAGGCCAGCTCCAGGGAAGGGACTAAGCTTAGCTCTATGGAGACAGCCTAAGGGGCTAAGAAGAGGTGTGCCATGGGCAGGGGAGTGTTATGCTATGGGCTGGGTTGTGGAAGGCCATGGCAGCAGGAACCCAGGAGGAGAGCTGGGCCCCCAGGAGAACCAAGGTGCCATTGTTGGGGAGGGTAAGAGGAGGAGGGGTGGACTGCCATAGGACTAAGATTGGCTGTGGGGAGACAGCCTGAGGGGCTAGGGAGCAGTGTGCCATAGGCTGGAGAGTGCTGTGACACAGGATAGGATGCAGAATGCCGTGGGCTGGGAAGCACAATGCCACAGGCAGGGGAACCCCGGAGGAGGTCTGGGCCAGAAGGAGAAACAAGGCACCATTGTTGGTGAGGGTGAGAGGAGGAGGTGAGGACTGCCATAGGAATCTCCTTGCAAATGCATGGGCTCTCAGAGGGCAGGGCACCTGTGGTGCAGGCTACAGGTGGAAAGAATTCACTTGCTCAGGCTACAGGAGATTGGGTGCTTCTTGTGCCAGCTACAGGTGGTTGGGCACCTCTTGTGTGGGCTAGGGGCAGCAAGGGGCTAAGCATGATGTGGTACCTCTTGTGTGATCTATAGTGCTGGGGACAAACCACAGCACTCATCTAATAAACCAGAGGGAGGCATGGCCTGTCACCACTAGGGTCTATGAACAGGCACCACCACAGACGAAGGCATTGCAACAAAACACCAACTCTTGTGGCTCTCTCCTGGGAACTCACACACCCTGCTACTGCCAAATGATCTGGGTACATCCTAAATCTTCCTAAGGCTCATTACCACTACCCAGGACCCTGCAACTAGAAGTAGCCTCTGCCACCTTCCTGCAGGTCCTTTCTACTCTCAAGGCACCAGTAACCAAGCCCTAACTTTGCCTCATTCTCCCTGGAAATACACTTAGCACCCTGGGGATAATAGCCTGCTCACACAAAAGAAAGAGACAGAAAATATCCAAACTCCCATGCCAAAAATAAATAGTAAACCTCACAAAATACAAAGGGGTGCTCTTGCATAGAAATAACTCTCCAAGACTATAACTTTGTTTCCCTAAACTCACAGAAAAAGAAAAATATAAGGAAAAAATATAAGCAAGATGTAGAAGCTCAGGAACCATTCCCAGTTAAAAGAACAGGAGAATTCACCTGCAGCAGCAAACAATGAAACAGACCTCTCCATTCTAATACACACTGAGTTCAAAAGGGAGATAATGAAAAAACTGAAGGAATTAAAAGCAGATATATGTAGCAATGTAGATTCCTTTAGAAAGGAACTAGAAAACATGAGGAGGAACCAAGAAAAATTAGAAAATTCATTTTCGGTGAGGCAAACTGAGCTAAAGGCACTAAAAAGCAGAAATAAAAATGCAGAGGAATGAATTAATGACTTGGAAGATAGAATAATGAAAATACCCAATCAGGACAACAGACTGAAAACCAAATAAAAAAAATGAAAACAATACCAGAGATCTATGTGATAATGTAAGGCAGACCAATCTACAGATATTAGATTGAGAAGAAGAAGAAAAAAAGGGATTGGAAATATATTTTAAGAAATTATGTCTGAAATCTATCCAAATCTAAAGAAAACAGATATCAGGATACAGGAAGCACAGAGGCCCCAAACAAGTTGAACCCAAACAGGCCCACAGCAAGACATATTATAATAAAAATGGCAAATGTTAAAGATAAAGAGAAGATTCTAAAGGCAGCAAGAGGAATAAAAAGCATTAATTATAAGGGAACCCCCATAAGGCTATCAGCTGAGTTCTCGACAGAAAGACTACAGGCCAGAAAAGAATGGCAAGTTATATTCAAAGTTCTAAAATGGAAAAAATTGCAGCCTAGAATAATCTATGTAGCAAGGATATCATTTAAAATCAAAGGAGAAATGAATAATTTCTCTAATAAAAAAAAGCTAAAACTGTACAGCAATACTAAACACATTCTAAAAGAAATACTGAAAGGGCTTCTCTAAATAAAAAAAAATTGAGAAGTAATGGGATGGAGGAAATCACAATTGGAAGGCAATCACTTAAATAAAACAGTATACAGATCTCCAAGGGGGGGGGGGGAAACTTCTGTAAAAGTGAAGATAAGCACAAGGAAAGCAAAAGGATAAACATAAAGATGTTAAAAAAGGACATCAAAATCATAGAATGTGGGGAAGGAAAGTAAGAAAATCTTGATTTCTTTTATTAGAATGTGTCTGAGCCTATATGACTATCAGGCTAAAGCAAGCAGATATAGGAAGGAGTTAACATATTAAAAATAGGGCAACCGCAAACCAAAACAAAATTTTACATTTACAAAAACTAAAAAGACAAGTACTCAAGCTTGAAATAAATGGAGATCATCCAACAACAACAACTACAGCAACAAAAATCCAAAGATAGAATCAAATGGAAAAGAAAATGTAAAATGGCAATAAATACATATTTATCAATATTTGCCTTAAATATCAATGGACTGAATCCTCCAATCAAAAGACACAGAGTGGCAGATTGGATAAATAAACAAAAGCTTACAATATGCTGCCAACAAGAGAATCACCATAGGAAAAAGATACATAGGTTGAAATTGAGGGGATGAGAAATGATATTTCATGCCAATGGACAAGATAGGAAAGCAGGATTTGCAACACTCATATCAGACAAAATAGACTTCAAAATGAAGGCCTTAAAGAAAGACAAGGTAGGACACTATTTAATGGTTAAAGGATCCATTCAAGAAGAGGATATTGTAATCATCAATATATATTTCCTAATATAGGGGCACCCAGATACCTACAACAAATACTGAGACATAAAAGGAGAAATTTATGGGAATACAATAATAGTAGGAGACTTTAAGACCAACTGACATCAATGAACAGATCCTTTAGAAAGAAAATCTATAAGGGAAGAGAGATTCTAAATGACACAGGAGAAAAATTATAGTGCATTGATATTTTCAGGACATAATAAAAAATATCAGAATATACATTCTTTTCAAGTGAATATGTAACATTCTGAAGAATTGACCACATACTGGGGCACAAAACTAAATAAACAAATTTAAGAATGTAGAAGTTATTTCAAGTTTCTTCTCTGACGACAATGGCATGAAACTAGAAATCAACCACAGAAAAAGAAATGAGGAAAAACTTACAGTAGTCAGTATGGGGACTAAACAACATGCTACTAAAAAAACCCAATGTGTTAATAAGGAAATCAAAAAAGAAATTAAAAAATCCCTCGAGACAAATAATAATGAGGACACAACCATTCCAAATCTACGGGATGCTGCAAAAGCAGTGCTCAGAGGGAAATTCAGTGATACAGGCCTTTATCAAAAAAGAAGAAAAATCTCAAATAGAAAACCTAACCCACCACCTAAATGAATTAGAACAAGAACAACAAACAAAACCTAAAGTCAGCAGAAGGTAGGAAATCATAAATATCAGAGAGGAAATCAATAGCCAGACAAAACTCTACTTAAAAAAGACACATGCACCCGCATGTTCATTGCAGCACTATTTACAATAGCCAAGACATGGAATCAACCCAAATGTCCACTGATAGATAATTAGATTAGGAAGATGTGGTATATATACACAATGGAATACTACTTGGGCATAAAAAAGAACAAAATAATGCCATTTGCAGCAACATGGATGGAACTACAGACTCTCATCCTGAGTGAAATAAGTCAGAAAGCTAAAAACAAATACCATATGATATCACTTCTATCTGGAATCAGCACAAAGGAAACTTTCCACAGAAAAGGACATCGTGGACTTGAAGAATAGACTTGTGGTTGCCAAGGGGGAAGGGAAGGGAGTGGGAGGGACTGGGAAATTGGGGAAAATAGATGCAGAATGTTGCCTTCAGGATGGATTAGCAATGACATCCTGCTATGTAGCACTGGGAACACTGTCTAGTCACTTATGATGGAACACATAAAGTGAGAAAAAAGAATGTATACATGTATGTGTAACTAGGTGAACATGCTGTACAGTAGAAAAATATATATATATATATAAATGATAAAAAATAAAAATAAGAGATTCAAAGAAAAATAGAAAATAATCAATAAAACCAAGAGTTGGTTATTTGACAATGTAAACAAAATTGACAAACCTCTGGACAGACTCACCAAGAAGAGGAGAGAAAAAACAAAAATAAATAAGAAATGAAAAAGGAGAAATCATAATGGATACTGCATTAATACAAAAAGCAGTAAGAGAATACTATGAACAATTATATGCCAACAAAACCGACCACCTAGAAGAAATGGACAATTTTCTAGATACATACACCTTGCCAAAACTGAATCAAGAAATAGATGAAATGAACAAAATAATCACTAGAAGTGAAATTAAAAATGTCATAAAAACATGCCCTACAAATAAAAATTCAGGACCAGATAGCTTCCCAGGCAAATTCTACTAACCATACAAAGAGGAATTTACACCCATAATTCCCAAGACATTATATGAAGCCACCATCACTCTAACACCAAAACCAGCAAAGATACTATCAAAAGAGAAAGAGGAAATTGTAGGCCAATGGCTTTTATGAATATAGATGCAAAAAAACTCAACAAAATTTTAGCCAACCAAATCCAATAACATATAAGAAAGATCATAGACCATGACCAAGTGGAATTAATCACATGTTCTCAAGGTTGTTTCAAAATATGCAAATCAATCAATGTCATACACCACATTAACATGAGAAAAGTCATGAACCACATGATCATTTCATCACATGATTAACAAGAAAAGTCAAAAACCACATGATCATCTCAATAGATGCAGAAAAAGCATTTGATAAAGTCCAACATCCACTCATGACATAAACTCTTACCAAAGAGGGTATAGAGGGAACATACCCAGACATAATAAAAGCCACTTATGACAAACCCACAGCAAATATAATACTCAATGGAGAAAAGCTCAAAGCCTTCCTGCTAAAATCTGGCATAAGACAAGGATGCCCACTCTCACCACTTTCATTCTACATAATATTGGAAGTCCTAGCTGCAGTAATCAGACAAACAAAAGAAATAAAAGACATCCAAATTGGAAGAGAAGAGATAAAATTATCACTGTATGCAGATGACTTGATACTATATATAGAAAACCTTAAGGACTCCACACAAAAACTGCTCAAACTGATCAATGAATTCAACCACGTAGGAGGATACAAGATTAACATTCAGAAATTGGTTTCATTTCTGTATACTAACAATGAGATATTAGAAAGGGAATGTAAAATACAGTACCTTTTAAAATTTCACCCCAAAAAATCAAATATCTGGGAATAAACCTGACCAAGGAGGTGAAAGTCTTACATGCTGAGAACTATAAAACATTAATCAAGGAAATTAAAATGGATTCAAAGAAATGGAAAGCAATTCCATGCTCCTGGATTGGAAGCATCAAAATTTTTAAAATGGCCATGCTACACAAAGCAATCTACAGATACAATGTGATCCTTATCAAATTACCCAAGACTTTTTTCACAGAATTAGAACAAACAAACCAATTTTTTTTATGGAAATATAAAAGACTCAGAATTGCCAAAGAAATTCTGAGGAACAAAAACCAAGCAGGAGGCGTAACTCTCCCAGAATTCAGGCAATACTGCAAAGCCACGGTAATCAATACAGTGTGGTACTGGTACCAAAACAGATAGGCAGACCAATGGAGCAGAATAGAGAACCGAGAAATAAACCCAAACACCTATGATAAAATTTATTTGACAAAGGAGGCAAGAATATAAAATGGGAAAAAGACAGTCTTTTCAGTAAGTGGTCATGGGAAGACTGGACAGTTCCATGTAAATCAATGAAACGGGCACACACCTCACACCATGCACAAAAATAAACTCAAAATTGCTTAAAAATTTAAACATAAGCCAAGATACCATCAACCTCCTAGAAGAGAACATAGGCAAAACCTTCTCTGATATCAACCGTGTGAATATTTTCATAGGTCAGTCTCCCGAGCAACAGAAATAAAAGCAAAAATAAAACAATGGGACCTAATCAAACTGACAAGATTTTGCACAGCAAAGGAAACTATATGTATATATGATGGGAGAAAATTATTTTAAAAGATGCAATGGACCAGAGCTTCATCTCTAAAATATAAAAACAAGTTACACAACTCAGTAGCTAAAAAACCAACAACCCAATTGAAAAATGGGCAAAAGACCTGAATAGACATTTCTCCAAGGAAGATATACAGATGGCCGTCAAGCACATGAAAAAATGCTCAACATCACTAATTATTAGAGAAATGTAAATCAAAACTACTATGAGGTACCACCTTACCCTGGTCAGAATGGCTATAATTAGTAAGTCTACAAATATAAAATGCTGGAGGGGGTGTGGAGAAAACGGAACCCTCCTATGCTGTTGGTGGAAATGTTACTTGGTACAACTACTATGGAATACAGTATGGAGGTACCTCAGGAAACTATATATAGAACTCCCATAGGACCCAGAAATCTCACTCTTGGGCATATATCTGGACAAAACATTCCTTGAAAAAGACACATGCACCTGTATGTTCATTGCAGCACAGTTCGAAATAGCCAAGACATAGAAACAACCTAAATGTCCATCCACAGATGAACTCATTAAGATGTGGTTTGTATACACAATGGAATACTACTCAGCCATAAAAAATATAAAATAATGCCATTTGCAGCAACATGGATGGAACTAGACACTCTCCTACTAAGTGAAGTAAGTCAGAAAGAGAAAGCCAAATACCATATGATATCACATATCTGGAATCTAATATATCAAACAAATGAAACTTTTTACAGAAAAGAAACTCATGGACATAAAGAACGGACTTGTAGTTGCGAAGGGGGAGGAGGAGGGAGTGGGAATAACTCAGAATATGGGGTTAGTAGATGGAAACTTTTGCATTTGGGATGGATAAGCAATGAGATCCTGCTCTATAGCATTGCAAACTATATATAGTCACTTGTATTGAAGCATGATAGAGGATAATGTGAGAGAAAGAATGTGTTGTGTGTGTGAGAGAGAGAGAGAGAGAGAGAGAGAGAGAGAGAGAGAGAGAGAGAGAGAGAGAGAGAGAGAGAGAGAGAGACTGGGTCACTTTGCTGTACAGTAGAAACTTGATGGAACTTTTTAAACCAAATATAGTGGAAAAAATAAAAATCATTTAACAAATAAATAAAAGAAGGACTTTCAAATACCACAGAGAAAACCACTTTCTGGATATTTCCTTTCCTTCCTTTCCTTTCCTTTCCTTTCCTTTCATTTCCTTTCCTTTCATATTCTTCCCCTTGGCAGTAACAGGGAAGAGAGCCAAGAAGAGAAAATGAAGGAACTTTTCTCTGGATACTTACAAATTTCTCAGTGCACCTCGTTCATTATGCTTGTTGCTAAGGCAAATATTCCAGGCTATGAGATAACCTTTGCAAAAGTGTACACGTTCAAGATTAAGACTAAATGATAAATGAAGTAAATTGGGGGCCTGTTTATTCTCTAAAGTGAAGGGTCATCATTTCTCAGTTGATGTAAAACAGGTTGCCTTAAGTGTAGTGAATGTATTCAATTCTAATCAAGAAATATTTTGTGAGTTCTTGTGAGGAGAAAATTCAGTCACTTTTTTTTTTGGTTCTCATTCTCCCCACGCATATAATGGGATCTAGATCTTCCTTAGGGTTTCTTATAAAATAAAAATGATGGTGATATATGTCAGATTTTTACTGCTGGTGGGTCCTCAGCTATGATGCAGACTGGTGAAGGTTTTGAGGTTTGAGGTGTAGAGAAGTTAATAGAACACTGAACCTCAAGTTCCCAGTCCTAACTTTTAAACTAACAAGCTCGGTGATTCTGAGCCAAACACTTCATTTCTTAGAGTTTCCTTTTCCTCACTTGTAGAACAAGGGTTAGATGATCCCTAAAGTCCCACCAATGTCAAAACACTACAGGTGCACAAATTTTCAATAGCAAAGACCCTATTTCATGTGTTATGGGGACGTAATTGGATAAGACGCAATTCTTGCTCTGAAACAACTTCACATCTAGTGGGAAAAAATTAATGTTTATGGTAATTGTCCTTCTCATATCATTTGGCATCCTTGGCCCAGTTCACAAATTCTCAGGTGTCTCCAATTCAAAAATTCTTTCCAATGACCCATTTTCTACTGGATTGAGTGATTCACTAAAAATGTTAGCATGCTAAGTATTTGAAGAACTTTTATCCAAAGACATATCCTAACTCTTTTATCTGGCATCTTAATCTGGCTCTAACATAGTTTTCTCCTTGGTGTACTTCTATTATCACACAACACATACACAGCTAATTTTTATGATATAGCTGTCATTCTCTATGTGGGCACTCAGCTCCTGTGGGGCTATGACTAAGCCTTGGTCACTACGAGTTCTTTACACAGTACTTGTTACATAATAAGTGCTCAATCAATATATGCTAAGCAAAAGAACAAATAAACAAGTGAATGAATGAAAGAAATCCAATATAAGTAAGAATCATATATAAATCACAGGGTGAGGCTCTAACTTCCAGTAACTTATGGCTAGTGGAATTAGAGAAGGTTCTATGGGAAAAAGTGTGATGTAACAATGTCATTCAAGATTGTTTGAGTTTCATCTTGTGGAGGATTCCAATGGAGGGAACCACGTTAAGCTAATAGAATTATGCATGGAGGGGCTATGTTCAGAGACTGGGGAATAATTCAGCTTGACTATTCCATTGAGGTGATGCAAATGTGAGCAGGGATTACAGGCAAAGTTTCTTTGTGTACAGATCATAGTAAATTTTGTACCAGGCTAAGAGTTTTTAACTTTCTTATGTAGGCAATGAAAAGTTACTGGTGGCTTCTGAGCAGGTCAATAATATAATCAAAGGTGTGCTTGATGGAAAGGATTGTGGGAATGAGGTTGAGGAGGCACTGAATGTTTGGGCAGTGACATAAATCAGCCTAAGAGAGGGGAAGATAGTCCATAGACCCTCCTATGAGGTGGCAGAAGAGTCTCATTCTAGCATGCTTGTGAAAACTCAAATACATCATAATTTAGTCATAGATGCCAACAATTTAATAAAGGGTGGCCTTATTTCCAACAAATAAATAATGAATCATTCTTTCCACCAGTGAACACTTGGCAGCTGTGGCCCATATACATAGTGCTGATCACCTGGAATATGACATACTGAACTTAACAAGGGACTCTAAGTTCTGACTGAGCCTCCATTCTTGTGTGAACTGTTCACACGGCTATGGACTGTTCCATATTCTACTGGGAAAAATTCCCTTGCCATATCATTGTCCTCTACTGGTCTTTGTTCTTCCTACAAGCAGAAGTGCACTTTTTTTCTCCTTTTTTGTTGTCCAAGCAAATGAGTACTCTTTAATTATTTTTATTAATATATAGTTGATTTACAATGTTTCTTCAATTTCTATTTTACAGCAACGTGACCCAGATGTACACTTAACCCAAACCTTAAATTGTTCCCCTTCCTCATAAGTAGCATTTTTCTTTTATCTCATTCTTTGCTTTCTCTTTCACCTCTACCTCCTTTACCTCCTTCTGTTGTTCTGTGTAGGAATGAAATAAGTGAAGCTGGCATGACTAGACTGTATTCACACCATATGACAGATAAGGAAACTAAGGCTTAGAAAGTTGAAGTAATTTACTCTACATCACTCAGTCACAACGTGACTGGATTGGAATATGCACCTTATCACTTGACTTGGAACTCTGGGTTCTTCCCTAGTGGTTTTCTTCCATTTCTCCTTCCTCCTTTTCCATAGTCTTTCTTTTCCCCTTCATTCTATCCACAAGTGCCAAGTTACTACTCTGTGCCAGGGATAGTGTTATGACCTGGGGATGAATAAATCCTATGTTAAAGGGATCCTTTAGTCTCTTTCACAGTACAAACATAATAATTATAACAAAATGCAATTAGAACATTAATAGAGTCATGTCAAATGTGCTAGGTCACCAAGGACATAGGGTAATTTACCTTTCAGAGAAGGAGGGAAGGGAGGATGATTTCAGGTCAAGGGACCAACTAACATTAAAGCTTGAGGAAAAGATACAGCATTTTCAGAGAAAAGGTAAAAGGATGGAGGAAGGAGTGGGTTCTGGAGCCAGATTGTAACAGCCTTTGTGTGCCAGAGTACTTTCAACTTTAACCTCTCTATTTACATGATTCCTGAGCTTATAGGGAAATGTATGTTTTTTAGGCTATCACCACCCACCTTCCCCCCATACTCACATACATACTAAAAAATTCATTTAGTGTATTTGTCAAGAAAATAAAAAAATAACAAATTATTTTAAGCATGCCTAGAGAAATAATGTGAACCTAGAGCAAAATGTGGACCAAATTTAGTTTCTAACTTTCTAGGTCTCCTGATCTTGATCAAAATTAAGAAGAGGCAGACATGGAGAAAGAAACTCGAAAACAATGAGATAGATTCCAGACATCTGGAGCAACATCAAGTAAATCAACACTCAAACTATGTTCTGTTTTGCTCTTTTACTTGACTTACAGACCTAGAGATTGAGTGGGAAGCAAATGTTTGCTTACCAAAGTCTATTTATCCATTATCCTTCAGAATGTTATCCAGGAGATTGCAGTTCCATTGAAAACATGAAGGCCACAACATATAAGGCTTAAAGCACACAAGAATCCTCATGTTTATTCCCAATAATACTCTATATATTCCTATGTTTTATCTGGGTTCATGTATTAATAATTATCAGCCAATAAACTCTAGTTTCTGGCATGTATGACCATGAACAAAACCCTCCTACGACAATTGGGATCATCAAAAACACTAGGAGGAATGTTAAGAGGTTAATTCAGATCTTTGTTTTGCAGAAGAAACAAAGACTTAGAAAAGGAATTTCTCACTGCTAAGGAAAGGATGCAGAACAGGATTCCAAGTTCAGTACTGTTGATATCCATCAGGTTCCTGCCAATAAATGTAATCAAAGGAATACTAAAACTTCAAGCTTTTTGAAGATTCATTAACAACAACCTACTTTAAAATACCTCACAGGAGGCTGGATCAAGATGGTGGAGGAGTAAAATGTGGTGCTCACCTTCTCCCACAAACACATAAAAAAAGGTCTTCTATATGTAGAAGGATTTGCACAGAACATCTACTAAACATTGTCAGAAGACCTGAAACATACAAAAAGGGCAAGGAACCCTCTACTTAAATGGGTAGAACAAAAGGGAAAGAAAAGAGAGATGGAGAGGGAAAAAAAGGAATTGGGACAGGACTAGCACTCCTGAGAGGGAGCTGTTAAAGAGGAAAGGACCCACACCTGAGAAGCCACCTAACTGAAGGGGAGATCAGCCATGATGGAAGGATCTCAAAGTTGTGGAGAGAAGCACAGCAGATGGACTGATGAGGGAAAAGCAGAGAGAGAGCTGCACAGATCATTGACCACCTCCTAGGACACCACAGCCTGAGATGCTCATATGGGGGCTGGGCACTGAGACTTATGCTCCAGAGGTAAGTTCTGGGGAGGAGACTAGGGTTGGCTTTGTGGAGACAACCTGAGGGGCTAGGGAGTGGAGTGCCAGAGGTGAAGGAAACTGGGAGGGGGTCTGGGACTGCAGGAAAAGCAAAGTGACATTCTTTGGGAGAGCAGAAGGAGGAAGGCAGACCACCATAGGAATATATTTCTGTGTACATGGGTGGACTCTTGGAGGATGGGGCTATGGGTGGTGAGGCACCTCTTGAGCAGGCTACAGGTGACAGGACCCTCTTGTGAAGGCTATGGGTGGTGGCACCTTATGCACAGGCTAAGCATGAAGGGGTACCTCTTGTGGGGTCTACAAATGGTGGGGAAAACCACCTCAGTTATCTCAGACTCCAGAGGTGGGCTTGGCATGCCACCACTAGGGCTCTGTGAAGAGGCACCAGCTGTGACCCCAGTCACCTCAGCGTTTGGCACAGATGAGGGCACTACAAAAGAGCACTATCCATTATTGCCCTCACTCCCCGGAGAAAGATAACACCCTGCTGCCACCATTGCCAAATGATCTGGATGCTGGGCTATACCTGCCTGAGAGTCACAGTCACTTTCCAGGGCCACACAACTAGGACCAGTATGTTCCACCTTCCTGTGGGTTGTTGCCATGGTCAAGGGCCTAGAAACCAGGTGCTGGCTACTAGCCCTGCCCAATGCCTCCATCTCCTGTAAGCATGCACAGCAGCACATGAAGGGGATAATAGGCTGCACACAATAATGAAAGAGACAACAAATATCCAAACTGAAAGCAGCCCTCATACCAAAAATAAATAGTAAGCCCTCATGAAAAATACCCACGGGTGCTTCAGATATAAATATCCCTCCAAGACTACAGTAGTTGTTTTCCCTAAACTCATAGAATAAGAAAAAAATATAAGCAAAATGAAGAAGCTCAGGAACCATTCCAAGTTATAAGAACAGGAAAATTCACTTGAAGGAGCAAATAATGAAACAGACCTCTGTAGTTGAATAGATATCCAGTTTGAAAAGGAGATAGTCCCTCACATCAATGGACGGATCCTCTAGACAGAAAACCAATAAAGCAACAGAGATCCTAAAGGAAACAATAGAAAAGTTAGACTTAATTGATATCTTCAGGACACTACATCCAAAGAAAGCAGAATACACATTCTTCTCAAATGCTCATGGAACATTCTCAAGAATCGACCACATATTGGGACACAAAGCTAATCTCAATAAATTTAGGAGCATAGAAATTATCTCAAGTACCTTCTCTGACCACAATGTCATGAAATTAGAAGTCAACCATGGGAAAAGGAAAGAGAAAAAACCTACTACATGGAGACTGAACAACATGCTACCAAAAAGCCAAAGGGTCAATGAGGAAATCAAGAAGGAAATTAAAAACTACCTTGAAACAAATGATAATGAAGACACAACCGCTCAAAACCTATGGGATGCTGCGAAAGCATACAGGCCTTTCTAACCACCTAAATGAATTAGAAAAAGAAGAACAGAAAACCTAAAGTCATCAGAAGGAAGGAAATCATAAACATCAAAGAAGAAATCAATAAAATAGAGACTCAAAAAACAATAGAGAAAATTAATGAAACCAAGAGCTGGTTCTTTGAAAAGGTAAACAAAATTGACAAACCCCTGGCCAGACTCACTAAAAAGAGGAGAGAAAGAACCCAAATAACCAAAATTAGAAATGAAAAAGGAGAAATCACAACGCATACAGCAGAAATACAAAAAACCATAAGAGAATACTATGAACAACTCTACGGCAACAAGTTTAACAATCTGGAAGAAATGGACAATTTTCTAGAATCTTACAGCCTGCCAAAACTGAATCAAGAAGAAACAGACCAACTGAACAGACAAATCACTAGAAATGAAATTGAAGAGGTCATAAAATCACTCCCTACAAATAAAAGTCCAGGACCAGATGGCTTCACAGGTGAATTCTATCAAACATATAAAGAGGAATTGGTGCCCATCCTCCTGAAACTCTTTCAAAAGGTTGAAGAAGAAGGAATACTCCCAAAGACATTCTATGATGCCACCATCACTCTCATTCCAAAACCAGACAGAGATACCACCAAAAAAGAAAACTATCGCCCAATATCATTGATGAATATAGATGCAAAAATTCTCAACAAACTCTTAGCCAACCGAATCCAACAACATACCAAAAAAATTATACACCATGACCAGGTGTGGTTCATCCCAGGTTCACAAGGATGGTTCAACACACGCAAATCAATCAACATCATATACCACATTAACAAAAGAAAAGTCAAAAATCATATGATCATCTCAATAGACGCAGAAAAAGCATTTGACAAAGTCCAACATCCATTCATGATCAAGACCCTCGCCAAAATGGGTATAGAGGGAACATTCCTGAATATAATCAAAGCCATTTATGAGAAAACCACAGCAAATATAATCCTCAATGGGGAAAAACTGAAAGCCTTCTCACTCCAATCTGCAACAAGACAGGGATGCCCACTCTCACCACTGCTCTTCAACATCGTTTTGGAAGTCCTAGCCACAGCAATTAGACAAACAAGAGAAATAAAAGGCATCCATATAGGAAGAGAAGAGATACACCTGTCACTGTATGCAGATGACATGATACTAGACATAGAAAACCCGAAGGACTCAACCCCAAAACTCCTTGAACTGATTCATAAATTCAGCAAAGTAGCAGGATATAAGATTAACATTCAGAAGTCAGTTGCATTTCTGTATACCAGCAATGAAATATTAGAAGATGAAAACAAAAATACAATACCTTTTAAAATTGCATCTCACAAAATCAAATACCTCGGAATACACCTGACCAAGGAGGTAAAGGACCTATATGCCGAGAACTATAAAACTTTAATCAACGAAATCAAAGAAGATGTAAAGAAATGGAAAAATATTCCAAGTTCATGGATTGGAAAAATCAATTATTTAAAAATGGCCATACTACCCAAAGCAATCTACAGAGTCAATGCAATCCCTATCCAATGACCCATGACATTTTTCACAGAACTAGAACAAACAATCCAAACATTTATATGGAACCACAAAAGACCCAGAATGCCAAAGCAATCCTGAGAAACAAAAACCAAGCAGGAGGCATAACTCTCCCAGACTTCAAGAAATACTATAAAGCCACAGTCATCAAAACAGTGTGGTACTGGTATCAAAACAGACAGACAAATGGAACAGAATAGAGAACGCAGAAATAAACCCTGACACCTAGGGTCAATTAATCTTTGACAAGGGAGGCAAGAACATAAAATGGGAAAAAGACAGTCTATTCAGCAAGCCTTGCTGGGAAACCTGGACAGCTGCATGCAAAGCAAAGAAACTAGAACACACCCTCACACCATGCACAAAAATACACTCCAAATGGCTGAAAGACTTAAATATACCACAGGACACCATCAAACTCCTAGAAGAAAACATAGGCAAAACACTCTCGGACATCAACCTCATGAATATGTACTCAGGTCAGTCTCCCAAAGCAATAGAAATTAGAGCAAAAATAAACCCATGGGACCTCATCAAACTGAAAAGCTTTTGCACAGCAAAGGAAACCCGAAAGAAAACAAAAAGACAACTTACAGAATGGGAGAAAATAGTTTCAAATGATGCAACCGACAAGGGCTTAATCTCTAGAATATATAAACAACTTATACAACCCAACAGCAAAAAAGCCAATCAATCAATGGAAAAATGGGCCAAAGAACTGAATAAACTGTTCTCTAAGGAAGATATACAGATGGCCAACAAACACATGAAAAAATGCTCAACATCGCTGATTATAAGAGAAATGCAAGTCAAAACTACCATGAGATACCACCTCATGCCAGTCAGAATGGCCATCATTAATAAATCCACAAATAACAAGTGCTGGAGGGGCTGTGGAGAAAAGGGAACCCTCCTGAACTATTGGTGGGAAGGTAAACTGGTCCAGCCACTATGGAGAACAGTTTGGAAATACCTTAGACATCTATACATAGAACTTCCATATGACCCCGCAATCCCACTCTTGGGCATCTATCCGGACAAAACTCTACTTAAAAGAGACACATGCACCCACATGTTCATTGCAGCCCTATTCACAATAGCCAGGACATGGAAACAACCCAAATGTCCATCGACAGAGGATTGGATTCGGAAGAGGTGGTATATATACACAATGGAATACTACTCAGCCATAAAAAAGAATGACATCATGCCATTTGCAGCAACATGGATGGAACAACTAGAGAATCTCATACTGAGTGAAATGAGCCAGAAAGACAAAGACAAATACCATATGATATCACTTATAACTGGAATCTAATATCCAGCACAAATGAACATCTCCTTAGAAAAAAAAATCCTGGACTTGGAGAAGAGACTTGTGGCTGCCTGATGGGAGGGGGAGGGGTCAGGAGCTTGAGTTTATCAGACACAACTTAGAATAGATTTACAAGGAGATCCTCCTGAGTAGCATTGAGAACTATGTCTAGATACTCATGTTGCAACAGAAGAAAGGGTGGGGAAAAAATGTAATTGTAATGTATACATGTAAGGATAACTTGATCCCCTTGCTGTACAGAGGGAAAATAAAAAAAATAATAAATAAAAACAAAAAAAAAAGAAAAGGAGATAGTAAAAATACTGAAGAAATTAAGAAAAAATATGACGGAATTAAGAGTGGATGTAAGAGTAATGTAGATTACTTTGGAAAGGAACTAGAAAATATAAGAGGGAGTGAAGATTAATTAGAAAATCCATTTGCAGAGATGCAAGCTGAATTAAAGGCATTGAGTGAAGATTAATTAGAAAATCCATTTGCAGAGATGCAAGCTGAATTAAAGGCATTGAATTAAAGGCATTGAATAGCATAGTGCATTGAATAGCATAGTGCAGGGGAAAGAATTAGTGACTTAGAAGAGAGAAAAATGGATATTACCCGATCAGGAAAGCAGACAGAAAACCAAATATGAAAGAGCATGAATACAATATAAGAGATCTATAGGACAATATAAAGTGGGCCAATTTGTGCATAATAAGGATTCCAGGAGGAGAAGAAAAAGAAAAGGGGATTGAAAATATATTTGAAGAAATTGCAGTTGAAATCTTTCCAAATCTAATGGATACTAATATAAAGATACAGGAACCACAGAGTGCCCCAAACAATCCCACACCAAGACACAGTATAATAAAAATGACAAAAGTTAGATAAAGAGGGGATTCTAAAGGCAGCAAGAGAAAAACAAAGATATAATTATCAAGGCATCCTCATAAGGCTTCTGCTGAATTCTCTACAGAAACACTACAGGCCAGAAGAGAGTGGCAAGATATATTCAAAGTTCTAAAAGGGAAAATTTTGCAGTGTAGAATACTCTACCCAGCAAGAATATCAGTTAACATTGAAGAAGAAATAAAGGGTTTCTCTAACAAACAAAAACTAAAAGAATATAGCAATGCTATACCCATTCTAAAAGAAATACTGAAAGGACTACTCTAGATAAAAAGAAGTAAGAAGAAATAGGATGGAGAAAAATCACAATTGGAAAGGAATCTCTTAAATAAGCCAGTATACAGATCTAACAGAAAAAAAGAAAATCCTATTGTAAAAGTGACTATATGCACAAGAAACACCCAAAGGATAAACACAAGAATGTAAAAAAAAAATGACATCAAAATCATAAAATGTGGGGAAGTAAAGTAATAAAATCTAAATTCATTTTTTTAGAATGTGTTTGAGACTATATGCCTATCAGGCTAAAGTAAGTAGGTATAGAAAGGGGTTAACATACTTGAAAAACAGGGCAACGACAAATCAAAACCAAACATTACATTCCCAGAAACTAAAAAGAAGAAGACACAAGCATAAAATAAAAGGAAATCATCCAACAAAAAAAGAAAGGAACAAAGAGAAACATAGAATCAACTGGAAAAAAAAGTTTAAAATGTCAATAAATACATATTTTTCAAAAATGACCTTAAATTTCAATGGACTGAACACTCCTATCAAAAGACATAGAGTGACAAACTGGATTGAAAAAAAAGAGCCTACAATATGCTGTCTACAAGAGACTCAGGGCAAAGGGCACATATATATTGAAAGTGAGTGAGTAGAAAAACATATTTCATGCAAATGGGGAAGACAGGAAATCAGGAGTTGCAATACTCATATCCAACAGAATAGACCTTAGAATGACAGTCATAAAGAATACAAAGTAGGACACCATTTGATGGTAAAAGGATCCATTCAAGAAGTGGATATTACACTCATCAACATAAATGCCTCTAATATAGGAGCACCCAAATACATAGAAAAAATGCTAACAGACATAAAGGGAAAAATTGATGGGGATACAATAATAGTAGGGATTTAACACCCCACTCTAGACAGAAAATCAATAAGGCAACAGATATCCTAAATGACAAAATTGAAAAGTTAGATTTAATTGATATTTTGAGGACATTGTGTTTAAAAAATCAGAATATATGTTCTTTTCAACTGTGCATGGAACATTCTCAAGAATTGACCACATATTGGGGCACAAAACTTCAACAAACCTCAACTAATTTAAGAATATAGACATTATTTCAAGTATCCTCTCTGACCACATGGCATGAATTAGAAATCAACCACAGGGAAAAATGAGAAAAAACCTGAAATATATGGAGACTAAAAAACATGCTATTAAATAACTAATGGGTCAATGAGGAAATCAAAAGGGAAATTAAAAAAATACCTTAAGACAAATGATAATAAAAACACAACCATTCCAAATCGATGGGATGCCACAAAAGCAGTGCTTAAAGGGACGTTCATAGCAATACAGGCCTTCCTCATAAAAGAAGAAAAATATCAAAACAACAACTTAACCTACCACCTAAATAATTTGAAAAATAAGGACAAACAAAACCTAAAGTCAGCATAGGAAGGAAATCATAAAGATCAGAGAAGAAATCAATAAAATAGAGATTCAAAAAACAATAGCAAAAAAAATCGCTAAAAACAAGAGTTGATTCTTTCAAAGGGTAAACTAAATTGACAAACCTCTGGCCAGACTCACAGAAAAGAGCTCAAAGAAGGAACTCAAATAAACAATATCAGAAATGAAAAAGGAAAAATCTCAATGGCTTTTGTAGAAGTACAAA
Source organism: Phacochoerus africanus (assembly GCF_016906955.1). Lineage (NCBI taxonomy): Eukaryota > Metazoa > Chordata > Mammalia > Artiodactyla > Suidae > Phacochoerus > Phacochoerus africanus. The sequence continues at coordinate 56,316,182 of NC_062560.1, forward strand.
AAACTATAAGAGAATACTACGAACAATTATATGCTAACAAATTTGACAACCTAGAAAAAATGGACAACTTTCTAGAGACATACAGTGAACCAAAGCTGGATCAAGAAGAAATAGATTACTTGAACCGACTGATCACTAGAAATTAAATTGAATATGTAATAAAAAAACACCCGCTACAAACAAAAGTCCAGGACCAGATGGCTTCACAGTCGAATTCTACCAAACACACAAAGAAAAATTTATATTCATCATTCTTAAGCTTCTCCAGAAGGTTGAAGAAGTAAAACTCCCAAAGAAATTCTATGTAGCCATCATCACCCAAATACCAAAACCAGACAAAGGTACTCCCAAAAAAGAAAATTAGAGGTTGATATCATTAATGAAAATAGACCCAAAAATTCTCAACAAAATGTTAGCCAACCAAATCCAACAACATATAAAAAAGACCATACCCCATGACCCAGTGGGATTCATCCCAGTTTCACAGGGATGGTTCAACATAACCAAATCAATTAAGCTTATACACCATATTAACAAAAGAAAGTAAAAAAAAAAACACATGATCATCTCAATAAATGCAGAAAAAGTGTTTGACAAAGTCCAACATCCACTCATGACATAAACTCTTACCAAAGTGGGTATAGAGGGAACATACCCAGACATAATAAAAGCCACTTATGACAAACCCACAGCAAATATAATACTCAATGGAGAAAAGCTCAAAGCCTTCCTGCTAAAATCTGGCATAAGACAAGGATGCCCACTCTCACCACTTTCATTCTACATAGTATTGGAAGTCCTAGCTGCAGCAATCAAACAAAAGAAAAGGGATCTAAATTGGAAGAGAAGAGGTTAAATTGTCACTGTATGCAGATGACATAATACTATATATAGAAAACCCTAAGGACTCCACGCAAAAACTACTCAAACTGATCAATTAATTCAGCAATGTAGCAGGATACAAGATTAACATTCAGAAATTGGTTGCATTTATGTATACTAACAATGAAATATTAGAAAGGGAATATAACATACAATACCTTTTAAAATTGTGCCCACAAAAATTAAAAACCTAGGAATAAACCTGACCAAGGTGGTGAAAGACCTATATTCTGAGAACTATAAAACATTAATCAAGGAAATTAAAGTTGATTCAAAGAAACAGAAAGTTATTCCATGCTCCTGGATTGGAAGCATCAATATTTTTAAAATGGCCATGCTACACAAAGCAATCTACAGATTCAATGTGATCCCTATCAAATTACCCATGAAGCTTTTCACAGAACAAGAACAAACAACCCCAAAATTTGTATGGAACCATAAAAGACCCAGAATTGCCAAAGCAATTCTGAGGAACAAACACCAAGAAGGAGGCATAACTCTCCCAGACTTCAGGCAATATTACAAAGCTACAATAATCAAGAGAGTGGCTTAAGACCTAAACATAAGTTGAGACACCATAAAACCCCTAGAAGAGAACATAGGCAAAACATTTTCTGACATCATCTGTACAACTATTTTCTTAGCTCAGTCTCCAAAGCAACAGAAATAAAAATAAAAATAAACCACTGTTACATGATTAAACTTACAAGCTCTTTCACAGAATAGGAAACCATAAAACAAAGACAACCTACTGAATTGGAGAAAATAGTTTCAAACGATGCAACTGAAAAAGGCTTCATCTCCAAAATATAAAAAAATAACACATACTATTCTACAGCAATAAAACAAAGAACCCAGTTTAAAAATAGAATAACTGAATAGACATTTATCCAAAGAACTTTTATAGATGGTCAACAGGCACATGTAAAATATGCTCAACATCACTAATTATTAGAGAAATGCAAATCAAAACTACCACGAGATACCACCTCATATCAGTCAGGATGGCTATCATTAATAAGTCACAAATAACAAATGCTAGAGAGGGTGTGGAGAAAATGGAACCCTCCTACACTGCTGGTGGAATTGTAAATTGGTACTACCATTACATAAATCAATATGGAGGTGCCTCAGAAAACTAAATATAGAAGTTCCGTATGATCCAGCAATTCTACTCCTGGACATTTATCTGGACAAAAATTTCATTGAAATAGATACATGCACCCCTATGTTCATTGTAGCACTATTCACAATAGCCAAGACATGGAATCAACCTAAATGTCCATCAACAGATGAGTGGATTAAGAATATGTGGTATATATACATAACGAAATACTACTCAGTCATAAAAAAAGAACAAAATAATGCCATTTGCAGCAACAAGGATGGAAAGAGAGACTCTCCTATTCAGTGAAGTCAGTCAGAAAGAGAAAGACAAATACCATATGTTATCACTTAAATCTGGAATCTAACATATGACCCAAATGAACCTGACTATAGAAAAGAAACAAACTCATGAACATGGAGACCAGACTTGTGGTTGCCAAGGGGGATGTGGAGGGAGTGAGATGTACTGCGAGTTTGGGTTAGTAGCTGCAAAACTATTGGATTTGGAGTGGATAAGCCATAAAATCCTGCCGTTTAGCACAGGAAACTATATCTAAACACATGTGATGGAACATGATGGAGGAAAATGTGAGAAAAAGAATGTATATATATATATATATGTATGTATAATGGGTCATTTTGCTGTACAGCAGAAAATGGCAGAACATTTTAAGTAAACTATAATAAAGTTTTTAAAAATATAAAATACCTCACAGTTAATTTCCATTTCCTACACATTTTCTCCAGAGTCATATTCTTTGGACCCAGAAAATCTAAACTGAACCCTTGCTCCAACCACTATGACACATTTACATTCTGAGCCACAATGTTAATAGATGTCATTATTGCTAAGGGCCAGTTGAGCAACATCTAGGTCTAGACCACAAGAACTGGAAATATGCCAAATATTTTACTTATTTTCCCCCACCAGATAAAACAGCTCTTGATAGATGTTTAATGATCTTTAGTTCTTCTTCCTCATTTAGATCCTTCTTTTTAATGACTGACTTCCTCTTTGTTTGTACCTCCTCACCTTAGTGCATGGGCCTTAGGGTCCTGCTACTCTTCTCTAAATGCTCTTTCTTTTTGCATCTTGTATCTGTATTACTCTATGTGTGTGGTTCTGTTTCTGAGAGATCTTATGTCTTCTATGCTGAGACTCCCTCAAGTCCATTAGTGGTACCAAGACTTGTACCTTTATAAATTCCTTTTAAATTATTACAAAACATTATGAGATATGTGGGTAGCATCATTATCCTTTTTAAGAGATGAGGAGACTGAGGGCCAGAGAGGTTAAGTTATGCATTATCCACGTTATCTTGCTTTTAATTTCAGCAATCAGGGCCTCTCACCTCTTGCTTTTACCCCTTGTCCCAGTCAGTTATTCTGATGTCTTAGGTTTATTTCTAGCCTTATATCTTAGTTTAAGCTGTCCCCTCAACCCTCAACACCATCCTCTTTTCATTTCTTTGTATCCTATGCAGATATTTGAAGGCATAATTCAAAGTCCTATGTTCTCCATGAGGATTTCCCTAAACACTACAGGATACTTAACAAGTTGGTTACATTTAGCGTGGCATCTTAGAATGTCTTTTCACTGATATTTTAGTATTCAGGGATAGGTATCTTTTCAATTCTACCTTCTTTTTTTTTTTTTTTTGTCTTTTTAGGGCTGCACCTGTGGCATATGGAGATTCCCAGGCTAGGGGTCTAATTGGAGCTACAGCTGCCAGCCTATGCCACAGCCACAGCAATGCTGGATCTGAGCCACATCTGTGACCTACACCATGGCTCATGGCAACAACAGATCCTTAACCCACCGAGCGAGGCCAGAGATCGAACCCTCAACCTCATGGTTCCTAGTCAGATTCATTTCCACTGTGCCACAACAGGAACCCCAATTCTATCTTAACTTTTTCAAGAACAGAGACATTTCTCTGGTGTCACTCACATTGCTTTAGCACAACACTTGAGTACATACTTTTAACAAACCTATTTTCCAAATATAAATAAATATTGATTTGACAACAAATCAAATTACTTGAATGGAATGAATGGTCCCTGTCCGCAGGGTAGGCCTTAACTTGTGCAATAAATAGTTTAATTAATGTTCAATTAAACAATCAATTTCCTTATCAGTTAATTACCCCATGCTTATCAGAATGTCAAGAGATTGAGCTATGGTATTGTGTTCCTACTACATGCCAATCACTGCACTGGGAAAAGTCTGTCACATACCCTTTTCATATAACTTTCACAGCAGGCTTGAGAATGACTTCTCACACAATGAGCCAATCCTTAAGACTTGCACACAAAAGCACTGTTACATGGCAGGACACTTCCCATGGAGGAGGGTCTCACCAAAATCAGTGTTTGATGGGAGCTCTTGAAAGCCGGACAGAGTTGAATTATCTCAGTAAAGTAGTTGAAGAGTTTTGTTCCTATTTCTTCCTAAAGGACTACAGACTAAACCAGTGCCTTATTATAAATTAGAACAAAGATAGGAAAGGAATATTAGGGGAGTCTTTTTAAGGTGAAGCTAATAAAAGGTTTGCATTTTTTAAAAAATGTTTTATACTCAGCTCTTTATATATATCAACATATACATCTATATGCATATTTAATCCATATTTTTATATAGGTGAGGATTCTTAAATAAATTCATACAGTTTTGACTCAATATTTTCATTTATAGGAATTTGTCTTAAGGAAATAATCAGAGATTCTGACAAAGATATGTGTTCAAAATGGATGATGTTAAATGCTCCAGGGAGTGGCTAAATAAATATAACTGTAAGACATACTATGCAGCCATTAAAATTATGATTTTAAATAATATTTAGTAACATGGGAAAAAGGCAATTTTATGGTGTTAAGAAGACATAACTCGGTGTGAAATTTATGATCTCAATTACGGAAAACAAACAGAATGCACACATACACAAATACTCAGAAAAAGGACAGATAGGGAATGCACAAAAATGTTAATTATGGTTGCCTTTTGGTTGTAGGATTAGGGATTTTTACCTTGACCTACATTTTGTTCTTCTTTTAAAGTTTTCTTTTCTGAGAATGTTTTACTTGTATAATAGCAAGGAAAAAGAAAAGTGTCTTACAAAAAAAGTTCTGTGTGTGTATGTTTGCTTGGGAGTGGGGGTAGAAGATCACAAGTGAAATATAAGGAAAATAAAATGGTTGTTAGAGCTAGGGGGCACTGAGCTAGAAGAAAAGGAATGCAGCCAAGGTTAGAATAGCCCATTAAATGTAAGAATGGCTATTTAGAAGAATCAAGGCTCCTTTCTTTTTTGGAAGGAATTTAGAAACTAAAATGGGTATATTGGAAGCAAATTTTCTATGTTTATATGTTCCATAATGGTAGGAGTTGGAGAAGAAGTGCATCTGGACTAGGAGGTAGTGTTGAGAATTTCAGTGAAGAATCTTCAAGCACAAATTAAACCTTAGAACAGGAATTTGTTTTAGTGTTTTTGACTCCTATCCCACTCCCATGTGTTGCAATGGGGCCTGACACAGAATGAACTGCTCAGTGTCTCAGTGTTGATTAGAACTTTGAGTGTCAGGGACAAAAGAACTTCTAGATTTCCATCTAGACTTTTCTTCTGCTTCTCTGGCTTATTTTGTTTTGTTTTTCACTATATATATATAATTTTTTTTTCTTCTTAGGGCTGCACCTGTGACATATGGAAGTTCCCAGGCTATGGGTAAAATTGGAGCTGCAGCTGTCAGCCTACACCACAGCCACAGCAATGACAGATTCAAGCTGCACCTGCAGCCTATGCTACAGCCTGTGACAATGATGAATCCTTAAACCACTGATTGAGGCCAGGGATCAAACCTGCATCCCTTATGCAGGGATTGAAACTGCATCCTGCTGAGCCACAATGGAACTCCTATTATATAGTTTTTAAAATTTTTGATTGAAGTATAGTTGATTTACCATGTTTTCTCAATTTCTGCTTTATGGCAAAGTAACCCAGTCATATATGTATATATGATATATACATTCTTTCTCTCATATCATTTTCCATCATGTTCTATCACAAGAGATTGTATATAGTTCCCTGTGCTGTACAGTAGGACCTCATTGCTTATTCATTCTAAATGCTGTGTTTTGTTTTATGGAGGCAGTTTCTTTATATAGGCAAATTTAGTGACTATCATACCTTAGCTTGTTTTTATTTTTTATTATTTAAATATATTTTTATAAAAATGCAAAAATACAGGCAAGAAAATACACAAAAATGTAAAATAAAATTACCTACAATTCCAATACCATCACCACCACCATCATCACCTAAAGATAACCTTGTAAACATTTTAGTATATATTCTTCCAAACATTTTTCTTTGCATATATGTTTATCCTTGTAATGTGATTATGTTATTCCATAACCTATTTCTTTTGGCTTAGCAATTTAACATGAATATATTTCCAAGTTATTATTATTTTTTTATTGTTGGAATTTAAAAATTTTATTTAGGCACTCTAATATTTTAATATGTTCTTATAAAAATTGAAACATATAACATGACAGATAAGATTAATGTCTTTAATCACCAGTACCATCTCTGTCTTAGGTCTGGTCCCCTCCCCTACTCCTCAGAAATAACTACTATTATGGTATCTATGTATTTTTACAGGTGATATACACGGTGTTTATTTTCTATGTATCATATTGTACATATTAGACCCCAATTTGCTTTTTTTTAGGGGGGCTCAAAAACATGATTTGGATATCTAGGCATATTTCATTTAACTGATGGCATGTTATCATGTAGTATAGATGCACCACTGTTTACTCAAATATGTCAGTATTTTTTTTGAAAGTCACTATTGATGTAAGTTTAAGTTTCCAGTTTTTCACTATCACAAATAGCACTGAAGTAAATATCCTTGACATTTATACGCCACATATTTTAGGCTGCAATAGAGAAACAATGAATAGCCATCCTTCCATTCAAAAGGGTTGGAAACAATAAGAAAGGATCTCTACCCTCTTTTTTTCTTTTCTTTGTCTTTTTTGCTATTCCTTGGGCCGCTCCCGCGGCATATGGAGGTTTCCAGGCTAGGGGTCCAATTGGAGCTGCAGCCTCCGGCCTATGCCAGAGCCACAGCAACGCAGGATCCGAGCCGCGTCTGTGACCTACACCACAGCTCACGGAAACGCCGGATCATCAACCTACTGAGCAAGGGCAGGGACCGAACCCGAAACCTCATGGTTCCTAAGTTGGATTCGTTAACCATTGCACCACCTCGGGAACTCCAGATCTCTATCCTCTTGAGGACAACCCCCCTCTTAAGGCTGTTTCTCATTAGCTTTAGGATCACAATCCACTTGAAAGGTATTGCTTTATGAAATAAATTAGGTATAAAAGCACTGGATGACTAGATGATCTAGAACTTCAATATTAATCTTTGGCCAAAAATGAGGCAGAGACTACCCTCTGTATCCCCAGGAAAAGTCCAATTCCAGAATCCTTCTAGGGAAGTCAGCAGAAATATATACGTGATAGGTAGGCAAAATATTTTCTGAAGAAGCTAGGGAAACTATGACTTATGGAAATCCAGTAGGACTGTGCACTCCATTATAACATTATCAGCAAAAGCAATAATATTAGCAACATTGAAACTCAGAGCAATAGCTAGATTATCAAGATCCATAAGAACAAGAGCAAAAATATCAATAAGAACAAAAACATCAGTCACATCAACACACAGTATAAAGGCAGAGTATGATAAGAGCATCTCAGAGTTTTTGTACTTGCTCTTTCAAGAAGACAGTGACATCAGGCTCAAGGATACTTGTTATCTCTGTCATGCTCTAAAGTGAGAAACCACATTCACCCTTAAGAGACATAGAATGGAGAATAAAGTGTAGCCCCATCAAAATCCAGTACGCCACTGGGGAGACACCATTCACTGTGAGGAAAACCATAATCCCAAGCGAGCTTTGCTCCAAATAGTTGTATGAGGACAAAATTCAAAAAATTTGGAGAAGTATTCTATTTCATATGGTCTATATGCCCACATTTACACCCTTTCCAGGCTTAACTGAGAAACACATCTAGGCCTGAGACATAAGAAATTCTCCTAATACAGAAAAGAGTTTAGGTTGTGGTGGGTGGCTCTGGCCTGAACAATTTCTAATTATGACACTTTATAACAAATAAAATTACCTTTACTTGAATTGACTCTTAATTTTAAGACCTTAAAACTTAAGGGACAGAAGAATATAAGACTTCAAATTCTCCAAGACTCATGGCTCTCTGGCTGATGAGAGCTTTGTGATGCGACTTAAGGCTGAGCTGTGATTGGGTCTGGACTGTGGTAAGCTTGGAGGTTAAGTCTGCTCCAGGAGGAAGTTTAAACCCATAGCCACTCTAGGAAGATGTGGGGGCTGAGGCTGTCCCAATTTGTCAATGTTTCTCTTAGAGTGTGGTGATGATAATGGAAAACCTTCTGTTGTCTGACCAGGGCTAAAGAGACAAAGACCGTCACCTTCCTCATTCTGGACACTGCATTTTTGTCATTGCAGTCAATGATGGCTTTAGTTTTTTGCCACCACCTTTCACAATTGACACATACTGAGCTCAATGTCCACTGGAATCCCAGTATATTATGTATGCTGCTTCTAAGCTATATCTCCTGAATTGTCCTTCTCCATGGATAGTGTCAGCAGCACATCAATTCATTCTTCTGTTTTTGTCTCCTCTTTCCCTAGCTTCCATGGAGATTACCCCCCTCAATCTCCTCTCTGTTATGACAACGTAACAGTAACTTCATCCAAATCACAACATCATTGAATATTTTACTATTTTCCTATACCAAATTCCATTCCTGCTATTCTTTCTTAAGCTTTGGACTTGGATCACAACCTGGTTCTTTGATTGAGACTTGAGACACATCTGATTTCCATCACACCAGTAATGTGTCCAAATTCTTTTTTCAGGCTATTTCTGAAAAAGTCTAAGCTCATATGTTTCTTTTTTATTATGTTTGGGTAATTTTCCAAACAGAATCAAATTTGGCCTCTTCATGAGCAAGTAGAGATGGGGTTGGTTGGGGGATGTTCTCCTTGTGGGATTCATGATAAATATCCAAGATTCAACTCCTCCAGAGTTTATAGTAATCAGCTCTTATATACCATTTCATTTAGTCACTATGAGTCTAGTGAGATAAACATTGTCACCTGTTTATTGATGACAAGATTAGAGAGACTAAGAGTTGTATTTTAGAGTTACATGACTAGTTATGAGTAGAGCTGAACACAGAAATTCTCTTGACTCCAAATGCAGGGCTTTTCTGCCTTTTCATTTTACTTTACCTAAAATTTGGTGGGACCTCCCACCTATGAAACTCCTGCCATAGCTATCCTCTTTCTGACTATTTCTGGGGACCTAACAGAAGGAATAAAATATACCAGTTGCAAAAATCACATGGTACCTTGTCCAGACCTGAAGTAGAAGAGAGAAGGAGCTAGCCTAATTACTTTGGTGTTGTGGCCAATGAGGTGACCTGTTCATAGTGGTGAGGAGAGAGATTTTGCCAGACTACTAATAATGACTCTCTTTGCCAGGGACTCATGATGCCATGAGAAAGGCATCAGTGAACAGTGAACTAAAACAATTTTTTGCCTTTATGAGTTTTCTAGGGTTTCCATAACAAGTAGTACAGACTGGGTGGCTTAAAAAACAAAAATTTATTTTATTACAGTTCTGGAGGTTAGAACTTTAAGATTAAGGGGTCAGAAGATTTTATTTCTTCCCAGGACCCTTTCCTTGCTTACAGATGGCTACTTTGTCACTGATCCCTCACATGATTTTCCTACACATGAATACATCCTTGGTGTCTCTTTTTGTGTCCAATATTTTTCTTCTTACAAACACACCAGTTATATTTGTTTAAAGTCCCTTATAATGGCCACATTTTAACTTAATAACTTCTTTAAATTTTCTATAGTCACATTCTGATATACTAGGGGTTCAACATATGAATTTTAGGAAGACATAACTCAACTCAGAACACTATACTAAGTTCCTCAGAGTTTGAACTGAACCTAGTCCTCCTTTTAATTTTAAATAAATAAAGATCAGCTGCATAAAGGGGCATATAAATAAGATATTTTTGAGAAGAAGGATGTTCAGTGAGAGGTGTCAAGATACTGATTGCCATCTAATAGCTACATCTCTTCCCTTCAGCTTCCAATTCCTTCACCTCTAGAACTAGAATTTCAGGGTTTCTTGGCAACCCCTCATTTCCCTTCTGTTAGCAAAATCTTGTTTTTCTTGCAGAATTGTCTCTTTTTTTATTTTTGGCTGATATTTAATCCTTTGAGAAAGTTTGAGTTCTTGACATTCTATAACAACTATACAAAATAAAAATTTGGTCTATATTTATATATCTTTGATCTAAAATTGGACAATTCTATCTTTAGGCAGTGGTAATCATAAATATGATGGACATAGATTTCAGACTTCCTAGCATAGCTTCATATCTAATAGTTGTTCCTATTGTTCCAATAACTAATTGCACATTTGTTAGACTCTTCAAATATGGATCCAGAAAATATACTTCTTGGAATTGCTAAATGAATTTTTCTATTCCCTTCAATAACTTTTCCTTGTTTTGGGGGACAAATTCTAAACTCAGCATGATATTCTAGGTTCTCAGCTATATGGACCTGTACATCTATCCAGTTTCGTCTACTGCCACTTTTTTCAACATAAATTTTGCTCTCAAATCATACAGAATTCTAGTCACTCCAAATTACCTATTTCACACACATGCATATAGATATAGATATAGATACATGATATTTTAGAATACTATTCTTGAATGACTATGACACCCTTCTTCCCACCCTTACCTGCAAACTGCCAGTTATCCTCAAGTCTCATTTAAAATTGTCTCTATGAAACTGCTCCTGCCCTCCTCAGAAAGTTGATCACTCTTGTTTTGCCACTGTAGTTTATACATACTATATTACACATTATACATGCTATACTATAGCTTATACATATTGTATTACATATTATATTTGAATATATTATGGTAATGAGCACTTTGGCCTAATTGGAACAGTCTGTTTATTTGGCTATCTTCCTCACTAGACAGAAACCTGACTCAGAGTAAGAACTCATGTGTTTGTTAAATTAGTTAATGAAAAATAGGCAAAGGACATTGCCAAGGATGTGTATCTTCCCTATCTCACTCTCCAACATGATCAACATGATTTTTGTGATTAAGATGGTGATATTGGACTGAAGTAGAGCTAGGTATAGGTAAAACTAGGCTCCTAACCTATTTACCAGTTATAGTATGTAATCTTATTTGAGCTGAATTACTGATGCTGGGCCCTAAGAAAATGAATCCAAGTTGTAAAATTAAACTAAACTTCAAAAGGTATAAGTAGTTGAAGGGAAATCAGGATGACTTGACATACATGTTCCCAGACAGATAAGGGTCATTTTGAGAGATTAAGAGAATCTGGTTCCTCCTACCCCCATCACCTGAGGCCCCCATCCCAGGGTCCCTGAGAGACCAGAATATTGCCACAGTGGTGGAGAAATGCCAGCTTGGAAATTGCCACACATATGCTTTGAGGAGGTAATATGGGGGTGGGGGTAGGGTGGAGAAAGAATGGTACAGAGGCACTGATGCAAAAGCCAACTGTCATTCTTGAGCAACCAAGGTGGTATGGGCTAAAAGTCCAGACTACTGTTTTTGGGACTTCCTTTTAACAATGACTCTGCAGTGAGTAACTGCTGGGGAGGCAGTTACAGAAGCCACCTCAGGCCGAGCCTGGGCTAGGGTTGGTGGTAGATAAGCCACCCACTCATAAGTTCCCATCCCATCCTACTTTCCTTCTTCACATCTATTATTACATCAGATCTGAAAGCAGCCCTGTATTGTAGGCAGAGCAAAGATTATGACCTTTCTTTTACACATGAGGATATTGAGGCCCAGAGAAGTAGACCATAAGGAAGCCTATTTCCCTACTCAACTGCTAAACTATACTTACCTAATTGTCCCTCCATGTCAAGACCTTGATCTCTGCTCTTGCTAGAGTCTCATGTCCATGTGACTCAATAGTTCTCTGGCCTTTCCATGCCTTCAACTTCTCAATTTCAGCCTAAGCATAATAGTTACCTCAGTAATGTCAACTTCTCTCATCCTGACTTAAGTTGGGTCAGAGGCAGGAGTCATTTACTCACTAAATATTATTTAATGTCTTCTACCATGTGCCAGGTACTATGCTAAGCACTAGCAAATATATCAGTGAATAAAACACCATTCCTATTTATCTCAAAGAACTCACAGTCACAAATGCAGACTCCAGAACCAGGGAGGTGATCAGTAAAAAACAAGTAAATTGACCCCAAAATAAACTATTCCAAATGGTAGTAAGTACTAGGGAGGAAATTAATATGGTTTTGACTATGTGAGAGAAAAGAGGTAAGGAGAGCTACTTTACCTTGAGTTGGAAGGGAGGCCATTCCAGGAGAGGATATTTTAAGCTAAGACTTGAATGATGAAAAAGAGTAAACCATGGATTGAAGTGAAGTTCCATCGTCCAGAGCTAAGAAAGAGCCAGAATTGTACATAATCCACCTAACTAGGGTTGATAGCCATCTGGAGGCAGTGTAGTATGCAGGAATGGCACTGGATGCACCCTTAGGAATCCCTTTACTATTAGAACTATTGCTGCTACAAGTTTTTTTAAATGGTGCAGAAAAGAACTGGCATTTACTAAGTGGCTACTGTGTGCCAGGAACAAGCTAATCCCTTTCCCACATTTTTAAAAATTTTTTTTCAGTCCCAGCATTCTTATCTCCATAACGAGGAAGTGAAGATATTTGGTCCCTAAGGTCTTTTATAGCTCAGAGAGATTAACTAGTCCATGACCCCTATATTCCTGTTAGAAATCTAAAGCCTTGGGAAATGAAGCATTTTTGCCTCAGGTTGTCCAATGAATAAGTACATTATTCTTCAACTCCAGGCCTGATCAACTGGGGTAAGACTAAGACAGTCTCATCTCAACTAAAAATTAAGTGGACCCATCAGAATTTTGGTACTTCCCAGGAAGAAGATAGGCATAGGGAGACTCCATCTTGGAAACAGAGGGAGGAAGTCATTTGTGAGCCCTTTGACAGTATGGTTTTGCCTTTAGATGCCAGCAAAGCTTTTCTTAGCAGCAGATATTTCCAGGAAGAGCAGAAACTGCAGCACAGTGTTTTGGATAGATAAGTCTTATCTTGGTTGAGGCAGAGGCATTGTAAAGGGGTTAGATATAAAGTCCAAAATCTTTGTGCTTTCATGGGAGAAGACTTGGTGAAAGTTTCAAATTCATTTTCATTTGCTTTCTATAGACCTCTTTTCTTCTTCTCCTCCTCTTCTTCCTCCCCCTTCTTTTCTCTGCAAACCCAAAGTGCTGTACCAATTTATAACCTCAGGCTCCGGCTCAGGCTCAGGTTTACCTTAGTGCTGGTCCTAATATCTATCCATGCTTGAGAAAGAATAGAAGATAAAGGAGAGAAGGAGAGAAAAATGAGAGAGAAAAGAAGGAAGAGAAGATGAGAGAGGAATGTGTAGAAGAAAAAATGAAAAAAAAAATGGGAGAAGAGTACAGGGGAAAGAAAGAGAGGGTAATTCTTCTCTTTTACTACTATGTTCACCAATCCTGCCTCACTATGAAACCAACTGCACTGGGTTCTAAGGCTTATCCCATTGATAACAGTGCAACAATTTGGTTACCAAACTTCTCAAACAAATAATCTCAAGGGAAACGAAGTTCATCTGCAAATACCCTGAATCTTTCATAGTCTTTTTTTATTATTTATTTATTTATTTATTTTTTTTGCTTTTTAGGGCCACACATGAGTTATATGGAAGTCCCCAGGCTAGGTGTCAAATTGGAGCTACAGCTGCTGGCCTACACCACAGCCACAGCAATTCCAGATCTGAGCTTGGTCTGTGACCTACACCACAACTTATATAGCAATTCCAGATCCTTTAACCCACTGAGGGGGTCAAGGAACAAACCCATGTCCTCTTGGATACTAGTTAGATTCTGTTCCACTAGGAACTCCTTCCAAAGTCTTTTGAGCCCACTCCAATTTCTAACAGGGGAGAGGGCATAGCTCTTTGTACATAGGAGTAGGGACAAGTGAGAGCCCTCTACCCAAAGCAAAAAATCCCTCTGAGATTTTGTCCTATAAAATTGGCATATTAGGAGTTCCCATCATGGCACAGTGGTTAATGAATCCGACTAGGAACCATGAGGTTGTGGGTTCGGCCCCTGCCCTCGCTCAGTGGGTTAAGGATCCAGCGTTGCCGTGAGCTGTGGTGTAGGTTGCAGACACGGCTTGGATCCCGCGTTGCCGTGGCTCTGGCGTAGGCCAGTGGCTACAGCTCCAATTCGACCCCTAGCCTGGGAACCTCCATATGCCACGGGAGCGGCCCTAGAAATGGCAAAAAGACAAAAAAATGGCATATTATAAATTAGCTCTCACTAATCAAAGTAGGAAAGAATAGAGACTCTCAGAAATCATAAATGTAATTAAGGTGGAATCTCAAGAGGTCTGATTGGATGTTAAAGAAGCTCTAGAAGCAATATCTTATCTGCTGAAATAACACTGAAGGGTGGATGGGGACTCTAGGTGAACATTAGAAAAAAAAACAGCATCAAGTGGCCATTGTATGTATGGTAGTGTCTAAGGGACAAAAAAGAAATAGGAGACGCTGATTCTTCTTTCCACCCCATCGTAGTTGAGGAGATTAGGGGAAGGAAAAATTCATTAAATTCACCTAATCTTTTTTGTCCTGTGTTCTCATCGGGCAACTTTCTGATTAATTTGGCTTCCAGAATAGATTTTTCTGAGAGAGAGAGAAATTGTTGTTCAAGCAACATGAGCATTCACAGCTGTTTGTAGATTATATTTTCTCTGGAATTAAAAATATAAAAAAAAAAACAAATTAAGAACCCTCTTTATTAAATCTGTTCCCTGTGAGTTTGGCTTGCATGAGTCAGTTTATTGAATATGGTCAGGTCAACTCCAGGTGTCCTCTCAAAAATGGAGTTTGGAGGTCATGTAAAACTGAATCCTGTGCCCCAAAATGAGAGATCTTTATTTGAGAAGTAAGCCCATATCCTTAGAAAACATTTCTATCTCATTCTTTAATGTCAAAGAACCAATTTATTTATTTTGCATATGGGGACAATGAAGCCCAGAGAGGGTAAGAAACTTGACCAAGTGGATCAATGGCAAAGGCAGAATGTAGGCCTATGTTGTAAACTTGTTCTGCCATTTTCCACACCATTTTTCCTCTGCCTTCTGTAATCTCTCTTAGCCTGTAACTAAGGATCAAGAGTTATCAGAAAAACAGACATTATATTGATTGAACCTAGTTACTTTTCTAGTAACTTCCCAGGAGCCAGATGTTAATTTCCAGCTTTTCTCATTTTTATTTTATTTTATTTTAAATTTATTTTTTATTGGTATTTCCCCCAACACACTTTGTGTGTGTGTGTGTGTGTGTGTGTGTGTTGATTAATGAGCACCTACAAGTCCATTCTCCAAGTCCATGATTTTCTTTTCTGTGGAAAGGTTCATTTGTGCTCTATATTAGATACCAGATATGACTGATATCATATGGTATTTGTCTTTCTCTTTCTGACTTACTTCACTCGGTATAAGCGTCTCTAGTTCCATCCATGTTGCTGCAAATGGCATTATTTCATTCCTCTTTGTGGCTGAGTAGTATTCCATTGTGTATATATACCACATCTTCCTAATCCAATCATCTGTTGATGGACATTTGGGTTAGTTACATTTCTGTATACTAACAATGAAATATTAGAAAAGGAATACATAAATACAATACCCTTTAAAATTGTACCATGAAAAATAAAATACCTGGGAATACACCTGACCAAGGAGGTAAAGGACTTATATGCTGAGAACTATAAAGCATTAATCAAGGAAATTAAAGAAGGTGTAAACAAATGGAAAGATATTCCTTTTGATTTTAGATGGCAAATTTCCCCCCTCTAGCCCCCCTCCTCCAACTGTGGGTTTTCCTTTTATCTCAGATTTTAATTTCCTCTTTATTCTTAGGATGATTGGAATGTAATTCTGATTGAAATTGTGTTCATTTTTTTTCAAATTTTGTACCAGTATGTCAGTAGGAAGAAAGTAGAGGTTTGGAAGAAAATCCAATTGCTATGCTATCATGTCTTCACTTCTTGTCAGATTCTGAGACTACATTTTTCACCAAGAGCCTACCATGTGATAGGCATGGAGCCTAAGAAAAGTGATACCCCTGCCATCTGAAGAAATTTGGACTGGGGTAGGATTTGAATTGGAGGGTGAACATGTATGGAAAAGATGTTTCAATAGGAATTTTAATCAAATTTAATAAAAATGTAAAGAAAGTCTGCTTCATGCTAGAATTTACCCTAGGCTCTGGAAATCCAAAAGCAAGTAAGTCAAGGTCCCTGTCTGATAGATCTCATCTTCTGGCCATATAACCTAAATGTAGTGTGATCAGGCCATAATTGAGGTGTATACATAGTACAGAAACCTTCTTCTAGGGGAACAAGTAGTGGTCTCCTGGAGGAGGTGATAAGTGAACTGGGCTTGAAGAGCAAACACAATGTCTCCTGGCAGAATAGATGTTAGGGGGCCAAGAAACTTTCCAGGTCCACAGAGAGTCATATGGAAAATCAGAAGTGTGCTACTAGAGCTTAGAGGGTATTGTAGTTGGAATATAGGATGTGTGGATAAAGATGAACGCATAGGTTGTGGACAAGTTGTGAGGGTTCTGACTACTTGGCTGAGGAATTTTCAACTTTTAGCTTTAGGCAATGGAAAGCCACTGATCCTTTTTAATTTAAGCAGTAGGGTAACACCATTTCAACTATGTTATTAAAAGGCCATTTTGGCAATAAATGCCAAATTTTAAGGAGAAAGACATTATTGATTGAAAATAAACATTATTTTCTTTTCTGTGGAAATGTACATTTGTGCTGTGGCTGCCCAGGGGAGAGAGGGTGGGAGTGGGAGGGACCAGGAGCTTGGGGTTAACAGATGCAAACTATTGCTCTTGGAATGGATTTACAATAAGATCCCGCTATGTAGCATTGAGAACTATGTCTAGATACTTCCACTGTGACACAACAATGGGAGGAAAAATTATGTATACATGTATGTGTAACTTGGTCCCATGCCGTACAGTGGAAAAAAATAAAAAAAAAGAAAAAAGAAAATAAACATTATGTATATATTTCATTTTCATCTTTTTTTTTTCTTTTTAGAGCCACTCCCATGGCATATGTAGGTTCCCAGACCAGGGGATAAATTTGAGCTACAGCTGCTGGCCTACACCACAGAGACAGCAACTCGCGATCTGAGCCACGCCTGCAACCTACACCACAGCTGATGGCAACACCAGATACCTGACCCACTGAGAAAGACCAGGGATCTAACCTGCATCCTCCTGGATACTAGTCAGATTCATTTCTGCTGTGCCACAATGGGGAACTCCCTCATTTTCATCGTATTCATTAAGAACAAGATTATCCTTTCCCTTAATACAGACACTCTGGAAGCTGACCTCATTACCACTCATTCATTCAGTTAACATTTCCTAAACAGTAATTTACTCTGTGCCCTAAACTGAGGATATAGAAATTATCCAAAAGACGATGTCCTGTAATGAATCCCCAGCTATAATGAGGGTGAGGAAAGGATATAAAAGACCATGTTACAAATAGGTAAGTGTTATAATCAGAGTATTAATAAAATATATATAATGGTGGTCAAAGATGACTGATCTCTCTTTTTGGATTCCCTCCATGGAGATATAGGTTCCCTTCAGGATTATGAGAAATTTTGATGTATAAGGCGATGTACATGAGGACTTAGATATTCAGGGGGATATGCTCAATAGTCAATCGAATCTATTAATGTAGAGGTGGGAAAGATAGAGAGCGAGCAACCTGCAGACACATGCATGTATGCACAGAGAAAGATACAGAACTTATAGAAACACTAGCATGTAATAGGAAACAGGAAAAGAAAGAGGAATCCATGAAGAAAATTAAGGAGAGTGGTCAGGAAGAAAAAACAATCATAGAAATGTTAAGTAAACAAGTTCAACTGTTCTTGCTGAAAAGCACTCTGGATCAGGTGCTGTGTTAGCCATTAGGGGAAAAAAAGAACACATTCCCTGCAATAAGCTGTTATCTGGAAGAAACCTGATCTTTACATCTCATCTGAATGATGATTCTGTGACTTCAATGATATAAGTCATTCTAAAGAGCAGAGACATTGAAGAGAATGGGAGCTAGTAGAGAGGCTTTTGGCTTTGTTGATTAGGAGTTCATGGTAATTTCATGACCCTGGATAGCAGGTTCAGTACATAAATGGAGGTAGAAAATTTTAAAAAAGTTAAGGTATGGTGAATTAGGAAGTTCAACAATGAGGCAACCTTTAGGAATTACTTTTTGAAGAACTTTGAGTGAACTGAAGAATGATGTGGTGGGCATTACAAAGAGAATTTTTTTATTTGGTTGTGATCAGCATATGAAGGACCAGATAGTTGTCATCTGAGAAGAGGACATTGGGTTCATGAGCTTTGTGAGTTGAGCCAGTGGAATAGGAAGCAGATGAAGTGAGAGTGGTCTTAATCTCAGTTCTGAAACCCCTTTGTTTGGCTTACAGGGTCAAAGTGGGAAGTTCAAAAAGAGGCACCAGAGGTTGGAGGCTTGTAACTCAGGGAGGAATGCTTGGAGGAAAAGTAGGATAAGGGGAGAGGAAGTTGATTTAAACCACAACTGACATGGTTCAGATGAGATGAGAGGATCAGCTTCCTGTCAGAGGAGCTAGCTCATGGCAAGGAAAGTGAGAGAATCTTTATATTTGCATTCACCCAAAAATAAAAATAATTATCCAATCTGCCTTGCAATAAAAATTGGTATGGTCCAGCCTTGATGCAGTGGATGTTACTAAAATGACTTTCAAGTGACATGTGGTATAGAAGAAAGTTGTTTTGAACTTAAAATCACTCAGGTGCTGAATGAATTGAAGTAAATTATTTAAGCACTCTGAACTTAATTTTTCCTCATCTATGGAAAGGGAAGAAAAGCTTTTACCTCACAGAATGGTTGTTAGGAGATTACATGAACCAGACAGCTTTCTAGGATGTCTGATAGCATCAGTGGGTCAGAGAAGAGGGCCTAACATGTAGTTAAAGACACTCTCAGGCTTCAAAACAGGTCTTTGCTTATCAGGTATTTACTTGACTCTACTAAAAGCATCAGCAGATCCACCTATAAGGTTCAGAGATACTCAGGTTCAGCCTCAAAGGATCCTAGAGTAAAGGCCACCCATGAGGTTCCAAACAGGTGCAGAGAAATCCCTAGCCACATGAAAAAATTTATCCCTCATGTCCATATTGTCATATTACAGTTTAGAAAACTTTTCTCATATGTTAGGTTAGTATTTATATGTAATGTGTGTGTTTAATATGATATGTTTATAATAAAATTATAAATTATATAGCAAAGAAAAATAATATAATATATAAATGCATATAATTAATATTATATGTTATGTATTTAAAAAGTTATATATGATATACTTTACATATATACATATATATGTGTGTGTATATATATAGAAGAACCTAGGCCCAAAGAACTTTAATTAGTCTGGATCATCCTTCAGATCTCA
This sequence comes from Phacochoerus africanus, assembly GCF_016906955.1. NCBI lineage: Eukaryota > Metazoa > Chordata > Mammalia > Artiodactyla > Suidae > Phacochoerus > Phacochoerus africanus. The sequence goes on from NC_062560.1 coordinate 56,335,924, forward strand.
GCTATAGACAGTTTAGAAGAAAGACTTAACAGAAGATTAGATTTACTATTATTTCTCTTATAACACCCTTTATTTATCCTAAATAAGACATATTTTTGTTGTGAGGTTGTTTGGTGAGTGCCTTTTTCTCTCATTAGAACATGAGTTCTAGGAGGGTAAAATCCTGGTCAGTTGTATTATCTTTGTTATTTCTATCACCTAAATCAGTTAGCAAATTTATAAATTGGAGAAGGGGGCTCTTAAAGACCATCTAGTACACCACATTTATAAAGAAAACAAAGAAGGGAATTTCCCAAAGCCATACTACAAGCTTTGGCATAGCTGGGCCTGCAACTCAGGTCTCCTGACACTGTGTCTAGGGCTTTTATTTTATTTTATTTTATTTTATTGAATCCTTAATCTTGATTAATTATGGGTCCCAGGTCATAGGGAACCAAGGTCAAGGGAAGGCCAAGACATTCAGTATTTACATGTCGCCTCATTTTCAGGCCTGTACAACAGGAATAATTATTTTTATTAACAAATATTTATTGAACACCTACTATAAGCAAGACACTAGGAATGTAGTTGTGAATAAGATAGAATCACTGCCCTCATGAAGATTTGTAGAAGATACAGACAATAAACAAAAATATAAAATGCTAGAAGCAAAGTTAAAAGGCAAACGATAAACTAGTGAAAATATTTGCAATTCTTAGTACAAAGGGAGAGATCTCTCTAATATATAAAGAACTACCAAACACAATTAAGAAAAAAACAAATCAGCAAATTTATTAAACAAAAAAACCTGAATATAACAGACATAATTCTTTACCTAATGGAGCTTGTAATCTAGTGGGAGAACCCCCTTTCCTCCAAAGCGAGAGATAGTGGCTGGACTGCATGGTTTTAGGGGACCGAAGGAGATGCAAGTTCTTGTGTAGCCCTTCTCATGCCTTGTTAGGTGCACACCTAATAAATCACTAAATCTCAGCTCTATCATTTACTAAATATATGACTTTGACAGAAAGTGCCTTTTTTTGAGCTTCAGCATCCTCATTTATTTATTGAGAGGAATAGTGTTATAATAGATGTGAGAGTATATGGTATGTAACAAGCACTCATCAAAACATTTTTACTTCCATTTCCCATATCTAATTCTGCCTAGAACTGAGAATAGAGTAGAAATGCCTCTTTTTCTAACAATAGCGAGCTTTTTTGCTTCTTACCTTGTAGTATTTGGCTTTGAGAGGAGTTCTCAGTTATACCACTTTCCTGAGGTACATATTTATTAGTTCAATGTTGAGATGGGGTAATGGATAATCAGAAATATTAGTAATTAACTCAAGGCCCCATAGCTGGAAAGTGGCAAACTGAAACTCAAATCCAAGTCTTTGAATCTCAAGTTCAATTCTCTTGTCACTATAGCACAAAGACAGCCACCAATCAAGCACCTGCTTTTAGCATTTTTGATATTTTTATTTCCTCCTTAATCTAGTTGTAACACTCTTTTTTTGGTAATACTCTTTATTAGTTACAGACATTTAACATCTACATAGTAGCATCTACTTTTGGGTGAGAAAATGTTCAAGTTGTACATTGGAGATTTTGGGTATAATGCCCTGTGCTGTACAGTGGACCTTGTTGTTTATCCATTCTAAATGAAATAGTTTGCCTCTACTATCCCCAAACTCCCAGTCAATCCCACTTCCCTCCCTCCACCTTGGCAATGACAAATCTTCCTTGTATGTGTGTGAATCTGTTTGTGTTTTGCAGATTGGTTTATTTGTGCCATGTTTTAGATTCCACATATAAGTGATATTATATGGTATTTATCTTTCTCTTGTTTACTATATTTTTCTTACTTACTTAGTATGAAACAACCTAAATGTCCATCAACAGATATATGGATTAAGAAGATGTGGTGCATATATAAAACGGAGTACTACTCAGCTATAAAAAAGAATGGAATGCTATTTGAGGCAACATGGATGCAACTAGAGAGACTATATATTTTAAAGAAATGTAATTTTATTCCTTCCAAATATATGGAATGAGCTATTGCAAGTTATTTCCTCCTTCCTTCCTTCCTTCCCTATCCAAAATTGTTGGCCAGGGATTTTTACCCTTAGGTGGACCATTGTAGGAAATAGGTAAGAATTGTTGGCTAGTTATTTATGTCATCGATGAAGGAAGTTTCTGAAGGAAGCTTCACTAAAAAGTGAAGATTATAGCCAGTTTACATTTTAAACCTTTAAATAACTTTCTGGAATTATTATCTTATTTACTTGATCAATTTTTTTTCTAAGAAGCTAAGCAAGCATTGCCTCAGCTCACCTCTTCTAATGATCATAAATTGAAAATTAATTGAGGTTTTTCAGGATAAAATTGCCCTTGTAAACCGAAATAATAACTGACTTGAATTAGATATTATATATATTTTTGTTGATTCCTTCAAAATTCCTACCCTTCATAAATTGTTGAATAGCATTTGGATCCTTCTTCTGCCATTTACCATCTGTTTAACTTTAGGCAAGTGTCATGACCTCCCTGAACCTAAGCTCCTCATCTGTCAAACTGGGATAATTTTAGCATCTCCCTCATAAGGTTGTCATGAAGACATTGCATAAACTAGTAATGCAAACAGCTTAAAACTGTACCTGGCACTTAGTAAATTCACAATGTGTGCTAACTATCATATTACAGTACAAATTAATCTCTTAGGTACAAGGTCTTTGCCTGGTTTTTTCCATTACACACTTGGAAAGTTGGATAGGTCTTGGGCTACTATTATTCTATATGTATATAGATATTCAAAGATAAGCTTATATTTATCCTCTTGCATCAGTGGTCCTTCCATTCACACAAGATCACCATGTTCTTTCCTACCTCTGAACTTTTACTTGTGTTCTTCCTTCTGACTGGAATGCCCTTCTCTGCCTATTGATCTTAATACCCTTCAAGGCTCTTTTTAAATGCTGCCTCTTATGTGAAGTCTCTAGTCCAGCCAGTTAGAATTAATTTTTATGCCCCTGGCCTAAAGTCCAATATTCCTTGTCTTGAGTATGGAAGGGTACTCTACCACCCATACCTTCTCTGGTTTCTTATGTCTCATTGGGTAAGTTTTAAACCCTCAACATAATATACAGGGCATCCTCAGTTTTCTCTCATGCTTTACCTTTCCTACCTTACTTTGAGCTATTCTTTCCTTTTCTTACTTCAACCTCTTTATCTTGGAATATGCCACATATTTTCCCATCTCAGAACATTTACACATTGTTTCTTCTGCCTAGAATGGCTTTTCACCAATTATTCACTTGGCTCATACCTTCTTTTTCTTCAGTCTCACTTCAAAAGTTACTTCCTATGAGGTTTCCCTGACCTATGCAAACTTGTGGATTAGGTTCCCTTGTGATATGTTTTCCTAGATCTCTGTGATTCTCTATCTCTGACATATTTACCTATAATTATTTGTTCAATAACTATTTTCAACCACATTACAAGTGCCAAGAATATAGGCATCTTATGTGTTTTGTTCTCTGTGTTCTGAGTGTTTCACACCATGCTCGATTATTAGAAAACACCAAATATATATTTGTTTCGTTAATGAATCTAGTCTAGCTGTATTGCAGATATGGAAATACAGAGGCCCATAGAGGGAGAGGGTTTTACTCAAAGTCACACAGGGAATCAGTGGCAGAGGAAAGACTATAGTCTAGGTCTCATAATTTCAGTGCAGTCCTCTTTTCCATACAACCACCTCTACGATATTACTTGTCCTTTGTACATGCTTATGTATTAGTCTGGATCCTGGACTAGGCAGTAAATTCCTTGAGAGCAGAGACTACTTATACTTTTGCTGTCCAATGTAGATACTATCTACATGTGGTGATTGAACACTGGAAACATGAGTAGTCCAAATTTTTATATACTGTAAGTTTGAAATACGTACCACGATTTAAAGAATGTAAAATATCTCAGTAAAACATTTTTACATTGCTTACTGTTAAAATAACATTTTTGGATGCATTGAGTTAAATAAAATATTCTATCAAAATTACTTTCACCCTTTCATTTCTTCAAATTTTTAATGTGGCTACTAGAAAATTTGTGGTTCACATTATATTTCTATTAGATATACATTACAGCTATGCCATGTATTTATTTTCCCCTTGGTACCAACCATAGGGTTTTGCAGCCAGTAAATGCTCAACACACCCTTGTTGAATAAAGCTGAGCTATGGTTGATAGATTAATTGCTGCTACCTTTCTTATAATTGTCACTGAGTTTGTGGGGAACCTCACAGTGAACCTTCTCTTTCAAGGCCCATGAAGAGTACATGAAGTTCTTCAATCTTGGCCTGGGTGCCCTATAAATTTCATCAGTCTTTGGGTTTCCTTTTAGAGGAAGCCCTGATGCAATCATATACACAGAAATCACCAGGGTTGAGATGGAGTGTGTGGACACTGGCTTCTTGCACAGGAAGTGGCCTTAACTTTGCAATTGTCCCTGGGGCCTTTTCTTGATGGGTTTCTTATCAGAGGTGGGGGTAAGTGGATAGAGAATTGAACTCAGTGTTGAAAGGGTTTTTTTTTTCTTAATTCCTTCATGGAAATGAGGTAAGCAAAGGAATGTGGGGATCTTGGACTATGAGATTGCCTTCATTTGCTTACGCACTGATGCATTCACTCTTTTATTCTTGGCCCTATGAAGAAAGGAAGGGATCAGACACAATCCCTTGGGCAGCCCTTGGTCTTTTTTGGACAGACATACACATGAATGCAATGCGGACAGTTTTTTGAGACCAGAGGCAGGCAAAGCAGTGAACAATTAACTTTGTCAGGAGAGGTGGTCAGAGGTTTTCCAAAGATAGTGAGCATCATTATTTTCTCATCCTTTTGAATTTAGTTAAAATCTCACTTTTCCAAGAGCCCTTCTAAATACCATCACTCCCTCACTCCCTTTCATGGAAGAATCATGTCTATCTTACATACTTTTTTTTTCTTTTTTCTCTCTTTTTTTTGGTCTTTTTGTCTTTTTCTAGGGCCATACCTGTGGCATATGGAGGTTCCAAGGCTAGGGGTCCAGTTGGAGCTATAGCTGCTGGCCTATGCCAGAACCACAGCAATGCAGGATCTAAGCTGGATCTGCAGCCTACACCACAGCTCACAGCAATGCTGGATCCTTAACCCACTAAGCAAGGACAGGGATCGAACCTGAAACCTCATGGTTCTTATTTGGATTCATTAACCACTCCAATCTTACATACTTTTCTGATAGTACTTTGAATTTTGTCAAATCATTTGTCTCATACTATAGAGATATCTATTTCTTTGGGTGCATGCCTATATCCCTCTTCCCTCCATCCTGAGAATTCCTCAGGTGGTTGATCCTCAGACAGGCTGTGCATGATTTTTTAAGGGCCTATAGTTAGTGAGTTACAGAGGTGGGATTATAATACAGGATCTAAGACACAGTGACTCTGTCTCAACACTCAGTGTTCTTTTCATTCCAGCACTGAGTGAATAAATGAAGGCATCTTCAGTGTGGGACTCCATTATTGTCTTCCTGCTTTCCCTATCCAACTCTCTTCTCCCTCATCTCCCTTCTTAAGCATAGTCAAGCCAATGAGCATCCAAAGTGTAAACACTCTGTCTTTTGGTTGGACAATAGATCTAAAGAAAAAAGTCCTTTGTGCTGTTGTTGCAAACTTGACCCTTCCCATCATATTTTGTGTTTGTGAGGTAAAGAGGAACTCTGAAGAGTCCCATGCCATTTGTTCTAATTCAGGCCTTTTCCATAGTTGGCATGATTGCAGAGCCTCCTGGCTCCTAATGCTCTTATTCTTGGACCCACTATGTGGCTCAAATTGGCCACCATTAATTACTACTTTAAGTGAAGACATTGTTTCCACAGGGTGTCTGTTAAAAAGCCATGAGAGTACCTTAACTGTTAAGTGAGAAAAATAAAGGAATGGGTAGCTAAACTTACTCAATATCTAGGATATGAGTATGGGGGAAGGGCCCCTCCCTAGGAAAGTGCCCACAGGACAACCCTACTCCCACCTAAAGCTTTAGTCAGAAACCAAAAAGAAAAAGGAACTGAATATTTCTAGAAGCAAGATCTGGGGAAACTTGTCTTGAGGACTAAGCCAATAAATTATTCTGATGCAAGGAAGATTTCTGCGGAGTAGTGAGTGTAAGTGAATCCCTATCCCAGGCTATCCCCAGAGCCTCCAAACCTTGGAACCACAGGAAAGACCATAGTGAGGCAGAGGCAGGGATTGAAAGGGTTATAAAGGAACCAGGGAACATTTGAGTCAGAGAAGCCACTAAGATCATCCAGTTCAACTTCTGCTTGTTAAATGGGAAACTAAGACTAAGGGAGGAAACAGAACTGACAGATCTGGAAGTAGGACATAAAATTCCTGGCTTCCATGATGTAGTCTTTTCTCTTGAGCCTGAATTTATATGACTGTATGTAGCTTGAATAGATTATTCACTGAGGCTTGAGTATTTCCAAGAATCCTACTTCTCCTGTGTAGACCATGGACTGATATATGGGCACTGAAATCCTTGAAGGTTTTCCCTTAAGTATACCCTGATAGCATCACAGGAATTGCCTCTTCCATCTGCCATGTCATCAGGATTCATGATGTAGAGTACTGAATAATGGAAACCCAAAGTCTTCCTTCCTGGCTGTGAATGGAGACTGCCTAAGGATTGCAAACACAAGGCTCTAAGCCATTCACTTTCTTCTCATACTCGTCATGTCATAGTTGAACTTAAGGGTCAGGCATTATCTTTTCCTTCTTAAGGTCAATTATTTTCCTTGTAACCAACACTGGAGAGTAGAAAAATCTAACATTGGGATTCAGAGAGACCTGAGTGCAAATTCTGACTTCTCCATTATTTCCTAGTTTTGTGTTCCTTAAATAAACCACTTTACTTCTATGTATCTCAATTTCCTCATCTATAAGTAGGGATAATAATAGTACCATGCCAGAAGTTTTTTGACTAAATAACATATGTAAAACACATAATAAATGCTTTAATAGATGTGAATTTCCTTTTATCTTTTGTCTGGATGCCATAATGTGACCTGTGTACAGAGCTGTGCCAGCAGGGCCAGCCTCATAGGCATGTGACCTGTAAAGCTTCATGCTTATAAAGACCTCACACTTAATGTTCTGCTGTTGCTATCTTGAATTTGACTTTTTTTCAATAATAGTCCTTTCATTTCCGTTTTTCACTGGGCCCTGAAAATTATGTTCCTCTGCCAGGGGAGGTAAAATGGTTATTTTAGGACCAGGAGGCATTATGACAGGGTGAGAGAACATATTATTTGGAGTTGATAGAAGTGTATTCAAATTCAAGGTGTACCACTAATTTTCTTTTTGATATCAGCCATTTCCATTTATCTTTCAGAGGGTCAGATTTTCAATTTTGACAATAGGGCTTTTAATTTGATAATGTCTCAGATTTAACATTCCAAGACTTCCTCAGTAAACCTGGGGAAAACTCCTTGGCCATAGGCAAAGCCGAGGACAGCCAGGGCTTTTTGCTGTGACTCTATGCAGCTTGGAGAGTTAGTATTTGTTGGAGATAGCCTGGAAGTGGGTGGGGGCATGTCAGTGGGGACTGTTGCTGCAGTAGGAGACCCTTTCACAACGGCACTGTTTTGTCATTTTGCACCCAGATTTCCGTTGGCTAACCTCAGACTTATCTTCCTCATTTCAGTTTCCTCTTGAAGACACCAAGGGCCCTTCAAAACACAGGACCTTCCTGTTCACAGCATAAAGCCCAATTCCCTCTGGCCTCGGCAGTTTGGCTCATCACCAGGGAACCTATGCCTCCTACGAGATGAAAGCACCACTCCAATAACAGGTATAGTATCTACTTGCCCTCTCTGCTAGGATTCTCAAACCGAGGCACTATCCTTGACTACCAAATGTGGCTTGGATCTACCAACTCCATTCTTCTTGGACCCTTCTCAGGAATCCTCAGTCAGGGGTGGGGGAGAATAAGGGTCATGTTTATCTTCTGTCCTGGAACTTGTAATGATGAGAAGGGAGGATGACATTTCCTTACCAGATAGACTGCTAAAGAGACAGCCAAATGGAAGTGGAATGTTCTCTAGAACCAGCCGTCAGGCTATTTGAATAGCAGTCCTGGTTTTGCCATTTACTTACTGTGTATCTTTGATTTAGTCCTTTCTCCATTCTAGGACTCTTCTGCAGAGAAGAAGAGGGGAAGGATTAGGTAAATAATGTCTAGAGACTCTTAGTTTTATATCCCCTATTTTGATAGTTGTCAGCCCTTTGTTGAGAAAGGACATGAGAGTGACGCTGAGTAAATATCTTTGGGTGGGGCTGAACAGGAGGCTGAAGTGTGCCTGAAAAAAATCCCATACTGTTCCCAGTATGCGGAAGCCCAACCAGGTCAGTTGCAGGGCAGGTCTTATTGCTTGATATGTAAGTCTTCTGAAGGTAGAGCAGGGAACAAATTATATTTTATGCAACATAACAGACCAAGAGAGAAGCTTTCAGAGTGCCTCAATATCAATCAATGTAGATATCCATGGAAATCCGTAGATATACATATTTTTCTTATGGGTCTGGCCAGCCTTTCTCAGCTGAACTTGCTTTCCTTATATACATTATTGGAGAGGCATGGACTAGAACATCAAAAGTATAAATAAAACCAATCTAGTTTCAGCTCAGCCATTGCTTTTTTCATTAATACTGGAGCAAAATGGTCTATAAGGCTTTTATGATTCCAGTGTGTAAGAAACTTTAGCCTCCTTATACCGATCATCCTTTCAATGAAGTCAAAAAAGGTACTCTGTGCTGTGAACATCTCCAGTTCTCCAGAACAATATCCAAGTCTTCTTACTGGAGCTGGTAGCCAATAAGGATGATGATAGATGAAAGGCATCAATCCAGTTCTCTCTCCTCTGCCACTCTGAACTCAACTCTATTAATCATCTTCCTTGGCTGGCCTCTACCCACAGCCCCAGGGACTGAGCCAATATGCCTGTGAACGCCTATATGGGAGGCTCCAGAAAAATCACCAAACACTTTCCTGACAATTTTGCCAGGTAAGTCTTCTTGTTTGCATTTCCAGAGAAGACAACCGAATATCAAAGGACAACTGAAGCCTAAAGGAAAACTTTCCCAAAGCCATGATTAGCTAATTGGTGCCCAAAGCAGAATTAGAATCCATGTTTGTCTGATCCTTTCCATTATGACATATCTGGAGAACATGATTGTTGCACTGGCTGAAAAAGCAATACTTCTGGGTAGCTTAGAATGGATTGAGTAGGTAGAGAGGGAAACGAGGAGATAGAAAATACACTTTAGAACCTCAGACTTAAAGTCACTTTCAGCTTTCAAATTGGAGGAACATGTTACACCTTTATCTCTTCAACTGAAAGCGTTAAAATAAAAAAAAATACACTCTGATTTTTGATGAAAAACAAGTCCCTCTGCCTTGTCTTTGCTGGGACAAGGCCTTCTGGCCTCATGGAACAGTTTTCCATTTCTTGAAACGTTTGCCACTTTTCATGCCAGTATTTAATATAGACCAGCTATTTTCTCACAGATCAGTTACCACACTTGGGAAAGGGAGGAATTTGACATGGGCAACCTGGAATTTTTAGCAACAGCATCTGGGTATTGCCAAGGGAATTCAGAAGTTCTAGGTCTGATCATGTTCCTGACAGTTTTCTTATTTCCTCTGATGGCTGTGTGTTGAATGAACCCAGTGCCACACTGCCAAGTCTACTGCCTACTTTTTTTGACTATCTTGTTCATGTGTCTCCCTTTTCCTGGAGATATACACAGAATAGAGAGGTAAAAGGACCAATAAGGAAAGCTGGATGGCACAATGGTGTGATATAGGGCACATCCCTGAACTGTGAACAACTTTTATGATCTTTAGAAATTCTCATCCCAAGTGTAAACCTTCGTTCTTCATTTATAACATGAGTGGGTGAAACTATATGATGGTCCTTTTATAGCGGCCATTCTTGGAGTCCTGTTTAGACAAGTGTACTGTGTTAAGTAATGCTGAGGACATAAGAAATTCCTGTTTTATTTATCATAGCTCTGTTAAATCAATTATCAGTGGGCCTTACTTTCCTTGGTAGCTCAAGTACCTTTTTAAAAAAATTTTTGAGCATTCATTATCTATTCCTTGATTCATTATTTTCTTCATTCAAATACTGAACTAAGGGCTTTACATACTATTTTTTTATGTCATTCTCATAATAAGATAATAACATATTAGGTAGGTACTATACATATACCCATTTTGTGGATGTGGAAAATTAGAGCTCAGAGAGATGAAATGATTTATCCAAGCTTTCTCAGCTACTCAATGGCAGAGCCAGACTTCATGTCCATGCTTAACCTCAAAGCTTATGTCCATAACCACAGCTCTGTTAGAACATAGCCTGAAAGGAGAGGCATGGATATTACTCTGGCACTTGGTTTTTTGCTGAGGTCAGGAGGCAGAACAATGACCAATTTTTTCTCTCTCTGCTGTACAGAGAATCCTATTGAAGTTCAAGACCCCTAGAAATGCCACAGTTTAGGACTCATATCTGAGGACCTCCCCTGGTGAACACTAGAGCTTCATTTGCAGTATCAACTAGGCCTTTGCTACATACCCTCAGGATCACTCCTCTGGTTAGAAGCCTTATTGACTGTTTTATTTACTTCCTTGTTTTGGTGCTTCGGCTAGTCCCTGTAGCCTCTGCAGTTTCCCTGGTGCTTAGAAAGGATGTGACTCCTTTCTCTCTCTTTCCCTCCAGGGCCACATCTCCCAGGAAGATCTCACCTCACCACTGAAGCTCCTGGTCCAACCTGCAATGCCACGCTCCGTGTATTTGACAAGCTGAGTTGGACACTCCATGTAGTAGAGTGTCAGTTTGTCAAATACCCCAAGTGCGGCATATGCCTAGCAGCACCAGGCCAGAACTTCAAGATAAAATAAATAGACTGCCAGCTGGATACAAGAACATCAATCAACTTAGCTTTCAGAGGCTATTTTTGGTAAATTTGATGCTACTAAAGCATTGCACCTGAGAGTGTCAAAGTGAGGCAGCTCTGCTACACACACTGTGGGAGCCCTAGTGAGACACAGTAGTCTTGAGGGAGATATATGAGACCCAGGGATGGAAGTGTTCCTTGATTCATTATTTTCTTCATTCACATTCCCCTCTGAGAGTTCCCTAGCAAGTTCATCAGAATTCTTACATAAGGATCATGGCAGGGCTTGGACACTCTGTTCCTTGACACTTAGCCTTGGCTTCTAAACACACTTTGATCTTACCTATGTCTCTCCTTTGCGTTATGCTCTTTCACCTTCTGGGAACATCTTTCTTCATTTCTCTCTTCTTATTCAAAATTTCTCCATACTTTCTGGCCCAGCCAATAGAGTTTTGAAAGTTAAACTCTTTCCTTCTTCATTTTCAAAGCACTCCTTTTCTGGGTATATACTCTTTTATTTCCTACTGCCCAATGGTACCTCTTCAATTATAATGAAATGTTAGATTTTATTTATTTATTTATTTTAAAGATTTTTTTCCTCCTGTTTTTCTTTCATTTATTTATTTTTAAGGGCAACACCCATGGCATATGGAGATTCCCAGGCTAGGTGTTGAATCAGAGCTGTGGCCTCTGGCCTATGCCACAGCCACAGCAATGCCAGATCTGAGCCACATCTGTGACCTACACCACAGCTCACAGCAGTGCTGGATCCTTAACCCACGAAACGAGGCAAGGGATCAAACCTATGTCCTCATGGATGCTAGTCATATTTGTTTCCGTTAAGCCATGACAGGAACTCCCTACAGAGGATATTTTTTAATTACCCACTAGATTGTGATCTACTAGAGAACAATACTATGTTTGCTTGGTTGCTGTCTCCTCATTCCATCCCTACTCCAGAGCCAGCACAGTACTCTCGTTATAGAAAATAATAAATAAATAAATAAATAATAAATAAATACATATTTACTGATTGATTGACTTTCCACCAGTCCATTAGCTTTGGGTCTTTGGACTAAATGCTATATAGGGATTTTGTAAGGAAAAAACATTAAACTTTGGTCACAATAATGCTATAGGGTGTGTGAGTAAATTGCCAACATGGAGGGTTTTTCTTCCTGAGAAATAGGGTCAAGAGTCAGAGGAGGAGGGGCGAAAAGTAGACTAAGAGGGCAAATATGTTTTGGAATTACTTGGTAGCAAAAGGTTTTACAGATGCTTTATTGCAAGATTTTTCAGAGACTTTAATATTCTAATTTTGCATTGGAAATCTCCAAGAGAGAGCCATAGAATGAAGCATTTCCCATGTCTATCTGATCATGGAATTTTTTTTCTGTGGGGAATCTCCTGGATCTATTATTCTATGGAACAATATTTGAGAAATTGTCTTAGAGTAACTTCATATCTTCCCTCTTTCCTGGAGATTTTGTCTTTTTACTCCTCTAGTTTTCTCCAAACAGCCACCTGCCTAAGGCGGGTCCTATGTTATCATACCATTTTTGTTTCACCTATCTTGCAAATTTAGGCTATGCCTATATCTAGGATTTTCTAACTGGCTTATCTTGTATATATATTCAAAAAAAAAACGGTTTTGGAGCAGAGATGATTTCCAGAAGTGGCCTGCTGTAATAAATATATGCTCCTAGGGCTTCACAGACCCAACTTCAGGTCTCTGTTCTACCACTGACTTGGTGTGTGTGACTTTACACAAGTCGCTTTTCCTCTTTGGGTTTCATTTACTCATCTGTAATATGGAAGAGTTAGAATATATAATCCCTAAGCTCTCTAAGACAAAAAACTCTGATATTTCCCTGGGGGTCCACAGCATCTGTGGAGGATTAGAGAAGTCCCTGGATTTGATGCTCTTCTTACTAATGGAAATGCAACTATGATTCTCTTCCTAGTTCCAATAATTCCTTTTACTAAGGGAAAGAGGAATGGATAATGGATGTTTTCAAAGGTTTTGGGTTTCGACACGGCTGTTTCATGAAGGAAGCTGAGGTTTCCACTGGATGGGTGTCTTGTTTCAGAGGCTTGTAAGCATTATGGGGAAGAAGTTGTTCTTTTCACCAGCCCTATGAAACTGGCATCTGGGGGTGAGGAAAATGCTGAGTTTTTAACTATGGACTTGGCGGGTTGGTGGTGCAAAGCAAAAGATTCTTTGTTCACTTTTGTGTACAATTTTGACTTCTGTAATCAATTCATAGGGGATCGTGATTAAACCTGAGCTGAACTTGGGGTTGCATTGTAACCGAAAATAGCACATGTCAGCTTCCATGGAGAGTGAAGAAGTTTATTTGACATTAATTACATGAAGGAAAGGAAGCAATGCTGAATTTGGCCCAGAACACGTCCTCTCCAGGTAGATTAATTTGAAGGTATATGTGTGTGTGAACATATACAGACAGATAAACACACACAGACACACAGACACACTTACACACCTAGTGCCTATTCCTGCTTGAGGAGAAATACTTCCTTGTTTTTACTCCACCCTATGTTTTGGGAAAGGACCAGGAGATAAAGATGACCTATGAAGAATAAAACTACTCCAAAGATTTTAGGATTCTAGGAGGTGGAAATATTTGAGCGTGATATCCATACTTTGGAAAGAAGGGGAGCTCTTTATCTCTGTACCCACAGTCCCCTGAGAAAAAAGAAAGATTCCTTATTTTTTAGGGTTTCCAATTGACCCAGGAAGAGTCGTCCAGATAGATATGGCAGGAAGATTAGGAAGAGAACAGAAAGAAGTTGAGTACTGTTTTACCAAAGATCAATTGTGTTCTTGTGAGCTCACTGCTCAAATCAGGTAAGGGTAGTATGGATGGGAAGGAGAAAAAACGAAAAATCAAAGGTGCTATCCATATTTCCAGGGCCACAACTATCTCAACTAGTCTAACTTCAATCGCTTTTCTTAGGTCCTTGAGAGAAGACCAATATGACTAAGGTTGCTATTATGTTTAGATATTTATTGAGCATCAAAAGGGTATGAGAACACTAGACTCACAGTGCAGGAGCAGAACTTAAATTTGGCCTGTTACAAGATAATCTCAATTAAAAGCTATCTGGTACTAGACAAAAGAAAGTGATCCTGAATCTAACTGGTCCCCTGAGCTGGCAGAGCTGAGCATCCCTCTGGTGGTAAGAAGTCAAAATTCATTGGTGTCTAGAGGCAAGATGACAAAGTACTAGTTATATGTGAAATTCCCTCTGGTGTCTGGAGAGAAACAGCAGAAGCCACAGGCAGGGATACTAGAAGGGCCTAGAGCCTGACCAGTAGCAGTCTTGCTTGAGGTGCATATGACAGCTGCTTAGACCAAGGGATTCCAGAGTTGGCAGGAAAGATACATTGGACAATCCAGGAAGAAAAAATATTAGGAAAAGGGGCCATGCAGAGTGCTGGGACTGAGTAGGCAATCATGTTTATAGACCCTGGCTGAATAGGATACTTTTAGCAGACACCCTTGCCCTTAGTGGCCAGATGCTCATAATTCCAGGGAACTGTGTGCAGCAAGCGAGTGTAGTCACCATTGACCTGGGCGATGATCTGGTACTCCTGGCCTAGGCAAGGCTCATCAGAATAGTCGTTGCCCAGAGTCTGGGAAGGTGGATCTTCACTGGAGTAGCCACTTGCGTAGATGGCCACCCTCATGGATTCACCAGAGTCACTGGCCTCCCCGGCATGCACCCTGTGGCCAAAGAACCCAAAACCCATGAGAAGAAATTTGAATCTGGGACCCTGGTTTCCCAACTTTCTGCCCCAATTCTTGCCAATTGATCCTTAGGCACTGGCCACCCAGGGATTCTAGGAACAGAGGTTGGGTGGATCTGAATTATTTTGTGTTTTCATTGGGCCAGGACAGAACCATAGGAGGTGCTTCAGAAAGGGAAGAAAGTTGTGCCCTCACCCTGAAAGCCTCTGGGCTTAAGATTGGTACTGTGCCAAGCCTCCTTTCCTTTATGCCAGTAACCAAAAATATTGAGAGCAAAGAAGGGGTCAGAAGATACAAGAGGAGAGGGGCTATCTTACCTGGCCACTTCATATACATGCTCTAGAAAAGAAGGAAGAATCAGGTCAGAAGTCTCCATGGGGAGTGGACAAGGGCCAAGCATGGACCTTGAGTACTCATCAAAAGGTGAGGGAAGGGGGAATTGAAAGGGGCATCTCAATATGTCCCAGCCTTCCAACAAATGGGAGCTGTTGGGAAGATGAGTCGAAATACAGGGATGCAGATTTCTCAGGGAAAGGAAGAGGAAGCCTACTTGATCACGGTTATCTTTGGCAGTTTCTGACTCTGGACAGTGGGTTGGAGCAGTTGATTGGTGTGGCAGAAGGAGGAAAAAATGGACTGGACCCATTATCCACCTAGGAATCTTGCCAAAGATCCACAGGGCATCCTTGTGGGAAGCCATTCAGAGCCCAGGCAAAAGGAGCTGAATTAATATGATGCCCAGGACCATGGCTTGAGCCATACCCAGATGCATTCATCCCACACTACACCCAGGAAAGATCCTCAAATAGGTCAATATTGCCCCCTAGTGTACGTGATGGAGAAGTATGTACATTCCATGCAGGCTTAAAGGCTCTACAGCCTGATATAAAGATAGATGTCTCTTGATACAGCATTTTAGGGGCTTATAATCTTTCAGGTATGCAACCAGGACTGTAAACACAGAAAAGAAGACTTGGCATTGCATCCCACAGGTCTTTGCCTTGTGATAGAGTCCTGTATTTCCACATCTTGCCTCCCCAATTGGCATAGTAACTCCCATACTATATAGTCCTTTTCACTTGATATACCTAGTACATGGTACATAGTAGGCACTTGGTAACTACATATTAAATTGAACTTATGCCCTAAGTATGTCTCCCTTATAGAGAGGTAAAAAGCAGAAATTCTGGGAAGGCAATTCAGAAAGGAAAAAAAAAAATCTAAGGACATGAGATGTATGGCTTATGTGCCTACTTGACCCCAGTGGCTAGAAATGAAATGGAATGGTGGGGGTTGATAAGATAGACCAGAGGCACATTACAGAGCGCTTTTAATGGAATACTACATTTTGACCCCTATCTCCTAAATCATGGGCAGTTGTTAAAGGGAAGTACTCTAATATGGTTACAGTTTATACCCAATCTCATTGAGACTATAATGAATGTTTTTTCTTTTAGTACTCCTGGTATTTGTAGCCATTTAAGATATCCCCACTTTCAAGTTTAGTCTCAGGGGTCATAGCCATGGTAATTGGCCAAGACCAGAGCTTATACTTGAGACTCAGGAGAAGGAGACCCTCTTCTCTTCTTTGGTTTGAGAGATCCATGGGAGAAATCAGGCTATTTGGGAGTAGAATATATTACAGAGAAATAGACACATGAATGCTAGTTAAAATGGTTAGTGCAGCAGGAATTGAGGGGTAGTTAGGATTTACTTAGAAATCAACATCCAAATTATCTTTTTTCTCCTCTGTTGGCAAATAGTTGTTAAATGGCCCTGACAGCTATGCCATAATCATGTCAGTCCTCAGCTTAAATTGTTTGTGTGATTTTTATTGCCTTTGCAAGATTTAGACTAGAAAGTCCAAATTCCTTAACCTGTTACTCAAGACCTTCTATAATTAGGAATAAATTTTTCTTTTTCCCCTGTATTTCTCTATTACTCGGCTATATGAATTTTCTTTATTGATGACCTCACTCACAGTTATCTTTTAAGATTTTGCCCCTTTACACATGTAGTCACTCCCTCCTGGAATATTGCCCCCTTCCAAATAGTTTTCATCCTCCAAGGATGAGTCTAAGTCCTGCCTCCTTCTGAAAGCCCTTGTCAATTACTCCTACTAACTGACTCTCCTGTCCTCTGGATCCCTTTAGCATTGATTGTCTTCCCCAGGCTTTGAGTCCACAGCCTTTATAGCTATGTATTTTTATTGATAAACTTCATGATTCATAATTCTATTGGTTAACTTATAAGCAACTTGAAGCCAAAGAATGTGACTTCTTCTCTTGCATCCTCATGAAAAACCCATTAGGTAGATGCTGTACTAGGTTGGGTATCAAAGTTTTGTGAATTAACTTTCATAAGTTGTATTCTCATTTTTGCCTTGCATATCTTTCTCCATGGACCCCTACCCTCACTCTAAAACTATGCTGGGGACTCTATGAAGTGCCTACCATAGTACCTGATACAGACTTTATGCTCAAAAAAGCTGAATTAGTGAATGAATGGGCAAAATCCACCCCATCATACTCATCACTCACCCTGTTGGGATGTCTTCCGATAGAGCATAATATACGTCAGGGTGATGACCATTATACAGCACAAGGAAATGATGAGAATGATGGCAAAGATAGGCAGTCCTTTTCCTAGGAGGCAAAACAAGACAAAGTGGTATCTGCTTGAAAACAAATCCAGAGAGACAGACTCCAATGATGAGCCCAGAGCAGCTCACATTTCTTTCTTTTCCATTTCTCATTTTCTCCTAATTTTCTTAGCTAGCCAGAGGGACAAACAAAACCCCAGGCCCACAAGAAAGACTTGAAAGAAGCTAGAGATGCCATGTATAAACAAGATATTTCAGAGTAACTTGTTGGTGGCTGATTGGCCTGGAAATTTGAGCCAGTCCTCTATGCTTTCCATAGGGCCAAGACAGGAGGTTTTTCACCTTTTTTTAGAGTGGAGAAAGTAGTACTATGACTTCCCAGCTTCACAAAAATGCTACTTTATTGAGATTCTGATCAATTATTTCTAGCCACGAGTATTCCTTTCTTCACATTGTCTGGAAAAGTACCCAGGTTGCTTTGTCCTCAAAACATATTTCCACTGATTCTCCTTGGTTGCATATCCCAATCAGACCCAAGATGAAGGAAACCATTGGAATAGCCTTCCAGTCCTGGATCTGTTATTTATGTGCTCTATGAATGTGATAGGCAGAATAAGGGTCTTTTGAAGAGGTTCACATCCAAATCCCCAGAACCTGTGGGTATGCTAGTTGACATGTAAGAAGGAATTAAGATCGCAGATAGATTTAAGATTGTTATTTAGTTGACACTGAGATGGGGAGATTATCTTGCATTATTTGGGTAGGCTCAATGTCATCACAAAGGGTCCTTCCAAAGTGGAAGAAGGAAATGGAAGAGGTGGTCATAGTTAGAGAAAGACTTGAGGATGCTATATTGCTAGTTTTGAAAGTGGTGGAAGGAGGTCAAAAGCCAAGGAAAGATGGTAGCTTTTAGGAACTGGAAAGGACAAACTAATTATCTGCCAAAGCCTCCAAAAAGAACACAGCCATGCTACAACTTGGTTTTAGCCCAATGAGTCAGATAATACTTTTTTTTTTTTTTCTGCACTAGCAGCATATGAGGTTCCCGGGCCAGGGATCAAATCCGAGCCCCAGCTTTGACCTATACCACAGCTGGGCAATGCCAGATCCTTAACCTACTGTGCCAGGTGTAGGACTGAACTCACACCACTGCAGAGACAATGCCAGATCCTTAACCCACTGTGTGCCACAGTGGAATCTCCTGTTTGTGTTATTTTAAAACATTAAGTTTGGGGTAATATTTTTGCAATCATAGGAGAATAAATACAATGACCTTAGTTAAATTGACTAATGCCTTAGTTTCCCCATACATGCAGTGAAAAGATTGGATGATGTCTAATTCACTTGTAGCTACAATGTTCTGAATCTATAAAGGGGGTTCAGGGAATATGGATGGGTAGATAAAGGAATCCCAGTGTCCTTAGGATTTTCTACTGCAACTGGTTTTGTTTTCTCCAGACCCCAAAATAGTATATCCTAGAAATCTGGCATCATACAGATGAAAGGAAAATTCACTGTTGGAAGGTGTCAAGTAGTGAAAAAATTGATAGAGGATATAGGACATGTATCCAAAATCTGAGAATTCCCATTCCTCCAGGAGTTATCATCTTATCTTCCCAAACAATCTCTCCAAGAGTTATCTTCTAGCTTCCCTTTTCCATTAAAACATTGCCCTGGGAGAGGCATGGAATTATGGAAGACTTGAAGCCAGAGTTGGCAATGCAAACATAGCACACAAAACAAGTTTGAGCTATGACCAGAGACATCCAAGAAGCTCTGTAGCCAGGAAGTGAGAAAGGCATTAAGAAGTCCACCATCATCGATCCCTGGCCTTGCTCAGTGGGTTAAGGATCCAGCATTGCTGTGAGCTGTGCTGTAGGTCACAGACATGGCTGGGATCCTGCGTTGCTGTGGCTCTGGCATAGGCCGGTGGCTATAGCTCTGATTAGACCTCTAGCCTGGGAACCTCCACATGCCATGGGAGCGGCCCTAGAAAAGGCAAAAAGACAAAAAAAAAAAAAAGAAGAAGAAGTCCACCATCAATGACACAAAATCAGAGGATGAGACCAGGAGCGAGTCATCAAAATATTTAGTACCAATCAATCAAAAAGGATGCCTACTATACACCTGGAATCTTAGAAGTCCCCATGTTATACTAGGCATCAATACTTTTGTTGCAGGGCCATTGGGTAGTCTAGAGAATACTGAGGGATGGGCCAAGGCAGCCCAGGTGATAATGGGAAGCTTAATGGTTAAGGAAAGCATCTAATCATCAACAAGTATAAAAGTTTTTCATTGTTTTAACGATCAATGCAGTCATATTAACACATTCCAGCTAACAGCTCCAGATGAATCCCAAACAGCTTATCTTTGGAGTTTGGATCCCTTTCTTTCTTTCTTTCTTTCTTTCTTTCTTCTTCTTTCTGCTTTATAGGGCCACACCCGTGGCATATAGGTTTCCAGGCTAGGGGTCAAATCAGAGCTGCAGATACTGGCCTATGCCACAGTCACTGCCACATTAATGTGGGCTCCCAGCTGTGTCTGCAGCCTATACACAGCTCATGGAAATGCTAGATCCTTAACCCACTAATAGAGAACAGGGATCAAGCCTGAATTCTCATGGATACTAGTCTTGTTTGTAACCCACTGAGCCATAACAGGAACTCCCTGGGGTTTGTATCTCTGAGACTTAGGAATTCTTGAAACATTGGAAGTATTAGAAAACAGCTGCAGCCTTCTTGATGAGCTCTGGAGAAGAACCCGAGCATTGAAGCCTTGTCACTACACTTACCTGTCCCAATGCCTGAGAAGGCTGGCTGAAGTCATGGTCCCATTCTTATTCTTACTTAGAATGTTTAGGAAGTATATCATTATGGTAACATATAACTTTCTAAGAAAACATCTATAATTCTCATTAACCCCACTCTGACTTTACTCATCCCTGGATTTGTATCTTTACCTTTCCATCCTACCCACCTTACCCATCTCCAGGGTCTTTGACCATAGTTTGACATATAGGAGATAATATTCTGCTGAGTTGAATGGTATAGAAAAGTGCATATAGTGGGAGGTTTCAGGTGCAAAGTTCAAAGACAAAAAGGAGGGGTAGAAATCCTATCATTGCCCTTACCTGGACCAGTACTGGTCTTCTCAATGTAGCCATCCATTTCAGTGGTCCAGACCCAGGATGAGTTCACTGTGGATGTTGCTATGACAACAGAGTATTAGGATCAGAGGCCTCTCTTCCAGTTAGGAGCTGTGAGGTGGAGGGTGCTGCAAAGTTTGAGGACTTTCTATGGGTATCTGTGCTAAGCTTTCCAGAATTCCTGGCCATGTCATTGACCACTATTACTATAAAGTGAGTTATCTTAGTTTTTCACTGTTGATGGTGGGAAGGAGGTCCTCCTAAGGCCATAGGAGGAAACATACCGAAAGTCTGATAGCGAGTCAGACTAGGAGCAGAACAGGAGTCACAGTTTTCTCTTTTCTCACTTTTCCTGTGAGATTATTCTAATTCCTTTCTTTTCCTTGGAAATTTTCACAAAACAGTATATATATTCATGATTCCACTTCTTCATGATCCATAAATCCCTACTATATTTCTTCTATTTTATTCTCTTATTTTATTCCTTTATTACTATTTTCCCTCTGAAGAACCCAGCAACCTCTTATTACCCATTTAATGCCATTAGGCCTCCTCCCTTGGCTTCCAAAACACCATTTCAAACCTTTCCTAATCCTACAAAATCCTAGTAAAACTCACCTTCCAAGGGTGATTGCATAGTTGGAGGTGTCTTAGTCTTGGCTTCAAGTGGATTTGAGGAATCTGCAAGGAAAAGGGAATTCAGTCAAGGACCCTGGCACACTTGAGTGAAAGTCAAATGCTCTAGGGAAATTAGGAAGTAAGTCCAGACAGATCCATACTTGGACCTATCTCAACGCTTCTTTCATGATACGGAAAGTTGCATGTCATCTGTTTATTCCTCATACCATTCTAAGGCAGAATTCTTAAACCAGGATATACAGATCCTCAAGCAATGCTCAGGTGGAGTTTGGAGCATCTTTTAATTTGGACGAGGGAAGCATTTTGTTTTTACTAAGTTCCAAATGAAATTTAGCTATTAATTCTTTTGAGAGGGACTTAGAAGTATTAAAAGAAGGCAGTTGTGGTAAAGAGAGTGTAAATGGTAGATTAACGATCTCCAAATATTTACGTCTTTACAAAAGCAATGAAATAACTGACAAAATTTTTCACAGTTAACTTTTTTCCTTCATATTTTGGGAAATTAGCCAAAGGTTTGAATCAGCCCAGCTAGTAATTATGGAATAAAAACACCCTAGTCTTGTTAAGAACAGGAAAAAGATGTGGTATGTATACACAATGGAATACTACTTAGCCACAAAGAAGAATAAAATCTTGCCATTTGTGACAATATGGATGGACATTGAAGGTATTATATTAAGTGAAATATGTCAGATGGAAAACAGATGAATACTATATGATTTCACTTATGTGTAGAATCTAAAATAAATAAGCAAAATAGAAAATATTTCATAGATAGATCAGATTAGCAGTTAACAAATGGGAAAAGAGTTTGCATCAGGGGTGGACAAAATGGGTGACGGGAATAAACCATATGGTAATGGATGGTAACTAGGTTTGTGGTGGTGATCACTTTGTCATGTACATGGATACCAAATCTAGTGTTACAGGTTATAATGCTCTACATTTGAAACTTATGTAATAAAATTCTTTTAAAGAATTTTAAAAACCTTCAATTGTATTACATTTTTGAGATGGCAGTACTGGCCAAAGCAATCTATAGAATCAATTTGATTCCTATCAAAATTTCAATGACCTATTTGCAGAAATGTAAAAACTGATCCTTAATTAAGGATCAATATAGTTCCATAAAGAATTGCAAAGGATCCTAAATATCCCCCCCCAAAAAAAAAATCTTGGATAAGAAAAACAAAATTGCAGGACTCACACTTACCATTTCAAAACTTATTACATAGTTACAGAAATAAAAAGAGTATGGTACTGATATAAATATAGACATAAAGATTAGTGTACTACAACTTAGAGTCCAGAAATAAATCTGTATATATATTTATATTTATTGTATTTCTTGTCTTTTGAGGGCTGGATCTGCAGCATATGAAGTTTCCCAGGCTAGGGGTCTAATCAGAGCTATTGCTGCCAGCCTATGCCATAGCCACAACAATACCAGTTCCAAGTCTCATCTGCTGCCTACACCACAGCTCATGGCAATGGTGGATCCTTAACCCACTGAGCGAGGCCAGGGATCAAACCCAAAACCTCATGCTTCTTATTTGGGTTTGTTTCTGCTGTGCTATGACAGGAACTCCAAAATCTGTATATATTTGATCATTGTTATTTGACAACATTGCCAAGATAATTCAATTGGGAAGCGCAGTTTCCTCAAATAATTGTGCTGAGATACTTGGGTAGCAAAAGAAAGAAATCGGGTCCCTACCTTATATCATACACAGAAAAAGACTCAAAATGAATGAAAGACCTAATAATAAAATCTAAAACTATTAAACTCTTAAAAAATGATAAAAGTAAATCTTTATAACCTTGACTTTTGTTTTGGGTTCTTAGGTATAACACCAAAGCACAAGCATCAAAAGAAAAAACAGAAAAGTTAAGCTTCATCAAAATTAAAAACTTTTGTACATCAAAGGGTATTATCAGGGAAGTGAAGAGCAACCTATTGAATGGTAGAACAAATTTTAAAATAATATATATGGAGTTCCCGTCATGGCACAGTGGTTAATGAATCCGACTAGGAACCATGAGGTTGCGGGTTAGATCCCTGGCCTTGCTCAGTGGGTTAATGATCTGGCGTTGCTGTGAGCTGTGGTGTAGGTGGCAGACATGGCTTGGATCCTGAGTTGCTGTGGCTTTGGTGTAGGCTGGTGGCTACAGCTCCAATTAGACCCCTAGCCTGGGAACCTCCATATGCCACAGGAGCGGCCCTAGAAAAGGCAAAAAGACAAAAATAAATACATAAATACATAAATACATAAATAAATAAATAAAATATCTGAAAGAGTCTAGTATTCAGAACATGTAAAGAACCATTACAATTCAAAAACAAAAAGGCATACAACCAAATTTTTAAATGTGCAAAATATTTGAATAGGTGGTTCTCCAAAAAAAAAGCATAAAATGACCAATAAGCATGTGAAGAGATATGCAACATCATTTATCATTAGGGGCATGCAAATCATAACCACAATGAAATATCACTTCATACCCACTAAGTGTGATATAATTTTAGAAAAATAGAAAATAAGAAATTGGTGAATATATGAAAAATTGTAACCCTCATACATTGTTGATGGGAATGTAAAATAGTGCAGTCACTTTGGGAAAGAGTTTGGCAGTTACTCAAAAAATTAAACATAGAATAACTATTTGACCAAGCAATTACATTCTTAGTGATATACATAAAAGAACTGAAAAGAATATGTCCACATGAAAACTTTCACAAGTTCATATAACAGTGTTACCTACAATAGACAAAAGTAGAATTGAATCAAATGCCCATCAACTGATGAATGTGTATTATATCTATGCAATGGAATCTTATTTGGAAATTTAAAAATATAGTACTGGTACATGCTACAGCATGGGTGGACTTTGAAAATATCATGCTAATTGAAAGAAACCAGACACAAATCTCACATATTTATGGTGCAATTTATATGAAATACCCAGAATAAGTTAATACATAGAAATAGAAAGCATATTAGTATTTCAAGGGGCTAGGAAAAGGGGGAATGGCAGTGACTACTTAGTGGGCACAGGATTTTCTTTTGGAGTGATTAAAATGTTCTAGAGTTACATGATGGTGGTGATTGTACAACCATCTGAAGCACTTAATTGTATACTTTAAAATGTTGAATATTATAGTGTGTGAAATATATCTCAATAAAAAGAAAGTTTCAGTGAAAGATCGATAGAATTTCTTTTTTTTTTCCTTTTGTCTTTTTAGGGCTGCACCCACGGCATATGGAAGTTCCCAGGCTAGGGGTCCAATCGAAGCAGTAGCTGCCGGCCTACACCACAGCCACAGCAACAATGGATCCAAGCCACATCCAGCTCACGGCAATGCCGGATCCTTAACCCACTGAGTGAGGCCAGGGGTTGAACCCTGCAACCTCATGGTTCCTAGGTGGATTCTTTTCCATTGTGCCATGATGGGAACTCCAAGATTGACATAATTTCTTTAGGCCTAGAAGGAGGAAGAACATTGCAGACAGAGGGAAGAGCATGTTATGTTTCAGATGTAGAGGGATATTTTAAAAGATAAAGCTGAATAAGTAAGTTGGGAACTAAGGGAATTAAGACTTTGTTCTTTGGTAAAAGCATTTATGGGGGGTAAGAGAATGTTTTTGAGGAAAGAAGTTTACACTGCCCAATCTAAGATTTGGGAAAATAATTCAGACAACAGTATGGTGGGGTTTTGGAAGGAATGGCATATTTTGGCCTTTCATTGACAAATATTCATTAAGTGCTTTCTGTGTGCCAAGTACTTTGCTGAACTACAGAGAACAAGTCATAGATTTTATATATATCTAGTGATATAAAACAGATATTCATAAGTGTTGAATATGTTGATGGTTTGGTGAAGATGGATGGACATGGGGAGATGACTTAAAAGGCTGTTGAAATTGTTCCATAAAAAGATGAAGAAAAGCTATGAAGTTATGGGGAAAGAAAGGAAGAGTTTAATATGAGAAATTATTTAGTAGGTGAATTCAAAGAATATAGTGATCTTGATTTTTTAGAGGTGAAGGAGAAGGAGGATTCAAAGATACTGCTGGATATTCTAACAGGTTTGAGGAACAGGTTTGGTGGGTAAAAGCTAAGTTTAGTTTTATACAAGCAAGCTTAGAAGTGAAGCTGTACAGAGGTAATTAGACACTGGGATTTGGCACTAAGGAGAAAAATTTGGGATAAAATTATTCATTTGAGTGTCATCAGCTTAGAGAAGATATTTGAAGTCACAGAAGTGAATAAAATCCTCATATGTGAAATCTAAAATATGCTACAATTGAACTTATCTACAAAACAAAAACAGACTCGCAGACATATAGAAGAGACTTGTGGTTGCCAAGGGGTAGGGGAGGGATTGGGTGAACTGGGAGTTTGGGGTTAGTAGGTACAAATGATTACATTTAGAATGGATAAGCCATAAGATCCTATTGTATAGCACAGGGAACTATATCCAATCTCTTGGGATGGACCATGATGAAAGATAGTATGAGAAAAGGAGTATATATATATATATATATATATATATATATACTCACACACACACACACACACACACACTCACATATGACTGGGTCATTTTGCTGTACTGCAGAAACTGGCACATCGTATATCAACTATACTTTAATAAAAATGGGGGAAAAATAACATACCTTTAAGAACATTTACAATCAAGGGATAGTGAAGGAAGAGACAACAAAATTGTCTGAAAAGAATCAGTCAGATAAGTCTTAAGAGAACCAAGAAAGATGTGGAGTTGATACTAGTGGTTTAAAGGGCTTGATGAGAGAGTTCCCATTGTGGCACAGCAGAAATGAATCTGTCTAGGAACTATGAGGTTGCAGGTTCAATCCCTGGCTTCACTCAGCAGGTTAAGGATCCGTTGTTGCCAAGAGCTGTGGTGTAGGTTGCTACTCTGATCCCGCTTTGTGTGGCTCTGGGGTAGGCCAACAGCTGTAGCTCCAATTAGACCCCTAGCCCGGGAACCTCCATATGCTGTGGGTGAGGCCATAAAAATAAATAAATAAAAGGCTTGATGAGGAAGGAATGTTCAACAGACCCAACTACTACAGAGTTTTGGAGGAGAATGGGTGTGAATAGAGAGATCTTAGGCTTTGGTGATTTGGAGGAAAGGGATGATTCCATTTTATAAAGTTTTGTTGTGCTAAATTGGAAGGAACAGTGAAAACTACTCCTCAGTAGGTTGCTAGTAGCCATTGGAGAGAGATGGAGTGGCAGATGGAAAGATTTTTTAGAATAGCCACGTGTATATGTTATTTATATATATATATGTATATTAGGCTTACAATTATATATTATACATATATACATACACTTTAGGCTTATGTAGAGGATAATGGGTGAAGTAGGGAGATGTGTGAAGAGAAGAAAGGTACATCTTACTCTGAGCCAAGAGGTAATGGGGAGGGAAATATCAAGGCAGAGAGGGGTGGTTAATAGAATTCAAATCTGAGGGGGCTGGTCTGGATCTTCTCAAATAAGGGGGGAGATGACCTCTTCTTCTGGGAGCATGGCTGAGGACATGAAATAAAGCAGAAAGTGTTCTGAATTGCTTCTACAAGGAGCAGGACATACATGCTCTGTATATCTACTGCAACCACCATGGGGACAGGCAGTAGATATACAGAGCATGAAAATAAGTGGTATCAATGCATCTCTGTGAGTAGTATTCAGCAGTCAAAAGTTGTGAGCAAAGACATGGCACACAGAGCCATCCTAGAAGAGAGGAACAGCACAGAAGGTGAGGTGGAGGGATGAAGGGCTGAGAGCTATGTAAGACAGATATGAGATAGGGGGCCAGACTCATGGGACCAGGTTGAGATGAAGAAGGAGGCAGGTAGAAGAAGATAAGAAAAAGTAGCTTGGCTTAGATTGAAGAGAAGGATGGAAGGTTTAGAGTAACTACTCTGAGCCTCGATTACCTTATTGGTCAGTAAAGGACAAGTGAGCACTGCCTAAAAACTTTGTTATGTGTAAGTACAGATTGTGATAAGGAATAGACAAGTTGACTGGTTGTGAGTAAGGTCCTGCCCAGATGGGCTAGGGGTGAACTCACAGAAAGGTGAGAATGTTCAACTTGTCTCTTTATAAAGTAAATATTCTTAGACTTTCTGGCTGTGTCCTGCTGTCTCTGCTTGACCAGATTGCCAGTTCTAAGAGAACTGGGCCAGTGTCCATATAATTTTCTCAGAGTAAGACTGCCCTTGTTTTCCCCTAAACTAACAGACCAAAACCTATAGCACAGATATCCTCACTACAACTTAACTTTGGGAAACAAATTCCTGAAAGTGAAACAGGAGTTGCAAGCCAACATCAATCTCCTAACTCAAGTAAAAGGAGCCAGTTTGCTCACTTTCTTTCTACAGAGATATCCTCAGAGAATAATAACTTTCAGGTGGTTATAAGAATAGTTTCCTATAAGCAGCTAGTTCTTAACATATTTGGGGCAATGGAAAACTTATTAGGATAAATGTCTTCCTTTCCAAGGAGATTTCTGGAAAGGCAACCAGATTCACTTCAGCAAACACTGGTGGGCTGTTCCTTTAAATCCCAGCCTACAATGTTTATGTATACAGTTTATAGATAATACTGTAATACTAAGATAATACTAAGATAATACTGTAATAAACAGTCAAACTCTGATTAACCTGAGTCAACCAGAACTTGCATTTGGCTTTAGGGAAAAGGAAGGGACAAATTAAAGAAACTATGTAGAGAGCTGGCCTTTACTTCATAAAGCAAAAACAAACATAATCAACCAAAAAATAACAACAGAAACCACACTCAACAAAGCACAACAAAATAAACAAGCAAAATCATCCCAAAGGGTGCCTAGGAGCTGGTATAAGTTCAACCATGAGAAGCAATCAGACATAATGAAAGAGCATTAAATCTGAGTGCAGATCCTGCCTTGAACTTCCAAGATGTGAGCCCCTGTGCAAGTAGATTTTCCTTTCTGAAATTCTCAATTACCTCTTCTGCAAAATAATAATAATGACAGCTATTTCATGAGATATTTATGGGATTCAACGAGAAAATATGTCAACATTTTGTGCTGTATCTGGAAAATAAAGGTACCTAGTAAATGTCACTTTTCCCTTTACCATCTACTTAACCTAGAACATGACAGGTGTTGCCTCTAGCCCTTTTGTCTTCAGTCCAGAATCTTCTTCCTTGTGATTGAACAACTTAGGACCCCCTCCCCACCCTGCCCCAACCTCTCTTCTCTGTAATAAGGGCATTATCCTCATGTATTTCCCAAGATAGTACATTGGGATGCTCACCAGGAAAGAGAGTTGCTCACCTTTGACGACAAACTTCACGGTGTCACTGTGCTGCTCAGAGCCTACCCGACCCTTGGCAGTACAGAAATAGGAGCCCGAATCGGTCACCACTGCTGGCTTGAAGAGCAATGTACCCAAGGCTCCTATCTTGATGGGTGCTTCATTTTTAGTCTGTTTCTTGTACCAAGCATAACTGATGGGAGGAGAACCCTGAGCCTGGCATTGAAGACTAATCCTCATTCCCTGGGGTACTGTGAATCCGTAGCCACTGCCAGTTGTCACCGTGGGCTTGGAAACAGAGACTGCAAAGGGAAGACAAGAAAAGAGGCTCTGGGAAGTTATAATATGGGAACACAAGTCTGAGTCATCCCTGCTGGGTCTAGGGGTATGGATTATCTGCAATGGGAACTAAAAGGGACTCCTGATTTCAGAAGGAAAAAGAGAATAGTATAATTTAAATAGTCTTTTGGAAGATTAGGTCCCATTTTGTATTATCTAGGGTTTTATATTATCTGGAGTTAAAAAATCAAATGACTAAAACAAAATACAGATTTTTTTGGTTCAAGTGGAGTTTTTTGATTATGTGAAGTTTTGGATTGCCAGGGTCAGATCTTTGTAAAATTGTTAAGCTAGCAAGGTTTATCTGGGCTAATCCATGCATCCCTTTTCCCAGAGCTTCTCTGCCAGCATCTATCCAGTCTCTAATATCCTAATCAGATATTCTAATTTTTATGCATTTTAAGATTCAGAGCCCAATGAAGCAGTAAAGCTATGGATGTTGGAATTTCTGGGACATGTGAAGGGGTAGAGATTTGAAGGCCAGAAAGCCTTTCCAACCTTTATTAAATTCTGCCACCAAAGTGATTACCATGAGGATACTCTGCCTATCCACTTCCTCTGATTAGCACATACAACTAAGGAGAGACTATATACAGGTAAACAAAGTTCTTTGTGTTTCTCAGAGTTTTCTAGGATTAACACACACAGCGACTCACGTTTCTGGACATGGAGTTCAATGATCTTATCTCTCACGACTTGGTTGCCATCAGGGGTCTGCCAAGTGACTTCACAAGTATAGTGGCTCCGGTCATCCATTTCCAAGGTATTCAGTTGGAGTGAAACATCTCCTGGAACCTCATGGTTTACATGCAGGCGGCCCCGATACTTTGCCTGCTGGATATGGTCTCCAGAGGAGTCTCGTAGAAAGATGGTGACTGGGTCTGAGCCATGTTGTACCAGCCACTTTACCAAGATTTGTGTATAGCCTTGCAGAGGACCATAGGTGCAGGGAATATTTACATCCCCTTTCCAAGGCCCTGTCACACTCTTGGGCACTTCCAGGATTGGATGGCCTGAAGAGGGGGAAGAGAGAAAGGAAGCAGACACAGATGACACACCCACCTGGGATCTGGAATGGCCATGGTAGAGTCTAGTGGCTTCTGCAAAACATGCACTTAACTTATACTTTCAGATTACTCATGACATTTTGTTGTCTCCAGCCTTCATATCAATCAGAACCAGTTCTCAGAAGGAAAGCCCTTAATGTTGTTTAGCTCTTTTGAGTTTCAAGTTCTTTTCCCATCATTGCCTTGCTTAAGATGATCCTGGGTGAGTCAACTTTCACCATGAATGGCCCATTTTCTCCATATATAATGTAGAGAATCTGAATGGAATGATCTCTAAGAATTCCACAAACTTTAAACCTGAGAAAATAATCTTTCAATATTTTCCAAAAGAAGAGTGGGGGCAAATACTGAGCAGCTTGGTCTGGGCTATTTTATTGTATGTAACTATCTATCTGGAGGAATGTGATTGCTTCAAGGTCCAGAAAGAAAGGGCTATCTGCCCTGATTATTTCCCATTGCTCCCTCAGAATGGCTCAGTGATCAAATCCTTAGACTAAGGTTTTTCTCTGGAGGGGAAGAAGGAAGGCAAAGGACAATTCAGATGGTGGAAACTTGTGTGAGATGCATTCCTGTTTAACAAAATTTATTAATGAGTGATTAGTATTAAACCTGTAATTTGTAACCTGACTTATTTTTCTGATTTCACTCCTTTCTTTTTTTATTTCCCTTTTAATATCTCTGAGTTATCAGCAAAGATATATTGGAAAATTTCATCCTAATGGGGAATGGAGAGGAAAATTTCTTGGGAGGGAAAGATTCTGAGTATAATCCTAAAAATGACTGTGGTAGGGATGGTGGTAGGACTAAAGATGATTTCTTCTTGGATTGCTGAGGAGGGAAACAAAGGGGGAAAAGTTGGGGATGTTGAGAGCTATCACCTTCCATCAGCAATTTCCATCCATAACCTCGTATTTTGAGGAAATTGTGTTTTACGTACCCGCGGTCAGGAGTAAGTTATTTTATTTAGATATGTATTTATATCTATCATAGGAGAGGTAGTTTCAAAGTGTGAGCTATTACTTAGCAAAAGCTTTTAAAGTACCCCAGGATTCTCAGTCTCAGTCAAACAAATGGAAGGTGGGGTGGGGGTATGTTTAAAAACCCTGAAACTCCCAGAATGTATTGCCAAGTACCAGGGCTTCTATCAATGGAACACTAAAGTTTAGTCTTTGGCCTTTGCACTCACCAGGGAGTCTAGTACATAAGCAACATATTTTGGACAAGATAAAAGCATTGAATAAAAAAGAATAAATAAACATGAGTCCATGTTGCTAGATCCAGCAATACTCTCTGGGGAATTTCAGACTGTGCAGATCCACAAATGGGAGCACGATATAGGTGGATTTTTGTGTGCTCTGAAAATGATGTTTTGTACTTAATCAGCGCTATGATGGACTGAATGGTCTAGGGCAAGTTCTTAGCTTTGTTTAGGTCTTAGCATTTTTTTCTTATTTTATTTTATCTCCACAATACATCTTTTTTTTTCCTACTGTGCAGCATGGTGACCCAGTTACACATACATGTATACATTCTTTTTTTCTCACATTGTCATTCATGATTAAGCAGGATAATGTGAGAAAAAAGAATGTATACATGAAAGCATTATTTTTAAAGATCTCTTCCAATCCTAGATGGTTCAGTGCTAATAGACTTAATGGAAGCAGAAATTAAATAATTACATTTCTAGATGGTGGTGAGCTTTCACTAGGTGGTGAATTTCACTGCTATTGATAGTCCCTGTTTCTGTATGCATGCAAATATATCTTATTATTACCATAGACCCACATTTTTTTGTCACTTGCAAGCACAATATACCAGACTTAAGCTCCATGAAAACTATCTGGCCCTTTCAGTTTAATGTCTTCTTGTCCACTAATCTTTATCTAGCCTTCCAAAATCTCTCCCTTCTCCTCCTCTGAAAAGTATTCTCACTCCCCTCCCTTTCTCCCTTCCGGGGTGACAGAAAAAAAAACTCTGCTATGAGGACAGCTCAGCAGCTAAAAATGCCTGTCCGTGCATATGTATGTCTTCCCTTTGACCTAGGGGGAACTGAAAGGCTTGTCTTGCATTACTCTCTCTCTGGGAGTTTTTGGGAATTCTCACATAATACACTCTGGTCTGTCAAAAACATGGACAGCCAGTCCCAATTTCTCAGCCTTAAAAGTCACTTCTAGAAGTAGTTCAGGCTTGACTCTTCCATCCCAGAATAGGAGAGTGGGAAATAGTAACCGGGCATTCAAGAATGTCATATTTTCCGCTTTTACTTTGTTTTTCCCCTTTTCCTTTCTTCCTCCTTCCTTCCTTTCATCCATTCTTCCATCTTCCCACCACTACTACTCCTTTTTATTTTTGTTCTTCTATCCTTTTATTCCTCCTATTTCACCAGTAGCATGAAGAGAGAGAGAGTGTGTGGTGGCACGGGGTATCACAAAAAATAGGACAATGTACAGTTCCTCATGTATTCTGACCTCAAAAATGAATGTTAATGAAGGTAAAAAAATTAATAGCATAGGTTTGCACCTTCCAAATCTTTCTCTGATGCACAGGGAGCCTAGAGAAACACTGAGTAGGAGCCTCACCTAGTGAGATCAGGAGGACAGTGAAGGACTGCATAATGTAGTAAGAAGAGTAACAACAATCTAAGTTTAAGATATGCCTTATCATATATCTTGATGTGTGACCTTGGGTAAATTGCTAAACCTGACTGAGCTTTAGGTCATTATCAGTAAAATAAAGGTAATAATATACCTTCCATGCATGGAGATAAAATGAGCTTATAGGTATGAAAGCACCTGGCATAGTGGCTGGTAAACAGTGATTGTGGGATAAATGTTAGTCCTATGCCTCAAGAGGAACTTTACATATTTGTCTTAATTCTTCTTATCCTATAGAAGTCCTAAATATGTCTTCCCCAGTGTGGACAGTTTCATTAGATTGGATCATTGTCAGTTTTAATAATGACCTAACGGAGAAGTCAGTACATGAGAAGGTAAGGAATTTTCTTTTTCAACCTGATGTGACCTACCAAGTAGCGGGTAGGTAATAGGTCATCCCTGGGTTATAGGGCAGCCAGAAACAACACTTCAGCAACAGGGATGGCTTGGCAGCCAATGTGAAATGGACAAATTAAACAATATTCCTGACTTTCCTGGACAATTGGGTAGGGAAAATCTATTTCAGGAAAGTCCCAACTCTTGGGGGATACTCTGCCTGCTATAGGTCCATGCAAATCATGAAATGGTGAGATACTTGGTACGACATAGCTTGATGCACCAGACAGGATAGAATTTGGAGACTTTCAGTATGGTATTGTTAGAAGGGCTTTTAGAAGCACTTAGTCCCATTCCCTTACAGTATATATGGACAAGTTGAGGTCCAGAGAGAGAAAAATGCTTACCCAATATCACACAGAGAGCAGGGAAAGAGCTGGGCCTGGTGGAATCTTTTAGATGCTGCACTACCTTCTTAATTTTTAAACTGTGAATCCATCGGCCACAACAGAAACCAACAACCCTTTATCCAGGACTATTTGGTGTGGCTTAAGGGGTGTTATCCTAAGGCCTGATAATATCCTCCTGACTACCTGAAAAATAATCCCCCCTTACGTCAGCTGCTTTCTGAGAAAAATTTCCCAGAACATCAGAGCCTAGCTTCCCTCCCTCAGGGAAGGATTGAATTTCCTTCAAGTATTGCATACCCTCAGAAGAAAGAAAAGGGTTGGACATTGACTCAAAGAGCTTTGTTGAAAAGGTTTTACCTTGAAAAAGAAGGTATAGTACCAAGGCCCTCTCTTGTCCTGGGATCTGGACTTAGAAAAGCAAAGGTCTGTGGTATGTATGATGATTATAAAGAATGAAAAAGCCTAGTTTTTGGGGTGCAGGCCCCTTTATGAGGTCCATTCTGGGTCCTTTTTAAAAAAATTTTCTTCTCTTATCATCAAAAAGAGGTTAAGATCTTTTGACGACACAACACCTCTGTGTCTGGCCTCTATCCCCATCTTGTGATTCCTTCTCAATAGAAGATTAGCTTAGATAAATAATTACAATGTTTATAAAATGCAAATGTTAGGACTTATTTTTATTACATTTATTTCAATATGTATCTTAGACCTAGATGCTTTTTAAAAAGTGAAGCCATAATCCTACAGAGCTGTCCAGCTGGCAGGGAATTTTGAGCCCAGCCAAGCTGATCTCCTCACTATATGGATGAGTTGGGGACACTGAGATCAAGGTAAACAGAAGGAGTTATTGGCCATTTAGTATGTTTCCAGTCTTGGGTTTGTGGTATAAGACCCTCCATATAAATGGAAGACCTGCCTCCAGGTCTAGAGGACATTCACAGACAGTGGGTGGGGGGGATCCACATTCACACACACACACACACACACACAAATTGATTTAAATTTAACATTTATGAAGTGAATAATCCCTTGAGCTCCAGTTCTGTCTTTTTAAGTCCCAGCTCAAATCGAGAGATTTGGAGAAGGTAGAGAGGTGCACTCTAAAATGTGTGAAAATATAGTTGTAGAAAGAACAATATTTTTAGGAACATTAAATCTGCTTTGTGGCCTGGAGCAAAGTATTTTCCTTCTCAGGTGAGTTAATTCAATGTCTCTTCTAACTTTGAGGTTCTAGAATTCACGGAGCACCTGGATAGGATGGCCTAATATGCATCAGTCATGGATAGCTGAGTTCTTTCTAACCACACAAAGAGCGCCAAGCTAATACCTATCTAGCTTCTCCCTCTAATAAAATGAAATAAGCAGGGGTACGTCAAGGGTCCCTCCACCCTACATTGGGTATCACTTGGCTATTACTGAAGCATAGTTTCATAAAAGGCTATTTTGATTCTCAGGGGTATAAATGAGGATGAAGGAAGACCCCCACAAAATAATGCTACTATGGGATAATCAAGACCTCTTTTGGGGTATGTGTCCAGCATTAGGTTTCCACAAATAGCACAGACAAATTGGGGCATGTCCACAGGGAAGTGAGTTACCTCAGGAGGTAGTAAGAAGCCAAGTCCTGTGAAGAACAGTTGAAGGAACAGAGGTTGTTTAGCTTGGAGACAAGATAAAGGGGCATGGTTTCTGTCCTCAGAACCCTAAAGAGCTGTTACAGCATAGAGGGAGAAGATAAATTCCTTGTGTCTCCAAGATATAAGGCTGAGGTCTTTGAATGGAAACCACACAGTTGTGGATTTAGTTCAACACAAGGAAGAACTTTCTAACAGATGGAACTGCCTCTGGATAGACAAGATGTTTAGAGAAGTAGTGAATTCTCAGTCACAGTAAGTATGTGAATAGCTATTCTGAGCATTTTTTCATGACAGTGAAAGGTGGATATAGGTTATTTATAAGGTCTCATCTAGCTCCTGACAACATTACTTCTTGGGGGGGGAGGGATCTTAACAAGGATCAAAACCAAGGAGCAGAGGGCTAAAATATAATGGCAAAACTTCATGTGAAAGTCAATAGATAGAGGAGGGATTTGGGTGGCATTAGGCACATTTTTAATATCCATGAGATACGACAAGTACTAGATAGTCATGTGGATGTTTTTTAAGAGAAGATCCTTTCCAATTTTTACCCAAACTTATTTCCTTCCTGGCTTCTTCAACATCCTTCAAACACATACTTCCCTTCTGCCCCAAACTGAGAGAATCTGGAAAATTGGTTGAGAATACTTACCTACTCAGCAGGAGTAGGACTTCCTTGGTAGGCATTCAATCCCACCTCTCCCTCCACCCCCAGCCTTTGTCTATGCCAACAGTTGCTGCCAGGCTCCCTTTTGCTACCTTACCATAGGTGACCACCAGTAGGTGGCTCAGGAGCCACAGGCCCAGTAAGAGTCCCATCACAGGCAGAGCGATTTCTGTCCTTTCTTCCAGCTTCCTGATGCCAAAAACACTTGAACTCCTGATGTCTGCCAGTGTCTGTGCCTGCCCACTTCCCTTTCTTCCCTATATCTCTTACTCAGACTCCCAGTCCCATCTCACATTCCCCTTCCTTCTCTATTTCAGAAGAAGTCACATGAGCACACCCCTCCCTCCTCTACTTGGGTTGGAGGTTTTTAGCATGAGTGGAGCAATTCGTCCCCCTGCTAGAGTATTGACTTGACTTCTTCTGGATCCAATAGGGTTTCTGGCCTTTGATCTCCCAGGCTGTGTTTACTTTTTTTCCTCCACAAGATGAGGTTGAGGGATGACCTTTGGGGTATCCCTTTCCACTATGGGGGTATTTTTCTTTCTGTTGGATCCAGGTAGAAGAGATCAACTTTGCTGGCCTATGCAATATTCAGCAGTCATGTTGTCAATCCATATCTGTTCAGTCTATGTAAATAACCAGATGTGGAGGTGGGTACCTATGGGCTTCAGAGTACAAGAGATTAAGTTTATAAAAGAGCTTTTTTATATAATAATATAAAAATTTACTTGGCATATTGTACATTTACTGGTTTATTTCTTTGTTTAAATAATTGGTAAACCAACAAATAAGGCTGTTATGGGGGAATATACTCTCATATCTCATATTGAAAAAGCTCTTTGAATTACTTTCTCCAATAGCTCTGCTTATTTGGTGGTAAGTGTTCCCACTAATTCCCATTACTGCTCACAAGGAATCTGCTATTTATTTCATTTATGGGAAAGTTAAGTCTAGAATCTAGTGTACTTTCTAATTGGTCTGACATTGGTATCCTCAATTAGGTCAAACTTTTCAGTGGCTTTCCATTGGTACATACCCCTGACCTATCAGAGATGGATATTAAGCATTCTAGGAAGCTTAATTGCTTTTTCTCACAGGCTCCAGAGTGACTCTACGTCCACCAGAGGTCTACATCTAGGTTTGGCAATGCCAACAATCTACTAAACTTTGAAAATATAAACACTTCTAAAAGGAAAAATACATTCAACAAATTCATACTGAAGTAAAAGTAACTTCTAAATCTAGCTTTCTTTTTAGGGGGATAGAGAGGCCTTGGCTGGGGAGGAGTGAGCTTTGAAGAGAGGGGGAGTGGGACTCCAAAGAGAGACATTATCTCCTCTATACTCTTGTCAAGGGATGGTTACATGTAGCTGATATTGGGTCTATGAAAGGGCTAAGAGGATATTCCAGTATTTCAGACCCTTTGATTATCACATGGCATTCTGTCAAGCCCCCTTGCATTCCAGATTCAATCTCCCTTGTCTGGATGTCCCTTGATTTTTAGTTATTTCCTTCAATCTACCTCACTGGAATTTCTAGTCGTTCTTTTCTTCTGGGCCTCATTCAGGTAACTCCAAACTTTGGAGACTCCATCTTTTGTATTTTCCAACCAACTCCCTACCACTGCTACTACCATTCACACACACCCCCTCACACACTCCCTCCCCACACCCTCCATTATATAGTCTTTCTTGAAGAAGAGCTGGAAAGCCCATGCCTCATTGGACGGGTGTCAATTTCTTTCTGGCCTGGTGACTGCATTTTTTAAACTACCTCTTGCCTCTTGTTAGGATCTCATGGATCTGAAGATGAAGCAATGCCTTTGAGAGCATGCACAGCATTTCTCTGGCAAAGACTTCAAGTCCTGCAGTGCACTTAGTAAACCTGTTGAGCAAGAACATTGAAGGGGAAGTTAGGAAGCCCAGAGACAGGAGTGGCTCTGCATGTACTTCATTCCGAAACTTTAGGCAAGTTAAATGGCTCTGAACCTTAGCTTCCCCAAGTGTAACATGAGTACTATTAGTCTTGATACTTGTATCTTTTTCTGATCTTAAAAACTAAACTACTCTATAATATAATAACTACTATAATAATGACAGCTACTATTTCTTTTTCCCTTTATGTCAACATTATTTCCAACTCTTTTTTAAATTACTCAATGAATTTTATTACATTTATAGTTGTACGATGATCATCACGATCCAATTTTATAGTATTTCCACCCCAAACCCCCAGTACTTCCTCCCACCCCGCAACCTGTCTCATTTGGAAACCGTAAGTTTTTCAAAGTCTGTGAGTCAGTATCTATTCTTCAAGAAGTTCATTGTGTCCTTTTTTTTAGATTCCACTTGCAGGTGATAGCATATTGGCATCTTGAGACATATTGGTGTCTTGCTGTCTGACTGACTTCACTTAGCATGATAATTTCTAGGTCCATCCATGTTGCTAAAAATGCCATTATTGCTTTTCTTTTTAATGGCTGAGTGTAATTCCATTGTGTATTTGTACCACATCTTCTTGATCCACTCCTCTGTCAATGGACATTTCCATTGTATATAGTGCTGCAATAAACAATGGAGTACATGTATCTTTTCGAGTCATGGTTTTCTCTGGATAGACGCCCAGGAGTGGGATTGCTGCATCAAATGGTAATTCTATTTTTAGTTTTCCACAGCGGTTGCGCCAATTTACATTCCCAGCAACTGTGTAAGAGTGTTCCCTTTTCTCCACACGCTTTTCAGCATTTATTGTTTGTAGACTTTTTGATGATAGCCATTCTGGCCAGTGAAAGACAAATACCATATGATATCACATATCTGGAATCTAATATAGGGCACAAATGAACCTTTCCACAGAAAAGAAAATCATGGACATGGAGAACAGACTTGTGGTTGCCAAGGGGGAGTCAGAAGGAATGGGATGGATTGGGAATTTGGGGTTAATAGGTGCAAACTATTGCCTTTGGGATGGATAAGTAATGAGCTGCTGCTGTATAGCATAGAGAACTATGTCTAGTCCCTTATGATGGAGCATGATAATGTGAGAAAAAAGAATGTATACATGTATCTGTACCTTGGTCACCTTGATGCACAGCAGAAAATTGACAGAACACTGTAAACTGGCTATAATGGAAAAAATGAAAATCATTATAAAAAACAAGGTAGTACCTCATAGTGGTTTTGATTTGCATTTCTCTAATAATTAGTGATGTTGGACATCTTTTCATGTGTTTTTTGGCCATCTGTATGAATTCTTTGGAGAATTGTCTGTTTAGATCTTCTGCCCATTTTTTGATATTTGTGTTTTTGGTATTGAGCCGTGGAAAGTTTATAAATTTTGGATATTAATCCCTTGTCAGTCGTTTCACTTGGAAATATTTTCTCCCATTCTGTGGGTTGTCTTTTTTTGTTTGTTTGTTTAGGGTTTCCTTTGCTGTGCAGAAACTTTTAAGTTTAATTAAGTCCTATTTGTTTATTTTTGTTTTTATTATTACTCTAGGAGGTTCTGAGAAGATGTTGCTGTGGTTTATGTCAGAGTGTGTTTGGCCTATGTTTTTCCTCTAAGATTTTTATAGTATGACAGCTACTATTTCTTAATCATTTACTCTTCTAGGCACTGTACTGAGTACTTAGTGTAGATTGTTTCATTTGGTACTTACAACCCCTCAGGTGGGTATTATTGTACTTACACTTCTATCTCTTCTGTCACTCTTTGTTATTATGCTGTCATTCTTATTATTTGTAGAACTCATTACTTGGCATATTGTACATTTACTGGTTTATTTCTTTGTTATCTGTCTTACATTCTAGAATATGAGCCCTATGAAGGCAGGAAAATCTGTATTTCATGTTTGCTGCTATATCCCCATTGCCTAGAAGAGTGCCTGACGTATAATAGACACTCAATAAATATTTTTTGAGGGATGAATTGTATAGATCAGCATTTTACAAATGAGACTGAGGCCCAGAATAGTGAAACTACCTAGACAAGTTCCAATCCCATATGTGTGTGTCTCCAAAAATTATATTATTAATCAGAACACTATTCTACTTTATTTGCACCTTTAATGACCACTTAGGAAGTATTTTCAGATCTTCTCTGGATATTATAAGGGGGACAGAAGAAATGGTAGACATGATCTCTGGTTGAACAAGATTTTAGTATAGATAGAGTCAAGATACATAGTATGGACACCACAGGCACACACAATGTAAACACCAATGTACAAAAATATGTACACACTGACATAAGGTGGATTATTAATAGAACTTTAAAGCTTGTGGTTCAGACATCTAGTGAGTAGTGTGGAAAGATTTCCCAGAAAAAGTGATATTATTCACTTCTTTTTCCCAAAGGAAAACTATTATCCATAGAACACATACTCTGGGCTGGGGGCATTTTCCTTAGGTCTTACCTTTTTATCTGCTTGAGGAAACTGAGGTCTACAGACACCAAAGGATTGGCCCACAGTCACATAGCTGGTAAGTGTCTGAAGGGAAATTTCTAATTTAAGTTGGTTTGTCTCCAAAGACTGTGTCTTCCTTTCTTCTCCATTCACAAGGTCTATACTTAAGCTGAACCAGGAAAGATGCAATAGTAGAAGAGAGGAAAGGGAGATGCATAGTCATTTTAATCCAGGGAGTTCACCTTTTCCTTAACTTAGAACCCAGTGCTTGCTGCAGTTATAGAATGCATATGGCCCAGTATCCAGAGGTCATTGTGATTTTGTGCCTAACTCCACTTCCATAACCCATCTTCCTAAAAAAGGTTGAAAGAGCAGGTTGGGACATTTAATCAGTGTGAGACCTCCTATATGCATATGTACCTTGGGCTTGGCTGAGCTGTGGGGAAGCAGTGGTGCAAAAAGAAATCTGTACAGTTCCTACTTGAGAACATGCATACACACAAACTCATAAACCCACAAATACCACATATAAACATAGATGAACATATATACATGAACACATATACATACAGATATACATATGTATAAATAATGGCCATAAACATAAAATATTAGCACACTGACACATGACACATGAAATATACATGCAGAGGTACACAGCACACAGACACACACAAAAGTTACACAGATACACAGATATACACAAACATGCACATAGACAGAGAAACAAAGATTGAAACACAGATCCATACACCCATGCAGAACAGAAGCAGACAATACATGCATATAAGCATGTAAACACACAGATATACACATAAAGACATTAACTCAAAGAAACATAAAAAGAGAGACAGATGTATATTTAGTATAGTTTTTATTTTATATTGAGTATAATTGATTTACAATGTTGTGTTAGTTTCAGGTATATAGCAGAGTGATTCAATATACATACACAAAGGGAGTGATGTATTTAAAAGCAAACTAACAGTAACAGGTCTCACATACTAAAGGATAAGAGAATGATGGAAACTCATTTGTACAATAGGAGTGCAGAGGTAGTAACAAACCCCATGGACTTGGACTTCAGCAGTCCAAGAAAGCTTCTGAGAGGAGCTGGAAAGTAGACTGGGACATGATTTTGTTTAGTATTGGCTAGGCAAATAGGATGGGGAAGGAATTCCGGATAAGCTAGAGAGAGAGAGAGAAAGACAAAACCCAGAGGAAGAAAGAACAAGAATTGTGGTGAAGAGGGAAAAAGTAGGTTAAACTTTAGCTTGGCATGCATATGTAGAAGAGTGGGGAGAGGAAAAGCTTAACCAGATTGTGGATGGTACTGAAAACCAAACCAAGATGCCTAAACCTGACCTTTTAGGATTCTATGGGAGCTATAGAAGGTTTTAGAGTGAACCTTGGACGTGTTTCTGGTGAAAAAATATTTTAGAGCCAAATCTATTGGCAGAATGCCAATGGAATAGTGTATGTGGCAGGTGAAGGGGAGAATAATTAGGCTATTTGCAGCATAATGCAGTGGAGAGAGCATTAGAATAAACATTAGGAGTCTTGACTTCATGCCTTTCTCTTGGCCTCAGTGTTCCCATCTATACCCTAAAGATGTCATATTCACCCATGTATATTTAGGCTATGTTCGAGGTAACCTTAGGGATCCTGTAGGGGTGTAATTGTAGGAGAGAATTGGGAGAGAAAGGTGAGAGGGAGATACTAGACTATTTCAACCAATGGGGTCCTGGAGCCAACGTGAATCCTGAGAGCACATTTTACACATTCCTTCCCAAATCCATGTTCAGTGACATCATGTTGGTAGTTTGAAGTAAGCCATAGTGAGACTATTTACACCATGAAAATCAACAAATGCCATAATCTGGGGCTTCTTTTTCTCTTCAGAGAGCTGATTTTTTAAATATATTTTATTTTATTTTCCCACTGTACAGCAAGGGGATCAAGTTATCCTTACATTTATACATTTTCCCCCCACCCCTTGTTCTGTTGCAATATGAGTATCTAGACAAAGTTCTCAATGCTACTCAGCAGGATCTCCTTGTAAATCTATTCTAAGTTGTGTCTGATAAGCCCAAGCTCCTGATCCCTCCCTCTCCCTCCCTCTCCCATCAGGCAGCCACAAGTCTTTTCTCCAAGTATATGATTTCCTTTACTGAAGAAATGTTCATTTGTGCTGGATATTAGATTCCAGTTATAAGTGATATCATATGGTATTTGTCTTTGTCTTTCTGGCTCATTTCACTCAGGATGAGAGTCTCTAGTTCCATCCATGTTGCTGCAAATGGCATTATGTCGTTCTTTTTGATGGCTGAGTAGTATTCCATTGTGTATATATACCACCTCTTCCGAATCCAATCCTCTGTCGATGGACATTTGGGTTGTTTCCATGTCTTGGCTATTGTGAATAGTGCTTCAATGAACATGCGGGTGCATGTGTCTCTTTTAAGGAGAGTTTTGTCCGGATAGATGCCCAAGAGTGGGATTGTGGGGTCATATGGAAGTTCTATGTATAGATTTCTAAGGTATCTCCAGACTGTT
Organism: Phacochoerus africanus; assembly: GCF_016906955.1. Classification (NCBI taxonomy): domain Eukaryota; kingdom Metazoa; phylum Chordata; class Mammalia; order Artiodactyla; family Suidae; genus Phacochoerus; species Phacochoerus africanus. The sequence goes on from NC_062560.1 coordinate 56,378,458, forward strand.
CTCCATAGTGGCTGTACCAGTTTCATTTCCACCAACAGTGCAGGAGGGTTCCCTTTTCTCCACAGCCCCTCCAGCACTTGTTATTTGTGGATTTATTGAGGATGGCCATTCTGACTGGTGTGAGGTGGTATCTCATGGTAGTTTTGATTTGCATTTCTCTTTTGATCAGCGATGTTGAACATTTTTTCATGTGTTTGCTGGCCATCTGTATATCTTCTTTGGAGAAATGTCTATTCAGGTCTTTTGCCCACTTTTCCAGTGATTGATTGGATTTTTTGCTGTTGGGTTGTATAAGTTGTTTATATATTCTAGAGATTAAGCCCTTCTCCATTGCATCATTTGAAACTGTTTTCTCCCATTCTGTAAGTTGTCTTTTTGTTTTCTTTTGGGTTTCCTTTGCTGTGCAAAAGCTTTTCAGTTTGATTAGGTCCCATGGGTTAATTTTTGCTCTAATTTCTATTGCTCTGGGAGACTGACCTGAGAAAATATTCTGATTTTTAAACATTTACCTACAAACTGCTTATTTTGACCTTCTAATCTCACATTAATCTGAACGACTTTGGTTTTATCTGCTAGTTCTACTGGGATTCTAACAAGCCTGAAAGGGGTCAATGACCTGAATTATTTGAAAATCACAGGCATAACTCATTGTTGAAGGCCCTGATAGGTTTTGGCAAAGTTCCAGTACAAGAGCCCAAGCATAAACTAAGTACATAGTTGGTAATGAACAAATGCATATAATTTACCCTCAGTGTTGCTGACACAATTCTTGGTACCAGGGATATAGTAGCAAACTAAACAGACATGGAGCTTACTTTTCTAGTGGAAAGAATCTACTAAACAAATACCCAAACAAATGAATATGGAAAGGATACATAAAATCACATAACCATGATATGGATCAGCCATAAATTCTAGCAACATAAACTTGAATCTTACTCTCATAAGCAAAAGTATCTATGCATTTATTGAAATAATGTGAAGGCAGTAAACATGCATGAATGTATATATGCAGGACTGGGGTGAATGGATATAGAGGAGGAAATGAGAGCTAGAGTCTCATCTTCTATAGAAGATAGAAGAAGGAGTAGCAATATAAGCATGTTATTTAGTTTAGAGTTATTGGAGTCAAAACCAAAAATAATCAGTTAAAAAGGTTGAAAACGATTGTCTCTGAGGAAGGAGAAATGTTTTAACAAGCATCATAGAACTATTTGATTATTTTGATTATATGCATGTTTAATTAGAAAATGCGTGTGTTATATATAATGTAGCAGGTGTTGATGAGTACCATGAATTTAAAATAAAGCAGTGCTGTGGTACAGATAATGTGGTAGGAAGAATGCTGGACCCCCCATAATGTCCACATGCTAATTTTCAAAATCCATAAATACGTTAATTTACATGGCAAAGGATAATTAAATTTTCAGGTAGAATTAAGGTTGCTAGTTAACTGACCTTAACATAAAGTTTATTTTGGATTTCCTAGGTGGTATCAGCATAATTACAAGGATCCTTAAAAGAGGAAGAGAGAGAGTTAGAAGAGTCAGAGAGAGGGAAATGTTACTGTGAAAAAAAGGTGCAGAGAGGTACAACAGTGCTGGCTTTGGATATGGAGGAGGAGAACCATGAGGCAAGGAATGTGGATGGCCTCTAGAAGCTGAGAAGGGCAAGGAAATGGATTATTTCCAAATATAAATATAATCCTGCTGACATCTTTATTTTAGTTCAGTCAGATCCCTAGCAAATTTCTGACCTCTAGGACTGTGAGGTAGTAAATTTGTGGTGTTTTAAGTTTCTAAGTGTGTGATAATTTTTTATGATAGTGAAAGAAAATTAATACAGAAAATAATAAGGCAGCATGTATTCTCAGAGGAAGTAACATTTGAGCAGAGACTTGAATGAAATATTAGATTAGGCTTGGTAGATATCTGGGGAAAGATAATTCCAGGAATGGAGAACTTGCAAGTGGAAAGGTTCTGAGCAGGGAGCACACATGTTCAAGTATGTGTGGTTGGAGTAGAGTGAGTTAAGGGGAAAATTGTTAGAGGATGTAATGGGAAAAGGGATAATTGAAGGGCAACACATCACATAGGGTCTTGAGGGACATTTAAAGAATTTTAACTTTTGTTCTGAGATAGGAGATTGGAAGAATCTTAACATGGAGATGATGTGATCTGGTTTGTGTTTTAAAATTATTTCCATGGCTTCTCGATGGTAGATTCTAGAGGGGCAAGGTTAGAAGCAGTAAGACAAGCCTGGATGCTTTTGCAACAAATGAGTATATGTACAATTGTGGCAGTGAAATTAGAGCAGAAAGAGTGGATGCTAGACACTGAAAAAAAAAGAATAACTAGGACTTGACTGTCAGAGTGAATCATGGATAAATGTAAAGTGCAGACATTGCTCATCTGGTAGACCTGGATGGCATGGGCAACAATAAGGCCAAAAACAAGATTAAAGAAATGCTGAAAGGGGAGTGGCTGATTTTAGCAGAAGATAGTTTGGGACCAGCCACGTGGGAATAGAATTGATGGCAGCCTGGACCTGTTTGATTCCAAAGCTCTCTACATGACTGAACACTTAGAGTAGAAAGGACAAGAATATATATGAGGATAAGAAACAAAGTAGACTGTTTCTGAAAAGCACAGCTGAGTTTTCAGCAGTATCAAGGAGCTAAGTAGGAAAAACTCAAAGTTCAAGGAGGAAGAATCATTTTTTTATTTTTATTTTTTTATTTTTAAAAGTTTTATTGGAGTATAGTTGATTTAAAATGTTCCTTCAATTCTTGCTGTACAGAAGAGTGACCTAGCCACACATGCACATACCTTCTTTTTTAAATGCTATCTTCCATCATGTTCTAACACAAGAGATTGGACCCTCTTCCCTATGCTGTGCAGCATGGTTATCTTAACTGTGATGATGTTACACGCAAACGCACACACAAGACTGGATCCACTGGTTACATGAATGTACACAGAATGGAAAAAATAAAAAAATGCAACAAGTGCATGCCATCAGGTCTTTTTTTGACTGCACAATAAAAAAAAAAAACACAAATTTTCTTGTGCTCTGGTTCTTAAGGTGACAGAAAAAAGGAAGTGAGATATCTGTGGTAACTGTGAGTGGGTGGTTGTGATATATACACACTGTCCAAATTTCATGAGTTTACTACTTCCACACACTCTACCCACTGACTTGGAGAGTTGAGCAAGAAATACTGATATTCTAATGTCTAAGAGAGGCCTGGCACTAGACCCACCAGTCTTTCCCTCACCCTCCTTGTGAATGGATGTTCAATTCCAATTCATTTCACCAAAAAGTTTGATTACTGACTTGTGTAAGCAAAGGAATTGTCTCATTTATTTAACTCTTAATACAAGGCTAAGAGGAAGATAAAAATTTTATTCATATTTTACAGATGACAAGGGTAAGACTTATGGAATGTAAGTAGATGACTTTCCAGAGGCTCCATATTGATTTCAATCAGAACTGGTATTGAACCTGTGCAGTATGTAGCAAGAATCCATGTTTTGGCTACCCCTATTTAATACTGTGTTTTGTACTATGAGTTTAATATCTATAATTATGGTCCCAGAAAAGGGCCTGGTATGTACCAGATACTTAGTGTCTGTTAGGTTTAAACAAGTTGAATGTGGCAAGTATTATAACTAAGAATTTAAAGTACTATAAAGCCATAGGGGAATGAAGAATTAAATACTGAAGGATTAGGAAAGTCTTTGAGGAAGATGTGGTAACATTTTTAAATAGACTTTGTGAAGACTAGGTAGGTCTTCTATAGGAAGAATTAGGAGAAAATTCTTGGGGGGTTAGTTCAAGTTCAAGTTCAAATTCAGGGTGAAGCAGGAGCACACACAAGTGTTCAGATACCGTTTCCTGGAAGATCTCATTGTCTATCCACTCCAAATGCAATGGTTTGCATCTACAAACTCCAAACTCCCAGTTCATCCCACTCCCTCCCCCTCCCACTTTGCAACCACAAGTCTGTTCTCCAAGTCCTCAAGTTTGTTTCCTTTCTGTAGATAGGTACATTTGTGCCATATATTGGATTCCAGATATAAGTACTATCATATGGTATTTGTCTTTTTTTTGTCTTTTTTAGGGCCACACTTGTGGCATATGGTGTTTACCAAGCTCGGGGTCTAATCAGAGCTGTGGCTGCTGGCCTACACCACAGCAACAGCAGCATGGGATCCAAGTCTCTAGTTCCATCCATGTTTCTGTAAGTGGCATAATTTTGTTCTTTTTTATGGCTGCATAGTATTACATTATGTATATGTATACCACTTCTTCTTAAACCATTCATCTGTTGATGGAAATTTAGATTGATTCCATGTCTTGGATATTGTGAATAGTGCTACAGTGAACATAGGGGTGCATGTATCTTGAAATAGAAATGAAAGTTTTGTCAAGATATATGCCCAGGAGTGTGACTGATGGATCATATTGTAGTTCTATATTTAATGATCTGAGGTGCCTCCATACTGTTTTCCATAATGGTTGAACCAATTTACATTCCAACCAATAGTGAAGGGGGGGTACCATTTTCTCCACACTCTCTCCATCATTTCTTATTTGTAGGCTTACTAATGATGGTCACTCTGACCCTTGTGAAGTGGTATCTCATTGTAGTTTTGATTTGCATTTCTCTAACATTCAGTGATGTTGAGCATTTTTTCATGTGACTGTTGGCCATCTGTCTTATCTTATTTAGAGAAATGTCTATTGATGTCTTCTGCCAATTATTCAATTTTTTTTCTGCTGTTGAATTGTATGGGATGTTTGCATATTTTGGAAATTAAGCCCTTGTTGGTTGCATCATTTGAAATTATTTTCTCCCATTCCATATGTTGCCTTTTGTTTTATGGTTTCCTTTGTTGTGCAAAAGCTTGTCAGTTTGATTAGATCCCATTGGTTTATTTCCTTATTTATTTTTTTCATTTCTATTTCCTTTGGAGACTGACCTGGAAAACATTTGTACATTTGATGTCAGGATATTTTGCCCATGTTCTCTTTTAAGAGTTTTATGGTGTCTTGTCTTATGTTTAAGTCTTTAAGGTATTTTGAATTTATTTTTGTGCATAGTGTGAGGGTGTGTTCTAGTTTCATTGATTGACATGTAGCTGTCCAGTTTTCCCAGCACCACTTGCTGAAGAGACCATCTTTTTTCCCATTTTATATTCTTAATTTCTTTGTCAAAGGTTAATTGACCACAGATTCTGGGTTTATTTCTATGTTCTCTATTCTCTTCCATTGGTCTGTATGTCTGTTTAGGTACCAATACCATACTATCTTGATGGCTGTGGCTTTGTAATATTGCCTGAAGTCTGGGAGAGTTATGCCTCCTGCTTGGTTTTTGTTTTTCAGGATTGCTTTGGCAATTCTGGGTCTTTCATGGTTCCATATAAATTTTTGGATTGTTTGTTCTAGTTCTGTGAAAAATGTTATGGGTAAGTTGATAGGGATCACATTGAATCTGTAGCTTGCTTAGGGTAGTATGTCCATTTTAACGATGTTAATTCTTCCAGTCCAGAAGCATGGAATCTTTCCATTGTTTGAATCCTTTTTAATTTCCTTGATTAATGTTTTATAGTTCTATTCATATAAGTCTTTCACCTGTTTAGTAAGGTTTATTCCTATATATTTAATTTTTGGATACAATTTTAAAAGGTATTATATTTTTATATTCCTTTTCTATTATTTCTGCATTAGTATATAGAAATGTAACCTATTTCTGAATGTTAATCTTGTATCCTGTTACTCTGCTTAATTTGTTGATCAGTTCAAGTAGTTTTTGTGTGAAGTCCTTAAGGTTTTCAATATCATGTCATTTGCATAGAGTAACAATTTTACTTCTTCTCTTCCAATTTGGACACATTTTATTTATTTTGTTTGTCTGATTACAATGGCTAGGACTTCCAGTACTATGTTGAATAACAGTGGTGAGAGTGGGCATCCTTGTCTTGTCCAAGATTTTTGTGGGAAGGCTTTCAGCTCTTCTCCATTGAGTATTATATTTGCTGTGGGTTTGTCATAAATGGCTTTTATTATGTTAATGTATGTTCCCTCTATACTCACTTTGGCAAGAGTTTTTTTTATTGTATTTCAGGTATGATGTGTAACTTTTTTTTTTTTGCCGTGCCCACAGCATGCAGAAACTCCCAGGCCAGGGATCAAACCTTTGCCACAGCCACAACCTGACCATTGCTGTGACAAGGCTGGATCCTTAACCTGCTGTGCCACAGGAGAACTGTAGAGTTTTTGGTTACAAATGAATGTTGGACTTTGCCAAATATTTTTTCTGCATCTGTTGAGATGATAACACGATTTTTGAAATTTTTGTTAATGTAATGTATGACATTGATTGATTTGCATATGTTGGACTTTCCTTATGAACTGACTGCATGGAGACTAAACAACATGCTACTAAAATACCAATGGGTCAATGATAAAATCAAAAAGGAAATTAATAAATACCTCATGACAAATAATGAAAACACAACCATTCAAAATCTCTGGGATTTTGCTAAAGCAGTGCTTAGAGGTTAAGTTCATAGCAATACTGGCCTTACTCAAAAATGAAGAAAAATCTCAAATCAACAGCTTGTCCTACCACCTAATAGAATTAGAAAAAGAAGAATGAACAAAACCTATAGTCAGCAGAAGGAAGGAAATCATAAAGATCAGAGGGGAAATCAATAAAATAGGGATTCAAAACAATAGGAAAATCAATAAAACCACCCACTGGTTCTTTGAATGGGTAAACCAAATTGACAAACCTCTGGCCAGACTCACCAAGAGATGTCCATCTACAGAGGAGTGGATAAAAATTTGGTACATATACACAATGAAATATTGCTCAGCCATTAAAAGGAAAGAAATAACAGCATTTGCAGCAACATGGATGGATGTGGAAATTATGCTAAGTGAAGTGAGTCAGACAATGAGACACCAAAATCAAATGCTATCGCTTACATGTGGAATCTAAAAAAAAGGACACAATGAACTTCTTTGCAGAAGAGATACAGACTCACAGACTTTGAAAAACTTATGATTTCCAAATGATACAGTTTGGAGGATGTGGAGATGCACTGAGGGTTTGGGATGGAAATGTTATAAAATTCGGTTGTGATGATTGTTGTACACCTATAAATGTGATAAAATTCATTAAGTAATTAAAAAAAGAGCAGATGGAGTTCCCATCGTGGCACAGTGGTTAACAAATCCGACTAGGAACCTTGAGGTTGCGGGTTCGATCCCTGCCCTTGCTCAGTGGGTTAACGACCCGGCGTTGTCGTGAGCTGCAGCTCGGATCCTGTGTTGCTGTGGCTCTGGCGTAGGCTGGCAGCTACAGATCAGATTAGACCCCTAGCCTGGGAACCTCCATATGCTGAGGGAATGGCCCAAGAAATGGCAAAAAGACAAAAAAAAGAAAGAAAAAAAAGAGAAAAGCAGAGAAAAAACTCAAATGAAAAAAATAAGAAATGTAAAAGGAGACATCTCATTGGATACCACAGAAATACAAAAAAAAAATTAATAGAATGCTAAGAACAATTATATGGCAACATATTTGACAACTTGGAAGAAATGGACAACTTTCTAGAGACATACAGACCAGCGAAAGTTAATCAAGAAAGATTAATTGAACAGACCGATCACTAGAAATGAAATAGAATATGTAATAAAACACCCCCTGTGAACAAAGTCCAGGACCAGATGGTTTCACAGGTGAATTCTACTGAACATACAAAGAATAACTTATACCTGTCCTTCTTAAACTTTTTAACAAATTTGAAGAAAGAGTAATCCCAGAGACATTCTATGAAGTCCTCATCACCCTAATACCAAAGATACTACCAAAAAATAAAACTTTAGGGCAATATCTTTGATGAATATAGATACAAAAATTCTCAACAAAAATTTAGGCAACCGAATCCAACAACATATAAAAAAGATCATAGCCATGACCAAGTGACACGTATCATGTCTTTTCTTTAATATTTTTTAATATTTTTATATGTGGAGAATAAACATTAAATAAGCATAAAAATATTTACACTTGTTTTTAATTGCTGAGCTTAAAATAAGTTTGCTTAAAGACTGTATATATACATATTACTGGCTCACTTTGCTTTACAGCATAAATTGACAGTACATTGTAAATCAATTCTAATAGAAAAAAATTAAAATCTTTATAAAATTTAAAAAATAAAAAATAAGTTTTCTTTTACCCTTGTTTTTTTTTCATCATTTTCAAATAATAGGCATCATTTTAATAATCCAACAAAACTAAAGCACTTGAAAATACCATAAAATATTCATTGTATATTATTTCATCTACAAATGAATGAAAATAATTTAAATGAACCAGTGAAAAATTAATAATCATTAGAGGACAACTTACACAAAGAAAACCACATTTGGCTAGTTAATACATGGGCATATGCTAAACCTCACCTGTAATAGACAAAAGATGAAAGCAGTTGACATTATATATTGTTTGTGGAGGTGTGGGGAAAGAGGTACCCTCCCACATGGATGGCCATTGTGAAGAATGGTGCCACCACTTTGGAAGAAAATTTGGCAATCTATCATGATTTAAAAAAATCATATTTCCTGAGCTATTGAAGTTTTAAAATATTATTGAAGTTTTAAGATATTATAGAGATATTTAGATAAGTGTGCAATGATAGGCAAACAAGAATGTTTATTGCATCATTGATTATAATAGGAGAAATTAGTAGCAACCTAAATGACCATTAATATGGAAGTTATATATTCATTGATATTAACTATAATTTAGAACTATTTTAAAAATTTCATATAATTAAATTAAATTATAGGTCACCAATAAATAAAGAATGTCATGAAGATGTTAAAAAATGGAGTTCTTGGGAGTTATGTTGTGGTATAGTGGGTTAAGGATCCAGCGTTGTCACTGCTGTGACGTGGGCTCCATCCCTAGCTTGAGAACTTCCACATGCTATGGGTACAGCCAAGAAAAAAAAAATGGAGTTGTATGTAGAGAGAGATCACCACAAAGCAGAGTGAATACAATGCTTAATGGATTGTGTTTACACTTCAAAAGTAAATATCTGGAATCTAAATGTCAAATAACATGAATCCAATAAAGCCTAATAACTAAAAAAGAAATAAATAAAAAGTGGTAAATCTATATGTACAGAAAGATGTATACAATATATTCTGTTTTTTAAAAAATTATTAACAAAGTTATGTGGAATGGTTTGCCAATGGGGACATGCTGTATAGCACAGATAACTCTACCCAATATTCTGTGATAATCTATGTGGGAAAATAATCTGAAAGAAAATGGAATCAATTTGTTGTACTGCAGGAATTATCACAACCTTGTAAATCAGCTCTACTTCAATAAAACAAGAAAACAAAAAAATAATAAAGTTGTGCTAATTTCAGGTATACAGAAAGCTAAATCATTATATGTATACATATGTCTATTCCTTTTCAGATTATTTTCCCATATAATTTATTACACCATATTGAGTAAATTTCCCTGTGCTATACGGTAGGTCCTTGTTACCCATCTATTTTATATATATTGTAGTGTGTATATATCAATCTAACCCCCTGACTTATCCTTCCCCCATGTTTTCCCATTGGTAAAAGTGTTTGGTGTTGAAATCATTGAGACCGTTTCAGTTTTTTAAGGTCAATTGTATCATTTTTATTAGATTCCTCATATTAGTGATCTCATGTGATATTTGTCTTTCCCTCTTTGACTTATTTCAATTAATATCATAATTTCTAGGTCCATCTGTGTTGCAGGAAATAGCATTATTTCATGCATTTTTATGGGTGAATAAACTAATTATTAGAGAAATGCAAATCAACACTACAATGAGGTATCACTTCACATCACTCAGAATGGCCATCATTAAAAAGTCTACAGGCAATAAATACTAGAGAGGGTGTGGAGAAAAGAGAACACTCCTACACTATTTTTGGGAATGTAAGCTGGTGCAATCAACTATGGCGAGTAGTGTGGAGGGTCCTTAAAAAACTAAATAAAGATCTACTGTATGATCCAGTGACCCACTCCTGGACATGTATCTGGAGAAAACCATACTTTGAAAAAATACATGCACCCCAATATTCATTGTAGCACAATTTACAATAGAAAAGATATGGAAGCAACCTAAGTGTCTATCAACAGAAGGTTGGATAAAGAAGATGAACAATTTTAAAAGGGAATGTATGACGACTTTCTGCTGTGATTCGAGGGTTAAGAATCAGACTGCACTGGCTTGGATTGTTGCAGAGGCATAGATTTGATCCCCAGCCTTATGCAGTAAGTTAAAGGATCTGGCTGCTGCTGTAGCTGCAGCATAGGTCACAGCTGTGGCTTGGATTCAATCCCTGGCGCCCAAAAGTCCATATGCTGCCAGTGATGCCATAATTTTTTTTAAAAGAGACGTTTGAGTCCCTTAAAATATATTACATATATATTTTAATATATGCACATAACACTTTAATGCAGAACAAATGATAAGCTGTAATCCCAAGGATGGATTTACAGAGAACTTTGACTTTGTATATAAGAGGAGGATTAAGTTTTCATAGAAACTTACATAAATTACTCATTGCTCTAAACTCAGTTTTCTATGTTACAGAGAGCTAAAATTTGTACATATTTCATAAGGCCATCTTGAAGATAAAATGGAAAATATATGTAAGTGCTCAATAAATATCAGTTTTTCTACTTTGTGTTGTTCTGATTTTTAATAATTTCATGCATCATTTCCAAAAAAATGGTAAAGAAAAAATAGATAATTCACATTCATATATTCATGGTTTGATGGCTTTGTTACAGTAGCAAGCAAGATTAGGAGAAATTGTCAAAAACCACTCTATGGAGAAGGGAATATCTGGTAAGATACAAAGGTGCCTCCTGAATGGAAAATCCTTAGATCTCTGTCCTTAAATATTATTAGAAAATGAAATATTTTTACAAGCACTACCCTAACTCTGTTATTATTATCAATCTAGATGATAACAGAGGTTTTGAGTTTAAGTAACTTCCTCCGGGTCACATATATTGGAGCCAGAAATCTAATTCTCTTCTGTGTGATTCCAAGGCTATGCTCTTTTATATTGTACAACGCTATCCAGATTGGTCCAAATGAGGCCTGAATAAACTTTCTCTGGTGTATCCCTTGCACAGCGATCACTTTTCACACACCCAGACTGCTGTTTCTTTGCTTTAGGGTCTAGAAGGTGGAAGTGCAACTCCCTATGTTCTGTTCTGGGGCATTTCCGGACTGAGGCAAGAATATTTATGTGTCCTGCTAGGTCATGGACTTTCACTGACCACAGAGATTGAGAACACTTGAGCAAACCAAAGTCTTCTGTCTCACTGGTTTGAGAGAAAAGCAGAAGTGGCAAAAGCTGACAAAACCAACTGGGGAAGCGATGTTGAAATGGACACAAATAACATGCCCTCATTAACATGACCAGTAGAAATGTTCTAAACTTAATTCCGTCCCTATGCTTATACCTTTTCCCATCTTATCCCAATCATAGAGGTAGTGGATACTCTTCCTTCCCCCTGCCCCTATCAGGTACCTCATTGCGCTGATCTCTTTTCTTTATCCTCAGAGTAAAATTTCTTATTGAGATTCTGTAGCTCACAGATGGACTCTTAATGACTTCTCCTTGTGGACCTAGATGTCTTAAATTTATTTTTAAATTTATACCGAACACTTTTTTTTTTTTACCATATTTTCTCAGTCTTCAAAACTCATCAGAGTTCCTGTCATGGCTCAGAGGTTAATGAACCAGACTAGCATCCATGATAATGCAGATCTGATCCTTGGCCTTGCTCAGTGAGTTAAGGATCAGGCATTGCCATGAGCTGTGGTGTAGGTCTCAGATGCAGCCCAGATCCCAAGTTGCTGTGGCTCTGGGGTAGGCCAGCAGCTACAGCTCTGATTGTACCCCTAGCCTGAGAACCTCCATGTGCTGTGGGTGCTGCCCTAAAAGGACAAAAAAAAAAAGACAAAAAAAATCCCCTCCTCATCATTTTGCTTTATTATCCTAGTCCTTAATCCTAGATTTAAATATCCCATATATTCTAGCAGAAGTCAGGTGGAGTGGGGAACACAACTATAACTTCTTTCTGATTTTTATTGTCTGCTAGAATGTGAGCTCCATGAGAGTGAGATCTTGTGTATTATGTTAACTGACAAAATACATGCCCAGAACTGTGCCTGGAAGCTACTGGGAGCTCAACAAGCATTTGTTGAGTTAACAAATGGATGAACATTCTAAGATCTTGTTCATTCTCTTCCTTTCTAGTGCTCAAACATGAATCAACCTGTCCCTAAAGCTTAGTGGTTATATAGTCTAATTGCACAAGACTTTACAATTTTTCTCAAAAACTACTCACTGCTAGAGCTTGTTCTTTTGTCCAAGTACTCATTCATTCAGTTGCTGAGTGCCTGAACCTGAGCTAATGTCAGAAGTACAAAAGTGCATACAAAATATTCCTGCTTTAAGGAAACCCCAAATCCAGGGTAGAACATAGACACAAAGCAAAGATCTAGAATTTTAGGCTACATATAATTAGTGCCATGTTACATATACACTAAAGAGTCTAAGACTAGAAAGGCAAGAGATCACTTTTATCTGTTCTTTAATATCACTTTTAAAACCCATCACAGGATGTATTTCTTATGGCAGGTTAAACACACTAAATTATTAGCAGAAAATACTTAGATACTGTTTAGCATATGTTTCCATGACTGTTAGCAAATATGCACTTTCCCTTAATACTACTCCCAGCCTTTTCTCCTCTGTAAAGTATAATCCCAGTTCCATTAACTTTGCTTCAATAGGTCATGGTCTCATGACCTTGAGAACTTTCTGAGAATCTTTATTAGGTTTTCTTCCTAATGACTATTCTAGTAAGCTATGATAGTTAACCTTACGACTGAGAAGTTGGGAAATTAAAGCACTCTAACGTGTGCTGACTGAGATGAAGAAATGCCCTTGGTGATCTAATAGTGAAATCATCCCTCCACTCCCATAGATCATGAAGCAGCTAGGATGATGTAGCAATAGGGTGAAGTTAGGAGATATAGAGAGCAAGTAAAAGAAACAATCAGGAAAGACTTAGAATAACCAGAATGCACACAGTTGAAGAGGTCACCACTGTTTGCACTTCCTTGAGTGACTTCTTCACTATTGCCTAGAGGAAGAATGGTGATAGCAAATTTATTACTATGCTACTTTGTAAAGCTATTCCTATCTGGTACTACTGAAGGTGAGTCACAAACAGATATATCTAAAGGCCCAGCTACCTGTGGCAAAACTGGCTCAATGAAATATATTGCTACTGTGTCATGTGAAGGAATAAAAAGTATCCAACAGTAGATGCTGTTTTCTTCGATATACATGGACCACATAACAATTTAGACACAGCTGTTGCCCAACTTCACTTTGGAAACTGTTGCAAGGAAATATTTCAGAACTTTCCAGTTGATGATACCACCATTTTCCTGTCTCCCTTTAATTGTTATATTCTGACAAGGTGAATTATACATAATTGAAATATGAAAAAGCCATTTTCAATAGCAATTTATTTTTCCAAAGGCTTGAAAAATATTTTATATTTTCCAGATATTAGGAAGAAATGTATACCTCTAATACAATTTTGGAACACATATCCATGTTGTTGCTGGTTGAAGGATCTTCAAGAGTAGGTTTGGTTCTAATTATTGGAGGATAAATCCCAAAGTTTATGGATTCAGAAAGTTACTATTATTACCTCTGATGAACAGTGTCGAATTAATCAAGGATATAAAACCATGTTTCTCGGTGTTGATTATACTTTAGAATCATCTGGAGAATTTTAAATGTCCCAATGCCCAGATATTACCTCAGACAACTTAAATTGGAATTTTTTGAGCATGTGATCAAAGTATAGAATCAGGGTCTCACCAGTCTCAGTAGGAGTTCTTATAATTTGAGAAAGTGTATAAATAGAATAAAGGGCAAGAGGAATCCCAGAATTGAATAACAGATGCCAAATATGCTTCCATCACAGCAAGCCCTAGTGTTACTATTATATAATACTATCCTATATGTAAAGGGATACAAAAATATCAATTAATTCTTTGGTGTTTCCCACACTATGATTATCTTCTGTGATTTTTTTTCTTTAGTGGAAACCAAAATTACTTAAAATTTTATTTGAAGAAACTCATTTCCTATTCAATTTGTTGGAATATATATGCCAAAAAATAAACAATAATTATACATATCATGCTAAGGTAAAAAATAATTAGAATAGGAACTTCCTGGGAGTATTTAGATTGAAACATCATAGCAGTGTGGGGGAAATATAAACAAATACTTTTTAAATAAATGAGTACAGGAAGGCAGAAAAAAGAACACATACAAAATTGTTAATAGCATTTCAACCACAAAGACAAAGGGACAATTTCTTTCCTAGTATGTGGATGGCTTCCACAATGAAATAAAATGTTTAGGCCCTCCAAAAGAGGTGAAATGGCTTATTGCTTTATTTCAAGCAGTTTCCATAGGAGTATTTCTTTGTTATAAATGGAATAATCTAGACTGAATATGGCCCTTAGACATTTTATTGGGCTTGGGGGCAATTCTTTGTCCAAAGAACTTATAGTTCTGTCCAAACACTATGAAATGGATCTCTCTACTCATAGAGAGCACATTTGATGATTTATCCTTTTAGCCACCCCCAAACCACATTTTGAGAGTCTACTAATGTTCTAGGTACTGAGGATAGAGAAGGAAACCTGATAAAGTATTGGCTCTTGGAGTTTATAGTCTAGTTAGGAATAATAAACAAGAAACAAGTAAACAAAATAGATATCCTTTTAACTCTCATCAAAGTTGTAATAGAAGGAACATATATCTCAAAATAAAGGTTTTTAATGATAAGCCCACAGGTAACATCATACTTAGTGGTGAAAAATTGAAGGCCTTTCCTCTGAAATCAGGAACAAGACAAGGATGCCCACTCGTTCCACCTCTCTATAACACAGCGTTTGAAGTCCTAGACATAGCCATCAGATTTTAAAAAGAAATAAAATATATTGAAATTTGAAGGGAAGAATTTAAATGTTCACTATTTTCAGACAACAGAGTACATATGTAGAGAACCCTAAAGTTGGCACCAAAAATCTATTGGAACTAATAAATGAATTCAGTAGAGTTGAAGATTATAAAATAATATGCTGAAATCCATTGCTTTTGTATACACAAAGAAACTATCAGAAAAATAAAACAAAAAAAGTCCTGCTTAAAATTGCATAAAAAATGAAATACCTAGGAACAAACTTAAGTGAAATAAAACTGTTAAAATATAAAACATCGATGAAGGAAACTGATGGTGTTACAAAGAGATAGAAAGCTATCCTGTGCTCTTGGATTGGAAGGTTTAAAATAGTTTAAGTGAGGGAGGAGGATCAAGATGGTGGAGGAATAAGATGTTGTGCTTGCCTTCTCCCACAAACACATGAAAAAAAACACATCTACATGTAGAACAATTAACACAGAACATCTACTGAAAGCTGTCAGAAGAACCTAAACCCCCTAAAAGTGCAAGAAATCCTCCACATAACTGAGTAGAACAAAAGGAAAAAAGTGAAAGACAGAGGAATCAGGATGGGACTACCTTTCCTGAGAGGGAGCTGTGAAAGACAAAAGGAACCACACCTAGGAAGCCACCTAACTGACAGGAGATCTGCTGAGATGGAGGGACCTCAAAGTGGATGAGAAAAGCACAGAAGGTGGACTGATGAGTGCAAAGTAGAGTGAGAGCTGCAGAGATCATCTGCAATACTGCCCTGGATACCATAGCCTGAGACACTTGGGCAGGGGCTGCGCACTGAGACTCCAGAGGCCAGTTCCAAGCTCCATAGGCCAGTTCCAAGGAGCAGACCAGGAATGGCTGTATGGAGAGAGCCTGAGGGGGTAGGGAGTCGTATGCCATGAACTGGGGAGTGGAAAAACATAGCTGAGGGAACCTGGGAGGAGGTCTGGGCCAGCAGGAGAACCAAAGTGTCATTGCTGGGGAGAGCAAGAGCAGGAGAGGTGTACCACCATAGGAATATCCCTGCACACACACAGGCTCTCAGAGGGTGGGGCCCCTATGGCACAGGCTATGGGTGGCAAGAGACCACTTGCTCAGGCTATGGAGACTGGGTGTTTCTTGTACAGGATATGGGTGATGTGCACCTCTTGTGTGGTCTAAGGGCAGGAGGGGGCTAAGTGCAACACAATAACTTTTGTGTGATCTATAGGCTATGGGGACAAACCACAGCAGTCATCTCAGAAACCAGAGGGAGGTGTGTCCTGCCGCCACTAAGGATTGTGAACAGGTTCCACCTGTGGCCCCAGTCACCTCAGAGGTCAGCAAAAAAGAGGAAACTGCAACATCCATTGTTGCTCTCACTCCCCTGGGAACACACCCACCATGATGCTGCCACTGCTAAACACTCCAGTCAGTGCCCACATGCTTAATCACTGTTGCTTCCCAGCCTATGTAGCAGCTCCTTCGTGGGCTAAGTGGGGTGGGGTGCTTCTTGTGTGGTCTACAGGTCACAGGAGCAAAACACCAGTTATCTCTGACTCTAGAGGGGGGCATGGCCTGCCACCACTAGGGGTCCATGAGCAGACATGACTTAGAGACCCAGTCACCTCAGAGGGCATGGCAGAGGAGTGCATTGTGATCAAACCCCACCTGTGTTGAACTCACTTACCTGGGAAAACAACTGCCCTGTTGCTGCCACTGCCAAACACTCCAGGCAAGGCCCACACACTCTCACTGTCACTTCCCAGGACCCTGCAACTAGGATCAGCCTGCGCATCACCTCTTGCATGGGCTAAGCAGGACGGGGTGTTTCTTGCATGGTCTACAGGTGTCATGGGCAAACCACCACAGTTATCTCTGACTCCAGAGGTGAGTGTGACCCACCACCACTAGGAGTCCATGAACAGGCAACACTTGCGGCCCTAATAACCTAAAAGGACACCACAGAAGAGGGAAATGTGACTGAACACCAACTGTTGTTTCTCTCACTCACCTGGGAACTCTCACACCCTACCACTGCAAATCCAAAATGATCTGGGAACTTCCTAAATATTCCTAAGGCTCATTACCACTTCTCAAGGCCCTGCAACTAGGAGTACCCTGCACCACTTTCATGCATGTCCTTGCTACTGTCAAGAGTCCAAAAACCGGGAACTGACTACTAGCCCTAGCCATTGATTCCTTCTCCCTGGAAATACACTCAGCAACCTGGGGATAACAGCCTGCTCACACCGAAAAGAGAGACAGCAAATATCCAAACTTCCATGCCAAAAATAAATAGTAATCCCCCCCCGCCACAAAATGCAAAGAGGCACTCTTGCATAGAAATAGCCCTCCAAGACTACAACTTTGTTTTCCTAAACTCACATAAAAATAAAAATATAAGCAACATGAAGAAGCTTAGTAACCATTCCCTGTTAAAGGAACAGGAGACTTCACCTGAAGCAGTGAAAAATGAAACAGACCTCTGCATTCTAATATACACTGAGTTCAAAAGTGAGATAGTGAAAAACTTAAGAAATTAAGGGGAAATATGAAGGAATTAAGAGCAGATATAAAAAGTTATGCAGATTACTTTAGAAAGGAACCAAAAAATATAAGGAGGAACCAAGAAAAATTAGAACATTCATGTGCAGAGAGGCAAACTGAGCCAAAGGCAATAAAGAGCAGAATTAATGATGCATAGGAATGAATTAGTGACTTGTAAGATAGAATAATGAAAATCACCCACTCAGGACAACAGACTGAAAACCAAATGAAAAAACATGAAAGCAATATAAGAGATCTATGGGATAATATAAAGTGGGCCAATCTAAGCATAATAGGAATTCTAGAAGGAGAAGAAAAAGAAAAGGGGATTGAAAATGTATTTGAAGAAATTATGTCTGAAAACTTTCCAAATCTAAAGAAAAAATATATCTAGACACAGGAAGCACAGAGAGGCCCAAAATTTGTAACCACACAAGCCCACACCAAGACATATTATAATAAAAATGGCAAAATTGAAAGATAAAGAGAGGATTCTAAAGGCAGCAAGAAAAACACAAAATGGTAATTATAAGGGAACCCGCATAAGGCTATCAGCTGTGTTCCCTACAGAAACACTACAGGCCAGAAGAGAGTGACAAGATATATTCAAAGTTCTAAAAAGCAAAAGTTGCAGCCTAGAATATTCTACCCAGCAATAATATCATTTAAAATAGAAAGAGAAATAAAGAATTTCTCAAACAAAAGCTAAAAGAGTACATCGATACTAAAACCATTCTAAAAGAAACACTGAAAAGGAATCTCTAAATAAAAAAGAAGTAAGAAGAAATAGGATGGAAGAATTCACAATTTGAAAGCAATCAATTAACTAAGCCAGTATACACCTCTAAAGGGAAAGAAAAAAATTACTGTAAAAGTGATGATAAACACAAGGAACAGCCAAAGGACAAACACGATGATGTTAAAAACGTACTTCAAAATCATAGAATGCAGGGAAGGAAAGTAAGAAAATCTAGACTCTGTTTTGTTTTGTTTTGATCTTTTTGTCTTTCTAGGCCTGCACCTGTGGCATATGGAGATTCCTAGGCTAGGGATTCAATCAGAGCTGTAGCCACAAGCCTATGCCAAACCCACAGCAACTTGGGATCCAAGTCACCTCTGCGAACTACACAACAGCTCATGGCAATGCCAAATCCTTAACCTGCTGAGTGAGGCCAGTGATCGAACCCACATCCTCATGGATGCTACTCAGGTTTCCTAACCACTGAGCCATGATGAGAACACCTAGACTCTTTTTTTTTTAATGCTATCTTTAAGCCTATATGACTATCAGGCTAAAGCAAGCAGATATAGGAAGTGGTTAACCTACTTTAAAAAAGGGCAACCACAAATCAAAACAAAACATTACATTCAAAAAAATAAGAAGAAAAATATACAAGCATAAAATAAATGGAAATCCAAACAAAAAAAGAAAGGAACAAAGGATAAACAAAAAACCAACTGGAAAACAAGTTTTAAAATGGCTATAAATACACATTTATCAATAATTACCTTAAATGTCAATGGAATCAATGCTCCAATCAAAAGACACAGAATGACATGTTGGATAAAAAAGCAAGATCCTACAATCTGCTTTTACAAGAGACAAACTAGGGCAAAGGACACATATAGTTTGAAAGTGAGGGGATGGGAAAGGATATTTCATGCCCAAGGACAAGACAGGAAAGTAGGAGTTGCAATACTCATAGCAATAAAATAGACTTTAAAGTGAAGGCCATAAAGAAAGACAAACAAGGAAACTATTTAATGATAAAAGGGATCCATTCAAGAAGAGGATATTACAATCATCAACAAAATTAAGAGTATAGAAATTATTTCAAGTATCTGCACTGACCACAATGACATGAAACTAGAAATCATGTACTGAAAAAGAAATGAGAAAAAACTCACTACATGGAGACTAAACAACATGCCACTAAAAAAACAAGTCAATGAAGAAATCAAAAAGGAAATTAAAAAAAGACAAATGTTAATGCAGAAACAATGAATTCAAAATCTATGGGATGCCACAAAAGCAGTGCTTAGAAAGAAATTCTTAGCAATACAGGACTTCCTCAAAAAAGAAAAAAAATCTCAAATCAACAACTTAACCCACCACCTAAATGAAATAGGAAAAGAAGAACAAAAAATCCTAAATTCAGCAGAAGGAAGGAAATCATAAAGATCAGAGAGGAAATCAATAAAATAGAGATTCAAAAAACAACAGAAAAAATCAATAATACCAAGAGCTGGTTATTTGAAAAGGTAAACAAAATTGACAAAACTCTTGCCAAACTCATCAAAAAGAGGAAAGAAAAAACCCAAATAAACAAAATAAGAAATTAAAAATGGGAGATCTCAACAGATACTGCAGAACTACAGAAAAAAAAAAGAAGAGAGAGAATACTATGAACAATTTTGTGCCAATACATTTGGCAACCTAGAAGAAATGGACAGCTTTCTAGAGACTTCCTGCCCAACAAAACTGAATCAAGAAGAATAGATCAACTGAACAGACTGATCGCTAGAAATGAAATTGAATGTGTAATAAAATCACTCCCTACAAACAAAAGTCCAGGACCAGATAACTTCAGGAAAATTCTACAAAAGATATAAAGAGAAACTTATTCCCATTCTCCTTAAACTTTTCGAAAAGTTTTAAGAAGGAACACTCTCAAAGACATTCTATGAAGCCACCATCACCTAATACCAAAACCAAACAAATATAATACCAAAAAGGAAAATTATGTTAGTATTTTTGATGAATATAGAAGCAAATATTATCAAAAAAAATTTTGGCCAACAGAATCCAACTATATATAAAAAGGATCATGTACCAGGAAAAAGTGGGTTTCATCTCAGGTTCACAAGGATATTTGCAAGGTTCACATATGTAAATCAATCAACTTCACACATCACATTAACAAAAGAAAATAAAAAAACACATGATCATCTCAATGGATGCAGAAAAAGCATCTGACAAAGTTCAACATCCATTCATGATAAAAACCCTTACCAAAATGGGTATGGAGGGAACATACATTAACATAATAAAAGCCATTTATGACAAACCCACAGCAAATGTAATACTCAATGGAGAAAAGCTCAAAGCATTCCTACTAAAATCTGGAACAAGGCAAGGATGTCCACTCTCACCACTCTCATTCAACATAGATGGAATTCCAAGTCATAGCAATCAGACAAAATAAAGCAATACAACGTATCCAAATTGGAAGAGAAGAAGTAAAATTGTCACTCTATGCAGATGACATGATACTAAATATAGAAAACCCTAAGGACTCCACACAAAAACTATTCAAACTGATCAATGAATTCAGCAAAGTAAGAGGATACAAGATTAACATTCAGCAATCGGTTGCATTTCTGTACACTAAAAATGAAATATTAGAAATGGAATACAAAATATAAAACCTTTTATTTTTATTTATTTTTTAATTAATTTATTTATTTTTATTATTATTATTTTTTTGTCTTTTTGCTATTTCTTGGGCCGCTCCCGCGGCATATGGAGGTTTCCAGACTAGGGGTTGAATCGGAGCTACAGCCACCGGCCTACACCAAAGCCACAGCAAGGCTGGATCCGAGCCGCGTCTGCAACCTACACCACAGCTCACAGCAACGCCGGATCGTTAACCCACTGAGCAAGGGCAGGGACCGAACCCGCCTAGTCGGATTCGTTAACCACTGTGCCACGACAGGAACTCCAACTTTTGTTAACCATTACAAAATATAAAACCTTTTAAATCGCACCCCAAAAATGACACATTGCCTTATTTTTTACAATACCTTTTACAATATCTTTTAAAATCGCACCTGCAAAAATTAACTAGCGTGGATTAAACCTGACCAAGATGGCAAAGACTTATATGCTGAGAACTATAAAACATTAACTAAGGAAATTAAAGAGGACTCAAAGAAATGGAACAACTGGTGGATCTAAGTGAATAGTTTACAAATGTTCACTGTACTATTTCTTGCAACTTTTCTCGATGTTTGAAATTTTTCAATATACAAAATTTGAGAAAAAAAAACCAGTACATCACTGGCACAAAAACAGACACATAGATCAGTGGAACAGATTAAAGAGCCCAGAAATAAACCCATGCATTTTTTGTCAATTAATCTACAAAAATGAGGCAAGAATATACAATAGAAAAAAGGCAGTCTCTCTTACTGCTGCTGGGAAAACTGGCATCTAAATTGAAAAAATGAAATTAGAACATTTCCTCACACCATATAATAAAATACTCAAAATATTTTAAAATCTAAACGTAAAATTGGAAACCATAAAAATCTTAGAAGAGATCATAGGTAGAGCAGTCTTTTATATATATCATAGAAATATATATTTTTATTCAGAGAGAAATGAGGCAAAATGTATTTAGAGAGATACTGTAGATCTTAATAGGAATTTGGTTTACATAACTACATCCACATGTCAATAACTTGGACAGTTAATTTTGTATAAAGTTTATGTCAGAAGAAGAAAACTGTAAACAACTGAACTCTAGTATATGATATATATGCTTAAGTATTTAGAGGGAGATGTACTGATGTCTGCAATTTACTCAGAAATATGTTTTTAATCTGTCTCCTAAGGGAAAGTATAAAAGCAAAAATAAACAAATGAACCTAATTAAACTTAAAAGTTTTGCATTGCAAAGAAACCATTTGCCAAACAAAAAGACGACCTACTGAATGGGTGAAAATGTTTGCAAACCATCTGACCAATGGTCAATATCCAATATATTTAAACAATTCATATGATTCAATATCAAAAAGAAAACAACCTGATTAAAAATGGGCAGAAGCTTACATTGGCACCAGCAGTGCAGGAGTGTTCCCTTTTCTCCACACCCCCTCCATAATTTGTTATTTGTGGACTTATTAATGTAGTAGTAGTAGTACAGTAGAAAAAAAAATAACATATTGGGGAAATAAAAAAATAAAAATAAAAAAGTAAAAAGCTCTTTAACTCTGGAGAGAATTAAAAAGAAGATTTTAACAGACATTTTTCCAAAGAAGACAAGCAGATGACTAACGGGCACATGAAAAGATGCTCAACATCACCAGTCACTAGTGAAATGCAAATAAAATTTATAGAGATATCACACTTATACCTGTCAGAATGGCTATCACAAAAATATATATATATATAGCAAATGTTAGTAAGGATGTGGAGGAAAATATAACCTTGTAGACAGTGGGAATGTAAATTGGTGCATATACTTTGGAAAACAGTATGTATGTTCCTCAAAAAGTACTAAAAATAGAACTACCATATGTTCCAGAAATTCCACTTCTGAGTATATATTAAAAACAAAACACTAATTGAGAAAAATACATGCACCCCAATGTTCATAGCATCATTATTTACAATAGTCAAGAAATGGAAGAAACCTAAGTGTTCATCAACAGATGAATGGATAGAGAAGATATGACGTATATACATATATATATGTATATTACCCATTTGTTTGATTAATAAGACACCTCTTATAGACTAGGCTGCAAGAGGGCTGAAGTCATCTTGCTCATCAGCCCTTGGCACAGAGTAGGCATTCATAAAATTTTGTTAAAGGAAAACAGAAATAGAAAAGAATGTGGTTGTTATCAGATTTTTAAGTTTATATGATTTTTATTTTTTCCATTTTAGTTGATTTACAGTGATACATACATATATATTCTTTTTCTCATATTATCCTCCATCGTGTTCCATCACAAGTGACTAGACACAATTCCTTGTGCCATACAGCAGGATCTCATCGTTTACCCACTCCAAAAGCAATAGTTTATATCTATTAACCCCAAAATCCCAGTCCATCCTACTCCCCCTCCTCCCCCTTGGCAACCACAATTCTGTTCTCCATGTGCATGGGTTTCTTTTCTTTGGAAAGTTTTATTTGTGCTGTATATTAGATTCCAAATATAAGTAGTATTTGTCTTACTCTTTCTTACTTCACTCAGTATGAGATCATTAGTTCCATCCATGTTGCTGCAAATGGCATTATTTTGTTCTTTTTATGGCTGAATAGTATTCCATTGTGTATATATATACCACACCTCCTTAATGCATTCATCTGTTGATGGACATTTAGGTTGTTTCCATGTCTTGGCTATTGTGAATAGTGGTGCCATGAACATATGGGTTCATGGTTGTTAGTAGGTTTTTAATCAGTGGGTTTTACTACTGTCTTCATTCTAGTCTTTTTGTCAATTGTCCCATATGTTAATATTAACAAGAAAAATCTTCTTTTACATAAACAGTTCTAAATATCCAGAAACCCTGAAAATTTATAGCTATTATGCTGTAAATAGAACCAAGCCACATGTATTTGCTAATTATTTAGGAAACTGCTATACTTTGTGGTATTTAACATAAATTTCAGTTCAATACATTAATAAGATATTGAAAGAATTCTTGGAATCTAAGAAAAAAAAAACTTTTTTTATGTTCTGCCCAACATTGATGTATTCCCCATCTTTTCTGTGTGGTATGAATTTCATCCTAGATATTAATTCTTGCAAAAATAGCAGGAGATAACAATTTTAACTATATTTAAAAATTACAGCTTTTAAGAGATGAAAGGAAATACATTAGACAACCAAAGGTAATGGGATATCTATTTACCAGCATACTTTCTAGGAAAGAAGTTCTTTTGATGTCATGTGAAAAACCCAAACTAATTATAGCACATCCCTTTGGTAATATTCTTTTCATAATTTTGTCATAAAATCAGAGACATTATAATATATTTTCTGTTAAGTTTACATAGTATTTTTCAAAACTCTTTTATATAGATTTTCTCATTTGATATTCAAGAGAACTTATAAAGCAAGAAAAGCAGTTATCCTTAGTTTACACAAGAGTAAACTCAGATTCAAAGAGGTTAAATGATTTTCCCAGAGTCATCTAAACAGTCCTAGGACTAGGACATAAATCTTCTGATGCCTCTACAAATATGTTTTCATACTTCTTTTCAACAGGCTCCAAGTAGACTTCACCTTCTTTCAGTTTTTGTTAAACTTAGGCTCCAGAAATAAAAATCCCTGGCATCTTTTTCAGCCAATCATTAGAGATGAAGTTAAATACTTTGGGTAAAAAGTCTGACTATTGAGAGATTAACAAAACTAAGAGGATATTTCCATTACTTTATTTTCTAAACATTATAGTTGTTTTTGCTAACTGTTCTTTAGACGGGAGGGAAAAAATCAATTGATGCTGCAGCAAGAGCCAACTGTTTGATATAGCCCAGTTGCCATTAAGCTTGAACCAATATTGACCCATATTTATCTGCCAAGACAGAAGCAAATCAAGTAAATAATGGATTTGAACCTGAATATTGGAGCCTGAATGAAAGACCCATCAAACATCCCTACTCCGCCTGACAGAAAGAAAAGAACACTTCTTTCAGGTCATCTTGGCTAAATAATATAGCAAGAACCAATACATATTAGGGTCTAGTTTCATTATTTATTGGTCAATGACAAAAATAGTTGCATCTAGAATATTTCTTGGCTGAAGAAAAACAATTATGGGAAATAATGAGTTTGTTTAAGTTTTAAATTAGTGACAACTATAATAAGACATTATTAAACTAAGAGAAATAAATCCATAAGAACAGTATTAAAGGCAATTATCATATAGGAATTAGGTGTCCTTGATATTCCCAGGAAGTTGAGGAGGAGCTTAGTAAAGGCAATTTAAAAAGGATGATGCCCTACTCTTTCTGATACACCTAAAATTTCCAGGTATAATTTTGGCCACTTATTGCTTTAACTCTTTCTGGCCAAAATATATGATTTCTTTGTATAGCTCAAATTTGGTTGCATATCCAATATTTGTACAATAATGAATTTAACATTTAGATACACTAATCCTGTCACAGTCTAAAAGGCACAGATTTTATCCTTTTCAAACATCCTCATTAAAAATAACTTATGACACAAACCTATGGTATAAAATATAGAACTACCATATAACTTAATAATCTCACTCTTTGGCATATATCTGGAAAAAAGCTTCCTTGAAAAAGACATATGCACATGCATGTTCATTGTAGCACTATTCACAATAGCCAAGACATGGAAACAACCCAAATATCCATCCACAGATAATTGGATTAGGAAGATGTGGTATATATACACAATGGAATACTACTCAGCCATTAAAAAGTAAAAAATAATGCCATTTACAGCAACATAAATGGAGCTAGAGACTCTCATCATGAGTGAAGTTAAGTCAAAAAGAGAAAGACAAATACCTCATGATATCACTTATACGTGGAATGCTAATATACAACACAAATGAACCTTTCCACAGAAGAGTAAATCATGGGCTTGGAGAATAGATTTGTGGTTGCTAAGGGGGAGGGGAGGGAGTGGGATGAATGGGGAGCTTGGGGTTAATAGATGCAGACTCTTGCTTTTGGAATGGATTAGCAATGAGATTCTGCTGTGGAGCACTGAGAACTATGTATAGTCATCTATGATGGAGCATGATAATGGGAGAAAAAAGAATGTATACATTTATAACTGGGTCACCATGCTGTATGGTAGAAAATTGACAGAACACTGTAAACCAGCTATAATGGAAAAAATAAAAATCATTATATTAAAAGATGAATTTGGTACCCTAAGACATGAAGTAATTTTAAAAAATAAAACAAATTATTAATGTGGGAGTGCTAGTGATTAAGCATATATATATATATATTAATAATTTGTTTTATTTTTTAAAATAAAACAAATTATTTGTTATTTATATATATTATTTTATTATTTATATAAAATAAATAATTTGTTTTATTTTTTATGTCATATATATATGTATGACATAACTAAAAACTTTTAAAATATTCTGCACAGTCCCCTTAGGCACAAGAGGCAAGTACTCAAGAAAATTCTGTTTTTTGGCATCATAATTAGAATAAAAGCCCCCTGAATTAGATATATTTTCCAGTTTTTTTTATCATAGAGACAAAGATAGAACATAATTCTTCTTTGTATAATTTATAAAGAAAGAAGCTTCCAAGAAAAGTAACAGCTTAATTAAGAGAAATAATTGTCAGTTTCTTTGATCAGTAGCCACTTGCAAATGTATGAACAAAGAATTTCTGCCTATTTATCTCTTCTGTGTCTTGATGTAAATCAAAGTAACAAAGTATTGAGAAAATGTACTAATTCAGACTGGACTTTTCTAAAATTAATCAATATTAAAACAGAAGGGAAAAAGCATGAATAAGACGGGGGGGATATGGATGGTGTGATTTAGCTATCTTGTTTCTTTTACTTAGTTGAAAATTTTTCTTGCTAATAACGAACAATCATGGCAATCTTCATCAGTATGGGTAAAATTCAGATCTTTACAGCTGGGTGGTATATAAAAAGAAACATATAAGTATAAAGAAATGAGTCAGTGCTATTTCTGCTATCACTCTCATATTAAATAAAATATTTTTTTCACTTATCATCATAATGGGAAATTCAAAACTGACTGGCTGAGAATTGTGTGTGTGTACATATATATAGCCAAGATTTTCTTTGGGGAATTCCTGTCGTGGCTCAGCAAGTAAGAACACAACTAGTATCCATGAGGATGCAGGTTCAATCCCTGGCTTCGCTCAGTGGGCTAAGGATCTTGTGTTGCTGTAAGCTGTGGTGTAGTTTGCAGACTCAGCTCGGATCTGACCTTGCTGTGGCTGTGGTATAGGCCAGGAGCTGCAGCACGGATTCAACCCCCAGTATGGGAACTTCCATATGCCACAAGCGCAGCCCTAAAATGACCATTTTTTTTTTTGTATAATGATTTTTATTTTTTCCATTATAGCTGGTTTACATTGTTCTGTCAATTTTCTACCATACAGCATGGTGACCCAGTTACACATACATATATATATTCTTTTTCTCCCATTATCATGCTCCATCATAGGTGACCAGACATAGTTCCCAGTGCTACACAGCAGAATCTCATTGCTAATCCATTCCAAAGGCAAAAATCTGTATCTATTAACCCCAAACACCCCATCCATCCCACTCCTTCCCCCTCTCCCTTGACAACCACAAGTCTATTCTCTAAGTCCATGATTTACTTTTCTGTGGAAAGTTTCATTTGTGCCGTATATTACATTCCAGATATAAGATATCATGAGGTATTTGTCTTTCACTTTCTGACTTAACTTTACTCAGTATAAGAGTTTATAGTTTCTAAATATAGTAACAAGTTATAAATCTTTCCTTATGGGGGAAATATTTTACACAATAGTGAAGAATAATGTGACAAGAAGAACTTTGCATACATGAAAAGCTATTATTAATGCATCTCATTCTACACAATGGCCACCTCCATATTGACTATTTTAAAGTTATTAAAGCAATTAAAATTACCACATAATAGCATATAAATTGTGATGTTACTATGGGGAAGAAAGAGCATGATAGCTTCATTTTCCAGTTCAGAAAAGAAAGTCATATACACCACATAAAACAAATCAGTGAAAAAGACAAGAATTCAAATATTCTTGAATCCCAGGCCCAATATCCGCAGCACCAGTTATATATCATTCTCTATTTTTGTTGAATAACTTATATAATTCAATAAAATCTCAAAATGAATTGATAGGTTTACCTAACTGCTATGATTAGAGTCATAATTCACTTTCTTTCTGATGGCAATGACTTGCTTCACCAGATTACCTTCAATACATTACATGTGTATCTCATCCCTTAAAAGATAAACTGAGGGGTGAAGAATCAATAAGTTCTGCTTCCACAAAGAATGGAAAAAATAGTAATCTAACTGCCAGGAAACACATACATAATCCTGAGAATAATACCAGAGTCAATCTTTGAGAAAATTATCCAAATGTAATATATTTTTACAGATTGTGGCAAGTCTTCAACCAAGGATTCACAAACCCTATGGTATTTTACAGTTACAGATATTTCACTTGCTGACAATGAAGCCTAGTGTTATTCGTAAGATGTCAGTACCCAATTTACTGGTTATAATTCAGCCAGAGTGGCCCTCTTTCAAGTAACATACCAGGGTTCATAATCTGAAGAGTCCCAGAAAGAAGAAGAAGAAGAAGAAGGAGAAGGAGGAGGAGGGGGAGGGGGAGAATAAGAAGAAGAAGAAGAAAAAACACTAGTCTAGATTAGATTCCAGGAACTTTCCTGGGTTGGACTACTCTTCAACCCAGTTATCAGTTATCAGCTTGAACTATGTCTTTTTGCTCATATAGTGCCAAGTCAAGACAATAAATCATTTCACTGTCCCCTTTCAGAACAGAATGAGGTACAAGTTACTGCAACACTGTAGCTGGCTAATCCAAATGGCTTCTAGGGTGTTCCTGTCTATGAGATTCTATATGCATACCATTTTGGCTTTTAAATGATTGCATTCCTCCTGGTGAATATCATTCAGTCTGAATCTCATCAATGGATGAGAGCCTTAGATTGAGGGGGAGGAGATTTTCAGTGAGCAAAAAAGTTGCATGTTTTGACTTTACCCTATGACACAGCTATGGATTTCATTTTTTTTTCTTTCTAAGGCTACACCTGCAGCATACGGAAGTTCCCAGGCTAGGGGTTAAATCAAAGTTGTAGATGCAGGAGTTCCCGTTGTGGCTCAGTGGTAAATGAATCTGACTCAGGAACCATGAGGTTGTAGGTTCAATCCCTGGCCCTCACTCGACGTGTTAAGGATCCTGTGTTGCCTTGAGCTGTGGTGTAGTTCACAGACGTGGCTTGGATCTGGCATTGCTGTGGCTCTCGTGCTCCAATTAGACCCCTAGCCTGGGAACCTCCATATGCCATGGGTGTGGCCCTAGAAAAGACAAATAATAATAATAATAATTAAATTAAAAAAAAAAACAAAGTTGCAGATGCAGGCATATGCCACAGCCACAGCAACACTGGAGTTGAGCTACATATGTGACATACATTGCAGATGTATGCCAGACCTTAATCCACTGAGCGAGACCAGGGATTGGGCCCACACTGAACAATCACATTTCTGTGATTGAACCTCACAGAAACAAAAGCTGTGTTCTTAACCTGCTGAGTCACAATGGGGTCTCTTGGACTGCATTTTAGGGTTTGATATTTTAGGCAAATTGTGTGTTTTGAAGGACATTTATGGTACTACTGACAATTACAAATATTGATACTTATTTCAAGAGGCTCAGATGTAAGGAGGTTCTTATAGCCCACTAACAAAGGGATATTTTGGTCTTCCCAATAGTACTTTCAATCTAGCAGAACTTGAACTCAGCTTTTGTGGCCAGTTCTGGCATTTAGTGTTAAAGCTATTCAGAATAATCATTTACTAACAGAATTGCTATGACAAGTTAAGGTTCTGAGGAGCTCTAATTCCCTGAAGTGTAAAGATTATGAGAGATGGATCACGATGGAGGAGGAATAAGATGTGGCACTCAACCTCTCCCACAAACACATTAAAAAAATCTGCACGTAGATTGATTCATACAAGACATCTCCTGAATGCTGGCAGAAGAATTTAAACATCCAGAAAGGGCAAGAAACCCTCCACATAACTGGGTATGATAAAAGGAAAAAAAAAAAAAAGAAGAGAGAGAATGAATTAGGACTGGGCTAGCACTCTTGTGATGGAGTTATTAAAGAGAAAAAGGACCCACACCCTGGAAGCCACCTACCTGAAGGGGAGATCAGCCAAGACAGAGGGGCCTCAAAGTCATGGAGAAAAGCACAGCAGCTACATGAGGAGGGAAAAGCAGAAAGAGAGCTGCAGAGACCATCAGTACCACTGCCCAAGGATAACACAGACTGAGATGCTCAGGTGGGGGCTTGGCACTCAGGCTTTGGGGGTAGGTTCTGTGAAGATAACTAAGGCTGGCTATATGGAGACAGTCTGAGGGGATAAGGAAAAGTGTTCCATGGACTAGAGAGCAGAATGCCAAAGACAAGGGAACCTGGGAGAAGGTCTGGGCCTTCAGGAGAACCAAGGTACATTGTTGAGGATGGTAAGAGGACAATGGACATACCACCACAGGAATATCTTTCCATGCACATGTGTATGATTTCAGAGAGTGGGGTACAACTGGTGCAGGCTATGGGTAGCAAGGCATCACTTGTGTGGGCTACGGGCATTGGGGCATTTCTTGTGCCAGCTATGGTTAGCTAGGCACCTCTTGTTCGGGCTAGGGGCAGGGGTGTCTAATGTAATGCAGCACCTCTTGCATGGTCTATAGGTGGTGGGGGTAAACCAAGACAGTCATCTCAGACACCAGAGGTGGGTATGGTCTGCCACCGCTAGGGGTCTGTGAATGGGTACTATCTGCAGTTCCAGTCACATGAGAGTTTTGCAAAGAGGAGGGCACTGCAATTATGCACTAGAAGTTTTTTCTCTCACTCTCCTGGGAACACAATCTCCCTGTTGCTGCCCCTGCCAAACACTCCAGGCACAGTCTACACTTGCCTGAAGATCATGGTCACTTCCCAGGGCCCTGCATCTAGGAGCAGCAGGCTCCACCTTCCACTGTGTCCTTTGCCACTGACAGGGGAACCAGGCAGAGGCTACTAGCCCTGACCATTGCCTGGAAGCATATACACACACTACTAAGGGGATAATGGCAAGCTAATACCAAGGAAAGTGATAACAAACAACCAAACACACAGGCCAAAAAAAAAAATATATAGTAAGCCGTCACAAAATACCCAGGGGTGATCTTGCATATAAATAGTCTTCCAAGATTACAGTAGTTGTTTTCTCTAAACTAACAGAATAAGAAAAAATATAAGCAAAATGATGAATCTCAGGAACTATTCACGGTAAAAAGAATAAGAGAAGTAACCTGAAAGAGAAAAAAATGTAAGAGAAATCTTCAGTCTAACAGACACTGAGTTCAAAAAAGAGGTAAAGCACCGAATGAATTAAAGACAAATATGAAGGAATTAAGAGCAGATATGAGCAGTAATGCAGATTACATTAGAAAGGAAATAGAAAATATAAGGAGGAGCCAAGGTTAATTAGAAAATTCATTTACAGATATGCAAACTAAGTTAAACACACTGAAGACCAGAATGAATAAGGCAGAGGAACAGAGTAGTAACTTGGAAGATAGAATAATGGAATCACCCAATCAGGACAGCAGGAAACCAAATGAAAAAAAAATGAAAGCAATAAAAGAGACTCATGGGATAATATAAAGTGGGCCAATCTATGCATAATAGAGATTCCAGAAGGAGAGGAAAAAGAAAAGGGGATTGAAAATATACTTGAAGAAATTATGTCTGAAGACTTTCTAAATTTAAAGAAAACAGATATCAAAATACAGGAAGCACAGAGGCCCCAAACAAGTTGAACCCATTATAGGCCGACAGCAAGACATACTGCCATAAAAACAGCAAAATTTAAAGATAAAGAGAGGATTCTAAAGGCAGTAAGGAAAAAAACAGAGAGTTAATTTTAAGGGAACACCCATAAGTCTATTAGCTAATGTCACTATGGAAACACTACAGGCCATAAGAGAGTGGCAAGATATATTCACAATTTTGAAAAGGAAAAATTTGCAGCACAGAATACTCTACCTTGCAAAGATACCATTTAAAATAGAAGGAAAAATAAAGAATTTATCAAAAAAACAAAAACAAAAACAAAAAACAAAAAGAGGGAAGCAATACTAAACCCATTCTAAAAGAAATACTGAATGGGCTCCTCTAAAAAAAAATAATTAAGTGGAAATCGCAAGGAGGAAATTACAATTGGAAAGCAAGTACTTAAATAAGCCAGTATAAAGATTTAAAAGGGAAAAAATCTATTATAAAAGCAATGATAAAAACAATAAAAGGAAAATAAACATGAATATGTTAAAAAAGGACTTCAAAATCATAAAATGTGGGGAAGGAAAGTAAGAAAATTTAGATTCGTATTTTTTAAATGTGTTTCAGCCTATATGACTATAAGGAAAAAGCAAGCAGATATATGAAGGAGTTAAAATATTTGAAAAACAGGGCAAACAGAAATCAAAACCAAACATTATTTTCTCAAAAACTAAAAAGAAGAGGACATAAGCATAAAATAAAAGGAAATTATCCAAACAAAAAATTATTCAAAAAAAGGGAACAAAGGCGAAACACTGAATCAACTGGAAAAAAATGTTTAAAATGGCACAAAATCCATATTTTTCAATAATTACCTTAAATGTCAATGGACAGAATTCTCCAATCAAAATACAGAGTGGAAGATTGGATAAAATTACAAGAGCATAAAATGCAAGAGATTCAACTTAGGGCAAAGGATACATATAAATTGAAAGTGAGGGGATGGGAAAAGATATTTCATGCCAATGGACAAGACAGGAAGGCAAGATTTACAGTACTCATTTCAGACAAAATAGACTTTAAAAGGAAGGCCATAAAGACAAAGCAGAACATTATTTAATGATAAAAACTCCATTCAAGAAGAATATAATACAATCATCAATATATATCCCCCTAATATAGGAGCACCCAGATATGTAGGACAAGTAATAACAGATATATAAGGAGAAATTGATGGGAATACAATCATAGTAGGAGAGTTTAATACCCACTCACATCAATTGACTGATCCTCTAGACAGAAAAATCAATAAGGCAACAGTGATCCTAAATAACACAGTAGAAAAGTTAGACTTAATTGATATTTTCAGGACATTACATTTTCAAGGACATTAATTTTTTGGCAAAAATTCTCAACAAAATTTTAGCCAAACGAATCCAACAGAATATAAAAAATATACACCACAAACAAATATATCCCTGGTTCACAAGGATGGTTCAGCATGTGCAAATCAATCAACGTCATATATCACATTGTGAAAAGAAAGGTAAAAAACACATGATCATCTCAATAGATGCAGAAAAAACATTTGACAAAATCCAACATTCATTTCTGGTAAAAATTTTTACCAAAGTGGGTATAGAGGTAACATACACTAACATAATAAAAACCATTTATGTCAAAAACACAGCCAGTATAATACTCAATGGAGCAAAGCTGAAAGCCTTCTCACTAAAATCTGGAACAAGACAAGGATACCCACCCTCACCACTTTTATTCTATGTAGTATTGGAAGTCCTAGCCACAGTAATCCAATGAACAACAGAAATAAATCTTACCCAAATTGGAAAAGAGGAGCTAATATTTTCACTCTTTGCAGACAAAAATGATAGAAAACACTTGGAGTTCCCGTCGTGGCGCAGTGGTTAACGAATCGGACTAGGAACCATGAGATTGAGGGTTCAGTCCCTGCCCTTGCTCAGTGGGTTAACGATCCGGTGTTGCCGCGAGCTGTGGTGTAGGTTGCAGACGCGGCTCGGATCTGGGGTTGCTGTGGCTCTGGCATAGGCCAGCGGCTACAGCTCCGATTCGACCCCTAGTTTGGGAACCTCCATATGCCGCAGGAGCAGCCCAAGAAATAGCAAAAAGACAAAAAAAAAAGATAGAAAACACAAAAGACTCCACACAAGAACTATTCAAACTGATAATTGAATCCAGCAAAGTAGCAGGATAAAAGATAACATTCAGAAGCAATTGCATTTCTCTGTACTAACACTGAATTATTAGCAATGGAATAAAAAATACAGTACATTTTAAAATTGCACCCAGAAATTAAATACCTAGGAATAAGCCTGACCATGGAGGAGAAAGACTTTTATGCTGAGAATAATAAAATATTAATCAAGGAAATTAAGGGGGATTCAATGAATGGAAAGATATTCCATGCTCCTGGACTGGAAGAATTAATATCTTGAAAATGGCCATATCACCCAAAGCAATCTATAGAGTCAATGTGATCCCTATCAAGTTACTCATGACATTTTTCACAGAACTAGAACAAACAACCCAGAAATTTATATGAAACCATTAAAGGCACAGGATTGTCAAAGCAATCTTAAGGAGCAAACATCAAGCAGGGAGGCATAACTCTCCCAGACAATATTACAAAGCTGCAGTAATCAAGACAGTTTGGTACTGGTACAAAAACCAGACCTACAGAACAATCAAACTGAATATAGAGCCCAGAACTAAACCCAGGTACCTATGCTCAATTAATCTTTGACAAAGGAGGGAAAAATGTAAAATAGGAAAAAAAAACAGTCTCTTTAGTAGCAAGTGGTGCTGGGAAAACTGGATGTCTGCATGTAAATCAATGAAATAAGAACATACCCTCCCACCATGCACAAAAATATACTCAAAATGGCTTAAAGACTTAAACATAGGGCAAGACCCCATCAAACTCCTAGAAGAGAACAGAGGCAAGACATTCTCTGATATCATCTGTACAAATGTTTTCTTAAGCAAATCTCCCAAGGCAACATAAATAAAAATAAATCAATGAGATAAATTTGCAAGCTTTTGCACAACAAAGGGAAACATTAAAAAAATGAAAGAGACAACCTATGGAATGGGATATAATAGTTTCAAACAATGCAACCAACAAGGCCTCAATATCTCAAATATACAAACTACTATAAACTCAACAGCAAAAAACCAACAACCCAATTGAAAAATGGGCAGAAGACCTGAATAGACATGTCTCCAAAGAATATGTACATATGGCTAACAGGCACTTGCAAAAATGTTCAACGTCATGAATTATGAGAGAAATGCAAAACAAAATTACAATGAGGTACCATCTCATGCAGGTCAGAATGGCCATCGTTAAGAAATCAACAAATAACAAATGCTGCAGAGGGTGTGGAGGAAAGGGCACCCCACTTCACT
Source organism: Phacochoerus africanus (assembly GCF_016906955.1). NCBI lineage: Eukaryota > Metazoa > Chordata > Mammalia > Artiodactyla > Suidae > Phacochoerus > Phacochoerus africanus. The sequence continues at coordinate 56,413,886 of NC_062560.1, forward strand.
GTTATTGGGAATGTAAATTGGTACAGCTACTATGGAAAATATGGAGTTACCTCCAAAATCTAAATATAGAGCTGTCATATAACCCAGCACTCCCTCTCTTGGGCATATATCCAGAGCAAACTTTTATTGAAAAATGTACATGAACCCCTATGTTCATCACTGCACTATTCATAATAGCTAAGACATGGAAACAAGCTAAATGTCCATTGATGGATTAATGGATTAAGAAGATCTGTCATATATACACAATGGAATACTACTCAGGCATAAAAAAGCAAAAATAATCCCATTTGCAGCAACATGGATGGAACTAGAGACTCTCATACTAAATGAAGTAAGTTAGAAAGAGTAAGACAAATACCATATGATATCACTTATATCTGGAATCTAATATATGGTATAAATGAACCTTGCCACAGAAAAGAAACTCATGGACTTTAAGAACAGACTTGTGGTTGCCAAGGGGGAGGGAAAGGGAGTGGGATGGACTGGGAGTTTGGGGTTAGTATATGCAAACTATTGCTTTTGGAGTGGATGAGCAATGAGATCCTGCTGTATAGCACAGGGAACTATATCTAATTTGTTGTGATGAAACATGATGGAGGATAATGTGAGAAAATGAATATATATATATACAAACACATATATATGTATATATATGTGTATGTATATATATCTGGGTCACTTTGCTGTACAGCAGAAATTTACAGAACATTGTAAATCAAGTATAATAATATTTTTAAAAGGATAATTTCTTTGTCTATATTAGTTCTATTTGATACAGTTCCAAGGGCATGGTCTGCAGTGAAGTTTGGGATTGGCCTGAGATAGCTCACAGGGCTTCTTTTCAAGTGTGTTTCTCAGGCAGCTGTTCATGTACAAAGCTCAAGGCTCAAAGTCACTTCTGTTTCCTTGGGTTTGGCCAGTAAAAGAGGGTCATTACCAGGGAATAGTATAAATATAAAAATGATAAATCATGTTAACAGACAAATGTAAGCACTGCTGATGATGGTGAAACTTAGGCAAACTCCCTTCCTCCACGTGTCCCACAGTGTTTTCATGGGTACAGATTTGCTGACTATAGTGCCTTTGTGGCTCTAATTTAGTGGAATTTCTGCTGAAGCACACACAACCTCCTAGTTTCAGGAAATGAAGACATCTTTTAATTTTTTTCCTAAAGTTCTGTGCCAAGCAGGTTTCACTCTACTTAACAAGCTAATTCCAGATATAAGATGAATGGTACATTTTATACGACTGAATTGTTTGGCTCTCCTTTTCAGAAAAAATCACAAAAGAAGGAAAAAGCAAAGAGTTTATCTACAGAATATGAGAAAGAATAATAACATATGGGAGTGAAGATTAAGAAAAAAATGCCTTACTAATCATGTCTTGCTCCCCTCACCACATAACCCTTTGGGCTTACAGGCAATTTCCTAACCCCAGAAAAATATGCATCTGAAAAATCAACATCCAGATTTCTCCAGAAACACAAGCCATGTGTCAGAGCTAATTCCTTGTTTAACATGTTGACCATAATTTAGTTTTTACCTTAAATAATATCTGATTGAGAAAGTTTTCAAAGTGAGTGTAGATTCAATATTTCACTTAACCATAAGCATAGCATAAAATTATGTTACCTTTCAACTGGATTTGGAGGTCTATAGATATGGACTTGCATTTCCAAGTCCCAACCACTTTTCTAAGTAATATTCCTGGGCTTCTCAGAAAGCAATGGGAAAAAATGAGTAGATGGGGATCCTCAAAGACTCTATAAGTTATTGTTGATATATGTCTACTTTTCCTTTATCCAAAGTAATTTCAATACTATGAAAAAAGTTTTTAAAAACACATATCTTTCTCAAAAACATGTGGAGAACCCCTCGGGTTAGAGAAGAAAATGTTTATATTCCTGTCCATTATGGTGCTACATTAAGTGTCCAATTTGTCTTCAATAAAGATTGGATCATTATCCTGAAAAGGAGATGGCACTAGGTCCAAAGAAATATGTCTAGTTTCTTATTCAAAGGAGTCCTTGGTCATTTGTTCATGGAAATCCGATATGACTGAATCCTAGCCAATGGTCAGTGAATCTTTTCTCATAGGTACTTCCTCAATTGATATTTCAGGGTTTTTTTCTGAGATATAATCAACAGAGGAAAATAATAATTAAACATGTTTCCAAGAGCTCAAATTATATGGGCTATTGCATACCTACCAGTCATATAATAGCAGAAAATTTACAATATTTAGATTTAATAACCTATGATATGCCAACAACCTCTTCCTTCATTTGCCTGTTATATAATGCGATGTCCAAACATTCTGACAGGTTTCATCACCTTAATTTAATGAAATAAAAAATAAGGATTTACAATAACCAGAATGGCTGTAATAAAAAAGACAGAGAATAAAAGTTGACAAGGAAGTGGAAAAATGGGAACACCCACATATTGATGATAGAAGTAACTCTGAAATGGTATGCTGCTTTGGAAAACCATTTGGCATTTTTTTAAAGTTAGACGTAATTTACCATATGACCTAGAAATAACATTCTTGGGTATTATATTTTTGAGCAGAATGTAGTTTCCATCTTCAAGAGCTCTGAGGACTCTTAAAAGAGTAGAGAAACAGATACATAGTTATTTTTAATGTAAAACCTGATTTTTTTATTTTTAAAATTTTATTGAATTATAGTTGATTTACAATGTAGTGATAATTTTTCCTGTACAACAAAGTGATTCTGTTATACATATAAACACATCCATTCTTTTTCATATTCTTTTACCATATGGTTATCACAGTATATTAAGTAGATTTCCCTTTGCTACACAGCAGTTCCCCATTGGCCAATCATTTAATATACTACAATATACCTATGACAGTCCCCAACCCCCAATCCATTTCTCCCCTACCTGTCCCCATTGGTAAACATAAGTTTCTTTTAAAAAACTATGAATCTGCTTTTGTTATTCAAAGAAGTTCATTTCTTTCCTTTTTATGATTATATATATAAGTGATATCATATGATGTTTTTCTTGCTCTAACTAGGTCCATACATTTTGCTTCAAATGGCATTATTTCATTCTTTTTTATGGCTTAGTAATATTCTATTATATATATGCACCATATCTTCTTTATCTATTCCTCAGTAGGTTGCTTCCATGTCTTACCTATTCTAAATATTGCTGCAATGTATATTGAGGTGTATGATTTTCTCTGGATATATGCCCATGAGTATGATTGCCAGATCATATGTAAGTTTTATATTTAGTTTTCTGAGGAATCACCATACTGTTTTCCATAGTGGTTTTAACAATTTACATTCTCACCAACAGTGTAAGAGGGTTCCCCTTTCACCACACCCTCTCCTCCAATTGTTATTTATAGACTTATTAATGATGGCCATTCTGACCAGTGTGAGGTGGTACCTCATTATAGTTTTTATTTACATTTCTCTAATAATTATTGATGTTGAGCATTGTTTCATGTGCCTACTGACTATGTATTTCTTATATGGAGAAATGTCTGTATAGGTTGTTGCTGAGTTGTATGAGTTGTTTGTTTATTTTGCAGAGTAAGCCGTTGTCTGTTGCTTCATTTTCAAATATTTTCTCCCTTTCTGTGGATTGTGTTTTCATTTTGTTTGTGTTTTTATTTGCTGTGTTGTTGCGAGACATGTTTTTATATTTTCTTAGCCTCTTTGCTGAAAACTCCATCTTGTCCTTCCTTTCTTTGTCCCATCTTCCTGCTTGAGAAACAGTCACGGTGATAGTAAATGACTTGAGGATTCTCTGAAATGCTATGCATAGATAGCTAACTCAAATGCTAATGATTCTTAAATGCCTATAGTTTAGAGTAAAAAGTTTAACCATTTACCAGCTAAGTGACTTTTAAAATAATAAAGAAAAAACCCTATATCCTGCACCTACAACCCCCTTTTCACTTGACGTAATCCTCAAGAGCACAACAAAAGCAGTGTGGTTTCTTGAGGCAGGGCTCTTGGTCCCTGAGACCTTGAGTCCCCTGGTTCCCACCTTTACTTAAGATAAATGTCTCTGTGTCTTGTTTTATGTTAACTTTCTTTCCTTAAGTTCCACAGCACCCATTCTTCAGCCCCATCCTGCTGAGCTGGTCTCGACACTGTGTGAAAACTGTTAAGTTTAATTAGATCCCATTGGTTTATTTTTGGTTTTATTTTCATTATTCTAGGAGGTGAATCAAACAAATATTGCTTAGATTTATGTTAAACAGAATTTTATCTATATTTTCCTCTATGAGTTTTAAAGTATCAGGCCTTACTATTAGGTCTTTAATCCATTATGAGTTTATTTTGTGTATGTTGTTAGTGAATGTTCAAATTTCATTCTTCTATATATCCAGTTTTCCCAGCACCAATTCTTAAACAGACTGTCTTTTCTCCATTGTATAGTATTACCTCCTTTGTAATAGATTAGTTGACCACAGGTGTGTGGATTTATTTCTGATATTCCTATCCTATTCCACTGATCTATATTTCTAATTTTGTGCTCGTACCATACTATTTTGATGACTGTAGCTTTGTAGTATAGTCTTAAGTCAGCAAGCCTAATTCTTCCAACTCTGTTTTTTGTTTTTTATCCCTCGGGATTACTTTGGCTATTTGTGGTCATTTCTGTTTCCACACAAATTTAATTTTTTTCTAGTTCTGTGAAACATGCCATTGGAAAATTTATAGGGATTGTATTGAAGCTATAGATTACCTTGGGCAATAGAGTCATCGTGACAAGATTTATTCTTCCATTCCAAGAATATGGTATATCTTTTCATATATTTGTGTCCCCTTCAATTTCTTTCATCAACATCTTATAGTTTTCAGAACACAGGTGTTTTGTCTCCTTAGGCAGATTTATTCCTAGATATTTTCTTCTTTTTGTTGCAATGTGAAGTTGGATTTTTTTCCTTAATTTTTTTTCTAATCTTGTGCTGCTATTGTATACAAAAATGAGAGATTTCTGTGTATTAATTTTGTATCCTGCAACTTTGCTGAATTCATTGATGAGATCTAGTTTTCTGGTAGTGTCTTTAGGATTTTCAATGTATAGTATTATGCCATCTGCAAATGGTAACAGTTTGACTTATTTTCCAATCAGAATTCTTTTTATTTCCTTTACGTCTCTGATTACCATGGCTAGGACTGACAAGAATATGTTTAATAAAACTGGTGAGAGGGACATCTTTGTCTTGTTCCTTATCTTAGCAGAGATTCTAATATAACATCATTAAAAATAATAAAGGCCATCTATGAAAACTCACAGATAACATCATGATGGCCTTTATTATGTTCAGGTAGATTCCCCATATGCCCCCTTTATAAAGTTGTTTTTTTTTTATCATAAGTGGATATTGGATTTTGTCAAAACATTTTTCTTGATCTACTGATATGATCTTATGGTTTTTATTATTCAATTTGTTAATGTTGTATATCACATTTTTTTTCAGATATTGAAAAATCCTTACATCATTGGGACAAACCCCACTTGATCCCAATGACATATACGATCTTTTAAATGTATTGTTGGATATGGTTTGCTGGTAGTTTGTCATGGATATTTGAATCTATGTTTATCAGTGATATTGTCCTATAATTTTCTTTTTGTGGTATTTTGTCTGGTTTTGGTATCAGGGTGATGGTGGTCTCATAGAATGATTTGGGAGTGTTACTTCTCCATATTTTTGGAATATTTTTAGAAGGATAGGTGTTAACTCTTTTGTAACTGTTTGATAAAAGCCATCTGGTTCTGGACCTCATTTGTTGTAAATTTTCTAATAACATTTTCAATTACCTTATACTTGATTGTTCTGTTCATATTTTCTATTTCTTCCTGGTTAAGACTTGGAAGATTGTACCTTTCTATGAAGTTGTCCATTTCCTCTAGGTTGTCCATTTTATTGGAATAGTGTTACTTGTAGTAGTAACTTATGGTCCTTTGTAGTTCTGTGATGACCATTGCATATTCTCCTTTTTCTTTTCTTATTTTACTGATTTGAGCCCTCTCCCTTTTTTCTTAATGAGACTGGCTAATGGTTTATCTGGTTTTTAAAAATTTTATTCAACGAACCAGTTTTTAGTTTCATTGGTCTTTTCTATTTTTATTCATCTCTATTTCATTCATTTCTGCTCTGATTTTTTATCATTTATTTATATATATATTTTTTCTACTGTACAGCATGGTGACCCAGTTACACATACATTTCTTTCTACTCACTTTGTATTTCATTTGTTCTTTCTATAGTTGCTTTAGGTGAAAGGTTAGGTTATATATTTGTGATTCATCTTGTTTTCTGAGGTGAACTTGTATTACTATAAACTTCCCTATTAGAATTGCTTTTGCTGCATTCCCTAGGTTTTAGATTGTTGTGTCTTACTTGTCATTTGTCTCTAGGTATTTTATTTATTTATTTAGTGACCCAGTGGTTGTTTAGTAGCCTATTGTTTAGTCTCCATCTGTTTGTATTTATTTTCTGCTTTTTTTCTTGTATTTGATTTCTATTATTATCACATTATGGTAGGAAAAGATGCTTGATGTGATTTCAATTTTTGTAAATTTACTGAAGCTTGATTTGTGGTTTAAAATATGGTCTATCCACAGAATGTTCCCTGTGCTCTAGAAAAGAACGTGTATTCTGTTTCTTTCAGATGGAATGTTCTATAAAGTCATCTAGTCTAATGTGTCATTTAAAACCTGAGATTCTTTATTGATTTTCTGTCTGAATGATCTGTCCATTGATGTAAGTGGAGTATTAAAGTCCACCACTATTTTGGTGTTGTCGTTGCTTTCTGCTATTATGGCTATTAACAGTTTGCTTATATATTGAGTTGGTCCTATGTTGGGTGCATAAATATATATATATTTACAAATGTTTTATATTCTTCTTGGATTGATCCTTTGATCATTAGGTAATGTCCTTCCTTGTTTCTTGTAAGTATCTTTATTTTAAAGTCTATTTTGTCTGAAATGAGTGTTGTTACTCCAGCTTTTTTTGATTTCCATTTGCGTGGAACATCTTTTTCATCCTGTCACTTTCAGTCTATATATGTACCTAGAATTGAGGTTGGTCTCTTGTAGGTAGAAAATATATGGGTCTTGTTTTTTTATCCTTTCAGCCAGTCTGTGTCTTTTAGTTAGAGCATTTTAGCCATTTACACTTAGGTAATTATTGATAAGTATGTACTTACTGCCAACTTGTTAATTGTTTGGATTTCTTTTGTTGGTCTTTTTTTCCTCTTTTCCTCTTTTGTTGTCTGTTCTCGTGGTTTGACTATCTTTAGTGTTGTGTTTGGACTGCTATTTTTATTTGTATGTGTATCACTGCAGATTTTTGGTTTGCACTTAACATGTTTTGATATGTCTCTCTCTATATATATGTTTTAAGACACTTCTCTCTTAAGTTCAAATACTTTTCCAATATCTTGCATTTGTACTCTCCTCATGATTACCGGTTTTGATATCACATTTCTTGGTGGAATATTTCCTACCTTACTCTCTTTGCCTTTACCAGTGGGCTTATTTTTAATTTTCTCAGTTCTAGTCACATTATTTTCTACTTAGAGAAGTTCCTATAGTATTTGTTGTAAAGCTGGTTTGGTAGTGTTGAATTCTCTTAGCTATTGTTTGTCTGTAAAGTTTTTGATTTATCCTTCAAATCTGAATGAGAGCCTTGCTGTGTACAATATTCTTGCTTGTAGGTTTTTCCCTTTCATCATCTTAAGTATATTGTTCCACTACCTTCTGTCCTTAGGAGTTGCTACTAAGAAGTCAGCTGATGAACTTGTGGAGGTTCCTTTGTATGCTATCTGCTGCTCTTCCCTAACTACTTTCAATAATTTGTCTTTATGTTCAGTTTAATATATATCTCAGGGTATTTCTCCTTGTTTTTTTTCTATATACTTTGTTTTCTTGACTTCAGTGAGTGATTCCTTCCCCATGTTAGGGAAGTTTGGCTATCATCTCTTCAAATATTTTCTCTGGTCCTTTTGTTCTCTCTTCTCCTTCTGGCACACTTATAATGTGATTGCTGGTGTGTTTAATGTTCTCCCAGAGTTCTCTTAGACTGCCTTCATTACTTTTCATTTGTTTTTCTGTATTCTGTTCCATACTGGTTCTTTCCACCAGTCTGTCTTCCATCATGCTTATCTGTTCTTCTGTCTTATGTATTCTTTTTTTTTTTCTTAAAGCCACATCTGTGGCATATGGAAGTTCCCAGGAAAGGGGTCATATCAGAGCTGCAGCTGCCATCCTATGCCATAGCCACAGCAGTGCCAGATCTGAGCCATATCTGCTACCTACACTGTAGCTTGTGTCAATCCTGGATCATTAATCTACTGAATGAGGCCATATGATGAAATTGAATTCTCACAGGCATGATGCTGTGTTCTTAACCCCACTGAGCCACAACAGGAAGTCATGCCTTCTGCATTTTGCTATTGCTGGGTGTTATTAGAGGTGGCTGTAAGCCTAGGGAGACTTTCGGCATCTTGTCTGCTGATGGATGGGATGTGTTCCCACCTTTTTGTTTGGATCGTGGCCACTCACCACTGGTGGGAGGAACCAGATTTTGCTGAAATGTCAGCCTCCAGAGGATATAACTCTTATGATTTCCTGGGACTACTTCATTCAGTGTCCTGCTTCCACAGTGAGCCATATTTGACCCTTGCTTTCCTAGGAGACACTCCAGGACCCAAAGGTAGGACAGTACTAGATTCTTATGGGGTCACTGCTACCCTGGGACCTGGTGCATGTGAAACCCTGTGTGCACTTTCCAAGAGTGGATTTCCCATTTTCTCCAGACCTGTGAAGTTCCTACTTTCAAGCCCCAGTGGCCTTCAAGGCCTAATATTCCAGGGGCTCTTCCTCTCAATCACAGACCCCCAGGCTGGGGAACCTGATGTGGGGTTCAGAACTCTCACTGCTTAGGGAAAGCCACAGCAATATAGTAATTTTCCAGTCTGTGGGTCACCCACTTGGTGGGTCTGGGGTTGCTTATATCATGAAAGCACCCCTCCCACCATCTCAAAGTGGCTTCTTCTTCAGTTGCAGGTGTATCTTTTTTGGTAGCTTCCAGTCTATTTTATTGACTAATGTTCAGTAGTTAGTTTTAATTTTAGTGTTTCCATGATTGGAGGTGAACTCAAGTCCTACTCCACCATCTTGTTTCCAACTCTCTATTCTTAGGTGTTTATCCAAGAGGAATAGAAACACAAAGATTTGCATGTGAATATTCTTAGAAGCATTATTCATAATAGCAAAAAAGATAGACAGTATGTGTCCATCAACTGATAAGTGGGTGAATAAAAAGTGGTATATCCATACAATGCAGTATTATTTGGAAATAAAAATGATAGAAGTATAGATACATGCATGATATAACATGGATGAACCTTGAAAACATTAAATGAACTAAGCCCCAAAATAAAACATTTATTGTACAATTGTATGATTCCATTTATATGAAATTCTAGAATGACCAAATGTTCAGAAACAGAAAATAGATTATCTAATGGTCATGAGACATCTTATTAGTGGGGTGAAAATGTTCTAACATGGAACTATAGTGATGGTAATTTGGTAAATTCACTAAAAATCATTGAATGGTACATTTTAACTGTACAAATTTTGGTGTTCCTTTGTGGCTCGGTGAGTTAATGATACAATGTTTTCACTGCTGTGACTAAGGTCACTGCTTTAGTGTGCATTCAATCCCTGGTCTTAAAGAAAAAACTAAATGAATGAAAAGAAGATGATGTTCTTGAATGGGAAGAATCAATATTGTCAAAATGACTATACTACCTAAGACAACCTACAGATCCCTGCAATCCTTATTAAATTACCAATGGCATTTTTCATAGAAGTATAACAAAAAAAATTAAATATTTGTGGAAACACAAAAGACCCTGACTAGCCAAAGCAATCCTGAGAGAGAAAAACAGAGCTGGAGGAATCAGGATCCCTGACTTCAGACTATATTACAAAGACGCATTTATCAAAACAGTATAGTACTGGCACAAAAACAGAAATATAGATCAATGGAACAATATACAAAGTCCAAAAATAAACTTACACACAGATACTCAAATAATCTGCTATGAAGGAGGCAAGAATATACAATGGCAAAATGGTGATCTCTTCAGTAAGTGGTGCTATGAAAACTGGAGAGGTAAATAAATGTAAAAGTATAAAATAAGAACCCTCTCTAACACCATACAAAAAAATAAACTCAAAATCAATTAAAGGCCTAACTGTAAGACCACATACTATAAAACTCTTTAAGGAAAAAATGAGCAGAACAGGCTTTGACATAAATTACAGCAATTAATTTTTATATTTAAAATTTATTAGAATATATTTGACTTACAAATTTGTGTTAATTTCAGGTGTACAGGAAGGTAAATCAGTTATATATGTACATATAGCCATTCCTCTTCAGAATCTTTTCCCATATAGGCTACTACACAGTATTGAGTAAATTTCCCTGTGTTATCAGTAGGTCCTTGCTACCTTTCTATTTTATATATGAGTGTGTATATATTAATCCCAACCCCTAATTTATCCCTTCTGCCCCCCTGACATTTCCTCTTTGGTAAAAATAATTTTGGTTTCAAAATCTTTGATTAGGTTTCTCTTTGTTCTATTTTATCATTTCTATTAGATTTTACATTTTAGTGATCTCATACAATGTCTTTCTCGCTCTGACTGACTTAGTATGGTAATTTCTAGGTCCACTTACTTTGCTGCATATGGCAAAAATTTATACTTTTTTATGGCTAACATTCCCTTGAATAGAATATTCGATAAAGAAGATGTAGTAATATTTTGTTGATCCACCTCCTAGGCACTGAAAAGGAAAGCAAGCAAACAAGCAAAAAATGAAATTTAGTTAAGCTTAAAAGCTTTTGCATAGCAAAGAAAATCATTAACACAATGAAAACCCACACAATGGGTAAAAACCATTGCAATCAAAGTGACAAAGAAGGGATTAATCTTCAAAATATGCAAGCACCTCAAAGAGCTTTACATCATAATACAAACAACCCAATTAAAAAATGGTCAAAAGATCTAAATAGACCTTTCCTTAAAGAAGACAGACAGATTGCCAAAAATAACATGAAAAGATGCTCAACATATCTAGTTATTAGAAAAATGGGTGGGGTAAATTAGAGTGTTGGGATAGGCATATACACACTCCTATATATAAATTCAGTTAGATGGACTTACTATATACCACAAAGAATATTACTTAATACTCTGTAATAACTTATATGGGGGAAGAATGTGAAAATAACAAATATATGTATATGTGTAACTGGTGTACTTTGCTATATACCAGAAATTACCACATATTTTGATAAAATTTTTACAAATAAAAATAAAGTAAAATTAAAAGATTGATTGGATGGGAATTTTTCACAAACTAGTAAATTATGAAAAATAAAACTACCTCAATAAAGTTGCTTATATATATGTATATAAATCTTAGCTGTATATACATATTAAGTGGAAATATATTCACCTATCACATATAAATGTGTATATATAGAGATATATGTTTATTATGTATTTATGAATATTCTTAGGATATAATCTCCTAACAATGTTCATATATAACATACAACAGTGTTAATTACATTTATCATGTGTTACACCTCTAGTACTTACTTATCTTATAACTGGAAGTTTGTACCTATTAACTGTCATCAGCTGATTCCCCCTTCCAGCTTTAAGGAAATAGAAAAAAAAATTTTGTTATGAGAATTCTTAGGATTTTTTTTCTTGCTTTTTAGGGCCTCAACTATGGCATATGGAAGTTCCCAGGCTAGAGGTCAAGTCAAAGCTATAGCTGCTGGCCTACACCAAAGCCACAGCAACATGGGATCCAAGCTGCATCTGCAAACTGCACCACAGCTCACAGCAATGTCAGATCCTTAACCCACAGGCAAGGCCAGGGATTGAACCCGCATCCTTGTGTATCCTAGTTGGGATCATTAACTGCTGAGCCACAAAGGGAACTCTCAAATTCTTAGGATTTAATCTCTTAACTTTCCCTCACTCCTCAATTCTGATAATCACAAATCTGATTTTTTTTTTATTCCTCTATATATGTATATATATATGTATGTGTGTGTATATAACTGGGTCACTTTGCTGTAGAGAAGAAATTGACAGAACATTGTAAATCAACTATAACAAAAACATTTTTTAAAAAGAAGAAACAACTATCAACTAAAAGGTAACCTAATGAATGGAGAAGACATTTACCAACAAGATATATGATAATGGACTAATATCCATTAACTACAAAATATACAAGTATACAAAGAACTCACACAACTCCACATCAAAAAGTTGAGCAGCTTGATTAAAAAATGCACAGAGAATCTGAATAAACATATTTTTTCAACAAAAGACATACACCATGGGCCAACAGTCACATGCAAAATGCTCATCTCTAACCATCAGAGTAATGCAAGTCAAAACTACAATGATGGGAGTTTCTGCTGTGGTTCAGTGGTTAATGAATCCGACTAGGAACCATGAGGTTGCAGGTTGATCCCTGGCCCTGCTCAGTGGGTTAAGGATCTGGCATTGCCATGAGCTGTGGTGTAGGTCGCAGATGCGGATCAGATCCCACGTTGCTGTGGCTGTGGTATAGGCTTGCAGCTACAGCTCTGATTAGACCCCAGCCTGGGAACCTCTGTATGCCACAGGTGCGGCCCTAGAAAAGACCAAAAAAAACAAACAAAAAAATGCAATGAGATATCACCTCAAACATGTAAAAGTGGCCATTATCAAAATGAAAACAAATAATAGGGATTGGCAAGGATATGGAGAAAATGGTACCTTTGTACATTGTTGGTGGGAATATAAATTGGGATAGCTGCTTTGAAAAACAGTATGGAGATTCCTTAGAAAACTAAAAAGACAACTACCACTACCATATGATCCAGCAATGCCTCTCTGGGATAATCTATCAAAGAAAATAAAAAGACTAATTAGAAAAGATATGCGCACCCCATGTTAATTGCAGCATTATTTATAATAGCCAAGATATAGAAGCAACATGTGTCCATCAATAGATAAATAAAAAAATATGAGAATATTACTGAGCCATACAAAAGAATGAATATTTCCATTTGTGACATGGATAGACCCAGGGAACATTATGCTAAGTGAAATAAGTCAGACAGAGAAAGAGAAATTTTGTATGATTTCACTTATATTTAGAATCTGAAATCAAACAAATCAACAAACTTAAAGCAGGAACAGAGTTATACATACAGAGAACAAACAAAGGAAGAAAGAAGTAGGTGAGGGAGATTAAGAGGCACAAACTTCCAGATGCAAAAAAAAAAAAAAGGGTCATGGTTATGAAATGTAGAGTGTAACAAATAGACTCAATAGGTAATATAAAGACATATCCTAACTAAACTTACCATGATTTACTTATTTATTTATTTATTTATTTATGTATTTATTTATTTATTTACTTTTCTGTGCTGTACCAGTAGCATATTGAAGTTCCCAGGCTACGGGTTGAATCAGAGCTACAGCTGCTGGCCTACACTACAGCCACAGCAACATGGGTTCTGAGCCATATCTGGTACCTACACCACAGCTCACAGCAACACCAGATCCCCAACCCACTGAGAAAGGCCAGGGATAAAAAAAAATATCAGATTTGTGATTATCAGAATTGAGGAGTGAGGGAAAGTTAAGAGATTAAATCCTAAGAATTTGAGAGTTCCCTTTGTAGCTCAGCAGTTAATGATCCCAACTAGGATACACAAGGATGCGGGTTCAATCCCTGGCCTTGCCTGTGGGTTAAGGATCTGACATTGCTGTGAGCTGTGGTGCAGGTTGCAGATGCAGCTTGGATCCCATGTTGCTGTGGCTTTGGTGTAGGCCAGCAGCTGTAGCTTCAATTTGATTCCTTGCCTGGGAACTTCCATATGCCATGGGTGTGGCGCTAAAAAGCAAAAAAAAAAAAAAAAAAATTTAAAATCCTAAGAATTCTCATTACAGAAATTTTTTTTCTATTTCCTTAGAGGGGGAAGGGGGAACCAGATGATCACTATATATATATATATATATATATATATATATATATATATATCACTTCATATATATATATAAAATCTCCCCCTGGAGTATAGGTAACTTACAGTGTTATGTTAGTTTCATGTGTACAGCAAAGTGAATAAGAAATAAGTATACATATATATCCATTCTCAAACTTTTCCCCATGTAGCTATCAGAGAGTATTGAATAAATTTTCCTGAGCTATATCGTAAGTCCTCATTACTGTCAATTTTATGTATAGTAGTGTATATATACTAATCCTAAACTCCCAATCCATCACTCCCTCAAATGTTTCCCATTTGGTCACAACAAATTTGGTTTTGAAATCATTGAGTCGGTTTCTATTTTGTGAATACGTTCTTTTGTATCATCTTTATTAGATTCCACACATTAGGGATCTCATATTGTACTTGTCTTTCTCTGACTTCACTTAGTATGATTATCTCTAGGTCCATCCATGTTGCTGAAAATGGCAGTATTTTGTTCATTTTTATAGCAGAGTAATATTCCATTGCATATATTTACATCTTCTTTTGTTGATGAACAATTTAGTTTGCTTCCATGTCTTGGCTAGTGTAAATAATGTTGCAATGAATATTGGAGTGCATGTATTCTTTCAAATTATGATTTTCTCCAGATATATGCCCAGGAGTATGATTACTCAATCATATGGTTAATCTATGACAAAGGAGGCAAAAATATACAATGGAGAACAAGAAGTTTCTGCCATAAGTGGTGCAGGGAAAACAGGACAGCTGCATGTAAAAAAATGAAATTAGTATATTCCTTTACTTCATGCACAAAAATAAACTCAAAATGGATTAAAAACATAAGTATAAGGCCAGATACTTATAAAACTATTAGTGTTTCTCTTAAATTATAAATTTAATAATTTTAATAAAATTAAACAAAATAAACTCAAAATTATTTCCTAAATTTCATCATCCAATTTGATTAAGATTTAGAAAAAAATGCTATTATTTCCCCATATTACCTAACACTCTAACTGAAAGATTCTGTGTGTGTATTTGAGGGAGGCATACTCTTTAGAAGGCCAATGCACTATCCATTATGCAATGGAGCCACCTGAGGGAGGCATACTCTTTAATTGGAGTTGTCATTCAAGAGCTCTTGGGACTCTTTATAAACCAAACTAAATTATTCTGGGACAAGAATACCCATAATCCAAATTTTATTTTTTTTCTGAAATAGATTAGCTTTCACAAATAATACTACCAGGGAAATACTGCATAATGTCAGAATAATCTGTCCCTTCTCATGATTAACTTTTCATAAAGATACAAATGATGACAATTAAAAATAATCATGAAGAAAGACAAACACCATATGATATCCCTTAAATGTGTCATCTAAAATATATTACAAATGAACCTATCTATAGAACAGAAACAAACTTATGGACATGGAGAACAGACTTGTGATTGCTTGGATTGGGGGAGAGTGGGATGGACTGGGAGTTTGGGTTAGTACATAAAAACTAGTACTTTTAAAATGGATGAGTTAGGTAGTCCTGCTATGTAGTTCAGGGAACTGTGTCCAATCTGTTGGATAGAATATGATGGGGGATGATATGATGAAAATAATATATACACACACACATATATATATGACTGAGTCACTTTGCTGTACAGCAGAAATTGGTAAAACATTGTAAATCAACTATACTTATTTTTTTTGTCTTTTTGCTATTTCTTTGGGCTGCTCCCGCGGCATATGGAGGTTCCCAGGCTAGGGGTTGAATCGGAGCTGTAGCCACTGGCCTACGCCAGAGCCACAGCAACACGGGATCCGAGCCGCGTCTGCAACCTACACCACAGCTCACAGCAACGCTGGATCGTTAACCCACTGAGCAAGGGTAGGGACTGAACCTGCAACCTCATGGTTCCTAGTCGGATTCGTCAACCACTGCGCCACGATGGGAACTCCTAAATCAACTATACTTAAAAAGAAGTAATTTTGAAATGAGAAAGGCCCTAGAGAAAATTATCTGTAAACTGGATGCATGGTATCTGGATAATTAGTGGTTTGATAATAATGTATAATAAAAGTAAAATATGACAATGTATAGTTACAGCTTAATCATATTTTGTATTTTGGTTATCCTTCCCTTTATGAAAATTAAAACTGTGCATATTAAACAAGAAAGGCATCCAAAGGTTAATTAGAAGTAGTTTACACATATTACAAAAAGCCTGAGAGCTCACAGTACTTTTTAAAGAGTTACATTTTCCTACATGTATTTAAAATATTATTTGACTGAAAAGAACACAAGTGTCAAAAAATATTAAGTCACCTACGGACTATCTATATGATAAAATATGATATAAACATTAAAAATACCCTTTTTCAAAAAATAATGTCATGGAAAATGCTTACAAAAAATTTCATTCAAAAGATACAAGATTATATAATTTTTAAGTATTTCTAAAAATGAAAATTTGCTTTATTATGATTAGAAAAAAAAACATTCTCAATGTAAAGTAATTGAATAAAATAAAAATATATACATTGAAATATATATAGAAGTTCCTATTGTGGTACAGCAGAAATGAATCTGACTAGTATCCATGAGGGTGTGAGTTCAATCCCTGGCCTCATTCAGTGGGTCAGGGATCCAGTATTGTCATGAGTTGTGGTGTAAGTCACAGATGTGGCTCGGATCACATGTTGGTGTGGGTGTGCCATAGGCAAGGAGCTGTAGCAATGATTCGACCCCTAGCCTAGCCTGGGAAATGCCATATGCTGGATTTGTAGCCCTAAAATGCAAAAGAAAGAGAAAGAAAGAAAGAAAGAAAGAAAGAAAGAAAGAAAGAAAGAAAGAAAGAAAGAAAGAAAGAAAGAAAGAAAGAAAAGAAATATATACAAAAATACGATTTTACTTAAATAGGATCATGCTAAATATTTTGTTCTGCCAGTCTTACTTCTATCCAAACTGTATGAAAAGTATAAAGAAAACTAAAGTATCACCTATAATTACATCATCCAGAATAACAACTAACACTTTTGTACATTTATTTAAAGATTGTTTTATAAACTGCAACAATAAATATATATTTCATTTAGAATTTTAAAACACTTTAAAAATATTACATAAATTTATACATACACACTCCTTTTCAGGAATTCACCACAGCAAAAAACAGTGATCTGTATGATTATACCCCTGTTTCCAGTAAAAAAAAAAAAAAGTACTTTAATTCCTTGCATTATGTCTTTGTAAACCATATCTTCCCATTTCAGCCCAGTTAAAAACCACGTAGTCATCTCAATAGATGCAGAAAAAGCATTTGACAAAGTCCGACATCCATTCATGATCAAAATTCTTATGAAAGTAGGTATAGAGGGAACATACCTTAAAATACCTAAAGCCATTTACCACAAACCCACAGCAAATATAATACTCAGTGGAGAAAAGCTGAAAGCCTTCCCACTAAAATCTGGAACAAGACAGGGATGCCCATTCTCACCACTGCTCTTCAACATAGCAGTGGCTGTCCTAGCCACAGCAATCCAAAAAACAAAAGAAATAAAAGGCATCCAAATAGGAAGAGAAGAGATAAAACTGTCCCTGTACGCAGAAGACATGATACTATATATAGAAAACCCCAAGGACTCAGCCCAAAACCAACTTGAACTGATCAACAAATTCTGCAAAGTAGCAGGATTTAAGATTAACATTCAGAAATCAATCTCATATCTGTATACTAACAATGAAATAATAGAAAAGGAATATAAAATATAATACCTTTTAAAATTGCACCCCAAAACATCAAATACCTGGGAATACACCTGACTAAGGAGGTAAAGGACTTATATGCTGAGAACTATAAAATATTAATCAAGGAAATTAAAGAAAATGTAAAGAAATGGAAAGATATTCCATGCTCCTCAGTTGGAAAAATTAATATTGTAAAAATGGCCATACTACTGAAAGCAATCTACAGATTCAATGCAATCCCTATCAAATTACCCATGACATTTTTCACAGAACTAGAACAAACAATCCAAACATTTATATGGAACCACAAAAGACCCAGAATCGCCAAATCAATCCTGAGGAACAAAAACCAAGCAGAAGGCATAACTTTCCCAGACCTCAGGCAATATTCCAAAGCCACAGTCATCAAAACAGTGTGGTACTGGTACCAAAACTGACATAAAGGCCAATGGAACAGGATAGAGATCCCAGAAATAAACCCAGACACCTATGGTCAATTAATCTTTGACAAAGAAGACAAGAACATAAAATTGGGAAAGGACAGTCTTTTCAGCATGTATTGCTGGGAAACCTGGACAGCTGCATGCAAAGCAATGAAACTAGAACACACCTTCAAAGCATGCACCAAAATAAACTCAAAATGGCTTAACAACATAAATATAAAACAAGGCACCTTCAAACTCCTGGAAGAGAACATAGGCAAAATACTCTCTGACAACAACCTTACAAAGTTTTTCTCAGGCCAGTCTCCCAAGGCAATAAAAATAAAAGCAAAAATAAACCCGTGGGATCTAATCAAATTGACACATTTTGCCGAGTAAAGGAATCCAAACGGAAAACAAAAAGACAACTTACAGAATGAGAGAAAATACTCTCAAATGATGCAACTAAGGGCTTAATCTCTAAAATATACAAACTTACACAACTCAACATCAAAAAAGCCAACAACTCAATTGAAAAATTGGAAAAGACCTGAATAGATATTTTGCCAAAGAAGATATCAGCAAACCCATGAAAAAATGCTCAACATCACTGATTATTAGGAAAATGTAAATCAAAACTACCATGTGATACCACCTCACACCAGTCAGAATGGCCATCATTAAGAAGTCCACAAATAACAAATGCTGGAGGAGGTGTGGAGAAAAGGGAACCCTCCTGCATTTTTGTTTGGGAATGTAAGCTGGTACAACCACTGTGGAGAAAAGTGTGGAGGTACCTTAGAAAACTATACATAGGACTACCATATGATCCAGCAAGGGATCTGGTTGGGGCTGCAAGTGATTTTTGTTCAGGTGTCCCCAGTAGTGGTCGGCCCAGCCCACCTCTGGGGTCAGAGATAACTGCTCTGGTTTGCCCTCACCACCTGCTGACCACTCAAGAAGCACCCTGTCCCACTTAGCCCATACAGGAGGTTTAGCCCCAGCTGCTCCTAGTTGTAGTGTCTTGGGAAGGGACAGTGACCAAGTGTCTGTGTGCCACCCAGAGCATTTGGCAGTGGTAGTTGCACAGTGAGTGTGGTCCCAGTGAGAGCAACAGCATATGGTGCTTGGTGGGCTTCACATTGCACATAGCCCCCTGATTTCCTAAGCCCATAGAAGAGGTGCCTGGTCAAGGGTTGCCAGCACAAGAAGTGCCCAGTCTCCTGTAAATGAGCAAGAGGCTTTTGCTGCCCACACCCTGCACCAGAGCTACCTGGTCTCCCACAAACTAGTGAGTGGCTTCTTGCTGCCCACAGCCTGTGCCAGAGCTGCCCAGTTTCCTGTAGACTAGCAGGTGGATTCTCGCCACCTATAGCCTGTGCCAGAGCCACCCAGTCACCCATAAACTAGCAAGTGGTTTCTCACAGCCCATAGCCTGCACCAGAGCTACCCCACCTTCTGAGGTCCTGTGGGCCCACACGCACATTAGGGCACAGGGAGTTTCCTATGGTGGAAATAATGGCTCCTTACCTCTCCTTGGGGCATGGACATTCTCCCAGGTTCCCTCTGCCATGGTGTTGCACTCCCCATCCTGTAGCATACTGTTCCTCTGCCCATGGTGCACTTCTCCTTAGCCCCTTAGGCTGTCTCCACACCTCCAACCCCAGTCCTGTCCCCAGGACTGAGCTCCAGAGCCTAAGTGTCAGTGCCCAGCCCCTGCCTGAGCATCTCAGGCTGTAGTGTCTGGGTCAGTAGTTCAGATTATCTGTGTGGCTCTCACTCTGATTTGCTGTTCTCAGTCCAGCTGCTGCACTTTTCTCAGCAACTTTGAGGTTCCTCCAACTTGGCTGGTCTTTTTGTCAGTTAGGTGGCTTCCCAGGATGTGAGTTCCTTTTCTCCTTCATAGCTCCCTCTCAGGAATGTTAGTCCCATCCTGATTCCTTTTCTCTCTCTCTCTTTTTTTCTTTTGTTCTACACAGTTATATCAGCAGTTTCTTGTGCTTTTTGGAGGTTTAAGTTCTTCTTCCAGCATTTAGTTGATGGCCTATCCAAGTTGTTTTACATGTAGATGTGTTTTTATGATGTTCTTGTGGAATTAGATGAGCATGACCTCTTACTCCTCTACCATCTTGCTTCCTCTCCTGGAAAATAATATTTTAAATAATAATTTTCTCTAAAGTGCTTAAATCCTTTGACTTAGTAACTCTCATTTTAGGGATTTATTCCAAAGAAAAAGCTATAATATACCTTTTTATACAAATGCATTCATCATGCCACCATGGAGTTATTTTTAAAAGCAGAAAAGATAAAATCATCTAAATGCCTAAAATATACTGGTTGAATAAATTATGGTACATTCAGATGGCTTTTATATGGTTATTAAAATAATATACTTGAATATTTGATATCACTTGGAAAATACTTACAGTTTAATTCTAATGGGAAAAATTGCAACATTGAATAATATAATCTCAACTTACTAAATAACAGTATATTTATAAATATGTAATCATGCATATATACACAATATGCATAAAATATATATAGATAAATATGTGTGTGTATAAATACATAAATATGGAGGAGATTATGTAAAAGTTGGTTTATCTTTGAGAATTGTTATTATAGGCATTTTTTATTTTCTTATTTTGTATTTCCAAATTTTGGCTGCAGACACAGACATACAAAGCATTGTTTAAACTTCAATACTGTATTCCTAATATCTGAAAAACCATTTTAAAAATGATATGGGTTTTGGTGAACGTACACAAAGATCAATAGTTTTAAACTATCGTAATATATTGCTTACTAAGAAAACTTAGTCAAAATCGACAACTCAGAAATGCAATAAACGGTGCTCTCTCCCATCCCATTCAATCAATATCACCTTCTAAAAATGTCCCCACATTAACTGTACCAAAACAACTAATTATACATATCCAAATTCAATTATTCAGATATAGCAATTGCTTAGTACACATTGTAATAACAAGAGATTTTTTTTTCTTTTTACCATGGGTTCAAAGTTTCTTTCACAGCAATAAAAATAGAGAGGATTATGCTATACACAAACATTATACCAGAAATCAATTCTTCCTCCTCCCCTATAGGATATCAAAGTCCATAAAAGAAAAAGGAAACAAAAAATTAAAAGTATGAAGTTATATATAATGAAAATTTCTTAAAACCCACCTATAGTTTTATTTAGGCCCAAAATACACCTCTTTTGTGTTTATCTGATAAACTAAAGAAAAATCAGGTTAATTAAAGTCCAAAGCTAAAGGTATGTATGTGATGGGTAAAATGAGTTCAAAAGTTAGTTTATGCCCCTCAGTGTCTTTTGCTGTAATAGAAAATGTAAGAATAACTCACAATACACAGCTCTCCCAGACTTTAGACAATATTGCAAAGCTACAGTAATCAAGACAGTGTGGTACTAGTACAAAAACAGACATACAGACCAATGGAACAGAATAGAAAACCCAGAAATAAACCCAGACACCTATGGTAAATTAATCTCCAACAAAGGAGTTAAGAATATAAAAATGGAAAAAATAGAGCTTCTTCAGAAAGTGGTACTGGCAAAACTGGGCAGCTGCATGTAAATCAATTAAACTAGAATGCATCCTCACACCATGCACAAAAATAAACTCAAAATGGACTAAAGTCTAAAGTATAAGACATGACATCATAAAACTCCTAGAAGAGCACATAGTCAAAACATTCTCTGACATCAAATGCACAAATGTTTTCTTAGGTTATTCTCTGAAGGCAATAAAATAAAAATACAAATAAAAATAAAAATAAAACAATTGGACCTAATCAAACTTACAAGCTCTGGCACAGTAAAGGAAAACTTAAAAAAAAGATAACTTATGAAATTGGAGAAAATAGTTGCAAATGATGCAAACTGACAAGAGCTTAATCACCAAAATATAGAAAAAACTCATACAATTCAACAGAAAAAAAAATAAAAGTAAAAAATCGACAGAAGACCTGAATAGACATTTCTCCTAACAAGACATACAGATGGCCAACAGGCATATGAAAAAAGGCTCAACATCACCAATTATTAGAGAAAAGCATATCAAACTACAATGAGGTATCACCTCACACTGTCAAAATGGCCATAAGTCTACAAGTAACAGATGCTGGAAAGGGAGTGGAGAAAAGAGTATACTCATTCTCTGTTGGTATGAATGTAAATTTGTACAGTCACTATGGCAAACAGTATGGAGGTACCTCAGAATTCTCAATATAGAACTACCATATAACCCAGAAATCCAACTCTTGGGCATATATGCAGAGAAAAATTTTATTGAAAAAATACATGTGCCCTTATGTTCAGTGCACCACTATTCACAATAGCCAAGACATGGAAACAACCTAAATGTCTATCGACAGATGAATGGATTAAGCAGATGTGGTATACATACACAATGGAATACTACTCATCCATAAAAAGAATGAAATAATGCCGTTTGCAGAAACAATTATGGAAGTAGATATTCTCATACTAAGTGAATTAAGCCAGAAAGACAAATACCATATGATATCACTTATATCTGGAATCTAATATAAGGCACAAATGAACCTATCTGAAGAAATGCATTAATTTATGGACTTGAAGAAAAGACTTGTGGTTGCCAAGGGGGAGGGAGCGGGATGAACTGGGATTATGTGGTTAGTAGATACAAATCACTGCATTTGGAGTGGATAAGTAATGAGATCCTGCTGTACAGCACAGGGAACTATATCTGGTCACTTGTGAGGATCATAATGGAGGATAATTTGAGAAAAATAATATATATATTATATATGTATATATTTATGACTTCATCACTTTGCTGTACAGCAAAAATTGACAGAACAGTGTAAATCAACTATAATAGAAAAAAATCCAAATAAAAAACACAAGTCACCAATATAAATAGGAAGTAAGTCCTAGTAAATTAGTACTGATAACAAATGGGTAGATAAATTGTGTGAGATTATAAAAGTTCTCCTTGTACACTTATTTCTCAGTAAAATAGCAATTACATTAATCAGATAAGAGTAAGGGCTGTGGGTAAAGTTGCTGGAGAAAGGGAAAGAGAAGGCATGAAAACAATCTTTGAGAGCTAGTGAAGGAACTAAGGTGAAATTTAGTGTTATGGCCAAGCAGGTTTAATGTCCACTTTATGATGTAAATCATCATAATTTTGAAATTAAACAAGGCCTCATGCTGTGTATTTTAATTCAGTCACATCCAGAAGTATAGGGAAAGGCATGGAGTAGATAAAAATCCAGGATTGATTAGTATTAGGACTGTATAGTGAATATGAAAAGAAAAAAGACCAAGTGTGGCTAGCCATGTCAATCACACATGAAAAAGAAATAAAAGGCATTCAAAAATAAAAGTATCAGTATTTTCAAAAGATATGATATTTAATATAGAAAACCCTAATTTCTCAATATAAACTATTATAACTAATCAATGAATTCAGTAAAGTTGTAGGATACAAGATTAACTATACAGAAATCTGTTGCTTTTACATGTATATAAATTGGACAAGGGAATGTAAAAAATTATGGTTTAAAGTTACACAAAAAATGAAATACCCAGGAATAGAGCAAATCCAGGAGGCAAAAGACTCTGAAAACTACAAAACTTTGATGGAGGAAATTGAAGATGATAAATAGAAATTGACTAGGTACTCTTTCTAGTCAATTATGATGGAACACATAATGTGAGGAAAAAGAATGTATACAGGTATGTGTAACTGGGTCACCATGCTGTGCAGTAGAAAAAAATATATATAAAGAAAAAAATAAAGTGAATTTTATTTGGTAAAATAAAATAAAATAATAAAAAAGAAATTGAAAGATCACATATTTTTGGATAGAAATATCTAATATTTTAAAAGGTTCATATTTCCCAAAATATTAATGCAGATTGTTATTAGTTCCCTTCCAAACATCCATGACATTTTCCCCAGAATTAGAAAAAATCATTCTAAAATTTACATGGAAACAAAAAAGACCCTGACTTGCAAAAGCAATCATGTGATAAAAGAACAAAGCTGGAAGAATCAGGGTCCATGGCTGCAGACTATACTACATAGCTACAACCATCAAAATAGCATGGTACTGGTGTAAAATAGACATGTATCAAACAGACTAAAGAGTCAAGAAATAAACCCATTCACTTATGGTCAATTAATCTAGGACAATGGAAGCAGGAATATATGATGGGGAAAAGACAGACTCTTCAATAAGTCGTCCTGGGAAAACTGGACCAGCTACATGTAAAAGAATAAAATTAGAACATTTCCTCACACCATATACAAAAATAAACTCAAAGCTGATTAAAGACCTAAATATAAGACTAGAAATCATAAATTTCATTAAATAAAACCTAGACATAACTCTCTTTAACACAAATCATAGTGATATATTTTTGGATCTGTCTCCTAAACAAAGGAAACAAAAGCAAAAAGAAACAAATGGGACCTAGTTAACCTTAAAAGTTTTGCATAGCAAGGAAAATGATAGAGAAAGTAAAAAGATAACCTATTGAGTGGGAGAAAATATTTACAAATAATATGCCTAATAAGGGGTTATTGTCCAAAATACATAAACAGTTTATACAACTCAATATCAAAAAAGCAAAACCCTATTAAAAATGAGCAGAAATCCTAGGTGTGCACACACACACGCATACACATACATATATGTAGAATGTAATATAACTCAGTTATAAAATGAAAGAAATTCTATACTTTGTAACAATGTTGAAAATCCTAGAGGGTATTGTATTCAGAAAAATGTCACATAAAATCAAATGCGGAATCTAAAAAATAAAGCAAGCAAATGCAAATAACAAAACAGAAACAGACTCAGAGACATAAAGAACAAACTAGTGGATATCAGTGGGGTGAGGGGGAAGGGGAGGGGCAAGGTAGGGTTATAAGAAGAAAAAAATGAAGCAAGTGAGGCAAAGGATTTAGAAGACCATGTAATGAAGAGATTGGTATTTGTTCCCACATAATTTAGGTAGGAAATGGGTACTGAGGACATAAGGGAGAAGAGGAACAGTGAAAGATAATAGAACCAATGGGGTTTAAGAGTTGTTAGTTATACTTGGTGAACTTTTCATTAGTACAGGACTAATATAAATAAAACAGGTGTATTTATTTATGCCATCCTAAAATTAATAAAGTTAAATAACAAAACTGAATATCACGTTTTTAGTCATCAATATACTTCCTTGTGAAATTTCAACTTTTAAAAATGTACATCCCAATGTACCAATATAAGAATATATAGTAGTATAAATAGATGATTCAAAAATGGAAGACACATATCACAGGAGAATTTGAAATAATTGATGTAGATACTCCTCTCATCCAGAAGGAGTAGCCTAATTCACTATCCTCAACTGTCTTTGATTTGGGGCTGGAATTAATTTGTTACTTCCAAAGAACAGAAGATAAAAAAGTGAAAAGTGTCTTTAGAGAGGACAAAACTTGAGGAGAGTACTGACTAGGTGATTGAAGTTAGCATCACTGGTGTAAGTCATGTTGACAGCATGTGTCCCCTAATAGGATGTGATGAGATAAACAATTAACCTCTGTAGTATTCTTCCTCAAAATTTGTAATTCCAGTCTAATCATGAGATAAACATTTGACAAACTCAAATTACTGAACATTGAGGAACATCTTCAAAACTATCACTCTCATGAAGAAAAACAAGGAAAGACATTTTCACAAAACAGAAGAGACCAAGAAGATATGATAACTAAATACATTGTGGGTTGGATCCTGGAATGTAAATGAATATTAGTGGAAAATAAAATTAAGGTTTGGAGTTAAGTATTTAATATTAATATATCAATATTTCTAGCTTAGTTTTGACAAATGTACTATAGTTAAGATATCAACAATAGGAAAACTGGGTTTTGATCACACCAGAACCCCTTGTGTTATATTTGCAACTTTTCTATAAATCTAAAATATACCAAAGTAAAACATTTATTTAAAAAATTGTATCCCATATGGTCTATCTTAAAAATAACATACAGTTACTAGAACTACAACACCAGTGTTATTAAAAGTTATAATTTACAAATATAAGACAGCCATACAAGTAAATACTCAGAAATGACATTCTTTTTTTAAAATTATTTATTATTATTTTTTTCCCACTGTACAGCAAGGGGGTCAGGTTACCCTTACATGTATACATTACAATTACATTTTTCCCCCACCCTTTCTTCTGTTGCAACATGAGTATCTAGACAAAGTTCTCAATGCTACTCAGCAGGATCTCCTTGGAAATCTATTCTAAGTTGTGTCTGATAAGCCCAAGCTCCCCATCCCTCCCACTCCCTCCCCCTCCCATCAGGCAGCCACAAGTCTCTTCTCCAAGTCCAGGATTTTCTTCTCTGAGGGGATGTTCATTTGTGCTGGATATTCAATTCCAGTTATAAGTGATATCATATGGTATTTGTCTTTGTCTTTCTGGCTCATTTCACTCAGGATGAGAGTCTCTAGTTCCATCCATGTTGCTGCAAATGGCATTATGTTGTTCTTTTTTATGGCTGAGTAGTATTCCATTGTGTATATATACCACCTCTTCCGAATCCAATCATCTGTCGATGGACATTTGGGTTGTTTCCATGTCCTGGCTATTGTGAATAGGGCTGCAATGAACATGCGGGTGCACGTGTCTCTTTTAAGGAGAGTTTTGTCCGGATAGATGCCCAAGAGTGGGATTGTGGGGTCATATGGAAGTTCTATGTATAGATTTCTAAGGTATCTCCAAACTGTTCTCCATAGTGGCTGGACCAGTTTACATTCCCACCAACAGTGCAGGAGGGTTCCCTTTTCTCCACACCCCCTCCAGCACTTGTTATTTGTGGATTTATTAAGGATGGCCATTCTGACTGGTGTGAGGTGGTATCTCATGGTAGTTTTGACTTGCATTTCTCTTATAACCAGCGATGTTGAGCATTTTTTCATGTGTTTGTTGGCCATCTGTATATCTCCTTTGGAGAAATGTCTATTCAGGTCTTTTGCCCATTTTTCCATTGGTTGATTGGCTTTTTTGCTGTTGGGTTGTATAAGTGGTTTATATATTCTAGAGATTAAGCCCTTGTCGGTTGCATCATTTGAAATTATTTTCTCCCATTCTGAAAGTTGTCTTTTTGTTTTCTTTTGGGTTTCCTTTGCTGTGCAAAAGCTTTTCAGTTTGATGAGGTCCCATGGGTTTATTTTTGCTCTAATTTCTATTGCTTTGGGAGACTGACCTGAGAAAATATTCATGATGTTGACGTCAGAGAGTGTTTTGCCTATGTTTTCTTCTAGGGGTTTGATGGTGTCCTGTCGTATATTTAAGTCTTTCAGCCATTTGGAGTTTCTTTTTGTGCATGGTGTGAGGGTGTGTTCTCGTTTCATTGCTTTGCATGCAGCTATCCAGGTTTCCCAGCAATGCTTGCTGAATAGACTTTCTTTTTCCCATTTTATGTTCTTGCCTCCCTTGTCAAAGAGTAATGGACCATAGGTGTCAGGGTTTATTTCTGGGTTCTCTATTCTGTCCCATTGGTCTGTCTGTCTATTTTGATACCAGTACCACACTGTCTTGATGACTGTGGCTTTGTAGTATTTCTTGAAGTCTGGGAGAGTTATGCCTCCTGCTTGGTTTTTGTTTCTTTGTTTTGGTTTTGTTGCTTTGGCGATTCTGGGTCTTTTGTGGTTCCATATAAATGTTTGGATTGTTTGTTCTAGTTCTGTGAAAAATGTCCTGGGTAATTTGATAGGGATTGCATTGAATCTGTAGATTGCTTTGGGTAGGATGGCCATTTTTACAATATTGATTTTCCCAATCCAGGAACATGGAATATCTTTCCATTTCTTTACATCTTCTTTGATTTCGTTGATTAAAGTTTTATAGTTCTCGGCATATAGGTCCTTTACCTCCTTGGTCAGGTGTGTTCCAAGGTATTTGATTTTGTGAGGTGCAATTTTAAAGGGTATTGTATCTTTGTATTCCTTTTCTAATATTTCATTGCTGGTATACAGAAATACGACTGACTTCTGAATGTTCATCTTATATCCTGCTACTTTGCTGAATTTATTCATCAGTTCAAGGAGTTTTGGGGTTGAGTCCTTCGGGTTTTCTATGTCTAATATCATATCGTCTGCCTACAGTGACAGTTTGATCTCTTCTCTTCCTATATGGATGCCTTTTATTTCTTTTGTTTGTCTAATTGCTGTGGCTAGGACTTCCAAAACGATGTTGAAGAGCAGTGGTGAGAGTGGGCATCCCTGTCTTGTTCCAGATTGGAGTGAGAAGGCTTTCCGTTTTTCCCCATTGAGGATTATATTTGCTGTGGGTTTCTCATAAATGGCTTTGATTATATTCAGGAATGTTCCCTCTACCCACTTTGGCGAGGGTCTTGATCATGAATGGATGTTGGACTTTGTCAGATGCTTTTTCTGCGTCTATTGAGATGATCATATGATTTTTTACTTTTTTGTTGTTAATGTGGTGTATGATGCTGATTGATTTGCGTATGTTGAACCATCCTCGTGAACCTGGGATGAACCCCACCTGGTCATGGTGTATAATTTTTTTGGTATGTTGTTGGATTCGGTTGGCTAAGATTCTGTTGAGAATTTTTGCATCTATATTCATCAATGATATTGGGCGATAGTTTTCTTTTTTGGTGGTATCTCTGTCTGGTTTTGGAATGAGGGTGATGGTGGCATCATAGAATGTCTTTGGGAGTATTCCTTCTTCTTCAACCTTTTGAAAGAGTTTCAGGAGTATGGGCAAGAAATGACATTCTTGATTAAAGTTGTATTAGAAATAAGTCATTTTTTCCTGCCTAAATAGAAAGACTGATGTACCCACAAGACCATATAAATATTTCTAATATTCTATGATTGCTTGTTATGTGAGCTCTGTGGGCCCTTCTGTTGAAGCAACACTGACTACTGTGGGAGTACTAGTAGGCAAGGCTGACCTCCAGCCTGGTTGTCATCCAGCCCTTCTCTTGTGCAGTGCCTGTCAACACACTAGTAGGTAGGACTGTTCCAATATGACTGGCTGTGGGCTCTGGAAGAAGTGGTATGTGTACGTTTTGGCCCATTGTCAGACAGAGCTCTGTTTAGGGTGGCTGGTTGTGGGAACTGGGGTATCTGGGACTGATGCTGGCCTACTGATAGGCAGGGACAATTCTCCAAGCATCTGACTGCATGGGACTAGGGGGTCCCAGGAATGAAGCTGGATTGCTGCTCGGTAGGAAAGCCCCAGGCATTAATAGGCTAGAGGGAGTACTCCAAAATGCCACTTTTCATCATCAGTGTCCTTATGGTGTAAGCTGCTCTCCAAAATATCTGCCACCAGCATCTGTGTCCCCAACTGGATTTCCAGTTGCCTTCTTCCAAACTAGGGAGCTCTGAAAGATCAGCAAGTGGGTCTTACCCAGGATCCTTTCAAATTACTGATTCTGGAGTTCCCACTGTGACTCAGTGGTAACAAACCAGACTAGTATCCATGAGAACGTGAATTCAACCTCTGTCCTTGCTAAGTGGGTTAAAGATCTGGCATTGTTGTGAGCTGTGGTGTAAGTTGCAGAGGTGGCTCAGATTCTGGGTTGCTGTGGCTGTGGTGTAGGCCAGAATATGAAGCTCTGATTCAACCCCTAGCCGGGGAACTTCCATATGCCGTGGACGTGGGCCTAGAAAGACAAAAAATTTAAAAAAGTACTGACAGTTCCCTGGGTCTCTGAGCATGTGGAATTTTGTACGTGCCCTTTATTTTTTTTTCAATTTTTTTATTACTCAAATGAATTTATCACATCTGTAGTTGTATAATGAGCATAACAATATGATTTCACAGGATTTCCATCCCACAGCCCAAGCACATCCCCCCAACCCCCCAAACGGTCTCCTCCGGAGATCATAAGTTTTTCAATGTCTGAGTCAGCATCTATTCTGCAAAGAAGTTCAGTCTGTCCTTTTTTCAGTTTCCCCATGCCAGTGAAAGCATTTGATGTTGGTGTCTCATTGTATGGCTGACTTCACTTAGCATGATAATTTCTAGGTCCATCCATGTTGCTAAAAATGCTGGTATTTCGTTCTTTTTAATGGCTGAGTAATATTCCATTTTGTATATGTACCACCTCTTCTTGATCCACTCCTCTGTTGATGTACATTTATGTTGTTTCCATGTCTTGGCTATTGAAAATAGTGCTGCAATGAACATTGGAGTACATGTGTCTTTGCAAGTCGTGGTTTTCTCTGGATAGATGCCCAGGAGTGGGATTGCTGGATCACATGGTAGTTCTATGTTTAGTTTTCTGAGGAATCTCCATACTGCTTTGCAAAGTGACTGCACCAATTTACAATCCCACCAACAGTGTACTAGGGTTCCTTTTCCTCCACCCCCTCTCCAGCACTTCTTGTTTGTAGACTTTTGGATGATGGCCATTCTGGCTGGTGTCAGGTGGTACCTCAGAGTGGTTTTGATTTGCATCTCTCTAATAATGAGTGATGTTGAACATATTTTCATGTGTTTTTTGGCCATCTGTATGTCTTCTTTAGAGAACTGTCTGTTTAGATCTTGTGCCCATTTTTTGATAGGTTTGTTTGTTTTTTTGGTATGGAGCTGCAGAAGTTGTTTATAAATTTTGGAGTTTAATCCCTTGTCAGTCATTTCACTTGCAAAGATTTTCTCCCATTCTGTGGGTTGTCTTTTTGTGTTGTTTAGGGTTTCCTTTGCCATGCAGAAACTTTGAAGTTCAATTAGATCCCATTTGTTTATTTTTCTTTTTATTGTCAATACTCTGAGAGGTGGATCTGAGAAGATGTTGCCGTCGTTTATGTGAGAGAGTGTTTGGCCTATGTTTTCCTCTAGGAGTTTGATAGTGTCTGGTCTTATATCTAGGTCTTTAATCCATTTGGAGTTTATTTTTGTATATGGTGTTAGGGAGTGTTCTCATTTCATTCTTTTCCATGTGGCTGTCCAGTTTTCCCAGCACCACTTATTGAACAAGCTGTCCTTTATCCACTGTATATTCTTGCCTCCTTTGTCATAGATTAGTTGGCTGTAGGTGCATGGGTTGAATTCTGGGCTTTCTATCCTGCTCCACTGATCTATATTTCTGTGTAAAAGCTGAAAGAATTCCTGCTGAGATCAGGAACAAGACAAGGATGTCCGCTCTCGCCACTACTCTTCAACATAGTTCTGGAAGTCCTAGCCACCGCAATCAGAGAAGTAAAAGAGATAAAAGGAATCCAAATTGGAAAGGAAGAAGTAAAACTATCGCTATTTGCAGATGACATGATACTATACCTAGAGAATCCTAAAGACTCTACCAGAAAACTGTTAGAGCTCATCCACGAGTTTGGCAAAGTTGCAGGATACAAAATCAGTACACAGAAATCAATGGCATTTCTATATACTAACAATGAAAGAGCAGAAAAGGAAATTAGGGATGCAATCCCATTTACCATCTCATCCAAAATAAATATCTAGGAGTAAACCTTCCTAAAGAAACAAAAGACCTATACTCTGAAAACTACAATCCACTGATGAAAGAAATCAAAGATGACACAAATAGATGGAAAGATATACCATGCTCGTGGATTGGAAGAGTTAATATCAAAATGACTATACTACCTAAGGCAATCTACAGATTCAATGCAATCCCTATCACATTACCAAGGACATTTTTCACAGAACTTGAACAAAATATTTTCAAGTTTGTTTGGAAGCACAAAAAACCCAGAATAGCCAAAGACATCCTAAAAAAGAAAAATGGAGCTGGAGGCATCAGGCTTCCAGACTTCAGACTATACTACAAAGCAACAGTCATCAAAACTACATGATACTGTTTGTGCCCTTTAAAAGTGTAGTTTCTGTTTCCTACTGCCTTCTCCATGTCCCATACTAGAGCCTCATTGGCTTTCAATGCTAGATATTCTGAGGCTTATATCCTCAATACAGAGCCCCTGTGCTAGGAAATCTGAAATGAGTATTAGACCCTTCCTCCTGGGTGAGAACCTCTGCAATTGCGATTATCCTCTCATTTGTGGGCCATCTACTCAGGGGTGTGAGTCTTAACTTTACCACATCTCCACCCCTCTTACCCATCTTGATGTGGTTCATTCTTTACATATTTAATTGTGGAAAATATTTCCTGCTATTCTTCAGGTCATTCTCGGAGATATTTGATCTGAAAATGATGTAAGTGTTTGTGTGTCTGTATTAAGAGATGAATTCAGGGTCTTCCTATTTGCCATCTTTGCCTCATCTCCTGATTTTTATTTTCAAAAACTTTGAGTAATACAGTTAATAATTGGTAATGATTCAGATTCACTTTTAGAATTTTTTGAATTTTCTCAGAGACTTTATTATGATGCTTTCTGAAGTGTTTCTCTGTAACAGTGGTTGAGATGACAGCACTCTTCACTGCCCCCATATGCATATATTTGCTTCCAAGTTAAGAAAATTGATGCATTGTCTGGAAGCACAATGTTATCAAAGCTGAGACTACTAGGGACACTCAGCAAAGGTTTGTTTTCAATGCTGTTGTTGTTAAAAAAAAAGGAGAATGTATCTGTTTCCTAGGGCTGCTGTAACAAAGTACTACAAACTGGGTGGCTTAAAACACCAGAGGTATATAATTTTTTGTAGATACAGAGGTGAGAAGTCCAAAATCATTCGAGTCCATGCTATCTCTCCAAAGCTTCTAGGGGAGAATCATACTTTGTCTCTTCTATCTCTGGGTGGTTGCTGAGATCCTTGGTATTCTTTGGCTTATGCTTGCGTCACTTTGATCTCTGCCTTCTTCACATGGTATACCTCCTTGTACATTTATGTCTTTGGGTCCAAATTTCTTTCTCTGTATAAGGGTACCTGTAATTGGATTAAGGTCTATTTTAATCCAGTATAAACTCATTTTAAACTGATTATATCTGCAAAGAGCTTATTTCTAAATAAGGTCACACTACCAGGTTCTAGGAAGACATGAATCTATGAGGAACATTATTCAACTGAATAAAAACAACCTGGGACATTGTGGAGTTGAATTAGAGCTTTTGATGCTGGGAAAAATCTGGCTGTGTGGTTACATTTTGTCACTTAGTCTATTTTGAAATATAATTCCTTCTGTCACAATCCTAGAGTGATCTGTAGTAATTGATTGGCACTTAAATATTTGGATAGGATTTTATACATGGTCTAACTTTTACACATAATAATGTGGATTTTTAAT
Organism: Phacochoerus africanus; assembly: GCF_016906955.1. Classification (NCBI taxonomy): domain Eukaryota; kingdom Metazoa; phylum Chordata; class Mammalia; order Artiodactyla; family Suidae; genus Phacochoerus; species Phacochoerus africanus. The sequence goes on from NC_062560.1 coordinate 56,447,427, forward strand.
CTGTTTGCAGTAATGTACCATTACAAGGGGATGAATGAAGCTCCCCATATATATGATAGGCATGTATTAGCTGATTACAATGCCTAATGCCCTAGCACCCCATCATCATATTTACCCTAAAGCATAAAATGACTCATTTTGGAGGCCAGGCAGGAGGACCTGTAGCTGGCAGAAAGTGCCTCACATGAGTGCAAGTGGCTCATGTGCTCTCCAATGCCCTGTCACTCCCCACCATGCTCCCTCCATCTTCCCTTCCCTCCATCAATCTTTTTCTCCCTCTTCACATTCTTTAGCTCTGGCTGTATGCTGGTACGTCTCTGCATTGCACATTCTGGGGACACCAGGGTTCTTGGGATAGAGCAGCAGGATCTATGTAAATCCGTGTAAAGGTAGACACATCATCAGACAGTGTATACAATAATCTAAATCCTTTGTCTGCCAAATCAGAATTTTGGTGGCTGAGACAAATGCATCAATGTTTTTTAAAGATCCCATGTGGGATTCCAGACAAGATGCTAAACTAGGAGGATTTGAGTTCACCTCCTTTCATGAAAACACCAAAAACACAACTAACTGATGAATAGTCATCAAGAAAATAGACTGGAAGCTTCCAGAAAAGATATCCCATGTCAAAGACAAAGAAGAAGCCACAGGATATTAGGAGGGGCAATTTCACTGTATTAGCAATACTATGTCCTCTGGGTGGACAACACACTAACTGGAAAATAACTCTATCACAGAGGAACTGCCACAGGAGTGAGAGTTCTACCCTATGTCAAATTACCCAGCCTGGGGGTCTGGCATTGGGAGGAGAAACCTCCAGAAAATTTGGCATTGAAGGCTAGTGGTGCTTGAGTGCAGGAGCTCCACAGAACTGGGGAAAGAAATACTCTAGTCTTAGAGGGTTCACACAAGGATTTATGTGCACTGGGTCCCAAGGAAAAGCAGGGATTCCATAAGGATCTGGTAAGACTAAGCTGTGGGTTTTTGAGGGTCTCCTGGGAAAGTCATGGCTGGCTATGGCTAACTGTGGGAGCAGAACATTGGAGGTGGAAGTCCCAGGGAATAATCATTGGCATGAGCTCCCTCAGAGGCCTCCATTTTGGAAAAATTTGGCCCAATCCACCAGTGCTGAGAAACCTCAAACCAAACATCAACTAGGTTGACACACAGCCCCATATATAAGCAGACAGTCTGTCTAAAGTCCTCCCAGGAATACAACTTCCTCCAATCACACCAAGTGACATCTCCCCACCCATCAGAGGTACAAGACTCAGGTCCACCACCAATGGGCAGACACCAATACCTCTCGTCAGGAAGCCTGCTCTTATAGCAACTTCACCCACCAGGATGCAGAGGCCAGAAGCAAAAGTGGCTATAACTCTGAAGCCTGCATAAAGGAGACCAAAACACAGAAATCTATACAAACTAAATGTCTGAGAAATATGACCCAGAATAAGGAACAACATAGAACTTCAGAACATCTAAGCAAAATGTAGATAAGCAACCCACATGAAAAAGACTTTAGAGTAATAATAGTATGTTATGCAAAGTCTTGGAAAAAAAATTGGAGGCAAATATCAAGAAATTACAAGATGTGAATTCCCATCATGGCTCAGCAGATATGAGTCTGACTGCTACCTATGAGGATGTGGGTTTGATCTCTGGGCTCAATCAATCAGTTAAGGATCTGGGATTGCCACGAGCTGTGGTGTAGGTCACAGATGTGGCTCAGATCTGACTTTGTTGTGGCCATGGCATAGGCCAGAAGCTACAGACAGAGGATATAGCTCTGATTTGACCCCAAGCCTGGGAACATCCATATGCCACAGGTGCCACCCTAAAAGACAGAAAAGAAAAAGAAAATAAATTACAAGAAATGTTTAACAAAGAAATAAAAGGTTTAACCAATAAACAGGCAGAGATAAATGACACAATAATTGAAATGAAAAATTCACTAGAAAGAATCAACAGCAGAATACAGGAGCAGGAGAGTGAATTAGCAAAATGGAAGACAGACTGGTGGAAATCAATGACGTGGAAAATAAAAAAGAATGAAAATAAATGAGGACAGTCTAAGATAACACTGGCACTACTTTAAACACACCAAGATTCCCACTATATAGGTGCCAAAAGGAGAAGAGAGTGAAAAAAGCCTGGATAAAATATTTGAAGAGATAAAAACTTCCCTAACATGGGAAAGGAATCACTCACTCAAGTGCAGGAACCACAATGAATACCATATAGAATAAACCCAAGGAGGAACACCACAAGGCACATATTAATCAAACTAAGCAAAGTAAAAGATGATGAGAAAATATTGAAAAAGTTAGGGAAAAGCAACAAATTACATGCAAGCGAACCCTGATAAGGTTATCAGCTGATTTTTCAGCAGAAACTCTGTAGGCCAGAAGGGAGTGGAACAATATACTTATAGTGATGAAAGGTAAACACATACAATGGAGAATAATCTACAGAGCAAGGCCCTCATCCAGATTTGAAAGAGAAATCAAAAGCTTTATAGACAAGCAAAATCTAAGAGATTTCAAAACTATCACATCAGCTTTGCAACAAATACTAATGGACCTTCTCTATGTGGAACAAAAAGGCCATGAATAGAAATAAGAAAATTACAAATGACTGTCTTTTTCCCATTTTATGTTCTTGCCTCCTTTGTCAAAGATTAATTGACCATAGGTGTCTGGGTTTATTTCTGGGTTCTCTATTCTGTTCCATTGGTCTGTCTGTCTGTTTTGATACCAGTACCACACTGTCTTGATGACTGTGGCTTTGGAATATTGCCTGAGGTCTGGGAGAGTTATGCCTCCTGCTTGGTTTTTGTTCCTCAGAATTGCTTTGGCAATTTTGGGTCTTTTGTGTATGTATGTACACATGTATGTGTAACTGGGTCACCATGCTGTACAGTAGAAAATAAATAAATAAATAAATAAAATGTAAAAAAAGGAAAATTACAAATGAGAAGTCTCAAAAGTAAAAGCAAACATAAAGGTAGGAAATCATCCACATACAAATATGATATCAAAACCAATACTCATGAGAAGAGGAAAAAGAGAGGCTCCTATAGCAAACCAAATTGTAACCACAAATCAAAATTCTACACTAGGAGTTCCCGTCGTGGCGCAGTGGTTAACGAATCTGACTAGGAACCATGAGGTTGCAGGTTCGGTCCCTACCCTTGCTCAGTGGGTTAACGATCCGGCGTTGCCGTGAGCTGTGGTGTAGGTTGCAGATGCAGCTCGGATCCCGTGTTGCTGTGGCTCTGGTGTAGGCCCGTGGCTACAGCTCCGACTCAACCCCTAGCCTGGGAACCTCCATATGCCGTGGGAGCGGCCCAAGAAATAGCAACAACAACAACAACAACAACAACAACAACAAAAATTCTACACTAGATACACAAAAAAGAAAAATACAAGAAGAAGATATTACAAGTATAAATATATATGCACCCCACACTGGAACACCTCAATATATAAGGTGACTTCTAACAGCCATAAAAAGTGAAATCAATAGCAATACAATAACAGTGGGGGATTTTAACACTTCCTTAAATCAATGGACAGATCATCCAGGAAGAAAATCAACAATAAAACATGGCCTTAAATAATGCATTCGACCAGATGGACTTAATTGAAATCAGCAGAATATACATTCTTCTCAAGTGCACATGGAAAATTCTCTAGGATAGATCACATTCTGGGCCACAAATCAAGCCTCAGTAAATTTAAGAAAGTTGAAATAATATCAAGCATCTTTTTCTGACCACAATGTGATAAGACTACAAATCAAGTACAAGAAAAAAAATGCAAAAAACAAAACCACTTGGAGAGTAAACAATAAGCTACTGAACAACAGATGAATCACTGAAGAAATAAAAGAGAAGATTAAGCAAGATAAATTAAAATGTAAACACAATGATCCAAAACACTTGAAAATCAGCAAAAGCAGTCCTAAGAGGGAAGTTTATAGCAATACAATCTTAACTCAGGAAACAAGAAAAATCTCAAATAAGCAACCCAACTTTACACCTAAAGCAACTAGAGGGAGAAGAACAGACAAAACCCAAAGTTATTATAAGGAAAGACAATAAATATCAGAGCAGAAATAAATGAATGGAGACAAAGAAATCAATAGAAAGCAAAAATGAGGAGTTCCCATCTTGGCTCAGCAAAAACAAATCTGACTAGAATCCATGAGGATTCAGGTTTGATCCCTGACCTCACTCAGTGGATTAAGGATTGGTGTTGCAGTGAGCTGTGGTGTAAGTTGCAGACATGGCTCAGATCTGACTTTGCTGTGGCTGTGGTATAGGCCAACAGCTACAGCTCCGATTTGACCCTTAGCTTGGGAACCTCCATATGCTACAGGGGCGGCCCTAAAAAGAAAAAAAAAATATATGAAACTAAAAGTTGATACATTGAAAAGACCACAACATTGCTAAGGAGCCAGACTCATCAAAAAAAATAGGTAGAAGGCTCAAATCAATAAAATTAGACATGAAAAGGAGAACTTACAAAGGACATCACAGAATACAAAGGAATGAAAGAAAGTACTGTAGTCACAAAAGACCTGCTGGGCAGGCAAAGTGAGGAAACAGCCCAAATGGCCTGAGAAGCGGCAAAACCTGGTGGCCTAAGAGCTGCAAAAGGCCTGGTGGGCAGACAGAATTATTGTGGAAACAGCACACATGCCCTGGAGATGCAAACTGCCCTCAAGTGGGCAGAGCAATCTTGTGATTAGCACAAGATCTGTGATCCCTGCAAGCAGCCAGTCAGGGGACTGCAGAAGTGGGATACTTTGCATGGCTGGCCAAAGAGCTTTTAGGGGCCCACTGGCACATGTTTTGTTCCGTGGCATCTACAGGGAACATTCTGCCATTTGCCTGGCAGGGGAAGGGACTGCAGAATGGCATGGGTCCTACAGCTGCAGAGAGAGCCTGTTAGCAACAGTTAGGAAACAGCCCCAAACTTGGGACTGCAGAGAACACTCCCTAGAGTTGCCAAACAAAGGGAGTGACTGCAAAAATGTCCCCACAGCTATAGAGGGGAGTCCTGAGTGCCTCCTTGGCAAACAAAGGGACTGCAGGAGAAGTTGCTAATGTTGCCAACCAGCTACAGGAAATGGTCCTGAGAGCTACCTGGTAGAAAGAGGGGTCTCAGGAGCCACTTCCACCCATGCTGCCACAAAAGCAATCTTATGCAAAATGAACAAGTGCCATATGTAGAGAACCACATTCCTAGCTCCAGGGGAAGTAGCATGATACTGCTTCTCCCTTCACATGCTCTTGGTACACATGAGCAGATACTACCCCTGAAACCTGCAGGAATAGATGCCAGCTGCTGTATCTGCACACCTGCTGTCAAGGGGATGATAAACATAGAAAGTTAGATATTTTAAGATGACAAAGAAAGAGCTTTCAGAAAAAGGAGGAAAGCAAAAACACACAAACAATTAAATGAAGAGGAGATAGGCAATCTACATGAAAAAGAATTCACAGTGATGATAATAAAGATGACCCAAGATGTCAGAAAAAAAAAAGGCAGGACAGATAGAAAAGTTACAATAGAGCTTTAACAAACAGAATACTGAAAGAACAAGCAAGTAAGATGAATAAAACAACATTTAAAATGAAAAATACATTAGAAGGTATCAATATATGACTAATGGTGGCAGAAGAACAAATAAGTGATGGGGAAGACAGAAAGGTGGAAATCACTGCCACAGACAAGAATAAAGAAAAATGAATGAAAATAAATGAGAAGAAGCTGAGATCTTTGGGACTACATTAAAGAAAACAATGTTCAAACATAGGGTATCCAGAAGAAGAAGAGATAGAGAGATAAAGAAAATATTCAAAGACATTACAGATGGAAAATTTCCCTAACATGGGAACAGAAACACCCACTCAAGTTGAAGAAGCACAGAGTATCCCATACAGGATAAATCTAAGAAACACAGTGAGAAGATTGGAGGCAAGATGGTGGAAGAGTAGAGGGATGCGCTTGCCCTCTCCCACAAACACAACAAAAAAACATATCTACACATAAAATGACTCACACAGAACATCAACTGAATGCTGGAAGAAGAACTTAAACCTCCAAAAATGGCAAGAATCTCTTGATATAATTGGGTAAAACAACAGGAAAGAGGAGAGAGAGAAGGGGAATCAGGACAGGCCTAGCACTCCCAAGAGGGAGCTGTGAAGGAGTAAGGTAACCTACACCCCGGGAAGCCATGTAACCAACAGAAAGATCAGCCAAGACAGAGGGATCTCCAACATGCTGAGAAAAGCTCAGAATCAGGTCCAAGAACAGAAAAGCAGAGTCAGAGTCACACAGATCACCTGAACCACTCCACAGACGCCAAAGACTGAGACCTATGTGTGGGTGCTGGGTGCTGAGACCTATGCTCCAGAGGTCAGTCCCTGGGAGCAGGCTAGTGTTGGCAGTGTGGTGACAGCCTAAGGAACTAGGAAGCAGTGTGCAATGGGAAGAGGGAGTGATACACTAAGGGATGGGGAGTGGAAAGCAATGACAGAGGGAACCCTGGAGAAGGTCAGGACCCACAGGAGAGACAAGGAATCATTGTTGGGGAGGGGAGAGGAGGAGGTATGGGCCACCATAGAATATTCCTTGTTCCCCAGTGTGGGTGCTTGCCTGCCAGTTAGCTTTCCCAGCACACCCCTAATTGCCACCCCTCATGCACCTAGCCAGAAGCTGCCTGCCATCCACGGTGGACAGGCCCTACCACCTGTGGGAAACCAACCACCACTGTGGCATGCCCCAGCCAGGCCTGCCCTACCACAGGAAGCACCCACTGCCCCAGCGTGCCCTGGCAAGCATGGCCTGGCTGTGAGGATTGCGTCACCAATGTGATGCACACCAGCCAGCCCTGTCCACCCTTAGGAAGTGCCCTGCAGCTGCAGTGCAACCAGACCAGCACCACCCACCCTTCAGAAGTGCCCCTATACTTTGGCACAACCTGGTAAGACCTGCCCAGCCACAGGAAATGAACCACCACTGTGGCGTGAACCAGTCAGCCCTACCCGACCTTGGGAATCCCCCTGCTGCTGTGGTGCACCCTGGTCAGCCCTGCTCAGCCATGGGAAGTGCACAACCAATGTGGCATGCAATGGCAAGACCTGCCCACACTCTTGCTGCCCAGGAAGTACCTAGCTGCAGTGCATGACCCAGCCAGTCTGTCCACCTTCAGCAAGCACCCCACCACTGTAGAATGACCTGGACTGCACCTAAAACAGTCCACGATGAAAACAGACCTCTGCAGTCTAGCAGACTTTGAGTTCAAGAGGAAGATAGTAAAAATACTGAAGTAATTAAGAGATGATACGAACAGTAATTCAGATTCCTTTAAAAATTAATTAGAAAATATAAGGAGGAGCAAATAAAACCTATAAAATTCATTTGCATAGATACAAACTGAGGTAAAGGCAGTAAAGAGCAGAATGCATAATGCAGAGGAATGAATTAGTGATCTGGAAGATAGAATAATGGAAATCACTCAATCAGAACAACAGACAGAAAACAAAATGAAAAAACATGAAAGCAATATAAGAGACCTATGGGTAATATAAAGCAGGCCAATCTACACATAATAGTAATTCCAGAAGGAAAAGAAAAAGAAAAGGGAACTGAAAATATATTTGAATAATTATGGCTGAACACTAAAGGAAACTGATATCAAGATACAGGAAGCAGAGACGAACCCAAACAAGTCAAACACAAACAGACACACACCAAGACATACTACAATGAAATGGAAAAAAAATAAAGAGAGGATTCTAAAGGCAGCAAGAGAAAAGTAAAGTGTTAATTATAACAGAACCCCCATAAGGCCATCAGCTGATTTCTCTACAGAAACACTGAAGGCCAGAAGGGAGTGGCAAGATATATTTAAAGTGCTGAAAGGAAAAAATGTGCAACCTAGAATACTCTATCCAGCAAGAATATCATTTAAAATAGAAGGGGAAATAAACAATTCCTCCAACAAACAAAAGCTGAAAGAGTACAGCAAGGTGAAACCCATTCTAAAAGAAATACTGAAAGGGGTTCTCCAAATTTAAAAAAAAAAAAAAAGAGGAAGAACTAGGATGGAGGAAACCACAATTAGAAAGCAGTCACTTAAATAAGCCAACATACAGATCTAATCATGGAGATGTTAAAAAAAAGACATCAAAATCATACAATGTGGAGAAGGAAAGTAAGGAAATAAATAGAATCCTCTCTTTAAATTTTATTATTATAATGAACTGTTTGGGCCTACATGGGTATCAGGCTAAAGAATACAGTTATAGGAAGAGTTAACATACTTAAAAAACAGGGCAAGCACAAACCAAAACCAAACATTACATTCACAAAAAATAAAAAAGAAAAGTACTCAAGCATAAAATAAATGGAAACCATCCAACCAAAAAAAGAAAGGAAGAATGTAGAATCATAGAATCAATTGGAAAACAAGGTTTAAAATGGCAATAAATTCATATCTATCAATAATCACCTTAAATGACAATGGACTTACTCCAATCAAAAGACACAGAGTGGCAGATTGGATAAAAAACAAAAAACACTCAATCTGCTGCCTACAAGAAACTCACCTTAGGGCAAAGTACACATATAGATTGAAAGTGAGGGGTTGGGAAAAAATATTTCATGCCAATGGACAAGACAGGAAACAATACTCATATCTGACAAGATAGACTTTAAAATGAAGGCCATAAAGAAAGACAAAGAAGGACACTAATGGTTAAAGGAACAATTGAAGAAGAGGATAATACAATCGTCAACATATATGCACCTAATATAGGAGCACCCAGATACCTCCAACAAATACTAACAGACATAAAATGAGAAAAGGATGGGAATACAATAACATCAGGGGGCTTTAACACACTCACATGAACAGACAGATCATTTAGACAGAAAACCAATACAGCGACAGAGATCCTAAAGGAAACTATATATATATATATACACACACACACACACACACACACATACACACACACACATACACACACACACATATATATATACATATATATGTATATATATACTATGTATAGAAACCCTAAAGACTCAAACCAAAAACTACTTGAACTGATCAAGAAATTCAGCAAAGCAGCAGGATTTAAGATTAACATTAAGAAATGAGTCACATTTCTGTATACTAACAATGAAACATTGGAAAAGGAATATAAAAACACAATACCCATTAAAATTGAACCCCAAAAAATCAAATACCTGGGAATACTCCAGACCAAGGAGGCAAAGGACCTGTAGGCCAAGAACAATAAAACATTAATCAAGGAAATTAAAGAAGATGTAAATCAATGGAAAGATATTCCATGCTCCTGGGTTGGAAAAATTAATACTGTACAAATGGCCGTACTATCCAAAGCAATCTACAATTCAATAAAATCCCTATAAAATTACCCATGATGTATTTCAAAGAACTAGAACAAGTAATCCAAAAATTTATATGGAACCACAAAAGAACCAGGATAGCCAAACCAATCCTGTGGAACAAAAACCAAGCAGGAGGCATAACTCTCCCAGACTTCAGGCAATACTACAAAGCTACAGTCATCAAGACAGTGTGGTACTGCTACCAAAACCGATATAAAGGCCAATGGAACAGAATAGAGATCCCAGAAATAAACCCAGAAACCTATGGTCAATTAATCTTTGACAAAGGAGGTAAGAACATAAAGTGGGAAAAAGACAGTCTTTTCAGCATGTATTGCTGGGAAAACTGGACAGCTGCATGCAAATCAATGAAACGAGAACACCCTCACCCCATGCACAAAAATAAACTCAAAATGGCTGAAAGACTTAAATGTAAGACAAGACACCATCAAACTCCTGGAAGAGAATATGTATAGGCAAAACATTCTCTGACATCAGCCTTACAAATGTTTTCTCAGGTAAGTCTCCTAAAGCAACAGAAATAAGAGCAAAAATAAACCAATGAGAACCAATCAAACTGACAAGCTTTTGCACAGCAAAGGAAACCAAAAAGAAAACAAAAAGACAACTTACAGAATGGGAGAAAATAATTTCAAACAATGCAACTGACAGGTGCTTAATCTCTAGAATATAGAAACAATTTATACAACTCCACAGCAAAAAGCCACAAACCCAATGGAAAAATGGTCAGAAGACCTGAATAGACATTTCTCCAAGGAAGATATACACAGATGGCCAACAAGTACATGAAAAAGTGCTCAACATCCCTGATTATTAGAGAAATGCAAATCAAAACTACCACGAGATACCACCTCACACCAGTCAGAATGGCCGTCATGAATAAGTCTACAAATAACAAATGCTGGAGGGGCTGTGGAGAAAGGGGTACCCCCCTGCACTGTTGGTGGGAATGTAAGCTGGTACAACCTCTATGGAGAACAGTATGGAAATACATTTGAAAACTATTCATAGATCTACCATATGACCCAGCACCCCCAGTCTCGGTCCTATATCTGGAGAAAACTTTCCTTAAAAATGACACAAGCACCAACATGTTATTTACAGCTCTATTCACAATAGCCAAGACAAGGAAACAACCCAAATGTCCACCGACAGATGATTGGATCAGGGAGATGTATATATACACAATGCAATACTACTCAGCCATAAAAAAGAATGAAATAATGCCTTTTGTGGCAACATGGATGGAACTAGAGACTCTCATATTGAGTGAAGTAAGTCAGAGAGAGAAAGACAAATACATATGATATCACTCATAGCTGGTATCTAATATATGGCACAAATGAACCTTCCCACAGAAAAGAAAATCATGGACTTGGGGAATAGACTTGTGGTTGCCCAGGGATAGTGGGAGGGAGTGGGATGCATTGGGAGCTTGGGGTTAATGGATTCAAACTTTTGCTCTTGGAATGGATTAACAATGAGTTCCTGCTATATAGCACTGAGAACTATGTCTAGTTACTTATGATGGAGCATCAAAATGGCATAAAAAGTTATGTGTACATGTATGTGTAATTGGGTCCCCATGCTACAGTGGGGGAAAAATTGTTTTGGGGAAATAACAGTTAAAAAAAAGAAACACATTGAGACACATACTAATCACCTGACAAAAAATAAATGCAAAGAAAAAATATTGAAATCCACAAGGGAAAAACCATAAATAGCATACAAACGAACCCTCATAAGTATACCAGTTAATTGTTCAGCAGAAACTCTGCTAGCTAGATCGGAGAGACAACATATATTTCAGCTGATGGAGGGGAGTGATCTAGAACCAAGTATATTCTACCCAGCTAGGCTATCATTCAAATTTGATGGATAGATAAAAACATTTTCAGACAAGCCAGAGTTAACAGAATTCAGCTCCTTCACACCAGCTGTACAGCAACTGCTAAAGGAATTTCTCTAGGCATAAAAGTAAAAGAAATTTATAAGAAAATTATAAATGAGAAAACTCACTGGTAAGACAAAGATAATATAAAGGTAGAAAATCACCCATTTACAAATATGTTATGAAAACTATGAAGCATGAGAAGAGGGGTGGACTAACACATAACATTGAAAATAAATTTGAAAATAAGAGCATAGCAACCAAAAATAATTCTGTATACATATAGATGGTTATATCAAAATTTAATGGGAAACGCAAACTAAAAAAAACTATAATGGACACACATATAAAAAATAAAATAGAATACAAACACAATACTAAAGATAGTCAGCAAATCACAAGAAAAGACAATGAAAAAGGAAGGGAAGAAAAAATACCCAGTCACCATCAAAAAATTAATAAAATAGCAATAAGTACATACTTATCCATAATTACACTGAATATAAATGGATTAAATGCACCAACCAAAAGACACAACTTGGCTGAATGGATAAAAAAAGAGACCCATATATATGCTATTTACAAGTGGCCCACTTCTGTCCTAAGAACACATAGAGACTGGAAGTGAGGAGATGGAAGAAGATATTATGTGCAAATGGTAATCAAAGGAAATTAGGAGTTACAATATTCATATCAGACAAAATAGACTTTAAAATGAGGAAAGTCACAAGAGACAAAGAAAGACACTGAATAAGGAGCACCACAATTGCTGACAGCTGTAAGCGAAAAGTTGGTTCTTTGATAAGACCAATAAAATTGAAGAAGAAGCCTGTGTATGGAAAGCCATAATTTGTCTTGGAGGCAAAAGGTGATTTTGCAAAGTGCACGGACAGTGCAGGAGTTTACATGGGCCCCCTGGTGGGCAGAGAGCTTCAATTCACCTAGGGAGTAGAGAAAATTATTTCCGAAGAAGCACAAAAAAATCCTGGTAGTTGAAAGGGGCCTTATAGGTGGACAGAAAGCTGCAATTTTTCTAGGGGGTGGAGGGTGAATCTGAAAACAGTGCAGACTGCAGGAGTCCACACAGGGCCCAATGGGTGTGTAGAGAACCTCAATTTGCCAAGATGGGGTGAGAAAGATTTTTCTGAAACAGCAACAAATGATCTCAGGAATAGCACAAGCTCTGTGATACCAGCCAACAATCAAGCGGAAGATGGTAGAAGCAGAGTACATAGCTAAGCTAGCCAGAGCAGTTGAGAGGGTCCCGTTTGCATGTATTTTACTTTGCCACTGTCACCACTGACGGGGAGCACTCTGCCATTGGCCTATTAGGGGGAGGAATCACCAGAATGGTGCAGAGCCTACAGCAACAGAGAGAGTCTTTTAGCAACAGATAGAAGTCCATGCCCTTGGGGATACAGAGACCAGACAAACAAATGAAATGATTACATAAAGCCTCTTTCCCCCACAGCTAGAGAGAGCAACCCTGAGAATCTCTCCAACAAAGGGAGGAACCTCAGGAGCAGAGGATGCCTTTGCTAAATGTAGGAGATTGTCCCTAGTGATATTTGGATGCAAGAGAGTTTGCAGGAGACAGTGCTCCCATCCTCTGCCACAAAAGTAATCCTGTGAACCCCGAACCACTGACAACTCACAGATCTCATTCCTAGCAGCCATGAATAGTGTAATATCACAGCTCCCATCATGAGTTTTAAGTATACATGAGCCACTACCACACCTGACAACTCCAATACGAGGCACAAGCTGCTTCATCTACATACCTACCATCAAGGACACATTAAACATAGAAAATTAGACATTATGAGATGACAAAGAAATAGCTATCAAAGTAATAAGATAAAAGTCACATAAAAACAACTAAATGAAGAGGAGATAGGTAATCTACCTGAAGAAGAAATCAGAGTTATGATAGCAAAGATGATCCAAGATTTTGGAAAAAAAATAGAGATAAAGAGAGAGAAGTTAAGAAATGTTTAATGAATAGATATAAGACCTAAAGAACAATAAAACTAAGATAGATTACACAATATATTTAATGAAAAATACATTAGGAGAAATCAATAGCAAGATAATGGAGGCAGAAGAAAGAATAATGGCATGGAAGACAGAGAGATGGAAATCACTGCCACAGAAAAGAATAAAGCAAAAAGGATGAAAAGAACTAAGGAGCATCTAAGAGACTTCTGGGACAACATTAAAGATACCAACATTCATGTTATAGAGGTCCCATAGGAAAAGAAAGATAAAAAGGCCCGAAGAAAATATCCTAAGAGATTAGAGATGAAAACTTCCCTAATATGGGAAACAAAACATTAAATCAAATTGAGGAAGCACAAAGAATCCCACATAAGATAAACCCAAGGAGAAACTCAGGAAAACAGATACTAAATAAACTGACAAATATTAAATACAAAGAAAAATATTAAAAGCCACAGTGACAAGAAACACATAACATACAAGGCAAAACCCTCCCCAAGTATAACAGCTGATATTTCAGCAGAAGCTGCAAGCTAGAAGGGAGTGGAAAGATATATTTAAGGTAATGAAGGGGAGGAATCTAGAACCATGAGTACTCTACCCAGCAAGGGTCTCATTCATATTTAATGTAGAGACCGAAAACTTTTCAGATGAGCAAAAGTTAAGAGAATCCAGCACCTCCAAACCAGCTCTACAACAACTACTAAAGGAACTTCTCTAAGCAGAAAAGAAAAAGACACGATTAGAAATAAAATTTCAACTGAGAAAACTCACTGGTAAAGACAAAGATAATATAAGATAAAAAATCACCCACCTACAAATCTGATATCAAAACTAGCAAACATGAGAGTAGAAGACAAATGGAGAATATCAAAAATGCAAATAAAAATAAGAGAATGGTCACCCCAAACAATTCAGCACACATATAGTTGGTTACATCCAAATCTAATGGGAAGAAAAAGCAAAAGAACTATAATGGACACAGACATAAAAAAAGCAGTCTGAACTCAACACTAAAGATAGTCAGCAAATCTCAAGAGAACACAATAAATGAGGAAGGGAAGAGAAAAATATTCCCATAGTAACAATACAAAACAATTAACAAAATGGGAGTAAACACATACTTATCCATAATTACACTGAATGTAAATGGATTAAATGTTCCCACCAAAAGACACAGACTAAAACAATACCATATATACTCTGTTTACAAGAGACCCACTTCAGATCTAGGGACACAAACAGAATGAAAGTGAAGGGATGGAAGAAAATATTATATGCAAATGGAAATCAAAGGAAAGCAGGAGTAGCAATACTCATATCAGACAACATAGAATTTAAAATAAAGAATGTCATAAGAGACAAAGAAGGACACTACATAATGATCAAAGGATCTATTCAAGAAGATATAACAATTGTAAATATCTATGCACCTAACAAAGGAGCACCTCAATATATGAAGCAACTACTGACAGCCATAAAAGGAGAAATCAATAGCAGCACAATAATAGTGCGGGACTTTAACACCCTACTTACATCAATGGACAGATCATCCAGACAGAAAATCAACAAGGAAGTACAAGCCTTAAATGACACCCTAGACCAGAATAGATTTAACTGATAGTTATAGAATATTCCATCTCAAAGCAGCAGAATATAAATTCTTCTCAAGTGCACAAGGAAACTTCTCCAGGATAGATCACATCTTGGGCCAAATATCAAACCTTGGCAAAATTTAAGAAGTTGAAATTATTTCAAGCATTTTGTCTGACCACAATGCTATGAGACTAGAAATCAACTATGAGGGAAAAAAGCAAAAACTAAAAATGTCCAGCAATGAAAAAAAAATGCTAGTAAATGACAAATGGAACATTGAAAAATCAACAAGGAAATCAAAAGATACCAAGGAACAAATGACAATGAAGATAAAATAATCCAAAATCTATGGGACACAGCAAAAGCAGGTCTGAGGGAGAAGTTTACAGCATGCAATATTATTTCAGGAAGCAAGAAAATGCTCAAATGAACAACCTAACCTTACACCTAAAGCAACTAAAACAGGAACAAAAACAACAAAAAATCCAAAGTTAGTTGAAGGAAATAAATCATAAAGAGCAGAGCAGAGCAGAAAGAAATGCAACAGAGACAAAGAAAACAATAGAGAGGATCAATGAAACCAAAAGTTGATTCTTTGAAAAGATCAATAAAATTGTTAAAGTTTTAGCCAGACTCATCAAGAAAAAAAGTGAGAGGGCTCAAATCAATAAAATCAGATATTAAAAATTATACATTACAAGATACTCCACAGAAATACAAAATATCATGAGACTACTATAAGCAACTCTATGCCAATAAAATGGACAATCGAGAAGAAATGGACAGATTCTTACAAAGGTACAACCTACCAAGACTGAACCAGGAAGAAACTGAAAATACAAAGAGACCAGTCAAAAGTACTGAAATTGAAAATGTGATTAAAAACTTCCAAAAAACAAAAGTCCAGGACCTGACAGCAACACAGGTGAATTCTATGAAACATTCAGGAAAGAGTTAATGCCTGTTCTTCTGAAACTCTTCCAAAAAAATAAATAAATAAATAACGGAGGAAGGAACACTCCCAAGCTCATTCTATGAGGCCACCATAACCCTGATACAAAAAGCAGGAAAGGATAACACAAAAAAAGAAAATCAGAGGCCAATATCACTGAGGAATATAGATGCAAAAATCTTCAACAAAATATTAGCAAACTGAATACAAATGTATATTAAAAGGATCATACACTATGATCCAGTGAGATTTATCCCAGGGATGCAAATATTTTTCAATATCTGCAAAGCAATAAGTGTGATTCACTATATTAACCAACCGAAGAATAAAAACCATATGATCTTCTCAATAATTGTAGGAAAGAATTTTGGCAAAATTCAACACCACATTATGATTAAAAACTCTCTAGAAAGTGGGCATAGAGGGAACCTACCTGAACATAATAAAGACCATATATGACAAACCCACAGCTAACATCATTCTTAATGATGAAAAACTGAAAACATTTCCATTAAGATCATGAAAGAGAAAAGGATACACAACTTCACCACTATTACTCAGCATTGTTTTGGAAGTCCTAGCAATGGCACACAGAGAAGAAAAAGAAATAAAAGGAATCCAAATTGGAAAAGGGAAGTAAAACTATCACTGTTTGCAGATGACATGATACTGTACTTGGAAAACCCTAAAGTTGCTACCAGAAAACTGTTAGAACTCATCAATGAATTTGGCAAAGTTACTACCAGAAAACTGTTAGAACTCATCAATGAATTTGGTAAAGTTGCAGGATACCATAAATTTATTGCATTTCTATATACTAACAATGAAAAATCATAAAGAGAAATCAGAGAAACCATCTCACTTACCATTGCATCAAAAAGAATAAAATACCTATAAATAAACCTACCTAAAAAGAAAAAATACCTATACTCTGAAAAATATAAGATGCTTAGAAAAGAAATCAAAGGCAAAACAGATGGAAAGATATACCATGCTCTAGAATTGGAATAATCAACATTGTCACAATTAATATACTCCCCAAAGCAATCTACAATTCAATGCAATCCCTGTCAAATTACAAAGGACATTATTCACAGAACTAGAACAGAATATTTTAAAATGTGTATAGAAACACAAAAGATGTTGAATAGCCAAAGCAATATTGAAAAAGCCAAGACAAGGAAAAAACTTAAATGTCCACTGACATATGAATTGATTAAACAGTTTTGATAGATATGCACAATAGAATACTGCTCAGCCATAAAAAAGGACAAAATAATGCCATTTGCAGCAACATGGATGGAACTAGAGGCATCACACTAAATGAAGTAAGTCAGAAAGAGAAAGACAAATGTCATATGTTATCACATATGTGGAATCTTAAATATGGCACAGTTGAGCCTATCCACAAAATTGAAACAGATCACAGACATGGAGAGCAGATTTTGGGTTGCCAGGGGGGAAGTGGGAGGGAGTAAGCTGGATGGGGAGTTTGGGGTTTGTGGATGCAAAGTGTCACATTTGTAATGGATGGGCAATGGGTCCCTACTGTACAGCAGAGGGAACTCTATGTGATTGGGTCACTTTGCTGTACAACAGAAATTGAAGAAACATTATAAATCAACTATACATTAATAAAAAATTAGATAAATAAAAACTACAATTGGAACCTGAGAGGTAAAAATAGTGCCATGTCATTTGTATGTTAATTTTTATTTCTATTACTTTTATAGTAAAAGACATTTTTAAATAAGATAATTTTAAATTTAGATAATACAAGATGGCAGAGGAGTAATACATGCTGCTCACCTTCTCCCACAAACACATAAAATATTTTTCCCACTACATGTAGAATGATTCACGCAGAACATCCACTAAACACTGGAAGAAGACAAATTTCCAAAAAGGGCAAGAAATCCTCCACATAACTCGGTGGTTGAACAAAAGGGGAAAAAAGAGAGAGAAGAGACAAAAAAGAAAAAATGAATCAGGATGGGACTAGCACTCCTGTAAGGGAGTTGTGAAAGAGGAAAGGAACACACATCCTGGGAAACCACCTAATTGATGGGGAGATTGGCTGAGATGGAGGGACCTCAAAACTTCATAGAAAATACAGCAGCCAGACTGAGGAGAGCAAATCAGGGAGATAGCCACACAAAGCATTGGTACCACCACCCCTGGATACCACAGCCTGAGATGCTTGAGTGGAGGCTGGGCAATGAGAGTCAGGCTCTGGAGGCTGGTAACCAGGAGATGACTAGGGTTGGTGGTATGGAGACAGCTTGAGGGGCTAGAGAAGCAGTGTGCTACAGGATGGGGGGCAGAGTCCACAGCTGTGTGAACCTGGGAGGAGGCCTGGGTCCACAGAGAAGCCAGGTGACATTGTCGGGGAGGGTGAAAGGAGGAGGGGTGAAAATACCATAGGAATATTTTGCCCTGTGCACACATGGGCTCTCGGATGGCTGGATGACTATTACATGGACTATGGACAGTGGGGTGCTCTTGTACAGTTGGGTGCTTCTTTTGTGGGTTATGGGCTGTGGGATGAAATCTCCTCAGCCATCTCAGACTACAGAGGATGGCATGGTCCACCACCATTAGGAGTTCTTGACCAGGCATCACCTGTGGCCCCAGTCACCTCAGAGGAGGGCACTGCAACTGAGGGCCACCCGTTGTTGCTCTCACTCACCTGGGAACACACGCAGCCTGCCATGGCCTTTGCAAAATGCTCTGGGTGCAGCCTGTATCTTCCTGAGGTTCATGTCACTTCCCAGGGCCCTGCAACCAGGAACAGCATGTGGGGCCTCTCTGCGGGTCTTGCCACCGTCAAGGGCCCAGAAACCTGGCAGTGGCTAATAGCCCTGTCCATTGCCTCTATCTTCCTGGAAGCACGTTCAGGCTGCAAATTAGCAGTCTGCACACAAGCATACGTACCATCAAGGGGTAAGATGTTGCACATACTGAGGAAAGAAGCAGCAAGCATCCAAACCAAAAGCAGCCCTCATACCAAGTAAGTAAGTAAGTAAGTAAGTAAGTAAGTAAGTAAATAAATAAATAAATAAATAAATAAATACATACATACATACATACATATATACATACATACATAGTAAGCCCTCACAAACTATCCAGGGGCCCTTTTGCATAGAAATAGCCCTCAAAGACAACAGTAGCTCTTTTCCCTAAAGTCACAGAATAAGAAAAATGAAGAAGCTCAGGAACCATTCCCAGTCAAAAGAAATGGATAATTCCCCTAAAGGAACAAACAATGAAATAGACCTCTAAGTTTAATAGACACTGAGTTCAAAAACAAGATAGTGAAAATACTGAAGGAATCAAGAGAAAATATGAAGGAAATAAGAGCAGATAAGAATAGTAATGTAGAACACTTTAGAAAGGAACTAGAAAATATGAGGAGCCAAGAAAAATTATAAAATTCATTTTCAGAGAAAAAAGCTGAGTTGAAGTCACTGAAGAGCAGAATGAATAATGCAGAGGAGTGAATACATCCTTACCAACAATTGTTATTTGTGGTTTTTTTTGATGATAGCCATTCTGACGGGTGTGAAGTGATAGCTCATTAAGGTTTTGTTTGTATTTGGGTGATAATCAATGATGCTTAGCATCTCTTCATGTGCCTGTTGTCCATTTGTATTTCCTCTTTGGAAAAATTGTTTATTCAGTTCTGTACATTTTCAAATCAGGCTGTATGATGTTTTCATTGTTGCGTTGTATCTGCTGTTTATATGTGTTAGACATTAACTGCTTATAAATCATATCATTTGCAAAATTTTATCCTATTCAGAATGTTTTCATTTTTTTTATATTATGCAGTGCAAAAGTTTTTAAGTTTAATTATGCCCAATTTGTTTATTTTTGCTTTTATTTCATTTGTGTTGACAGATCAAAACAAATTACTGTGATTTATATAAAAGAACACCCATCTATGTTTTACTCTAGGAGTTTTATGGTTTCTAGACTTAAATTTAGGTGTTTAATCCATTTTGAGGTTGTTTTTGTGTACGGCATTAGAAAATGTTGTGATTTCATTCATTTATATGTAGCTGTCCAGTTTTCCTAGTATCACTTATTGAACTGCTGTCCTTTTCTCCATTGTATTGTTTTCTTACATTGTCACAGATTCACTGATTAGTTATGTGCTAATTTAATACTGGGCTGGCTATTGTGTTCCATTGTTCTATATGTCTTTATGCTGGTACCATAGGGTTTTTTGTATTATTATTATTATTATTTTAATAGTTATTTCCCCAATACAATCTTTTTTCTACTGTACATCATGGTGACCCAGTTACACATACATGTACACATTCTATTTTTGCACATTATCATGCTCCATCATAAGTGACTAGACATAGTTTTCAGTGCTACACAGCAGGAACTCATTGTTAATCCATTCCAATAGCAAAAGTTTGAATCCATTAACCCCAAGCTCCCAATCCATCCCAATCCCTCCCACTATCCCCAGGCAACCACAATTCTATTCTCCACATCCATGATTTTCTTTTCTGTGGAAAGTTTCAATTGTGTTAAATGATAACATATGGTACTTGTCTTTCTCTTTCTGACTTACTTCACTTAGTATGACAGTGTCTAGTACCATCCACATTGCTGCAAATGGCATTATTTCATTCTTTTTTTATGGCTAAGTAGTATTCCATTGTGTATATATACAACATCTCCCTGATCCAATCACCTGTCGATGGACATTTGGGTTATTTCCTTGTCATGGCTATTGTGAATAGTGCTGCAATGAAATGTGGGTGCATGTGTCTTTTTTAAGGACAGTTTTGTCTGGATATATGCCCAAGATTGGGATTGCTGGGACATATGGTAGTTCTATGTATAGATTTGTAATGTATCTCCATACCGCTCTCCATAGTGGTTGTACCAGCTTACATTCCCACCAACAGTGCAGGGGGGTACCCCTTTCTCCACAGCCCCAACAGCATTTGTTATTTGTAGACTTATTCATGATGGCCATTCTGACAGGTGTGAGGTGGTATCTCGTGGTAGTTTTGATTTGCATTTCTCTAATAATCAGGGATGTTGAGCACTTTTTCATGTACTTGTTGGCCATCAGTACATCTTTCTTGGAAAAATGTCTGTTCATGTCCTTTGCCCATTTATCCATTGGGTTGGTGGCTTTTTGCCGTAGAGTTGTATAAATTGTTTCTATATTCTAGAGATTAAGCACCTGTCAGTTGCATTGTTTGAAATTATTTTCTCCCATTCTGTAAGTTGTCTTTTTGTTTTCTTTTTGGTTTCCTTTGCTGTGCAAAAGCTTGTCAGTTTGATTGGTTCTCATTGGTTTATTTTTGCTCTTATTTCTGTTGCTTTAGGAGACTTACCTGAGAAAACATTTGTAAGGCTGATGTCAGAGAATGTTTTGCCTATGTTCTCTTCCAGGAGTTTGATGGTGTCTTGTCTTACATTTAAGTCATTCAGCCATTTTGAGTTTATTTATGTGCATGGTGTGAAGGTGCGTTCTCGTTTCATTGATTTGCATGCAGCTGTCCAGTTTTCCCAGCAATACATGCTGAAAAGACTGTCTTTTTCCCACTTTATGTTCTTACCTCCTTTGTCAAAGATTAATTGACCATAGGTTTCTGGGTTTATTTCTGGGATCTCTATTCTGTTCCATTGGCCTTTATGTCAGTTTTGGTAGCAGTACCACACTGTCTTGATGACTGTAGCTTTGGAATATTGCCTGAAGTCTGGGAGAGTTATGCCCCCTGCTTGGTTTTTGTTCCCCAGGACTGCTTTGGGAATTCTGGGTCTTTTGTGGTTCCAAATAAATTTTTGGATTACTTGTTCTAGTTCTGTGAAAAATGTCGTGGGTAATTTGATAGGGATTGCATTGAATCTGTAGATTGCTTTGGGTAATACGGCCATTTGTACAGTATTAATTTTTCCAACCCAGGAGCATGGAATATCTTTCCATTGATTTACATCTTCTTTAATTTCCTTGATTAATGTTTTATTGTTCTTGGCCTACAGGTCCTTTGCCTCCTTGGTCTGGAGTATTCCCAGGTATTTGATTTTTTGGGGTTCAATTTTAATGGGTATTGTGTTTTTATATTCCTTTTCCAATGTTTCATTGTTAGTATACAGAAATGTGACTCATTTCTTAATGTTAATGTTAAATCCTGCTACTTTTCTGAATTTGTTGATCAGTTCAAGTCAGTTTTAGGTTGAGTCCTTGGGGTTTTCTATGTATAGTATCATGTCACCTGCATACAGTTACAGTTTTACCTCTTCCCTTCCAATTTGGATGCCTTTTATTTCTTTTGTTTGGCTGATTTCTGTGGCTAGGACTTCCAGTACTATGCTGAATAACAGTAGTGAGAGTGGATATCCTTGTCTTGTTCCAGATTTGCAGTGGAAAGGTTTTTAGCTCTTCACCATTGAGTCTTACATTTGCTATGGGTTGGTCATAAATGACTTTTATTATTTTAAGATATGTTTCCTCAATACCCACTTTGGTAAGAGTTTTGATTGTGAATGGATGTTGGACTTTGTCAAATGCTTTTTCCATCTCTATTGAGATGATCATGTGGTTTTTTACTTTTCTTTTTTTATTTATTTTTTATTTATTTTTATTTATTTATTTATTTTTATTTTTTTGGCTTTTTGCTATTTCTTGGGCCACTCCCGCGGCATATGGAGGTTCCCAGGCTAGGGGTCGAATCAGAGCTGTAGCCACCGGCCTACACCAGAGCCACAGCAATGCGGGATCCGAGCCGCGTCTGCCACCTACACCACAGCTCATGGCAACACCGGATCGTTAACCCACTGAGCAAGGGCAGGGACCGAACCCGCAGCCTCATGGTTCCTAGTTGGATTCGTTAACCACTGCGCCATGATGGGAACTCCGACTTTTCTTTTTTTTATGTGGTGTATTACATTGATTGATTTGCATATGTTGTACCTTACTAGTAATCCTGGGATTAATCTCTCTTTTTTGTGGTGTATGATCTTTTTTATTGATGTTGGATTCCGTTGACTAAAAGTTTGTTGAGCATTTTTGTGTCTATATTCATCAAAGATATTGGCCTATAGTTTTTTTTAGTATCTTTGTCTGGTTTTGTTATTGGGGTGATGGCATGTTCATAGAATGACTTTTGAAGTGTTTGCCCTTCTTCAATGTTTTGAAAAAGTTTAAGAAGAATGGGTATTAGTTCCTCTTTGTATGTTTGAAAGAATTCTCCTGTGAAGTCATCTGGTCCTGAACTTTTGTTTGTAGGGACTGTTTTTTATTACATACTACATTTCATTTCTAGTGATCCATCTGTTCAATTGATCTGTTTCTTCTTGATTTATTTTATCAAGCTGGAAATCTCTAGAAAGTGGTCCATTTCTTCTAGGTTTTCAAATTTATTGGTATCAAATTTTTCTTAGTATTCTCTTATATTTTTTGTATTTCTTCAGTTTCTGATGTAATTTCTTCTTTTTCCCCTCTTATTTTGGTTATTTTTGTTTTTTCTCTCCTCGTCTTGATGAGTCTGGCCAGATGTTTGTCACTTTTGTTTACCTTTTTAAATAACAGGGTTTGGGTTTAATTGATTTTTTCCTATTTTTTTGAATGTATATTTTATTGATTTCCTCTCTGATATGTATGATTTCCTTCCTTCTGATGACTTTTTGTTTGTTCTTCTTTCCCTAATTTCTTTAGGTGGTGGATTAAGTTCTCCATTTGTGTTTTTTTTTTCCTTTATTGAAGAAAGCCTGTAT
Source organism: Phacochoerus africanus (assembly GCF_016906955.1). Classification (NCBI taxonomy): domain Eukaryota; kingdom Metazoa; phylum Chordata; class Mammalia; order Artiodactyla; family Suidae; genus Phacochoerus; species Phacochoerus africanus. Next base: position 56,471,077 of record NC_062560.1, read on the forward strand.
GGCTATAAATTTCCCTCTAAAGCACTGCTTTTGTGTCATCCCATAAATTTTGAATGAGTGTGTCTTCATTATCATTTGGCTCAATGTATCTTGAATTTTCCTTTTTGATTTCCTCATTATCTCATTGATTTTTGTGGCATATTGTTTAGTCTCCATGTAGTCAGTTTTTTCTCATTTCTTTTCCTGTGGTTGACTTACAGTTTCATGCCATTGTGGTAAGAGAAGATACTTGAAATATTTTCTATACTCTTAAATTTTTTGAAGTTAGCTTTGTGCCCTAGGATGTGATCAATTTTTGAGAATGTTCCATGTGCACTTGAGAAGAATGTATATTCTGATTGTCCTGAAAATGTCAATTAAGTCTAACTTTTCTATTGTGTCATTTAGGACATTTGTTGCCTTATTAACTTTCTATCCAGAGTATCTGTCCCTTGATGTAATTGAGGTGGTGATGATTCCTATCCATCTGGTGGGTGGGGTTTTGTCTTCTGTGAGATTAGAGGTGGCTGTGTGCCTCAGGGGTCTTTAGGCAGTATGTTTAGTGATGGATAGGGCTAGATTTTCCCAAAATGGCTACCTCCAGAGAAACACATACTGATGAATATTCCCAAAAGTTTATCCTCCAATGCCCTTCCCCCACAATGAACCACAGTCACCTTTTTTTCCCAGGAGATCCTATAAGAACTGCAATCAGGTCCAACCCAAATTCCTAAGGAGACTTTGCTTTGGCCTGGGACCCAGTGCATGTGAAATTCTGTGTGTCCCTTTCAAGATTGGGGTCTCTGTTTCTCCCAGTCTCATGAAGCTCCTGCACACAAGACCCACTGGCCTTCAATGGCAGATGCTCTGGTGGCTCTTTCTCTCAGTGCCAGATCCCCAGGCATGGGGTTTTGATATGGGCCTCAGAATTCTCACTCCTGTAGGTGAGTCTCTGTGATACAGTTACTTTCCAGTCTGTGGGGTTTCCCACCTGGGAGGTATGGATCACATAATCTCCCCTCCTACCTCTGGATGTGGCCTCATCTTTGTCTTCTGGAGTAGGATATCTTTTTGAAAGTTTCCAGTCCATTTGATTGAAGGTTGCTCAGCATTTGGTTGTAATTTTGTTGTTTTTATGAGAGAAGTTTAGCTACAGTCTCATTTTTTTTTGTCTTTTCTGAGGCTGCACCCATGGCATATAGAAGTTCCCAGGCTAGAGGTCTAATCGGAGCTGTAGCTGCCAGTCTATGTCACAGCCACAGCAACGTGGGTTCCAAGCCACATCTGTGAACTTCACCACAGCTCATGGCAACACCGGATCCTCAACCCACTGAGTGAGGCCAGGGATCGAACCCACAACTTCATGGTTCCTAGTCAGATTTGTTAACCATTGAGCCACGATGGGAACTTCTCACAATATTTTTTATGGTGCTCTGTGATCAGTCATCTTTGATGTTACTCTTGCAAAAAGATTATGACTTGCTGAAGGCTAAGATTATTGTTAGCATTGTTTGGCAATAAAGTATTTTTAATTAGGGTATACAATTTATTTTTAATTTCTATTTTTAAAATTTTTAATAATATACAGTTGATTTATAATGTTGTGTCGAATTTTTCTGTACAGCAAAATGATACAGTCATATTATATATACATATTTTTCATATAATCTTCCATGATATTCTAGCCAAAAGATTGGATAGAGTTCCCTGTGCTATAGTGTAGGACCTCATTGCTTATCCATTCTAAATATAATAGTTTGCATCTACCAATCCCAAACTCCCTGTCCATACCACTTATTCCCCCTTCAACCTTGGCAACCACAAGTCTGTACTCTATGTCTGTGAGTCAGATTCTGTTTTTTAGATAGGTTCATATGTGCAATATATTAGTGATAATAATAAGGGGTTTGTCTTTCTCTTTCTGATTTACTTCACATGGTATGAGAAGCACTATTTGCATCCATGTTGCTGCATAGGGGATTATTTTCTTCTTTTTTAAGGCTGAGTAGTATCCCATTGTGTATATGTACCACATCTTCTTAATCCATTCATCTGTGGATGGACATTTAGGCTTTTCAATGAAAGTTTGGTACAATCACTATGGAAAACAGTATGGAAGTACCTCAGAAATCTCAATATAGAACTACAATGTGATCCAGCAATCCCACTCCCAGACATATATCCAGACAAAACTTTCATTGAAAAACATGCATGCACCCCTATGTTCATTGCAGCAGTATTCACAATAGCCAAGACATGGAAACAACCTAAATGTCCATCAACAGATGAATGGATTAAGAAGATGTGGTATACATACACAATGGGATTCTACTCAGCCTTAAATAAGAAGAAAATAATCCCTTCAACACTGTAGGAGTGTTCCCTTTTCTCCACACCCTTTCCAGAATTTGATGTTTGTAGATATACTAATGATAGCCATTAGTACCTGTGTGATGTGGTACCTCACTGAAGTTTTGATTTTCATTTCTCTAGTAATCAGTGATGTTGAGCATTCTTTTATGTGCCTATTGGCCATCTATATGTATTTAGGTATTCTGCACATTTTTCTTTTGGATTGTTTGTTTGTTTTTGCTATTGAATTGTGTGAGTTGTATGTATATGTTGTACATTAAGCCCTTATTATATTCATCGTTTTTTAACTTTTTTTCAGATTTCATAGGTCGTCTTATTTTACGGTTTTCTTTTCTGTACAAAAGCTTGTAACTTTGATTAGGTCCCATTGGTTTATTTTGCTTTTATTTCTGTTGCTTTGGGAGACTGAACTAAGAAAACATTTGTACAGTTAATGTCAGAGAATGTTTTGCCTATATTGTCTTCTAGGAGTTTGGTGGTTTCTTGTCTTTAAGCCTTTTGAGTTTACTTTTGTTCATGGTGGGTGTGAGGGTGTGTTCCAATTTCATTGATTTACATGGAGCTGTCCAGTGTTCCCAGCATCACTTGCTGAAATGTCTGTCATTTTCCCATCTTATATTGTTGCCCCCTTTGTCAAAGATTAATTGACCATAGGTGTCTGGGTTTATTTCTGGGATCTCTATTCTGTTCCATTGGTCTGTCTGTCTGTTTTGATACCAGTACCATGCTGTCTTGACGACTGTGGCTTTGGAATATTGCCTGAAGTCTGGGAGAGTTATGCCTCCTGTTTGGTTTTTGTTCCTCAAAATTGCTTTGGGAATTCCGGGTTTTTTGTGGTTCTATATAAATTTTTGGATTGTTTATTCTAGTTCTGTGAAAAATGTCGTGGGTAATTTCATAGGGATTGCATTGAATCTGTATATTGTTTTGTGTAGTATGGCGATTTTTACAATATTAATGTTTCCAACCCAGGAGCATGGAATTTCTTTCCATTTCCTTTAATTCTCTTTAATTTTCTTGATTGATGTTTTATATTTTTCAGCATATGTCCTTCACCTTGATGGTCAGGTTTATTCCTAGGTATTTAATTTTATTGGCTGAGATTTTAAAATGTACTGTATATTTCTGTTTATTTTCTAATATTTCATTGTTAGTATACAGAAACGCAACTGATTTCTGATGTTAATCTTGCATCCTCCTACTTGGCTGAATTTGTTATCAGTTTGAGTAGTGTCTGTGTGGAGTCCTTAGGGTTTTCTATTTATAGTGTTATGTCATCTGCATACAGTGACAAATTTACCTCTCCTCTTCCAATTTGGATACCTTTTATTTCTTTGATTTTTCTGATTGCTGTGTGTAGTATTTCCAATACTATGTTGAGTGAAAGTGGTGAGAGAGGGCACTTTGTCTTGTTCCAGATTTTAGTGGGAAGGCTTTCAGCTTTACTCCATCGAGTATTATATTACCTGTTGGTTTGTCATAAATGACTTTTGTTATGTTCCCTCCATACCTACTTTGGAAGAAATTTATCAGGAAAGGACATTATAAAATGTTTTTTCTGCAACTATTGAGATGATCATGTGTTTTTTACTTTTCTTTGTTAATATGGTGTATGACATTGATTGATTTGCATATGCCAAACCATTCTTGTGAACTTGGGATGATTCCCATTTGGTTTTGGTGTATGATCTTTTTTTTATGTTGTGGATTCTGTTGGCTAAAATTTTGTTGAGAATTTTTGTGTCTATACTCATAAAAGTTATTGTCTAAAATTTTCTCTTTTTGGTAGTATCTTTGGCTGCTTTTGGTATTAGGGTGATGGTGGCTTCATAGGATTATCTTTGAGAGTGTTCCTTCTTCTTCAACCTTTGGAGAATTTATTTAATCTATTTCTTCTTGATTCAGTTTTGGTGGGCTGTAAGTCTCCAGAAAGTTGTCTCTCTCTTCTAAGATATTAAATTTGCTGGTGTATAATTGTTCATAATACTCTCATTTTTTTTGTATTTCTGCAGTATCTGTTGAGATTTCCCCTTTTTCATTTTTTATTTTGTTCATTTGAGTTCTTTCTCTCCTTTTCTTGGTGAGTCTGGAAAGAGGTTTGTCAATTTTGTTTGCCCTTTGAACGAACCAGCTCTCGTTTTTATTGATTTTTTTCTATTGTTTTTTGAATGTCTATTTTATTGATTTCTTCTCTGATCTTTATGATTTCCTTCATCCTGCTGACTTTAGGTTTTGTTTGTTCTTCTTTTTCTAAGTTGTTCTGTTGGTGGGTTAGGTTGTTAGTTTGAGATTTTTCTTCTTTTTGTAGGAAGGCCTGTATCGCTATGAACTTCCCTCTATGAACTGCTTTTGCAGCACCCCTTAGATTTTTAATGGTTGTGTCTTCATTATCATTCAGTTCAATGTATTTTTTTTAATTTCCTTTTTGATTTCCTCATTGAGCCATTTTTTCTTTTTTCATAGCATGATGTTTGGTCTCAATGCAGTCAGTTTTTTCTCATTTATTTTCCTGAGGTTGATTTCTAGTTTCATGCCATCGGGGTCAGAGAAGATACTTGAAAAAAGCTCTATACTCTGAAATTTGTTGAGGTTGGTTTTTTGCAGCAGTTTTTGGTCAATCATTAAGAATGCTCCATATGCACTTGAAAAGAATGTATATTCTGATCTTTTTGGAGGTAATGTCCTGAAAATACTAATTAAGTCTAACTTTTCTTTTGTGTGATTTAAGATCTCTCTTGTCTCATTGATTTTCTTTCTAGAGGATTGGTCCATTGATGTGAGTGAAGTGTTAAATTCTCCTAATATTATTGTACTCCCATCAATTTCTCTTTTTATGTCTGTTACTATTTGCTTTATGTATCTGTGTGCTACTATATTAGGGGCATATATGTTAATGATTGTGATATCCTCTTCTTTGAATGGCATTTTTATCATTAAATAGTGTCCTTTTTTGTCTGTCTTCATGGTCTTCATTTTAAAGTCTATTTTGTCTATGAGTATTGCAACTCCTGCTTTCCTGTCTTTTCCAGTTGCAGGAAATATCTTTTTCTATTTCCTCACTCTCCATTTATATGTGTCCTTTGCCCCAAGGTAAGTCTCTCGTAGGCAACTTATGGGAGTCCTATTTTTTCCCCCAGTCTGCCTCTGTATGTCTTTTGTTTGGAGCATTTGGACCATTGACATTTAAGAATTTAAGGCAATTATTGATAAATATGTATTTGTGGCCATTTCAAAACTTTTTTCCAGTTGTTTCTACATTTCTCCTATTTTCCTTTCTTTCTTTCTTTTTTTTTTTTTTTGGTTAGATGATTTTCTTTTATTTTATGCTTGTGTCCTCTTCTTTTTAGATTTTGTGAATGTAATATTTGGTTTTGACTTGGAGTTTCCCTCCTTTTCAAGGATGTTAACCCCTTCATATATCTGCTTGCTTTAGCCTGATAATGATATAGGCTCAAACCCATTATTAAATAAAAAGAGACTAGATTTTCTTACTTTTGTTCCTCCTATTTTATGTTTTTGATGTCCTTTTTTTAACATCTTCATGTTTATCTTTTTGAAGTTCCTTTTTTTTTTCCTTTTAGGTCTGTATACTGCCTTAAGTTATTGCTTTCCAATTATGATTTCTTCCATCCTATTTCTTCTTTTTTATTTGGAGTATCTCTTTCAATATTTTTTTTTAGAATGGGCTTAATATTGCTGTATTATTCCAGTTTTTTTTTGGTTGTTGTTGGATAAATTGTTTATTTCTCCCTGTATTTTAAATTATAGCCTTGCTGGGTAGAGTATTCTAGGCTTAACATTTTTCCCTTTTAGAACTTTGAATATATCTTGCCACTCTTTTCTGGACTATAGTGTTTCTGTAGGGAAATCATCTGATAGCCTTATGGAGCTTCCCTTATAATTATTTGTTATTCTCTTGCTGCCTTTAGAATCCTCTCTTTATGTTTTGACATTTTTATTGTAATATGTCTTGGTGTGGGATTTTTGATTTCAACTTGTTTGAGGCCCTGCATGCTTCCAGTATCTTGATATATGTTTCCTTTAGATTTGTTTTCAGGCATAATTTCCTCAAATATATTTTCAATCCCCTTTTCTTTTTCTTCTCTTTCTGGAATCCCTATTATATGTAGATAACCTCACTTTATATTATTGCATGAATCTCATATTGCATTCTGTTTTTTTCCTTTGATTTTCTGTCTGCTGTCCTGATTGGATGATTTCCACTAGTCTGTCTTCCAAGTCACTAATTCTTTCTTCTGCATTATTTGTTCTGCTCTTCAGTGACTTTAATTCAGTGTGAATGTCTGAAAATGAATTTTCTATTTTTTATTGGATCCTCCTTATATTTTTTTATTCCTTTCAGAAGTAATCTCAATTACTGTTCACATCTGCTCTTAATTCCTTCATATTTGCCCTTAATTACTTCAGTATTTTCACTATATAATTTTTGAGCTTGGCATATGTTAGACTGCATAGGTCTGTTTCATTGTTTGCTCCTTCAGGTGTATTCTACCTTTTTTTTTTAAACTGGTAATGTTTCCTAAGCTTTTTCATTTCGCCTACTTATTTCTTATTCTGTGAATTTAGAGAAAACAACTACTGTACTCTTGGAGGGTTATTTATATGCAAGAGCACCCCTAGGTATTTTGTGAGGGTTTACTATTTATTTTTGGCATGAGAATTTGGATACTTGCTGTGTCTTTCCTCAGTGTGTCCAGGCTCTTATCCCCTTGATAGGGTGCTGTGTGCTTCCAGGGAGATGGAGGCAATGGGCAGGGCTAGTACCCAGTGCCTGGTTGCTAGGCCCTTGACAGTAGCAAGGACCCATGGGAAGGTGGCACAGGCTGATCCTAGTTGCAGTGCCCTGAAATAACAATGAGGCTCAGGCAGGTTTAGGCATCACCCAGAGCATTGTTCAGTGGCAGCAAGAGTGTATGTGCATTCCCAGAGAGTGTGAGATACAATGGGTGGTGCTCAGTGGCAGTGCCCTCCTCTGATGACTGGGGCTGCAAGTGGTGCCAGTTCACGGACCTCTTGTGGTTCTGGTCCATAACCACTTCTAGAGTCAGAGATTACTGCAGTGTGTCGCCCCTTCCACCTGTAGACCACACAAGAAGTGCCCCTTCCTTCTTAGACCATGCTGTAGGAGCTGCCTCCCATAGCTTGTGCAAGAACCATCACCAATAGCTCACACAAGTGGTGCCTCACTGCCCTTAGTCCTGCCCTCTGAGGGCCCACAGGTGCTAGGAGAAATATATTCCTGTGGTAGTCTGTCTCTCCTCTTGCCCTCTCCGATAATGGTACCTTGCCTCTCCTACAGGCCCAGATCTCCTCCCCATTTCCCTTTGCTATGGTGCTCCTCTCCTCAGCCCTTAGCACACCACTCCCTAGCTCCATCAGGCTCTATCCACACCACCAAATCTAGTCTTCTCCCTGGTACTGAGCTCTGGAGCCTGAGTCTCTAACCAGCCCCCATCCAAGCATCTCAGGCTGTGGTGTCCAGGGGCAGTGGTACCAATGGATTTGTGGCTCTCTCTCTGCTTTTCTATCCTTAGTCCAGCTGCTGTGCTTTTCTCTGCATCTCTGAGGTCCTTCCATCTTTGTGGATCTCCCCATCAGTTAAGTGGCTTCCCATGGTATGGGTTCCTTTCCTCTTTCTCAGCTCCCTCTCAAGAGTGCTGGCCCTGTATTAATTCCTTTTATCTCTCTCTTTTATTTTTTCCTTTTGTTCTACAGAGTTATGTGGAGGGTTTCTTACTGTTTTTGGAGGTTTAGTATCTTCTGCCAGTGTTCAGTAAATGTTCTGTGTGAATTGTTCTACATGTAAATTTTTTTTGATGTGTTTGTGGGAGAAGTTGAGTGATACGTCTTACTTCTCTGGCATCTTGATCCTGTTCTCCAGGTTATTATCATTATTATTATTATTATTTCTTCTTAGGGCCACACCCACAGCATATGGAGGTTCACAGGCTAGGGGTCAAATTGGAGTTACAGATGCTGGTCTACACTATAGCCACAGCAATACGGGAAATGAACTGAGTCTGGGACCTACATACACCACATCTCACTGCAGTGCCACATCCTTAACCCACTGAGTGAGTCCAGGGATCAAACTCACAACCTCATGGTTACTAGTTAGATTCACTTCCACCGTGCCACCATAAGAACTCACTCCCCAGGTTTTTTTTAAAGGTTTCCTTTGCTGGGTTTCCTTTGCTGCGTTTCCTTTGAGTTTAATTATGCCCATTGGTTTATTTTTTGTTTTCATTTTCATTATTCTAGGATGTGGATCAAACATGATATTTCTGCTTTTCATGTCAAAGTGTGTTCTGTCAAAATAACCATTTTAGTCTATGTGTTCATTATCTCATTAGATTTTGATGGATTTATACTTTGTATAGTATAGCAACATTGTATAGTATACTATACATTTATATACTATATGTGTATACTATATATATATATGGTCATTGCAGTACTGCCTATAATATTGATAAATGTGTTTATCCAAAGAGCATACTATACATTTGTATACTATATGTATATACTATATGTATACTGTACATTATGTATAGTATACTATACATTTACACTTTGCATAGTATAGTGACATTACTGTTCTTTTATTTATCCATCCCACTGATATTTATTATGTGCAGACCATTATGCCTGAATTAGGAGATCCCAGTAATGATCCCAGTAAACCTGATTTTAAATAATACTCACATTTTCCTTCACATTGGATTTGGCAATTAGACCACAATATGTCTGTAATGTCCATTGCATTTCCTTCCATCCCCAGGAGTAGGAAGGAAGAAAATGTAACCTGCCATGTGAGTCATGTGACTCAGTCCTGGTGAGTAAGGAGATAATAGATATCTTGCACTTATTCTAAGACAAAACTCCAACACTGAGTTACTAGAAAGTGATATGCGATGACAAAAAATGCTGCTTGGTTCCAACTAACTCTGCTCTAGAAATTTGGAGGAAGAAGCAATTCATGAAAACTAGAGTCAGAGAATAATCTCTGGAACAGATAGGATTTCAACTTGCCTTTGAAGGATGGAAGGGATTCAAATTAGTGAAAGTTAGAGGAAGAATGTTTCAAGAGAGGTAGAAAGTGTGAGATCAAACATATTTATACTCCCACATTAGGCTCTGAGTATAAACTGACATTTTCTTTTAGAATCTATAATTGATTTCACCTTATGCTCTTTTTATATCTAAGCATTGCCTCAGAAAGAAAAATTTCCTTATATATTTTTAAAATAAAAGAATCATAGAAGCAGAAATGATGGATTATTTTGGCTAAAACATAGCAGTAAAAGCTCTTAGTAAACTTTAAATAGATTTCATAAATAATACTAGCTAACATTTATTAAGAATCTTCCATGAGCTAGGAGTTATTCTATATACTTACTATGTATTTATTCACATAATACACAAAAAACCTTGTGAGTTATTACTATCTGCATCTTATAGATGAAAGAAATGAAGCAAAATAAGGTTTAATAAACTTGCTTAAATGTCACACTTAGGAAGTGGCACAGAGTTAAAGTGGAATTTAAAGATTCAGTTTCAGGTGGGTTATCTCCAGAGCCTTTACACTTAATCATATCATAGGTTTGATGAGGAGTTAAAGGGAGAGATGGCTTTCTTTAGTCTTCTGAAAGGTAGAGACAAAATATTAGTCTCCAGGAGGACAGGAGGGCTTTGGGGAAGACTCTGTGGTAATAAGCAATTATTCATAATTCATGCCTGACACAGATAGTTTGGATCGTTAATGGGGAGAAATATATCCATATATCTATATCTATCTATCCATATTTTATATATATATATATGTGTGTATATATATATATATATATTAGTTTTTATGTTTAAAGTGATTTCTGATAACATTATTTTTATTAAATACAAAAGCAGTACAGATTAAGCTAATATCCCCTTGACTATCAACTTCAATCCTGGCACACACACATTGTCCTCTATATCCTAGATTATTGATATGATTTTATTAGTTTGTCTATTTGTGTGTTTTATGTAAATGATATATCTTCTACAAAGACATATGTAATTTATACAGTTGTACATATTGTTTTGTAACTTTGTAATTGTTTTGTTTTAATATTGTTTTGTTATGTATAAATGCATACATGTTTTACCTAAATAAAATGCATAATATTTTATATTAGTATATTTTGAAAAAAGTGGTATCATTTTATACTGCACTTGTTCTAATCTGTCATAAATACAATCTATATTTGTAACATAGATATGATTGTTACTTTTTGTTGTCAATATTTTTGTAATAAGTCTGTTCTTCCCCTCATTATTTTATTACAAAAATTTCAAACATATGGCAAACAAATAAACTTTGTAGAGAATACTCATGTACCTACAAACTAGATTCTACCATTAACATTTTACTATGCTTGCTTGTTTTATTACATATACATGCATTCTTTTATCCATCCATCAATCCATCTTCATTGTTTGGCCTCATTTTAAACTTTTCCATAGAAACCCATATTCTTGTAATAACATAGTTTATTTATCCAAGTTTATCAGTATTATAGGCAGTGCTGCAATCAGCATCCTTGTCCATTTGTGTCCACTTTGCTGAACACCTAAGAGCAATAACTGCTGTGTTATAAGGTGTATACATTATAAATATTAGTAGATACTAACAAATTACTCTTCATAGTGGATCCAACAGTGTATAGTTCTCATTAAAGTATGAAGGGGCTTGTTCCCTAACACATTTCACTTATTTTCATCAACTTTTGAAATGTTTTAAGAATGTTAACTAACCAGTATATTTGGTTGGTGAAAAATGCTATCATTTGTTGCTTTGATTTTCAACTTGCATTTTCATGATTACTAGAGAGTTTGAACATTTTTCATGTGTTTATTTTCCATTGGGGTTTCATTTTTATTCATGTACTTTGCCTAATATACACATTCATACATATGTAAACACACCCACATATATATTTCTACATAGTAATTCATTATCTGTTTTATATGTGGAGGATATTTTTACTGGTCTGTTGTCCATCTTTCTACTTGTCTTATGATGTTTTCATTGTACAGAACTATTCCACTTTACATTTCTATAGCACTTTGAACTTATTTGGTCTTCAGTGTTATTTTTGATGTTAATAAGCAAGGTGATCTTTCTCATTTTATAGATGAAGACTCTAAAATCTTTGGTAAATAAATATTTTCAATATCACACAGCTAGTATGTGGTAATAGCAAGACTCAGAATTAAATCTATTGACCTCTGTTTTAGTTTCTTATTGCTGCTGTAACAAATTAGCAGAAACCTGGATGATTGAAACAACAAACATTTATTATGTTAAACTTCTAATAGTTTTGAGGTCTAAAGTCTCACTGGGCTAAAATCAGGGTGTCGACAAGGCTATATTCCTTGAAAAGACTCTACAAGACAATGCATTTACTTGTCTTTTCCAAATTCTAGAGACATAAATTCCCTAGATCATTGTTCCCTTCCTCCATCTTCAAAGCCAGAAATACAGGCTTTGAGTCCTTCTCATACTTAATTCACTTGATGTCTTCCTCTGCCTTCCTTTTGCATATTAAAAGACTTGTCATAGCCTTGGGCCTACTGGGATAATCACATTTAAAAGTCAGATGATCAGCAACCTTAATTCCATCTGCAACCTAATGCCTCTTTGTCATGTAACATATTCATAGTTTCTGGGGTTTAGGATATGAATGTCTTTGAGGCAGGCATTATTTTTCTTTCCCCATCCCCTAATATGCTGCAACAGAGTAACAGCCAAAGGAGTAAAACAAATGGTTTGGAAAGTAGGGGTGAGAAGGGACAAATTTACCATAGACTTAGTCATATATTGAGTTTTGACTGTGTTCCCAATTCCTGGAAAAGCAGTTGGATCATGAGAATGTCTGCATTTTATGCCTGTGAATAGAGATTTAGGGTTTGAAACTGCATGTAATTCACTTCCACAAATGGTGTAATTAATTTCCACAAAAGAGCCGCAAACTCACTCATAAAAACACAGAGGGCATATAAATAGTATTCATACAGCTACATATGGTTTCTGGGTGCTGGTGAACTCTAATCCAAAAGATCGAATCATGGAAATATAGGATGTGAGAATATAAGCGACCTTAAAGACCAGTTAATACAAGGCTTTCCTTTTACAAGTGAGGTGACCAAAGACCAAAGAAGGAAAATAGCACACCCAAGGTAATATATAAGACTGTGGCATAGTGAGTATGGAATATAATTCTCACTACTAGGTCCAGTTTCACCAAACTAAGCTGTCATTTTTAGAGGCTGTGTAGGTGTTTTTGTGTCCCTTAAATCATATCAGGGAGATGACCATATCCTCCAGCCAGTGGTTTAACCAGCAACTAATTTTCTACCACAATTCTCTAGGAATAAAGAAAACATTGAAATGAGAACAAAGAAAATATAGGACTTGGGAGCCAGCACTGAATGTAAGTGCCCAGGAAGAGAAATATTCTCCAAAAGACAGCTCTTTTTTCTGCTGTTAAAAAGAGGTGAGGTGGAATTGACCAGAATTTTTGTGTGAGAGTCCTGAATTCAATAGAAAAAGGAGCCAAAAAACATATAAGTTAGAAGAAGGCAGATGTTTGGCTATTTAATATAAAGAAAAGTAACCCAAAAGTTGAATGAGTTGTCTTGGGAAATCATGATCTCTCAGTTATTAGAGGCATCCAAAGTTTGTATAGCTAATAAGGAGAGAATATTGTATTGGGACTTTCCAGATTTATATTGCTAAGAACTCTTTCTTTTAATCAAGGTCTACGTGACTGCTTAACACAGAATATAAAATAGGTAAATGCAGCTCTTTTAATAGCTCTATGAAGCAACCTAATCTGGAAGTAAACACTCTTCATGCCTTCTCAGGCCTCCTCTTGCTCACTCTTCTAACCTGCAGTAACTCAAGAGGATTTTGGGATTAGGTGCTTATAGGAACAGATCCCCAGCTGGTTACAATGAGTCAATAAGAATAGCACAGGGACTTGCAGTGACAGACACACAGGCCTTTTGGCAACAGATTTGTTGGGGCAAACAGTGAAACTATCAGGTACAACTAAACCAAACTTAAAACAAGAAAATTCCCACCCAATTCATTGTCCCAAGCACAAAGTTTACAAATGCAGCTCTTTTCTATTAGGATTTTGCTGACCTTGCTCAAAGGCTGTCTTTTTGATTATTTGGTTCATGATTCATGCATTCATTCATCTAGCCAATGTTTATTGAGCACCAAGCCTATATCAAGTGTTATGCTAGACTTTGAGGCTACAATGGGAGCAAAAGAAAAAAACGTGATCCTGGAGTTCATAGTGCTTCAATTATGAGCTGTAAAGACAGGTAGTTAAACAAGAAATTTCAATAAACTTTAAATATACATTGTGCATTGGAAGCGCATGGCAGGACCACCCAGCAGAGAAACATGAAAAGTCAGGGAAGACCACTTGGAGAAAAGGGATTCTAAACTGAGACACAAAAGATAAGTGGGGAAAAGAAAGGGGAAAAAATGTTTGAGCCAGATAGAAAAACACCTAAAGTTTGGAGCTAAGAGAAAGCATGGAGTACCTTGGGAAACTGACAAACTGGCAGAACTCTGGTATAGGTAGAGTATAGAGGAGCATGAAGACAGGCAAACAGTGGCTAGAAAGATTAGGAGAAGCCAGACCACAAAGGGCCATGTTAAAGAGTTTGACCTTTATCCCAGAGAAAGAAAATGAGAAGCCATGAATTTTCTCAAAAAACGTTATAATTTTCTTTCTCATGCAAAGGAATACAAAGAAAGAAAAAAATCAGTTTATATTCACTTTCTAGATAAACTTTAAAAATCAAATTCGTGTATGAAATTTGAAAATTCAAATAGTCCCAAATAAAAAGTGAAAGTCACTCTCTAGGTCACTAACTAGGTCACTTTCCCTAATGGAAGTGTCTGTTAAAAATATTTTTGTGATGATTTCCAGAAGAAAAATTCTTCAACCTCCCTTATAAGTAAATACATAGAAGTATGTGTTTAAGTGTGCATGTGTGTGTGTGTGTGTGTGTGTGTGTGTGTGTGTGTGTGTGTGTGTGTGTATGGAGCAAACACAAAATGCTAATTCTTCTGTACCTTACATTTTACTTAGTGATATATCTTGGAAATGTTTCCCTATGTGCTTACACAGACACGACACATACAAGGAACATTTCACCAGTTTCAATATCATTCTGACCCAGGATCCATGCTAATCTCTGTATTACTCCAATTTCAATAAATAAGGCAAGCACTGCTGGAGGATTTTAAGTAAGGGTGAAATGCAGTCACATTTGTGTTTTGGAGAAAATAACTGGCTGTTATTTGAAGGGCAGATTGTGGGGAGAAAGAATGAAGACAAAAAGAACAATGAGGAAGTTATTGCTGTGATCCAATTAAGAGATGATCTTGTCTCAGATCAAAGCTATGGTGGGGGGATGGAGAAAAGTAGTGGATTCAAAACACATTTAAAATATAAACATGACAAGATTTGTCAATGAAATGGATATAGACGGAAGGCAGGATTCTTAGATGACATTCATATTTCTAAGCTTGAGAAATAGGATGGGAGGGAAAAATTCAGTCACAGTCATAGGAAATGACTTCTTCCTTTTCTCAAATGTTATAGCACTTTTACAGGCTCCTCTTCTCTCACCATGTTTTTATACTAATTAAAGACTTTATTCCTGCATTGTCGTAGCATTCTTATTTGCTGCCAGCTCCTTGGTAGTGGGGTGGGGATAGACTAGAGTGAGGAAAGTGGAGGAAGTAAAGGAAAAGATACTAAAATTTACTGATAACTTACTATGAGACAGGTGCTGCACTAGGCCCTTTTACAGACATTTTTACATTTTATTTTCACAGACTGATTTTGCAGATGAAAAACTTAGGCCCAAAGAACTCGAAAGTCTTTCTCACAGTAATATACTTCAGGGAGAGGCATAACCAAGCTTCAAACTAGGGCTGTCTCTTCCCAGAACCTACAATCAGGAAGCCATATGATAAAACAGAGTAAAGTCGGAAGGAGAAGTTGATGACATTTATAGAGCTGTTCAAGGATGGCAGCCAGGAAATAAGACATGTTAAGTGAGCATAGAAGAGAAAGGCAGACAGGAAGACTCCGGGACAAAGAGAGTGTGAAAATAGGTATCGGGAGGACAGTCACGGAGATTCCAAATGAATGAAGACCCAGGAGGCTGAAGGAAATATGCTTTTTTGCCTGAGGCCAAAGATTGGAAACCTGAAGAATAGGGCTGTCAAGAGCTGTCTAGATCAGTGGTCAAGTGCAAGTTAGCTAGCAGAAGGTAAGTTTCAGAGTTAGAGACCCATAGCCTTGAGCAATAGTTCTTAAAGTGCATGTGGTTCTTAGATGAGCAACATAAGCATCACCTGGGAACTCATTAGAAATGAAAATTACTAGTGCTCACCCCAGATTTACTGAAACATGAACTCACTGTCTTAACAAACTCTCTGAGGTACTCTGTTACATACTCAAGTGTGAGATTCATTGCCTTGGAGGACTGAAGAAAGCGGCAAGTCAAATTCAAGAACCATAGCTCAAGAACAAGACAGTGTCCCCTGAGAGACCACAGAAAATCCACAGATTACAGCATCGTAGATCAATCATTTTAAAGCATGATGGAGCCTGCTGGTCAGAGGTGGGAATGAAAAGGGGGCACTGTGTCTTCAGAGGTGTGGTCTCTTTGGGATAACCTCTTCCTCTCTGCACCCTTACACATTTTTTCAGAGGGCTTCTTTTTAAGAACTGCTAAGGGCAAGCTCCTCAGAGTCCTGAGATAAAGCAGGTAGACTGGCTATGACAGCTCACTGCCCATGACCTTTTATTTTCACTGGACACCATATTCTTCCCCCTAATTTTCACTGTGGGAATGACGGAAAGAAAAAGAACATCTATTGAAGGCCCTTAGATGTTGAGCACTGTGCCAAGGGTTCATGCAAATGTAAGCTTATTTAATGCTTACAGTGTTTCAGTCATGGAAGTGTTATTGTTCCACTTTTACAGATGAGGTCCCAGAGACTCAAAAATGTTAAGTGACTTACCCAAAGTCACACAGCTTAGAAGAAGCCAGCCGGGATAAAAACCCTGGTCTTTTTGACTCAAAACTCCACCCTTCTCACATTGAAGAGTGTTTCCCTATCATGAGATTCCCTGTGTTCTTTTCATTTTTGTAGACTTCCAGGGCCATGCCATTTTGATTGTCTGTACACAGATAATCTGGAAATATTGACTGAGTAAATGAATAAATAAAGGGATGAATGAGTAACAGAATTTAAGATTTTTAAGGACTCTGAAGCACATTCCAGTCCTGTGCTTCTCAAACATGCTTTTAGTGCCATTGAAAGTCCTCGCTGATGCACCAGGATTAACCACATTCTCTGCATGGGCAGGCATACACATGAGTAGATCCCTGGGTATCCTCAGCTCTGCATTCATCTTCCATACATAGTTGGTGTTTGCTATAATATTCTGTTTGGGGAAATAGTTCTGTCACCAAAAATAATTTTGAAAAATGACAAATCAAGACCATGTTCTCTATTTTAGCGAACAGGGGATGGAACCAAGTGTCATAAAGGCAAAATGACTTGTCCAAGATCACTGTGTTTTCTGTAGTGGCACAACTAAAACTTAAAACTAGGATTCCTGAGACATTAATTTTTACCATGAATTAATATAACATTTTATAAAAATGGGGAAAGAATAATTTAGATTTATTTATTTATTTTTATTAAAGAACATCGGATTTACAATGTTGTGCCTATTTCTGCTGTGCAGCACAGTGACCAAGTCATACATATATATACATTCTTTTTCTCGTACTATCTTCCATCATGTTCTACCCCAAGAGACTGCATATAGTCCACTGTGCTGTACAGTAGGACATGATTGCTTATCCATTCTAAATGTAATAGTTTGCTAGATTTATCTTGGAATTTGGAGTTCCCATCGTGGCTCAGCCATTAATGAACCGAACAGCATCCATGAGGATGTGGGTTCAATCCCTGGCCTTGCTCAGTGGGTTAAGGATCCAGCATTGCCGTGAGCTGTGTTGTAGGTCGCAGACATGGCTTGGATCTTGTGTAGCTGTGGCTGTGGTGTAGGCTGGCAGCTACAGCTTTGATTGGACCCTTAGCCTGGTGCCATAGGTTCGGCCCTAAAAAGACAAAAAAAAGAGAAAAAATTGAAATGATTACTCATTTTTGTGCATTTACTATGGGCCAGTCACTGTGTTAAATATCTTTTATGTAAACTTTTATTTCAGTCCTCATAACAGCCTTATGAAATAGGTGCAATTATTACCTCCATTTTACAGAGGCAAAATCAAGTTTTAGAAGAATTAAATTACTTCTCCAAAGTCATAGTATCAAAAAGTGGTAGATCTGGGAATTCAGTCTAGGATGTTTGCTTCTAGTTTTCCACACCCTTAATAATGTTGTCACATTGTAAATATCTATATTGCAGGGGTTTTCAAACTACAGCTTATGGGCCAAATCTCATCTGCTGATTATTTTCGTAAATCATTTTCATATGTATATCAATATACCTAGTGTGCTACAATGGCCTATTTTAATAGTTATGACAGAAAGTGGCTTATGTTCTGCACATAAAATATTTACTAACTGCATTTTTACTGAAGTAGTTTAGCAATTTCTGGGCTATAGGTATTAACTTAAACCCTTTTAAGGTGACCCCTGAGGAAAGGCACCAGAAATATGCCCAGGATTTGCAGAAAAAGTAGGCATTGTGTGCTCTGTCAGTGAATTGCTGAATGAATAATACAGGGTCAAAAACCTAGCTTATCTGGCCTCTTGTTGCCTTCACTATGTTGACTCAACTGTGTCTATATGACTGTTTATTGTTGCCTTTTGTGAGTCACAACAGAGCCCTTATCCCTACTCCTCCCTGTCATAAATGCCTTTAAGCCTGGACTTGGATCCCAGCTTAATGGGTTTGGTCCCCGCCTTCCTCTTCTAGTTTCAAGGTCCACATCTGTGCTAAGTAGGGGAAGAGGCAGATAGTCCCAGGGGCTTTTGTGGACTGATCTAACTCCCCTTGATCACTGATCATTCCTGAAGGAGCTGAAGAAATAGTGGCTCCACCCCTCTCCCTATTGGCACTTCTTGGTTTAGACTGGGATGTAGTCTGTGGAGGTAGTTCCTAAGTGGCTAGGTACCTTTAAGCACCTCCAGTACTTTATGGTCCAGACTTTGCCCCACCAGCTTAATCTTTGAAAGTCCTCCTCCCTGGACACTGCTCCAGACACTTTAAGTCACAGAGAGAAAAAAGTATCAAGACTGCCTGGGGAACAGCATCTGGTCCTAGCCAAGATCGCCTCATCACAAAGTAAGGCTACTGGGTGTTGGAACTGCCATCATACCTGCCTCCTTCCTATAGCTGGTTCTGCTGGCCAGATGTAGTCCTTTCCAAAGAGGCATGGAGTTCTCCAGCTTTTCTCCATGAATTACTCTGCATCCATTCCTTTTTTATACTTTGCTTCTTTAAAAACTCTCTTCTACTCTTAATATCAAGAATGTGCCTTCTTCTTGGAATCTTAGGTATATAAATTTATATAACTGAGATGGTCCACATCGAGTTTAAGTTGCTAATTGTGCAAATGGAATGACTGAGGCCCAAAAAAGGGAAGGGTCTGAACAAAGGCCTGCAACTGGAACCTAGGTCACTTCACTTAGACCAGTGATTTTTCACTACCTTCTCTTTGCAGGAACAAGGATAGCCTCTGGTTTTAAAGAAATCCAGACTTCAATTTCACCCAGAAGTGCTTTTTTTTTTTTTTAGTTTACTTTTTTTTAAAAAAATAATATTTCTGATTCTTTTAAGGCTTCTTAGTTTTTAGGTTTGTTGACCTATATTAATCCAGGCTATTTTCTGGCTATATCTGCTCTCCTCTATGGAAAATATGAGTATTGCAGCCCTGCAGCTTCACTCCAAGAGCTGTTACAAATGGCAGAAGCAGAGTCAATTTACCTTATGAAAGATCTAGTAGTGATCTGTGTACAGCAGGCTCACAGTAATTGTGAAGTTGCTTCCCTGATCACAAAAGAGCTCTGTTTCTCCCTTAAGTAGCACAGTGCGGTAGTGTTGTGGCTAAGAGTTTTGACAGATACAGTAAAATTCCTCCCTCTTTTACTTCCTAATTATGTGATCTTGAACAGTCACCTTCGCCCTCAGAGTCTGTTTTTCTTCAGTTGTAAAATAAGAATTAGAGTATCCATTTCACAGGATAATTGTGAAAGTTAAATGAGAGAATGCATGTAAAGTGGTTAACATAGAGGCTGACATGTAGAAAGCTCTTGGTTTTATTACTAGTTTTATTTTCCTCTATTATCAAGCAACCATGGCCTCAGAATAATAGGAGGGATGATAACCGTGCTTCACAGCAGTAAGGGAAAAAGTTGGTGGGGATGGGGCTCTTCTCACATTTTGTAACCCTTGCAGAGGGCCCTAGTTCTTAAATGGGGCTATTAAAATCCTCCTGTGAGTTTTGACTGGCCACACTGACAGTGCATTTCCTCCTCCTCTAAGCAAATACAACCGGCAAGCTGAGATAACAGAAATGCAGCCCACCCTCTTGTAATTCCTTCTGAGATCCTAACCAGGATTTGGAAAACACCCGGATATGGTTAAAGAACCGTCCCGGGTTTTGTACCAAACCAGGCAGGAACAAAACATTCCGGTAGCTTAGTTTCTAGAAAAGAGGGCTCTCAGAGCTTCCCCCGCCTCCATTCACTCCTCCCCAGTAACACTAACCAAATTAGAGCCCCGGACACGAGAAAGGCCCTGTAACCCAGGATACTGACTAAGCAGGGCTTGCAGACTCACGCTGGGGTCTGCAGTTCAGCATCACTAGGCCGCTAATGTGGATATGGAAGAGTTTTCTCCAAAAAAGGTAAGCTTTTTTTTTCCCTCTCTTTCCAAACTGTACCTTGCCTACCTTTCTTTGGGAAAAAAAAAAACAAAAAACAAAACCTTTCTTCAGCTGGGTTTAGGGGAATCCTGGGCCACTGAGAGAGAAACTTAGTGACTGAGAAGTTGGAAAAAGCATGGCTGGGTGTGCAGGGAAATTGAAGTGGACAATAGGCTCTCTTTGCTACTCTCACCAAAATGGCCAGGGCCACATAGGTTTGGCTGTTTCAGAGACGATCCTGGAATTGTAGAGAGTAGTTAATTTCCTTGTTGCAATAATATGCTCATTTTCTTTCTCACAGGTTGTGGGGTTTATTGAGGTGATGGATCCGAGAGCTACATAAATGGGAAACTCAAGCACTTAAAAACAACCGCTTAGTTCCATACTTTGAGATTCAGATTGACAGAGTGTAAGGCAATGAATGATAGCTGAACTAAGCTATCAGCTTAAAATCTGAATTATTTCTCATACTTAGTGCTTAAATAGAAGAAATATTTTAGAAAATATGGGTTCAAATTCTGGCTTTGCCATTAATTGTCTGCTTGGCTTTGAGCAAAAACTTTCACCCCTGTGGACTCAGTTTTCTACATGTCACATCAAAGGGTTGAAAAAATGTAGTTTCTAAAGGTTTTTATGGATGTGTGAATCTATAACACATTTAGTTTTCTACTGAACATCCATTGTACTTTAAACCCTTTGATAGGGGCTCATATATCCATTATTTTCTTGGAGCCTCAAAACAATCTTGCAAAATAAATATTATCTCTAATTTTGGCTGAGGAAACTGGGGATCAAATGGGTCAAAGTGACTTATTGAAAGTTCACACAGCTACTAGAGGCAAGAAATAGTATTTGAATCTAGGTCTTCTAATTTCAAATCAGTATACACTTTCTATGATACCACAAGTGGGGTGTAAGAAAATAAAGAAACCACCTTAATACGAATGTAAACATGTAGTGAAGTCATATTGTCCAGGAACAGTATGGTGATGATATACTGGACACTATTGCCAGGCTAGAGGATCTTAGATTCTAGTACTAGCTTTCAGGACTTTAGGCGAGTCCCTTCTTCTTTGGGCTTAAGTTTCACCACTTCTGATATGCTAGGATACAGTGATAATTTAAAAATAATATAAATTTTACTTGTATCATCTGGAAACTTTTGAGGCTTTCAAAACTCTCTCCATTTTTCCCTCCCAGTTAAGAAAATCCCACACTCATACTCATTGAAGGTGAGAAAATTCCCATCCAGGACCTATTTTTACTTACGAGGTGAAGAAAAAGCCACAAAAATTAAGAAAGTGGAAAACCAAAAGGTCAATATTGATGGAGAGTTCTATTAGGAAGGCTGCTAAGACTGGAGGCAAAACTCTTTAAGGATAGCTCAGCATTCCTCTGCCCAGTTGAGTGATACTTTGTCTAGGATGAGCCTGTCCAGGCCAGTCTATCCCAACTCAGAGAGAAAAGAGCATTGTTACATAAAGGAACAACTTGCAAATTCTAGGGAAAACACTGATGTAAATTGTCATGGATTATACAGACCAGGCCCAGGTAATAGGGATGACAGGAAAGTAAGATTGAACAGTGTATATTAACTAAACTATGTCTAATTCAAAGTATCACAAAAATTCTCTTCCCTCTCTCTCTCTTTCTCTCTCTCTGTGTTTGTGTGTGCATGTGTGTGTGCCTCTTTCTGTTTCTCTTTCTCTTCTCCTTTGAGCACCTCTTACTTCTGCTGTCTTTTTTTTTTCTTTCCTCCAGGATTCTTGCTTACCTTAACTATTTTGCTTTTAAATTTTCCTTTTATTTTCCTCCTCAGTCTGGTCTTTCTATAAGATCTCCTCCCGTGGGATCAACTGAGAGAAAATATCCCTGCTCAAGTGAAAAGTTTACATAAGGCTTTCAAATCTTTCATCTCATGTGATCTTCATAGCAAACTAATAAGCAGCCCAAAGCAGAGATTATCTCCATTTAAGAGATGAGAAAACTGAGGCTCAAGATACTAGGTGACTTGCTCCATGTAATAAAAGTAATAAATGATAAATCCGTAACTAGAATCTATTTTTTCTAGAGTCTAAAGTCTTTCACTTTTACCATGAAATATCCAAGTGATTCTGAAGGAATGTTATGGGTTTTCCTTTTCTTCTGCTTTTATAATGTGTGATAAAACAAAATTTATTTATTTATTTTTTTTGTCTTTTGTCTTTTTAGTTGTTGTTGTTATTGTTGCTATTTCTTGGGCCGCTCCCTCGGCATATGGAGGTTCCCAGACTAGGGGTCCAATCGGAGCTGTAGCCACCGGCCCACGCCAGAGCCACAGCAACGCGGGATCCGAGCCTCGTCTGCAACCTACACCACAGCTCACGGCAACGCCGGATCGTTAACCCACTGAGCAAGGGCAGGGACCAAACCCGCAACCTTATGGTTCCTAGTCGGATTCGTTAACCACTGCGCCACGACGGGAACTCCTGATAAAACCAAATTTAAAAACAACAATGATAGCAATGACAAGTGAAGCTTTAGGGATAAAAAAGGAAAATTAGTGATTAGAAAGAATGAAAATCTATTTATCAGATACTTACTAGGTTCATAATGCTATTTAACTTAAATGTAACTGAAAACAGTACTCAAGCCTGAGTTTATCAGACTTAAAAATTCTGGTTGTTTTCATTATATCATTTTGCTTCCAAAGAAACTAATTTGTGCCATAGACATGCTCCTCTATGTGTTATTGTATACAGGAACTTATGAGTATGTAGTGTTATGGCTCTTCATAAAATGTTAAAGATTTGTAATTCTGGCGATTTTCATTTCTAAACCTATTTCATTCTCTGTAATAATCATAGCCATTAATTCTTTTTGACCTCTTACTTGTACACTTGAGTACTTATTTGTGTTCTATGCACTTAAAGATCTTAATTCTCACAACTACTCTGAGATGTAGCAAATAGTATTATTTCCATTTCAAAGATGAAAACGCTATGGCTGGAGAAGTGAAGCAATTAATCAATTCACTAAGCTAGGAAGAATAAAGCCAGGATTCATTTGAATAGTCTGATTCCAAAGCCTGTGCTGTGTCCTTAATGAAAAATGGGAAAGAAAAGCTTATCTCACAAGAGTTTGAGAAATAATATGGCATATATGAAAACCATACTGTAGAGAAGAAAAGTACCAGAAAAATGATAAGTTGCATTTTTTCCCATGTTCTGTTGTTTAGTCTTTTTTTGTCATTAGTTACCACTTTTGAATGCTTGTTCATTTAATGCTGAAGTTCTGTACCAGTCTCTTCTGGGAATATTTCCAAGTAAACCATGTGCTTCTTCAATTGTGAAACTCTTACCTGGAACAGTTTTCTCTCTAGGTGAGTTTATGGCACAACAGCCTTATTGCCACCTCTTTGAGAAGAAAGTTTTAAGGAGGTGCATGTTGCTGTCGTACTTTCACTAAATCAAGGACACTTCCTCTCTGCTAAGGACATGGCTATTTGTGACCTTATGTGGTACTATATGTTGGTGATGTAAATGCATCTCTGTATCATCACTGAATGTGAAAACTAGAATGACTTTATGAAAACTCTTTAAAAAATATTTTTTGTAGTTATTTGAGATATTCTCAAATATCCATGACCGTCCAAAAGTAAGAACTATATATTTTAGCTCTATTATTTTATAGATGAGAAAACTGAGGATCACTAAGGTAAAGTAACTTGGCCTAAGGTCACTCTGAACCTGTGGCAAACTTGAACTAGAGTCATTTGATGGGAAAATGTATGTCTAATGTTGCTTTATGTCACATTAGCAGTAGCTGTTTATGTTACACTATGGGATTCCCATTACCATTATTGCCCATAGATGAACAAAATTTCAAGACATGAAATTTTATAGTCCTATCTGGGAAATAAAGAAAATTCAAGGGGTATCTTATGAGAAAGGAAGATGACAACACAAAGTCCAATAACAATTGGTTTATTGCCTGCTATAGAGAATAAAGAACAGTGATGAAGATTCTATAGGGGGCCTCCTGGATCAGTTAGGATTTAAGTTAGCCCTGAGAGTCAAAACATAGAAAGTATGATATGTAGGAGACTATAGCATAAATCAACAAACTGCAACCAGGATGGAGAAAGAGGAAGGAAACCAGGAGTTACCATCTGTTTTGCTCTAAACACTAATTGTACTGGGGCCTTTTCATGTAGGTTTTCTAACTTATTTCTCCAAGGCTTATATTATTACACATAGTTTATAGATAGCAAAACATGTTCAGAGTTGTTAATTATGGCTGCATAATTGTTCAGTGAGAATGTCAGGTTTTAGAAAGATGAATCCAATAACAGGTCTTCCCTTATATCTAGGGCTTTATTCCAAAAGTCATATGAAGACTAGAGATTAACGCTTGGCCCACTACTCTGGGTCTGAGAATTTGTAGTGATACCTATAGTTCTATTTATCAATTAGGATAAATATCTGGGGATTTCCTATCCTCATGTTATCTGTACATATCTTTGATTTTCTATTTTTGATTAA
Organism: Phacochoerus africanus; assembly: GCF_016906955.1. Classification (NCBI taxonomy): domain Eukaryota; kingdom Metazoa; phylum Chordata; class Mammalia; order Artiodactyla; family Suidae; genus Phacochoerus; species Phacochoerus africanus. The sequence goes on from NC_062560.1 coordinate 56,495,958, forward strand.
TAATCCTTAATATCATGTGCTTAGTTTGAGGATTTAGAAAAAAACTGAGAATTATGTTTAGAATGTGGTAATCTGTCAATGAATCATAGCTACCATCATTGTCATCATGAATGATATTGATTAGATGTATCTCTGTCTAGTTGAATATATGTGTCTGTTACTAGAAGTGATCATAACTACATGTGATTGCATGTTTCAGAATGTGTGGTGTTTTCTCAGATATGACTATAGCTATAGGCATATATAAGCATAACTTGGGGATATTGTGGTTCCATACTATTGAAATAAAGTTAATATTGTAATAAGGAGAGTCACACATTTTTATGGGAGTGTCCCAGTGCATATAAACATTATGTTTACACCATACTAGAGTCTATTAAGTATACAGTAACAATGTTCATACCTGAATTTTAAAACATTTTATTGCTAAAAAATGCTAAACATCATCTGACAATGCAGAATTGCCACAAACATTCAATTTGTAAAAAACAAAATGTCTGTGCAGTGCAACAAAGTGAAACACACAAAAAATTTGTATATGTTCTCTGTGAGTGTGCGAGTATATTTTGTGGAAGGTAGTATAGCATGGTGATTAAGAACATGTATACCTGAAACTAATATAACATTTTAAGTCACTTATACTTTAATAAAAAAAAATAGAAGACCCATACTTCCTTGAGCTTATGACTTTACTGATTATTAACTGGGTGAAATTGGACTAATTACCTTATACTTCTGTTCTGCAGTTTCTCCTTCTACAATATGGAGATAATAATGGTACCTGCTTTATAGTCTCGTTATGTAGATTGAATGATTTAATCTATGCAAAACACTTAGAACAATGTCTGACATGTCACGTGCACATTATAAATATTGATTTTACTATAATTTTATTATTGTTTTTCTTTTTATGGCCTCACCTGCAACATATGGAAGTTCCCAGGCCAGGGATCAAATCAGAGCTGCACCTGGAGCCTATGCCACAGCCACAACCCGGGATCTGAGACACATCTGCAAACTATGCTGCAGCTTGTGCTGAGCTATGCTTGAAGCTACATGGATAAAGGCCAAGGATCAAACACACATCCTCACGGAGACAGCATTGGGTTTTAACTCACTGATCCACAACAGGAAATCCCTTTGTTATTACTTTCAAATCGAAGTATATTTGATTTACAATATTGTGTTAGTTTCTGGTGTACAGCAAGGTGATTCAGTTATATATATATATATATATATATATATATATATATATTATTTTATATGTACTTTTTCAGATTTTTTCTGTTATTGGTTATTATTATTACTATTATTATTATTATTATTTTGAAAGTGACTAAAGCTCTGTGTGACAGTGTGTTTTTATGTGTGGATGCTAGTGTGTGCATCTCTACTTTTAGATACGAATCCATGTGTCTATGTATATGCAAGTGTGTTTATATTATGATGTCTGTGTATCTGGGATTGACTATACCTGTATGGTATGACTGAATGCTCCATGTCAGTCCCAAGAAGTTTAGCTGCCTGGTTGAGGTACTGGAATGAGAGGCTAGAGGCTTAGTTCTAACTTTGATTCAATATTGGACACATTACATGGACTTTTGCATAATAGATAACAAGCAGAGAACATTTTTTTTTTCTGAGAAATGTGCTAATTTCATAGATCTGTGTATTTTCACAAAGTGAACACCCTCATGTAACCAGTAAGTAAATAAAGAAACAGGACATTATCTAGAAGCCTTCCTTTTCTTCCTTACCAGTCACTGATCCTTACCTCAAGAGCAAACGTTATCCTGGCTTCTAACATCAAAGATTAGTTTTGTCTTATTTTGTACTTTACATAAATAAAATCATATAATATGAACTCTCTTGTGTCTTGTTTCTTTCTGCAACATTGTATTTTTTTGAAAAACATCTATGTTTTCATGTATAGTATTAGTTTCTTCCATACCATTGCTATATAGAATTCTATTGTATGCCTAAAATACAATATAATCACACATTATAGTGTTCATGGACATGTTGACTACTTCCAGTTTGGGTCTATGAACATTCTAGTAAGTGTTTTTTGATGAGTTATCATTGTTTTTAAACATAGTTCATAGAGGATGGAAATTGGCAATGATGAAAGCATAAACACAGGGAGAATTAGTGACTTGATCCAGGTACCAAGTTGAGTTAGTGGCTCAGTTAGGCTACTGATGCCTGTTTTCTAATTTGGGGGCCAAAATATATTCTTTTTACACTGCTGAAGAAACTGGATCCAGATTTCTCTTCTGAAGGAATTGATCCATATTTGTCAGTACAAGTGAGTTTTTAACTTTTCCCTCCAAAGTCCAACATGCAAAGCTCCTTTGTTTTCTTTTCTATACCAGCAGCTATTCATTTGCCTGTTTCCAAGAATAATGTGGTCCATGGATCCAGGGCATCTCCTCTGGGCTCTGCTGTTGGTGCAACCCTTATGGTCTGGACTGACTGATGGGGCCACTAGAGTCTACTACCTGGGCATCCAGGATGTGCAGTGGAACTATGCTCCTAAGGGAAGGAATGTCATCACGAACCAGCCTCTGGACAGTGACACGTAGGTTTAATATCCTGTCTAATTTCCTGGCATTAGAGCTAGAATTGGGGAGGGGCACCCTTGAGGACCTTTTCCCAGGTTGTGACTACAGCCAGCTCCTGATCTCTCTGAGCCATGAACACAGTAGTACATTCCCTGAGAATAAAACTAGTTGACTCAGGAGACAGCATCCCATATGGAGTCTGCTGTTCCACATTGAGGTGCCTCAGCATTTTTAGGGTCCTAAATGTCATTCCATACTACCTTGATTCTAAGGTGTTATCTACAATGCTTTTTTAGTAATAGATGTTTAGCTTTTAAACAAGAAAGAAACATGATGTATATACAGTGTTTGTAAGATGTGTGTAGTATATGTAGGCTGCCATAGTTCAATGGAACTATACTGATTTAAGATATGTGAAAAAATAAGGTCAGCCTTAGAATCAAGGAAAGAATAATAATAGCTATAATTTATGTAACACTTTGTGACAGGCACCATACTAGAAATCTATATACTTTGTCTCGTCTAATTCTTACAGAAATTCTAGGAGGTGAGTATGAATATTCTCATCTTATAGATGAGAAAACCGAAGCTCAGGGAGATCAAGTGACTTGCCCACGTCCCACAGCTGTAAATGGAAGAGCTGAGATTTGAACCTGGATAATGCAAATGCAAAGCTCATACTCTTCTCATCATTCTGCCTTTCACAGATCCCACAGATTAACCTTTCTTGATATCAGAGCTTTTCAGATGTTCCACAAATATCTTGAAAAAACCCAAATTGCAGTGGGGGGGTTGCTGAGTCTTGCTTGCTCAGAGCTCCTGACTGCTCTGTTGGTCAATAAACTCTGCTTGCAATCTCAAAACAAGCAAACAAACAAACAAACCAAAACAACCCAAATTAATATATTAAAAAATCTTTGGTAATCACGAATCACTTTGTCTCTCCAAAGCCTCAGAGTTTTTCAAGGTTGACTGTAACATTTCAGAACTCTCTAGGAAGAATTAGAGTAAGAAAAAATATATCTTTTTTTGACAAACCATATTCTATTGATCTAGTGTTGGAGTTACAGAATCTTTGTATTAAAATTATCTTTGAGGGATAAATTTGTTGTTCCCCATCCCCCAATATTTTGAAGTAATAATTAATATTTATTAAGCTTTTACTATTTTTAGGCACTCTTTTAAACTCTATGCATTTTATATTCGCCACCAGTAAAACTGGTATCCTGATTATTTACATTTTACAGATGAGGTAATTATACACAGAGAAGTTAAGTAATCTGCTCAAAGTCCCACAGATTTAGAAATGTCAATATTGACATTTAATCAAAACTTCCTGGCTCCAGAATTTGTGGTCATAACTACTATGCTGTAAGACTTCCCATATATAGCAGGACAACACTAACTCAGGCCACACAGATAGGGACTTGATCACATAGAGTCAGTTGATGTTTGGTTGCCTCCCTATTACTATATATTAGAGTGTACTGAGTGAAATTGCCTTTTTTGTAGGTTAAAATGCTCAAATATCAACAAATTCATATGCTTTAACTTAATACTTCTCATCATCTAACAATTAGATTCTAACCTAAAGCTTTGATCAGTAAAATCCCATTTCCTCTTGTTTTTCCCCAAAGATGGACCCTTTTTTGTCAGCCTCCTCTGGAAAAAAGGCAAAATTATGACTCTCTCTTTCCTTCCTTCCCAGAGTAGCTTCCAGCTTCCTAAAGTCTGACAAGGACCGAATAGGGAGCAGCTACAAGAAGACCATCTACAAGGAATATAGGGATGGCTCATACATGGATGAAATAGCTCAGCCAGCGTGGTTGGGTTTCCTGGGGCCAGTGCTGAAGGCTGAGGTGGGAGATGTCATCCTTATCCACCTGAAAAATTTTGCCACTCGTCCCTACACCATCCATCCCCATGGCGTTTTCTATGAGAAGGACTCAGAAGGTAAGTCCGCCCCCCCACATTTTTTCTCCTACCTGCACCAAATATTCCTTTTCTTTTCCTGCCCTCTGAGAGAGAGGATCTGGGAATGAAGACAGTTTTCTCTTCCTTATTTATCCGAAGTGGCAAGGACTCTTCAGAGAAATCATTATTATCGGTTCTGTTATCCACACTCTGTGTGACTGTGGGCAAGACACTGCCCCTCTCTGGACCTCAGATTCTTCATTAAGAATGTAGAGATTTAATTTTTACTTTATTTCAAAGAATCACTTGAATGAAATTTCCATAAAGCATTTCACTGTGCTTTAGAAAGAGAGGAGTATGCTGTGAATGTAAGGGGACATCATTCTGGTGCCACATTTTTTTTCCTTAAGAGGGAGTTTGGTTTACTCATCTGTATCTCCCACTGTCTCAGGCCTGATGGCTTATAAATATTGACCCAACATTAAGTGAGGGGAATAGGGAGGCAAGTTAGAAGACCCTGACTTGGCCACTAATTCCCTGTATGACATTGGGCAAGTTATTTTTCCTCTTCTCTTGTCCATAAAATGGGAAGTAGACCAATTGATTATTAAGTTGCCTTTAGACTGAAATTCTGTGATTGTCTGCTTTTTGTTTTCCAAAGCGTGTGCTTAAAGGAAAGAAATTCTTCCTTCTTTCTTGCCTCCATATCATCAGTTTGCACTGCTGGGTTATACTATGCAACACTTTTCATGGCCATAGCTCCTTCCCCAAGGGTTGCTACCTCTCTACCCACTGTTGATGTGAGGTCTAGGATTCTTTAGAAAGATATTACCTGAATCTGTGCCCTCCTCAGGTTGTGAGGAATACTGTGCTGGGCTTTAGAACTCTACCTTCCATAGACTGGAAATAGGTGTCCTATACATTAGCCCTCTCTTGGCTTCTATATCTGTCTGGCTCCCTCTCACTCACCCTGGGATTGGGCATGTAATATTTAATTTTCTAGGTTCCTTATATCCAGATGGTTCCTCTGGTTGGCTAAAAGCTGATGATTCTGTTCCCCCGGGAGGCAGCCACATCTACAACTGGACCATTCCAGAAAGCCATGCACCCACTGATGCTGACCCAGCATGTCTCACTTGGATCTACCATTCTCATGTAGATGCTCCACGAGACATTGCTACTGGCCTCATTGGACCACTCATAACCTGTAAAAGAGGTATAGTCCCTAAGTGTGAGCTATGAGATGCAGTTTTGTATATCTAGAGGAAGCAGCGATATAGTTGAGTCACCTACATATTGAGCAGCAGCCTGGAGAGTGTTAATCTTGCAGCCTAGTTTATTATCAGTAATAAAACCTACCAAACTTCCTTTTCAATATGTTTTCTATTTCATTACTTTTTTTTCTAAAATAACAAAAAATAAATTAAAGATTTTGCTACTTTCTTATTTTTTTATTTCACTTAAAAATATACTTAATAATGATGGAAGTCAATTTACATAAGAATAAGATATGTATTAAGAGTTTGATTGTGATGATCATTGTACAACTATAAATGTAATAAATTCATTGAGTAATAAAAAAGTACTACTTTAGCAACAACAACAACAACAATAAAAGAGTTTGGGTAGATAGGATTGAAAGTGTGAGGAGGAGTGTCGGCTTAGTTGTAAAGAGGGATGTTTAAGGTATAGTCAGGCCTGAAGATCTGGGTGTTACAGAAGTGTGTCAGATTAACATCCTGGGTTGAAGACATAAGCAGGGATGATATAAGGGAATTATTCTAGAGCCTATATGCCTTATCTTCTCAACTGAACTGGTGCTTTTATCTGGGATATTTGGAAATAGGAATAAGCAGCAGAAGACTTTATCTACTTTTCTCTTGCTGACAAACTCTTAAGGCCCCTCTCTTTCATGCCTTTCTTATAAGTACCTCCTTGCAGGGAGGTCCTGCTGTGGCTCAGTGGGTTATGAACCCGACTAGTATCCATGAGGAAGTGGGTTCAATTCCTGGGCTAGTTCAGATGGTTAAAGGATCTGGTGTTGCCGTGAGCTGTGGTGTAGGCCACAGATGTAGCTTGGATCCCACGTTGCTGTGGTTGCGGTGTAGGCTCACAGCTGCAACTCCGATTCGACCTCTAGACTGGGAACTTCCATATGCTGCAGGTGTGGGCCTAAAAAGCAAAAAAAAAAAAAAAAAAAAAAAGTACCCTATAGCAGCTTACTGTTGTTAAATAAAGGTTCTTAAAGGCAACTTTCTTACTTGCCCTAGGAACCCTGAATGGGAATTCCCCTCCTCAGCGGCAGGACGTCGACAATGATTTCTTCCTGCTCTTTAACGTGGTAGATGAAAACCTTAGCTGGCATATTAATGAGAACATCGCCACTTACTGCTTGGACCCTGCCTCAGTGGACAAGGAAGATGAGGCCTTTCAGGAGAGCAATAGGATGCATGGTGAGCTGGGAGGAGGTGCCCACACCATGACAGTGAGCACTGATGGAGGGTCTCCACTGGGCCTAGCATTTGGTGGGTGCTTTCACATACCTGGTCCTTTTTAATCCTCCCAAGGACCAGGAGTAGTAGATAGTTTTCCTTGTTTCACTGATGAGGAAACTGAGGCTCCAGTATTACACAGATAATAAATAGCACAGCTAAAATTCCAACCTTGATCTGTCTGACTGGATAGGCTGTGCTCTTGCCATTAGATGCCCTATCTCCTAAAGTGGAAGAATCCAGGTTGTTGACTCCAAAGTCATATACTATGTGCTCAGTCACTTTGGTGAGGGTTGACCATTTATTTTAGTTAGCATTTATTTGTACCAAAAAGGATGCAAACTGGAAAAATTACCCACTTTTTTGGAATGAAAAAAATGATTTCCCATAAAGGAGTTGACAATGTTAATTAAAATTAAAACAAACTAAAAACACAAAATCCTTGAAGCATGGATAGAAAACTAATTTCAGAAATGAAAACAAATTGTTACTTTTGTTTAATTATGGGAATGATTCACTTGATGACAGATATGGGCTCAAAACCAGAGAGTCCCAACAGGAAGTGAAAATTCCAAGGGAAGATGCAAAGGATGGCTTGGACAGCTCAAATTTCTCTTGGATTTAATACCAATTGCTTGTAATAAACATAATTATTCAGCTAACTTACAACTATCTGTGGAAATTATAGGAGGAAATTGGCCTAGGAGTAAAGAGTAGTGTGTAAAATAAAATCCAGTCCTTAGAAAGCTCCCTCATATTGCTGAGTTGGAATCCTGAATCTACCACTTAATAGCTCTGAGTCATTGGGAAGAAAGTAATTTTCCTCTATGAGTCTTGATTTCCACATTTTTTTGCATATGATCAATGATATCTGCCTATTTCCCAGGGCTGTTTGTGAGATTTAAATGAGATAATGCATATGATCAACACAGTATGCTCTTTAAAACCTCATTTAAATGTTATCTATTATTATTGTCACATTGTAAGGCTTCTCTCATTGGGCTATACTTTCCTAACTCTGATGTTTTCTTTGGGTTTTCTTTTGCAGCAATCAATGGCTTTGTCTTTGGAAACTTACCAGAGCTGAGCATGTGTGCACAGAAGCGTGTGGCCTGGCACTTGTTTGGTATGGGTAATGAGGTAGATGTCCACACAGCTTTCTTCCATGGACAGATGCTGACCATCCGAGGCCACCAAACTGATGTGGCTCGCATCTTTCCAGCCACCTTTGTGACTGCTGAGATGGTGCCTCAGGAACCTGGCTCCTGGTTAATTAGCTGTCAAGTGAATAGTCACTTGAAAGGTGTGTCAACATCTCTGATCCTTCAAGTATAGGAGATTGGTGGCAGTAATGGTTATTAGGAGGCTGAAATTCTGTCTTGGGGCCATAAGACTGGTCTTTTAGGTGAGACAGCTGAGTATAAAAATGAAATACTAGACTAGAATTCTTGGAATCCAGGTTCATTCCTGGCCCAGCCATTAAATTGCAGGGTGATGGAATTCTCATTGTGGCTCAGCTGGTTAAGAACTGGGCATAGTGTCAGAGAGGATGTGATTTTGATCCCTGGCCTTGCTCAGTGGGTTAAGGATCCCATGTTGCCTTAAGCTGAGGTGTAGGTAGCAGATGATGCGACTCGGATCTGGTGTTACCATGGTTATGGCATAGGCCTGTGGCTGCAGCTGCAATTCAACCTATATATAGCCTGGAAACTTCCACATGGTGTGGGTGTGACTGTAAAAAGAAAAAAAAATGCAGAGTGACCTGGGGCACAGTTTTCTGGGTTCCATCTTGTCCATTTCTAACATAAGATGGTATAGGAATGGATGAGAGGAATTTTAAGCTGCCTTCTTTTTCTTCTTTGCTCACTATTCTAATGAATTAAGACCTAATAGTATTTGCTGCTGATTGAACAAGGAGTAAAGGAGAAATTAGCTAAAGAAGAGTAGGGCTTCTGCAGGAAATCACAGAGTATTGTGGGCCAGTAGTGACACTCTAGTTGGGAACCAACAGCAATAAGTGTAGAAAGTTTAGTTGTCAGGGGGAGAATTGTTGAAGTAATGGCCTTGTGTACCCAGGAGCATCAGAAGACAGGAAGAATATATGAGACAATGGAAAGAACATTAGGTAGATGATGAGAAGGTTTGGGTTGTTGTCTCAGCTCTGTGAAAAACTAAAAAAATACTGTGTGACTTTGGAAAATCCTGTTCCCACTTCTAGGCTTCACTTGTCAGACATGGAAAATGGGGCATTTGTTTTAAATAGTTTCTAGTATACTCTTCAGCTCTCATTTCTAGAGTTATTTGATGTAAGATAAATTAGGTGTCAAGAAAGTAATATGTGAGTATGTGAAAGTCGATTTCAAAGGGTGACAAAATGTAGACTGGTGGATAATAAGTCTGGAATGGTAGAACCCAGTAAGAGAAAGTTATTCATGTCCCATTGTCTAGGATTTGCCTTCTGTCCAAAAGTTCCCTATATAAGAGAGTATGAATGTTGATGGAGATTAGGGATGCAGTGTGATAGTGGAACAAGCATGCACCTTAGAGACAGACAAGCCTGGATTGAAAACCTGTTTCTTCCACTTAGTTGCCTTTGGTAAGTCATTTTTTGAGTCTATGTTTCCTCATCTGAAGATTTCAGTAATGATTCTTACCTTAGAAACCTGTAATGAGATTTCAGAGATATACTAGGGTTTTGAATCTTAGAGACTAGGGGAATAATGGTGCAAGAGAAGAAAATGAGCACTCAAATTTTCTGTTAAAAATAGGCTCTTAACTCTTAACTGTACCTCTGACTAGCTATGTAATCTTGGGAAAATTATTAACCTATCTATCTGATCCTTACTTTTCTTCATGTGCGAAAGAGTTCACTAAAATTCTGTATCACAGTTATGAGGACTGAACGAGATGACATATGTAAATCACCTGCCACAATACACATTCAACAAAAATGGATATCCTTACTGCCTTCTTTTTCATACCTTGGATTTCTAATTTCCTTGGAATGTTGTGAGATTCAAATGAGATAATGTACCTAAATTACCTCTATAAATAACTAAATGTACATAATGCAATATTATCCATTACCACTTTGCCTCAATGTAACACCTTCCAACATTTGGAAAGACTATTTAGACTCTGCATTTTTTCTTCTTTTTTTATGACTGCACCTGCCACACATGGAAGTTCCCAGGCTATGGGATGGATTGGAGTTGCAGCTGCTGACCTACACCACGGCCAGAGCAATGCCAGATCCAAACCACATCTGCAACCTATGCTGCAGCTTGTGGCAATGCCAGATCCTTAACCCACTGGGCGAGGCCAGGGATTGAACCCACACCCTCATGAACACTATTTTGAGTGCTTAACCCACTAAGCCACAAAGGGAACTCCAAAATCTCTATTTCCTGACAGTCCCAAGTGTGAATATTCATCTCTTTGTAGAAGATGTTTCATTATTTTGGGAGCTTCCCACCTTAAAAATAACTAACTCTTCTTTTTAAAAAATTTGATGCTCCTATGGGCCTAGATTTGTGTGTGGTAGAGTTCTCTATTCTCCCCATTTAAAATCAGGGGTTAAAGCGCAGATCTAGGAAGTGACTTGGACTTGAACTGAGGTATTCTGACTTCAAGCTATGTGATGTTGCTACAGTGTAAGTATTTTGCCACAACAATTAGGCCCTGTTAAATGAGTCAGTTGTGGTGAGCAGGTGGCCCTCTTTCTCCCAGCCAGATTCCTGAGGAGTGAGAGAACATAGCCCATTTGGAGGTAGAGGTAAAGGGCCTAATGGAAGTGACAGGGGAAACACTAAGATAAGGGGAAAGGTGAGTCATCTGGGAGTTGTATTGAGTGGAATAGAGCCAACTCTGGTGTTCTTCCTCCAGGTGGCATGCAAGCACTCTACAAAGTCAAGTCTTGCTCCATGGCACCTCCCATGAACCTACTCACAGGCAAAGTCCGGCAATACTTCATTGAAGCTCATGAAATTCAATGGGACTATGGTCCAATGGGGCATGATGGGAGTACAGGGAAGAATTTGAGGGAACCAGGCAGGTAAGAAGCAGTGGACTCCCTCTCCCCATTCCTGGGCCCAACCACAGACACCTGTGAGTCAGTCTCATAAATCTCTCCACTTTGGTGTCACAATCATTGTCTGTCTGGAATTACATGGCATGACTGTTAACCAATTATTGTGGCTCCCAGGAGAGCTTGCTCTAGCAGAGCTATACAGCTTTTTTATGGTTATGTCATAATCCCAGCAAAGGGTCCAAACAGAAAAGAAGGCCCAGATGGGACCAGATCATTTAAAATGGCATTTCTCCCAACTATTTAATTTACTATTTATTTACCTCTTTGCTCCTTCCTTTCTCTACCACAGTCTGAAAGATAAATTTAAGCTGAAGTATAAAATGTACTCTGGGAAGTATAGGAAAAGGGGAAGCTACCTGCCTTGTAGCCATTCCATGCCTATTATTTTTGGGAAATTTCTGTTTTTCATGCCTCATACATGACTCAGTTGTGGGCAAGAGAGCCAAAGGTTAGTGTCCTAATCAGTTGCTAGGCCTTAAGTTGTATTGACTCATCAGGCTATTAATGGTTCTAGGTCTTTCCAAAAAAGGCGCTTGATAGATGACTAAGAGAGTTTATGGAGGAATATTCTAGGACACCCAATCATGTTCATTCTTTCAGTAGGAACTAAAGGAATGAATATGTAGAAAACTTAGGAAAACAGGCACTTGGATGTCAGCTTGGCTTCTAGAATCTGCAACCAGTCTTGCTAAGTTAGTGCTCTTTACTTTTTTAAAAAGATTTTTATTTTTTTCTATTATAGATGATAGAAATGGTTCTGTCAGGGCTTTAATTTTTGAATGAAGGATATTATTTATTAAAGGTAGGAAGGATCTTGAGTACCTGAGGATGATTAAGGACGAATTGGAACTTGCCCCAGTGTCTGGAATTTATAAGCAAGAAGATTTTACCATACTATTGAGAACTACAATCATTAAAACTATCCACAGTAAAAGGAATTGTTTTCCCTGAAAATGAGTTCCTGATCTTGAAAAGGCTCAAACAGAAGCTGTATATCACTAATTATTGGTGTTGCCAGAGGAAATACCTGGATTATACCTGAAGTCCTCCCTAACCACAAAGATCAATAACTTTATGAGAAAAGGGGTGAGATGGGAATCTATTTGACACATGATAAATAAGTTGAAATTTGCCTACTTATATTCCAGTGTTTCAGATAAATTCTTCCAGAAGAGCTCCAGCCGAATTGGGGGCACTTACTGGAAAGTTCGATATGAAGCCTTTCATGATGAGACATTCCAGGAAAAGGTGCAGCTGGAGGAAGATATGCATCTTGGAATCCTGGGTGAGGAATCCTTAAAATATTAATTCAATTGACTAGAGCAGAGAACTAGGGAGGACTTAGAAACTGGAGCCTGGGGCAAGCTCAAAAGTACATTGTAGTCCAGCATTTTCCAAAGAGATGACTGTTTTGTGAAAAAGAGTTGTAAGTCTGAATATGTATACAAAATACTAAGTTAAACAGAGTCGAATAGTGTTATTTGATGCAGGGCCTCCCAGAGCCTTATATTTATTTTTGATCATCAAGAAGATCTAATAAGGGAATAAAGTATATACATTTTTTATATTTACTCCTAAAAACTTTTTTCATTGAACATTTTCTGATAGCAGTGTTGTACAGATTACACTTTAAAAATTATTCTTTAGGTATGTTTCTAAAGGACTATATAAGACAGTAAGATTGCTCTACTTGGCAATATGGGTCTAGTAACAGACTGGTACAACATGTAGACATGCTTGCTATGGTGAGGGATGCAGAACAAAGTTTAGGGCAGATAGAGTATTTTGCATATGTTAGACCTAATTGTTCTTTTGCATGGTTTTTCTTATCTTTTGTCTAGTGGTCTTGTACATTATTGTAAGTGGGGTATTAATTCCTAGTCTTTGAGCAGAGGTGGAACATTAGGTCTGTGGTTGAGGGAAAAACCAAGCCAGAAACTCTGAACTAGGGTTAGAGCCAGCATACATACTCAGGGTATTGTCTTGGTATTTCTAGTGATTCAAACTAGGTTACATGTGGTATATAATGCAGCAAAGAAAGTCTAGAAGTCATAGCTAGACTACTTAGTCCAGTGCCTGAACAGAGTTTATAATAATTTCATCTACTTAGATTTAGTTTAGGACTGAGGCATGCTCAGATATTTAGATGGCTCCTACCAGGAAATGCTGCTGTGGGAACTGGGACAATAAAGGTGGGGGAAATAGGATTGTACTTGATGATGGAATGGGAGAAAACCCAGGCTTTAGGACCTCGGTCTATTCCTAATCAGTCATTTGAATTTAGGCAGATCAATTCTACCTATCTGAGCTGCAGCCTCCTTACCTATAAAATAAAGATATCCTCTGTCTTGCATACTTTAGAATGTTTGAGGATCAAAATAAGATAGTGGATTTTAAAAAATGTTTTTTTTAATTGTAAATTGCTGTATGTTTTGAAAAGATGATTATTATCACAAAGAGAAAATTTATCTTTTTCATTTCACTTCTCTTTCCCTCTCTCTTCTTCTGTTTCTGACCTTCCTGGCCATGCCTGTTTTCATTTCCATTTTCTCTCCTTTCCACTTTCCAGGGCCTGTGATCCGTGCTGAGGTGGGTGACACAATCCAGGTGATTTTCTACAACCGTGCTTCACAGCCATTCAGCATACAGCCTCATGGGGTCTTTTATGAGAAAGACTCCGAGGGAACTGTGTACAATGATGGTGAGCATACAGGTTTCAAGTATTGTGGCTGCAGATAAGAGCAGGTAGGGAGGGAAAGAGAGAGAAGAAGGTGGAATTAATTGCCATAGATGGATGGTGTTGAATGAATATATGATATTATAGAGAGACAAAGCTGGGATCAGTAAGAAACAGCTACTTTATAACATATTTAAATATATTCTGATTATAAAATAACACATGTATTACAGAATTTTGATAAATGTGGAAAATTATAAAATAAACATTATTCATAGGTAAATTGCTATTACATTTTGATATAACTTCTAATATTTTTCTTTTTATACAAATATATATATTTATAGATTTGTGCAAATCTATATATGTATACACTATATATATATTTTATAGTTTGGTATTGTGCTATTTTCACTTACCATTTTATTGTATCCTTTTTATATGTCATTATAATGTTACAAAAACATTTTAATGACAGTGTAATACTCTATCACATGAATTTGCCATAATTTATTTACTTTATAATTTATTTACTATTGTTTGAATATGTAGGTTGCTTTCATTATTTTTTAATGTTGTAAATCACATTGCAATGAAGGAATATCTGGTTTGGATTACTAACTCTGGAGAGAATCTTATAAGTGGGATTATTGGGTAGTTAGTTTTTGTTTTCTCTGTGAATAATATTAACACATGCTAATCCCAAGCCAAAAAAAAAATTCTGAAAGCATAAAGGGAAATTTGCAAACCAATCTAGAATAAAAGAACAGTCTACAATCCAACTGGTCTCTTCAAGAAATCAGTGCCATAGGGGAAAAAATTTAAAGAGACAACACCAAGGGCAATATGCAAACTTTGTTTGATTTTGGTTGTAAAAAAAGACATTTTGGAGATAATTGGAAAATTTTTGATATACACTGGGTGTTAGATGATATTAGGGTATTTTCTTAGGTGTGGTAATGCTTACTAGTGTATTCAGAAGTAAAATGTCACGATGCTTACATTTTACTTCTAAATGATTTAGAAAAAAAGAGAAAAAAACTGTGTGTGTAAATAGATACACATATACACAGATTTAGATAAATTAAAGATGGCAAAATGTTAACAGTCAACTCCAAGTGGTAGGGCAATTATTATATTATCCTTTAAAGTTTGTCTGAAAGTTTAAGGAGTTGGAACAATGAATAAATAAGAAAAAACTACCCTAAATTATACCACCATGTGATAAATTTACAACAAATATTCTTGTGTATGCTTCTTTGCACATTTTCATGATCATTTCATCAAAATATATGTTAAAAGATGTGGAATTGTGTCAGAAGGTACACACATGAAAAATTTTGGTACCTATGTCCAAACTGCATTCTGGAAAAAATTGCAGTTATATTAATTTGTAGTTCTACTAACAGTTACCAAGAGGGAGGCTATATTTTCTTGCAACCTTACCAGTGTAGGGTAGGCACTTTAATCTCTGTCAAAATGTCACTCTTGTAGATAAACAACAACAAAAACAAAACTCACTGTTTTAATTTGTGTTAGGTTAAACATTCTTTTCAGTATTTATTTTGTATCTCACATTTTTGTGAACATAAACTTTTTAATGTTTTTGATCCATTCTGTCAACATTTTTCCAAAGGGGCTATTTTCATATAGTCACCTTTTCATAGGTGAGTGACAGAAGCAGATGTCATTTGAACCACTTAACACCAGCGCTGATCATTATAGTTTGTAAAATTTTACATTTTCATAGCCAAAAACTTATCTGTTTTTGTTTGTACTGATTTGATTACTAATAGGTTTGAAATTTTAAAATAAAATTTCTGTGCATTTCCTGACCGTAATCCATGTTCATTTAAAAAATTACAGTCTTAGTGTCTCACACACACACACACACACACACATGCAACATATACATGTCTACCTACATACACATACAGAGGGAAAAGTCTTCAACAATTAAAACTGTTCAAAGGTGAAACAGGCTATGATGGCATGTAGCTAATCTTCCATCCCTGGATATTTTTAAACAGGGGTAGGAATACAAAAGGAGATGAATGTGTATTTTTAACTGAGGAATATTCCAAATAAGTTTTAAAAGTCCTTTCAATCCTTAAGTCCTCTGAGTTTGGAAAACTGAAACCTAAAGCATTTTTAATTTCCCCAGTTCATATCACAAGTAGTGGCAGAGTCAGAAACCAAACTCTAGTCTCTTGATTACTACCTGAGATCCTTTTCCATATCTATATTCTATGTTGCTGCTGCTCCAAAATGCATTTGTAGATTATGGTCTTTACCACCCTGTTTGCAAATGATGATACTCAATCTAGCCAGTGTGAGCAATGAGATCCATGTTTTTCCTGCAGGTTCATCTCCCTCTGGCTTGGTGGCTAAGCCCTTTGAGAAAGTAACATATCGCTGGACAGTTCCTGCTCACGCCGGCCCCACTGCTCAGGATCCTGCCTGTCTTACCTGGATGTACTTCTCTGCTGCAGACCCCATAAGAGATACAAATTCTGGTCTGATGGGCCCCCTGCTGGTGTGCAAGGCTGGTGCCCTGGGTGCAGATGGCAAACAGGTATTGCCAAGGTTTCAGGCTGGAAAGTCTGCTGGGAGGAGAATAAGGCTGGGTTGCTGAATAGGAGTTAAGCATTGGGTTCTAGAGGTGAGGGAATAAAAAAAAATAACCAAGTTATTAAATCAGAAGTGAATATTTGGTGACCTCATTCTATTTTGTATACTATTCTTTCATTCACACACATCTTCCTTAGTCTCTATTCCTTTCTATTTTATATTCTCCCAACATCTCATTTTTTTAAATCAATGACCCCTAAACCTTGCTCCTAATTCCTAAATCTGCCTTACTATTTGTTTGTCTCTTTCATATCCAGCCCATCAATTTTAGCTGTTTAACTCTAGGCAATCTGAACCTCTCTTTGCCTCATTTTCCTTATCTAGAGTGAAGAGTTAAAAATGGAAGAAGGTATCTTGTGTTTCTGTGAAGATTAATTAAAACAATCCATATAAAATGCTTAGCACAGTGCTTGATACACAATAAATGTTAGCAGTAATAATAACATTACTAATTACTAATAAAATAATGTTAATCACTAGTATAATTGTTTTTTTCTTTTATTTTCTGGTTCCTCCCCCAAGAGAGTCCATTCCTGATCTCCTAGCCACTTTTCTGCACTCCTGTCCCTAGCTGACTCCAGACTGTCTTCTATTATACTCTTCTCCATAATCTTCATCTTGTGCTTCTCCCCTGCCTCCTTTCATACATTCCTCCCCTCTAGTCTTATCACTTTATTCGAATGTACTTCCCCCACCTGCAATTTAAAGTTATCTGAAGAAAAACTCCCTAGAAACAATTGCAACTCTAGGCAGGAGATATGGCCTTGGCTCTGTGCTTAGAAAAGGAAATTAAAAATAATCAGGAATCACTAGGTTCTAGAGCTGCACAGTCCATAACTGCTGAAACTATTGTAATTCCTCCCTCTGTTCTCTTCCACTGGGACTACAGAAAGGAGTGGATAAAGAATTCTTTCTCCTTTTCACTGTGTTGGATGAGAACAAGAGCTGGTACAGCAATGCCAATCAAGCAGCTGCTATGTTGGATTCCCGACTGCTCTCAGAGGATTTCAAGGGTTTCCAAGACTCCAATCGGATGCATGGTATGGGGAGTGATTTTACCCTGAGCTACAACTGAGAGATTATGAACAATCTAACCTAAATTTAATCATGACCCACTCCTAAAAACACTGATCCCATTGCTGAGCTCTTCCCAAGAGACAAGCTGAATTGAGGGGTTAAACTTAAGGCAATAGATCTTACATTTAGCACTTTCTTATGCTGTATTCTGTTACCTGGTATGGGGGACACTGGAAAAAGATACTGTGAAATGAGGATTGCACACAAAGAATCTACTAGAGAATGAAGAGACTAAGCTCTGATGTTACCTTTCTAGTCTTATCTCCTCCCTTATCACCTTCTACCCTTGCTTCTCAACCCCATACTCCAGCCAAATGTACTTTTCATGCTTTTGCAATGCTTTGTATTACTCTTTAAATTCTCCTCCTTACAACTTTTCTCTCTGCCTATCGAAATTCTTCCCATTCTCTAAGGCCCTACTCCAAAACCACCTCCACTATGTAACAATTTCTTATCACTCAAGCCCAAGATGATGACACTCTCTTCTAAATGTCTATTTCTTTTTAAATCAGACTATTTCGATAGCAAGTTCCAAAGACTCCACAATAGTGTTATCTGTTACATGGCTTTTGACTTCTGCTAAAGTATAGTCTCTTTAAAGGTGAGTATTGTTTGTTTTTTTATCAACGTATCCTTTATATGGTCTAATACATAGCAAATATTTATTGAACTGGTAAATTACCAAACTAATGAGTAGGTGGATGGATGAGTATTCAATGAGTGATTTAATGGGAAGACTCAGTTTAAATTCACAAGTAGCTCTCAGCATTTTCCAATGAGATCAGACTAACAATACCCATGAAACAATTATAGAACATCCAAGAGAGACAATAATTAAGTGCTAAGTTGTGTGGAACATCTTTTAAGTGGCATGGAATTCAGAAGAAGAGGACATTGGTGAATAATCAATTAAAGGATTCCTGGAAGAAGAGACTACTTGAACTGAGCCTTGGAGGTTGAATAGGTTTGCAATCAAACATTATAAGCAGAGGAAGCAGATTCATGAGGTTAGCTATGTTCCCATCATCCCAGGGAATTACCAAATCGAGTTACTCCTTAAATCTGGTTCCAGTCAGGACATTGAAAAGTAATCAGCTTCAAGCAGGCCTCCCTGTACTTTTGAGGGGAGTATGGAAAGTGGGAAGGGTTGAAGAATGAGTGTGTTGTCTTTTGGCTCCATCTTTTGGTTCTCATTACCAGACGGTTACATCAACTGGAAAATGTATTACAGTCCTATGAACTAAGTTTATTCCAGTCTGAATTTATTGGGCACCTGGTAAGTATTTTTCACAACATGCCAGGTGCTTGGATAGTCACAGAGATACAGAAAAAAATGGTGTGGTTCCTGTTAAGTCAATCTAATGTGGGAGATAAATTTGTAAGTAAATCATTGAACTCTGGTTGTATTTCAGAATTTGGGGGTGAGAAGAGTTTTAAGGAAGCCAGAAAGAATGTAATAACTCTGCTTCACAGTAGGTGATATTTGAGCTAGGACATGATAGATGTGTAGTAGTTTGCTTAAGGAGAGAGACCAAGGTTTATTCCAGGCAGAGGGAACAGCATGTGAAAAGTCATGAATATTTTCTAAGTGGTTACCATGTTTAAAGCCTTAGAGAGGCAGGAGCTCAGAAGATAATGGTGTGTATTTGTGTGTGAGAGAGAACAGGGAGGTAGATTGCAGATAGGAGTGCCAGGGAGGAGGCTTTTGAAATAGTTCATGCCAGAGATGATGAGGGCCAGAACCAGGGCAGCGGGAGTGAAGATAAAGAGGAGGAGACGATTGAAAGTTGAGGAGGGAACATTGGGGAACATCACACTTTACAGAGTCATGGAGAATGAGAACAAATGGAGGAAAAACAATCAGAAAAGTTGTAAGAGAACCAGGGAAATACTATGCTACAGAAGCCAAGGGAGGAGAGTTTCGAGAAAGTGAGAATAGGAAAGATTGGGGTGTGTGTGTGTGTGTGTGTGTGTGAGTTGTGGTAGTGGAGAGTAGTTCAGTTTTGCCAGGATATGGAGCATGGTGGAGGAGGGGCAGGAGATAAAGCAAGAAAGGCCAGTCAGGCCCTAATCCTAAAGAGGCAGATCTTCATAAGTAGACCTAAAGTGGCTTAGGGAAGAAGCAAGAGGAGTTGAGAATGACTCAGAAATTTCAAGTTGTGGGAAACCTTAGTATAGAGCTGATGCCATGCTGCCAGCTAGTGCCTGAGTAGTCTGGTCTCATCTCCCCATCTTGTCTTGTGTTTTTGTTTTCCAGCCATTAACGGGTTTCTGTTCTCTAACCTGCCCAGGCTGGAAATGTGCAAGGGTGACACAGTGGCCTGGCACCTGGTTGGCCTGGGCACAGAGACTGATGTGCATGGGGTCACATTCCAGGGCAATACCGTGCAGCTTCAGGGCATGAGGAAGAGTGCAGTCATGCTCTTTCCTCACACCTTTGTCATGGCCATCATGCAGCCTGACAACCCTGGTAAGTGCTATAGCAGCTGGCCCTAGGCTGAGAAACATTGTTGGGTATAGGGCTTGGGGAAATGGGGGAATGGTGAAGAAATAAAAAGAATCAAGTTGAGGGTACTTGGGAATTTTTCAAAATACCTTTGTCGTCTTCTTCAATGTGTACTCCATGTTTTGGTTATTTGGATTCTCTTATCAGATGCAGCCAGAATAGACTGAAGAGCTGAGAAAGCTATTTTTCTGGAACAACAGGAGAGAGTAGGGATGCTGCTAAATATAAGGACATAAATAGGCAGAGGGTGGATTTGGCCACTTAGCCCATTGGCCACAGAGAGCTTCTATAAATTAAATCCTTGCATTGGAAATGAGGTCCATGAGATGTACCTTTAAGTGCTTCCAACTCTGATATTCTGCGAAGATTTTTGCAAACTTCTGCTGGAAGTGGGATAGTGTGTGATGTTATAGTTTCAGCCTAGGAATCAGAACACAGGAACTTCTAGTCCAGGCTCTTTCATTAACTTGCTGTCTAAATTTTGTCTGATCACTTCTCCTCTCTGTAGCTAGATTTCTTCCTTCTTTTCTATTAACTCCTCTCCCTCTCTTCCTTTCTTCTTTTTCTTCCTCCGTCTCTCCCTCCTTCCCACTCCCTCTTCCCTGTCTTTCTTTCATGACGAAATTTGACTGTGTTTCCTCAGGTTCCATTTATGTCTGAAATTTCATAATGTGGCAGCAGTTTTTCTTTGCTGTTCCTAGGGTATATTCTTCTTCTAGGCAGTAGGTGGCAATAGTGTTATTATAAGCTCCATGCAGTTCCCACTAAATTTTTATTTTAGTTCTGTAAATTCCATCCATATTTGAGGCAAAAATTCCCTAAACAAAGCTAATTCCTTGATAACTTAAAAATTCTCAGCCTAGCACTGAGTCTGACAAATACTTGACATAAAGTAGGCCTCTACAGACTTCTTGGGTCCTCATTTCTTCCAATCTACTTAGGATACTTCCTTGGTCAAGGAGAGTTGTATTAGCGAATTAGATACAACCATTAATGGGACTGAAAGAAACAACAGTAATCAGCTCTTGTTGTGAGTGCTGGGATGGGAAACTTCTGGGACAAAAAGACCCTTCTCTCTAGCCTTGGTCCCAAAGCCAAAACCTAGGTTTAATCTCCTTCATACAAAATTAGCTTGGCTCCCCAACCAGGCCTATATGCCATCTCCAAGGCTCACTCTTACTTGGATAAATGAATTTTTGTGCTATATTAAGGCCCAAGGAGAGTGACTGTAGATGGCTCAAAACATTCTGATTGGGAAGTGGCACTAAATGGCTTTATAAGAGCAAGGCTTAAAAGGTTACTTTTCATCAAGATTCCCAAGTTTTCTTACTAGTAAAAGCCCAAACTCTTCTTACTTTTGCATTTTTCAATCCTTTCAAACTCTCCTCTTTCTGAAGAGTTCTCAAGTCATAGAATGTTGGAACTGGAAGAGCCCCCTTGAGATAGTCTTAATTTATTTGTTTTACTAATGGGAGGAATAGGCAGAGACCTGGAGGTAGAAAATGATTTTCTCATGTTAGGAATATTGGATCTATTATTTTTTTCTTTTCTCACTTACCCCTTCTCCATCAACTCCTATTGATTCTTACTCCTGGGTAACCCCTTTTTTTTTATAATTTATTTTTTTCCCCACTGTACAGAATGGGGATCAAGTTACTCTTACATGTATACATTTTTTCCCACCCTTTGTTCTGCTGCAATATACGTATCTAGACATAGTGCTCAATGCTACTCAGCAGGATCTCCTTGTAAATCCATTCCAAGTTGTATCCAATAACCCCAAGCTCCCAATCCCTCCCACTCCCTTCCTCTCCAAGCCTATTCTCCAAATCTATGATTTTCTTTTCTGTGGAAATATTCTTTTGCGCTGTATATTAGTTTCTAGTTATAAGTGATATCATATGATATTTGTCTTTCTCTTTATGACTAACTTCACTCAGGATGAGAGCCTCTAGTTCCATCCATGTTGCTGGAAATGGCATTATGCCATTCTTTTTTATGGCTGAGTAGTATTCCATTGTGTCTATATACCACATCTTCCTAATGCAATTGTCTGTTGATGGACATTTGGGTTGTTTCCATGTCCTGGCTATTGTGAATAGTTCTACAATGAACATGCGGGTGCATGTGTCTTTTTCAAGGAATCTTTTGACTGGATATATGCCCAAGAGTGGGATTGTGGGGTCATATGGAAGTTCTGTGTATAGATTTCTAAGGTATCTCCAAACTGTTCTCCATAGTGGCTGTACCAGTTTACATACCCACCAGCAGTGCAGGAGGCTTCCCTTTTCTCCACAACCCCTCCAACACTTGTTATTTGTGGACTTATTAAGGATGGCCATTCTGACTGGTGTGAGGTGATATCTCATGGTAGTTTTGATTTGCATTTCTCTAATGATCAGTGATGTTGAGCATTTTTTCATGTGTTTGCTGGCCATCTGTATATATTCCTTGGAGAACAGTCTATTCAGGTCTTTTGCCCATTTTTCCATTGAGTTGTATAAGTTGCTTGTATAATCTGGAGATTAAGCCCTTGTCCATTGCATCATTTAAAACTATTTTCTCCCATTCTGGAAGGTGTCTTTTGGTTTTCTTTTGGGTTTCCTTTGCTGTGCAAAAGGTTTTCAGTTTGATGAGTTCCCATGGGTTTATTTTTGCTCTTATTTCTGTTGCTTTAGGAGACTGACCTGAGAAAATATTCATGAGGTTGATGTCAGAGAGTGTTTTGCCTATATCCTCTTCCAGGAGTTTGATGTGTCTTGTTTTATATTTAAGTCTTTCAGCCATTTTGAGTTTATTTTTGTGCATGGTGTGAGGGTGTGTTCTAGTCTCATTGCTTTGCATGTGGCTATCCAGGTTTCCCAGCAATGCTTGCTGAATAGACTTTCTTTTTCCCATTTTATGTTCTGGCCTCCCTTGTCAAAGATGAATTGACCATAGGTGTCTGGGTTTATTTGTGGGTTGTCTATTCTGTTACATTGGTCTGTATGTCAGTCTTGGTACCAGTACCACACTGTCTTGATGACTGTGGCTTTGTAGTATTTCTTGAAGTCTGGGAGAGTTATGCCTCCTGCTTGGTTTTTGTTTCTCAGGATTGCTTTGGCAATTCTGGGTCTTTTGTGGTTCCATCTAAATGTTTGGATTGTTTGTTCTAGTTCTGTGAAAAATGTCATGGGTAATTTGATAGGGATTGCATTGACTCTGTAGATTGCTTTGGGTAGTATGGCCATTTTTACAATATTGATTTTCCCAATCCAGGAACATGGAATATCTATCCATTTCTTTACATCTTCATTAATTTCTTCGATTAAAGTTTTATAGTTCTCAGCATATAAGTCCTTTACCTCCTTCGTCAGATCTATTCCCAGGTATTTGATTTTTTGAGGAGCAATTTTAAAAGGTATTGTATTTCTGTATTCCTTTTCTAATATTTCATTGCTGGTATACAGAAATGTGACTGACTTCTGAATGTTAATCTTATATCCTGCTGCTTTGCTGAATTTATTAATCAGTTAACGTATTTTTGGGGTTGAGTCCTTAGGGTTTTCTATGTATAGTATCATGTCATCTGCCTACAGTGACAGTTTGATCTCTTCTCTTCCTATATGGATGCCTTTTATTTCTTTTGTTTGTCTAATTGCTGGGGCTGGGACTTCCAAAACTATGTTGATGAGCAGTGGTGAGAGTGGGCATCCCTGTCTTGTTCCAGATTTGAGTGAGAAGGCTTTCAGTTTTTCCCCATTGAGGATTATATTTGCTGTGGGTTTCTCATAAATGGCTTTGATTATATTCAGGAATGTTCCCTCTATACCCACTTTGGCGAGGGTCTTGATCATGAATGGATGTTGGACTTTGTCAAATGCTTTTCCTGCATCTATTGAGATGATCATATGATTTTTGACTTTTTTTTTTGTTAATGTGGGGTATGATGCTGATTGATTTGCGTATGTTGAACCATCCTTGTGAACCTGGGATGAACCCCACCTGGTCATGGTGTATGATCTTTTTGATATGTTGTTGGATTCGGTTGGATAAATTTTGTTGCAATATTTTGTGTCTATATTCATCAATGATATTGGGCGATAGTTTTCTTTCTTGGTGGTATCTCTGTCTGGTTTTGGAATGAGGGTGATGGTGGCATCATAGAATATCTTTGGGAGTATTCCTTCTTCTTCAACCTTTTGAAAATGTTTAAGGAGGATGGGCACTATATTTTCTTTATATATTTGTTAGAATTTGCCTGTGAAGCCGTCTGGTCCTGGACTCTTATTTGTAGGGAGTGTTTTTACAACATCTTCAATTTCATTCCTAGTGATCAGTCTTTTCAGTTGGTCTCTTTCTTGATTCAGTTTTGGCAGGCTGTAAGATACTAGAATGTTGTACATTTCTTCCAGATCGTCAAATTTGTTGGCATATAGTTGTTCATAGTATTCTCTTATGTTCTTTTTTTATTTCTGCTGTATCCGTTGTGATTTCTCCTTTTTCATTTATAAGTTTTTTTATTTGAGTTCTTTCTCTCCTCTTTTTAGTGAGTCTGGCCAGGGGTTTGTCAATTTTGTTTACCTTTTCAAAGAACCAGCTTTAGTTTTATTAATTTTCTCTATTGTTTTTTTGAATTTCTATTTTATTGATTTCTTCTTTGATCTTTATAATTTCCTTCCTTCTGCTGACTTTAGGGCTTTCTGGTTCTTCCTTTCCTTTTTTTTTTTTTTTTTTTTTTGTCTTTTTGCCTTTTCTAAGGCCACTTCCATGGCATATGGAGGTTCCCAGGCTAGGGGTCATATTGGAGCTGTAGCCACCAGCCTAACGCCAGAACCACATCAACATGGGATCTGAGCCGCATCTGTGACCTACACCACAGCTCATGGCAATGCCGGATCCTTATCCCACTGAGCAAGGCCAGGGATCAAACCCGCAACCTCATGGTTGCTAGTTGGATTCATTAACCACTGTGCCACAATGGGAACTCCTCTTCATCTTTTTCTAATTCATTTAGGTGGAGGGTTAAGTTTTCAATTTGATATCTTTCTTCTTTTTTGAGGAAGGCCTGTATCACTCTGAATTTCCCTCTGAGTACAGCTTTTGCGGCATCCCATAGATTTTCAGAGGTTGTATGTTCATTATCTTTTGTCTTGAGGTATTTTTTGATTTCCTCGCTGACCCATTGGTTTTTTAGTAGCATGTTGTTTAGTCTCCATGTAGTAGGTTTCTTCTCATTTATTTTCCTGTGGTTGATTTCTAGTTCCATGCCATTGTGGTCAGAGAAGATATTTGAAATCATTTCTATACTCTTAATTTTGTTGAGGTTAGCTTTGTACCCCAGTATGTGACCAATTCTTGAGAATGTTCCATGTGCACTTGAGAAAAATGCATATTTTGATTTTTTTAGTTGTAATGTCCTGAAAATGTGGATTAATTCTAAATTTTCTATTGTGCCATTTTGAATCTCTGTTGCCTTATTGGTTTTCTGTCTAGAGGATCTGTCCATTGATGTGAGTGGGGTGTTAAAGTCTCTTACTATGATTGTATTCCCATCAATTTCTCCCTTTATGTCTGTTAGTATTTGTTGGCAGTATCTGGGTGCTCCTGTGTTTGGGGCATATATATTGATGATGGTAATATCCTCTTCTTGAATGGATCCTTTAACCATTAAATAGGGTCCTTCTTCGTCTTTCTCTATGGCCTTCATTTTAATGTCTATTTTGTCTGATATGAGTATTTCAACTTCTGCTTTCCTGTCTTGTCCATTGGCATGAAATATCTTTTTCCATCCCCTCACTTTGAATATTTGTCCTTTGCCCTAAGGTGAGTCTCTTGTAGACAGCAGATGGAAGGTTTTTCCTTTTTTATCCAATCTGCCCCTTTGAGCCATTTGATCGAAGCATTCAGTCTATTGACATTTAAGGTAATTATTGATAAATGTATATTTATTGCCATTTTAAACCTTGTTTTCCAGTTGATTCTATGATTCTCCTTTCTTCCTTTCCTTTTTTTGGTTGGATGCTTTCCAGTTATTTTATGCGTGTGCTTTTCTCTTTATTTTTTGTGAAAGTAATATTTGTTTTCGATTTGTGTTAGCCCTGTTTATTTAAGTATGTTATTCCCTTCCTGTATTGGCTTGCTTTAGCCTGATAGTCTTATAGGCTCAAACACAATATTAAAAAAGAAAAGAGTCTAGATTTTCTTACTTTCCTTCCACACATTCTATGATTTTGAAGTCCTTTTTTAACATCTTAATGTTTGTCATTTTGCTGTTCTTCTGTTTATCATTTTTACAGTAGTCCCCCCCCCACTTTTAGATCTGTATCCTGGCTTATTTAAGTGATTGCTTTCCAATTGTGGTTTCCTCCATCTTATTTATTACTTCTTTTATTATTTATATAAGCCCTTTTGGCATTTCTTTTAGAATGGGTTTAGTATTGCTACACTCTTCTAGCTTTTCTTTGTTGGAGAAATTCTTTCTTTCCCCTTCTATTTTAAATTATATTCTTTTTTATTTCCCCAATACATTATTTTTTCTACTGTATATCATGGTGACCCAGTTATACATATATATGTATACATTCTTTTTTCTTTCATTATCATTCTCCATCATAAGTGACAGATATAATTCCCAGTGCTACTCTGCAGGATCCCATTGCTAATCCATTCCAAAAGCAAGAGTCTGCATCTATTAACCCCAAGTTACCAATCCATCACAATACCTCCCCCTCCCCCTTGGCAACAAGTCTATTCTCCAAGTCCATTATTTCCTTTTCTGTGGAAAGGTTCATTTGTGCCATATATTAGATCCCAGATATAAGTGATATCATTTAGTATTTGTCTTTCTCTTTCTGAATTACTTCACTCAGTGAGTCTCTAGTTCCATCCATGTTGTTGCAAATGGCAATATTTTGTTCCTTTTTATTGCTGAGTAGTATTCCATTGTGTATATATACCACGTCTTCCTAATCCAATTCTCTGTTGAGGGATATTTGTGTTGCTTCCATGTCTTGGATTTTGTGAATTGTGCTGCAAAAAATAAAACTTACAGAATGGGAGAAATTGTTTCAAATGGTGCAACTGACAAGGGCTTCATCTCTAAACTATACAATCAAGTTATGCAGCTCCACATCAAAAATGCCAACAACCCAATTGAAAGATGGGCAAAAGACCTGAATAGACATTTCTCCAAGGAAGATATACATATGGATAAGAAGCACATGAAGAACATCCCTAATTATTAGAGAAAAGCAAATCAAAACTACCATGAAATACCACCTCACACCAGTCAGAATGGCCGTCATGAATAAGTCCACAAATAACAAATGCTGGAGGGGGTGTGGAAAAAGGGGAACCCTCCTGCACTTTTGGTGGGAATGTAAGCTGGTACAACCATTATGGAGAACAGTATGGAGATACCTTAGAAATCTATACATAGAACTACCATATGACCCAGCAATCCCACTCTTGGGCATATATCCAGACAAAACTCCTTAAATTATATTCTTGCTGGATGGAGTATTCCAGGCTGCCAATTTTTTCCCTTTCAGAACTTTACCTATATCTTGCCACTGTCTTGTGGCCTATAGTGTTTCTATAATCATCTGAAAGCCTTATCGGGATTCCCTTACAATTAACACCTTGCTTTTCTCGTGCTGCCTTTAGAATCCTCTCTTTAACTTTTGTCACTTTTATAATAATATATCAGTGTGGGCCTGTTTGGATTCAATTTGTTTGCGTCCCTCTGTGCTTCCTGTGTCTTGATATCAGTCTCCTTTAGATTTGTAAAGTTTTCAGACATAATTTATTTAAATATATTTTAATTCCCCTTTTCTTCTCATTCTGGAATTCCTATTATGCAGATTGGCCTGCTTTATATTATCTCATAGATCTCTTATATTGCTTTTATATTTTTTATTTGGTTTTCTTTCTGCTGTACTGATTCTGTTATTTCATTTCATTATGGAATGATTTCATTATTCTATCTTCCAAGTCATTAATTCATTCCTCTGCATTATTTATTCTGCTTTTTTAGTGCCTTTAGCTCAGTTTTCATCGCTGTAAATGAATTTTCTAATTTTTCTGTGTTCCTCCTTATATTTTCTAGTTCCTTTCTAATGTGGTCTGCATTACTGTTCATGTCCACTCTTTTTTTATTTTTTAATAATTTTTTTTATTTTCCCACTGTACAGCAAGGGAGTCAGGTTATCCTTACATGTATACATTACAATTACCATGTCCACTCTTAATTCCTTGATATTCAGCCATAATTCCTTCAGCGTTTTTTCACTATATCCTTTTTGAACTCAGTGTCTTTGAGACTGCTGAGGTCTGTTTCATTGTTTGTTGCTTCAGTTGAATTCTCCTTAAAAAAAAAAAAAAACTGGAAATGGTCCTGAGCTTTTTCATCTTGCTTATGATTTTCTTTTTCTGTGAGTTTAGGGAAGCCAAACTGTAGTCCTAGAGGGTTACTTCTATGCAAGAGCTCCCTTTTGTATTTTGTGGGTGGTTACTATTTTTTTTTTTTTTTGGCATGGGAGTTTGGATATTTGCTCTCTATTTCCTTGGTGTGAGCAGACTCTTCCCCAGAGTGCTGAGTGTGTTTCCAGTGAGAAGAAGGCAATGGGTAGGGCTAGTAGTCAGTGCCTGGTTGCTGGACTCTTAAGAACAACAAGGACCTGCATGAAGGTGGCACAGGCTACTCCTAGTTTCAGGGCCTTGCAAAGTGGTAATGAGCCTCAGGCAGATTTTTTAATTGCTCAGAGCATTTGACAGTGGCAGCAGTGGGGTTTTTGTGTTCCCAGGGGAGTCAGAGCAACAACAGGAAATATTTGATTGCAATGCCTTCCTCTGAGGTGATTGGGTCCACAAATGTTCACTTTTCAGAGACCCCTTGTGGTGGCAGGCCATGCCTACCTCTAGAGTCAGAGATAACTGTGGTGGTTTGCCCCCGCCACCTGTTGACCATGCAATAAGCACCTCATCCCACTTATCCCACAAGAGAGGTGCTGCAGAGGTTGCTCCTAGTTGTAGGTTCCTGGGAACGGACAGTGATCTAGCATCTGGACACTGCCCAGGGCGTTTGGCAGTGGCAGCAGCAGGGAAGGTGTGTTCCTAGGGGAGTGAGAGCAACAGTGGGTGGTGTTTGGTTGCAGTGCCCTGTTTCATTTTTGCCAACCCCTGAGGTGACTGGGGCCACAGGTATAGCCCTCTCACAGGCCCCCAGTGGAGGCAGGACACACCTCCCTCTGGCCTCTAAGATGACTGCAGAGGTCTGTCTGTGCTGCCTGTAGATCACACAAGAGGCAGCACATCCCACTTACCCCCCTCACTGCCCTTAGCCCACACACGAGGTGCCTTGCTACCTGTGCCCTGCACAAGAAGGGCCCAGTCTCTTTTAGCCTGAGCTAGTGGCTTCTTGCCACCCATAGCCTGTGCCAGAGGCACTGTGCCCTCTAAGGGCCTGCATGTACACAGGGACATTCCTGTGGCTGTACACCCCTCCTCCTCTTACCTTCTCCAACCATGGCACCTAGCTTCTCCTTTAGGCCAGACTTCCTCCTGGGTTCTCTCTGCCATGGCATTCCATTCCCTAGCCCATAGCACACCCCCACCCATGACAAACCACTCCTTAGCCTCTCAGGCTACCCCAACACAGCCTAATATAGTCCATTCCAAGGAACCAACCCTCAGAGCCTTAGTCTGAGCACCAGGCCCCTGTCAGAGCATCTAAGGCTGTGGTGTCCAGGGAAGTGGTATAGATGATCTTTGTGGCCTTCACTCTACTTTGCCTTCCTCAGTCCAGCTGCTGTGCTTTCTCAGTGAATTTGAGATCCCTCCACCTCAGCTAATCTCCCAGTTGCTTATGTGGCTTCCAAGGATTTGGGTTCCTTTTCTCTTTCATAGTTCCTATTCCTTTTCTCTCCCTCTTTTTCTTTTTCTTTTGTCCTACTCAGTTGTGTCAAGACATTCTTCCCTTTTTGGAGTTTTAAGTTCTTCTGCCAGCATTCGGTAGATGTTCTGTGTGAATCATTTTACATGTAGATTTTTTTGATATTTTGGGGGGAAAGTGAGCATGACATCTTACTCTTCTGCCATCTTGATCCTTCCCCAGTATTGTCATTTTAGCTATATTGATTCTTCCAATCCAAGAGCATGGTATATCTTTCCATCTACTTGTGTCATCTTTGATTTGTTTCATCAGTCCTATAGTTTTGAGACTACAGGTCTTTTTGTCTCTTTAGGTAATTTTATTCCTATGTATGTTTTTTTTTTTTTTCTGATGTGGTGGTAAAAGGTATGGTTTCCCTAATTTCTCTTTCTGACTTTTCATTATTAGTATATAGAAACACAATCAACTTCTATGTATTGATTTCGTATCATGCAAATTTAACAAATTCACTGATGAGCTCTAACAGTTTTCTTGCTCTGTCTTTAGGATTTTCTAAATATTGTATCATGTCATATGTAGAGAGTGATAGTTCTACTTCTTTTTGCAATTTGGATTCCTTTTATTTCTTTTTCTTCCCTAATTGCCATGGCTAGGAATTGAAAAACTATGTTGAATAAAATTGGTGAAAGTGGACATCCTCGATTTGTTTCTGATATTAGTAGAAATGCTTTCAGTTTTTCACCAATGAGAAAGATATTCCATGCTCCTGGGTTGGGAAAATTAATATTGTAAAAATAGTCATACCACCCAAAGCAATCTACAGATTCAATGCAATCCCTATCAAATTACCCATGACATTTTTCACAGAACTAGAACAAACAATCCAAACATTTATATGGACCCACAAAAGACCCAGAATTGCCAAAGCAATCCTGAGAAACAAAAACCAAGCAGGAGGCATAACTCTCCCAGACTTCAGGCAATATTACAAAGCCATGGTCATTAAGACAGTGCAGTACTGGTACTGAGACTGACATACAAACCAATAGAACAGAATAGAGATCCCAGAAATAAATCCAGACACTTATGGTCAGTTAATCTTTTATAAAGAAAGCAAGAACATGAAGTTTTTTCACCATGTATTGCTGGGAAAGCTGGACAGCTGCATGCAACTCAAAGAAACTAGAAGACACCCTCACACCATGCATGAAAATAAACTCAAAATGGCTGAAAGACTTAAATGTAAGACAAGACACCATCAAACTCCAGGAAGACAACATAGACAAAACATTCTCTGACATCAACCTTACAAATGGCTTCTCAGGTCAGTCTCCCAAAGCAACAGAAATAAAAGCAAAATAAACCAATGGGACCTAATAAAAGTTCCCAGCTTTTGCATAGCAAAGGAAACCAAAAAGAAAACCAAAAGACACCTTCCAGAATGGGAGAAAATCATTTCAAATTATCAACTGACAAGGGCTTAATCTCTAAACTATGCAAACAACTTATACAACTCAACAGCAAAAAAGCCAACAACCCAATGGATAAATGGGCAAAAGACCTGAATAGACATTTCTCCAAGGAAGATATACAGATGGCCAAGAAGCACATGAAAAAATGCTCAACATCTCTGATTATTAGAGAAAATCAAATCAAAACTATATCATGAAATACCACCTCACACCAGTCAGAATGGCCATCATTCATAAGTCCACAAATAGCAAATGCTGGAGGGCGTATGGAGAAAAGGGAACCCTCCTGCACTGTTGGTAGGAATGTAAGCTGGTACAACCACTATGGAGAACAGTATGGAGGTACCTTAGAAAACTATGCATAGAACTACTATATGACCCAGCAATCCCACTCTTGGGCATATATCCGGATAAAACTTTCCTTAAAAAAGAAAATGCTTGAAATAATTTCATTTAAAAAAATTTACCAGGGCTTGATTTGTGGCCCCAAATGTGATCTATCCTGGAGAATGTTCCATGTGCTCTTGAGAAGAATATTGTGCTGCATTAGGGTGAAAAGTTCTATAGATATCAGTCAAGTCTATTTAGTCTAGTGTATCATTTGAGGCCTATGTTTCCTTATTGATTTTCTGTCTGGATGATACATCCATTGCTGTAAGTGGGGTGTTAAAATCACTTACTAGAACTGTGTTACTGTTGATTTCTCCT
Source organism: Phacochoerus africanus (assembly GCF_016906955.1). Taxonomy (NCBI): domain Eukaryota; kingdom Metazoa; phylum Chordata; class Mammalia; order Artiodactyla; family Suidae; genus Phacochoerus; species Phacochoerus africanus. Next base: position 56,527,963 of record NC_062560.1, read on the forward strand.
TTTATGGCTGTTAGTAGTTGCCTCATAAATTGTGGTGGTCCTATGTTGGGTGCATATATATTTACAATTGTTATATCTTTGTCTTGGATTGATCTTTAATCATTATGTAAAGTCCTTCTTTGTCTTTCTTTTTTTTTTATTTATTTTTATTGTTATTTCCCCCAACACATTTTTTTTCCATGGTACAGCATGGGAATCCAGATTACACATACATGTATACATTCTTTTTTCTCCTATTAAAATTCTGCATTGTAAGTATCTAGACAGAGTTGTCAGTGCTACACAGCAGGATCTCATTGTTAATCCATTCCAAGAGCAATAGTTTGCATCCATTAACCTCAAGCTCCCAATCCATCCCACTTCCTCCCACTCCCCTGGGCAACCATGAGTCTATTCTCCAAGTCCATGAGTTTATTTTCTGTGGAAACGTTCATTTGTGCCCTATATTAGATACCAGATATGAGTGATATAATATGGTATTTGTCTTTCTCGTTCAGATATATTTCACTCGGTATGAGAGTCCCTAGTTTAATCCATGTTGCTGCAAATGGCATTATTTCGTTCTTTTTATGGCTAAGTAGTATTCCATTGCATATATATACCACTTCTTCCTAATCCAATTATCTGTAGATGGACATTTGGGTTGTTTCCATGTCTTGGCTATTGTGAATAGAGCTGCAATGAACATGCAGGTGCATGTGTCTTTTCAAGGAAAGTTTTGTCCGGATATATGCCCAAGAGTGGGATTGCTGGGTCATATAGTAGTTCTATGCATAGTTTTCTAAGGTACCTCCATACTGTTCTCCATAGTGGTTGTACCAGCTTACATTCCTACCAACAGTGCAGGAGGGTTCCCTTTTCTCCATACGCCCTCCAGCATTTGCTATTTGTGGACTTATGAATGATGGCCATTCTGACTGGTGTGAGGTGGTATTTCATGATATAGTTTTGATTTGATTTTCTCTAATAATCAGAGATGTTGAGCATTTTTTCATGTGCTTCTTGGCCATCTGTATATCTTCCTTGGAGAAATGTCTATTCAGGTCTTTTGCCCATTTATCCATTGGGTTGTTGGCTTTTTTGCTGTTGAGTTGTATGAGTTGTCTCTTGTGACTTTCTTTATTTTAAAATTGAGTTTGCCTGTATTTCTACTGCTTTTCTGTATTTTCCATTTGCATGTAATACTTCCATTCTCTCACTTTGAGTCTGTATGAGTCCTTAAATAAGTGGGTCTCTGTAAACAGCATGTATATGGGTCTTCTTTTTGTATCCATTCAGCCAGTCAATGTCTTTTAGTTGGATAATTTACTCCATTTATATTCAATGCGATTATGGTTAAGTATGTACTTACTGTCATTTACTTAATTTTTTTTAATTGCTTTTTTGGTTCTTATTTCTTCCCTTCCTATTTTTGTCGTCTTCTCTTGCAATTTGCCAACCATATTTAGTGTTATGTTTGGCTTGTTTTTTCTTTTTTATGTGTATGACAATTATAGTTTTTTATTTGATAATCCACTTATATTTTGATATATCCATCAATATGTTTTCAGAATTGTTTCTGGTTTTTGTCTCTTAACTTCAAATGCATTTTCAATGTTCTGTGTTTGTCCTCTCCTCTTCTCATGCTTCCTAGTTTGGCTATCATATTTGTCAATGGGTGATTTTCTACTTTGATGGCATCTTTGCTTTTACCAGTGAGCTTTTCATTTGTAATATTCTTTTTTTCTAAGAACGGCTTTTCCTTTTCTGCTTAGAGAAGTTCCTTAGTAGTTGATGTAGAATTGGTTTGGTGGTGCTGAATTCTCTTAGCTTTTGCTTGTCTGCAAAGCTTTTGAGTTCTCCATCCAAACTGAATGAGAGCTTTGCTGCATAGAGTAGTCTTGTTTCTATGTTCTTCCTCTTCATCACCTCAAATATATCTTGCCACCATCTTCTAGCTTGTAGAGATTCTGCTGAACGATCAGTTGTTATCCTTATGGGGGTTTCCTTATATGTGATTTATTTCTTTTCCCTTGTGGCTTTTAATATTTTTTCTTTGTCTTTAATTTTTATCTGTTTGATTAGTATATGTTTTGCTATGTTTCTCCTTGGGTTTATTTTATATGGAATTTTCCATGCTTCCTCAACTTGACATTATTTCCTTCCCCATATTATGGATATTTTTGGCTATAATCCCTTCAAATATTTTTCTCTGGCTCTTTCTCCCTCTCTTCTCTTGCACTCCTATGATGTGAATGTTGGTATGTTTAATGTTGTCCCAGAGGTCTCTTACGCTCTCCTCTGTTCTTTTGATTCATTTTTTTTTTATTCTTTTCTGTGGCAGTGGTTTCCATCACTCTGTGTTCCACCTCACTTATTTGCTCTTTTGCTTCATTAACTTGTTATTGTTTCCTTCTAGATATTTTTCATATCAGTTATTGTGCTATTCATCTTGCTCTTTAAGTCCTCTACCTCTTTTTTTAACATTTACTTTAAGTTCTCAATCTTCCTCTCCATTCTTTTTCCAAGATCTTGGTTCTTCTTTACTATCATCACTTTGAATCCTTTTTCAAGTAAATTGCCTATCTCCTCATAATTTAGTGGTTTTTGTCTTGTTCCCTTGTCTGAAAGCTATTTCTTTGTCCTCTCATAATGTCTATTTTTCCATTTATCATCCTTTTGACAATAGGAATGGCAGCAGCAGGTGCCCAGTCCTGGAGTTTTCACGTGGGTAGTAGCAGTTCATGTGTACCCAGTGCATGTGTTTAGAGCAGCAGTATCAGACTCCTTCTCTTGGATCTGAGTGGCTTCTAGGTATGGGGTCTGTGAGGCAGGTGGCAGTGATTCACAGTTCACAGAATTGCTTTTGCAGCACACAGTGGAGCAGGGTCTCCTGCAACCTCACCTGCTACCAGGTAGCTTTCAGGACTATTTCCTGTAGCTTTCAAAGTCAGTAGTTGCTTCTGTTGCCCCTCCCTTTGCCAGAAAATCTCTAATAACTGCTCTCTGTAGCTGTAGCTGTTGGCACTGCCATTCTGCCATCATTCCCCTTGCTTGGCCACTCCAGGGAATCTTTCTAAAGCTTCAAATATGGGGTCTTCTCCCTGATTTTTTCTAACAGACTCTCTCTGTCGCTGCAGGACATGTACTTCTGCCAGTCCCTCCCCCCACTTGGCTAATGGTAGTGGTACTCTCTGTAGCTGCTGTGGATTGAAATGTTGATTAATGGGCCTCCTATGACTCCCTTGGTATGGAATTAGTGCCACTGATGTGGGCCTTTGAAGGGCTGATGGCAGGGGCCCTGTGCTTTTTGCCTTTCTCCAGCCAGGCAACCCACAGCTTTAGCATGGAGTGTGCACATTCAGCCCTCTCTTGGTTCTTTTTGGTGCAGATCTGGTGCCACTAGTGCAAGCTCCTGCAGGAACTTGTTCTTTTCTTGGTCAGGCTATGTACAGTTCCCATGGGGAATGGGCACTGGTGGTCCTGTCTTGGCTCTTTTGGAACTGGTTCCACCAGTGTGAGCCCCTGTAGAGCCACTGAGTGGAGCTGCAGCGTTTACCACTCTAACGGGGAATAGACACCACCACCAGTGGCTCTTCTGGCACAGGTAAAGTGTTACTAGCATGGAGACCACTGGTAGGAGTTGGGAGCTTTTGTTATTTCCCTAGGCAGTTACTCTACCTGCTCCAAGGGCACTGCAGCCCTATATGTGGGGTTGCTTCCCTGCTGCTGCTAGGCAGCCACTGCTGCCAGGTGGCTCCCTGAGCTGAAACAGGCAGTGTCCTGAAGCTTGAAAAAGCACATGAGAAGGGAACAAGACTGTGGTTGTGGATCCCACCCCTTCCTTCCAGCTCCCCCAAACAGTAGCATCTAGCCTCTAAGCCTGACTGGATTACCTCTGCTTACACACCCTCAGTTGTGGTTGCCCTATACTCTACTTCCTCCAGGCTGTTTCCATGTGGCCAACCCTGTTTTTTTTTTCTCCCATATAGCCAGCCCCCCAGCTCCCTCTTTGAGTCCAATCTCTAAAGCCAAAGTTTTAGTTCCCAACACTTGCTTGCACCTGCGTATGGTTTCCTGTAGCACTGACTGAGGAGGACTGTTTCTGTTTTAACTTCTTCATGCCCATTGTCTAGAGTTCCTCTTCTGTTTGGGCTGATCCCATCATTGGTGGGGGAACTTCCCAGGGTGCATGAGGTTTTCTTCTTTCCAGCTCCTTCCTAGGGGTTCAAGCACCATCTCGCTTCCTTTTACATATTTTTCTCCTTTCTTCTTTCTTTTGTCCCATTTTCATGAAGTTTTTCTTGTTCTATCATAATCCTGAGGTCTTTTGTCAGCTTTTAGCAAATTTTCTGTGCAAATATGTCCATACATAGATGTATTTTCAGTGTATTTGTGGAAGTAGTTGAGCCTCATGTCCTACTACTCCACCATCTTCCCTCCATCCTCCCAAAAGGACCATTTTTAAATAGAAGACCACTTAGGTCTTAGCCATGTCATTTAGATATGAATTGTGTTAAGAGTGGAGAGGCCGAGAACGTAGAGGCCAATCTCAGCTAGAATAATAAGGGAGGGCTTTCTGTAAAAGATGAAACATGAATTGGGTTTTAGAGAATGAATGAATTCTTATAGGTATTTATGGGGAAGGGGGTAAGCAGGTGTACTATGGAAAAGTAATAACAACATGAGTGAAAATTCCAATATAGGAATGAGATGTGTGGGAGAGGCAATCAGGGACAGATTTAATTGGAGCACCGTTTAATTTGGGACAGAGTGGGAAGCGTGGTTAGTAGTTTGGAGCTAGCTCAGAGAGGCCTTTGAAAGCCAAGAAGAAGAATTTGTAGTGTTGATATAGGGAGTGAGCAATAAAGGAAGGCATACTAAGAAAAATGTCCTAAGTAATGTATCTTCACCTTCAGTTTATGAGCCTTTGTATCCTTGACATAGAAACCTGGATCTTCAGATCAGATCCAAGGAGCTCTACAACTCAGACATTTAAGAATGATATCCAAACATTCCAGAGTCCCTGTCATGGCTCAGTGGAAATGAATGACTAGTATCCATGAAGATGCAAATTTGGTCCTTGGCTTTGCTCAGTGGGTTGCTGTGGCTGGGGTGTAGGCCAGTGGCTACATCTCTGATTAGACCCCTAGTCTGGGAACCTCTATATGCTGTGGGTGTGGCCTTGAAAAAATACAAAAAAGACTGATATCCAAACATTTCATTGTAAAAAGTTAGGGAAGGTCATTCCAAATGTCTCTGATGTGAGCATTCTTCTGATGAAGAAGTTGATATTTCTACATATGCCCACTTTTGTTTCTTTGGGACTTGGTATAAAAGGGAGAAAATTGGTCAGTGTCTTCCTTCAAATAATAATTATTACAGCTTTAGGTACTTATAGTTTCACTTATTGAACATTTACTATATGCTATGCCAAGCAATATGTACAAATTATTGTATTTAATTGTAAAACAATCCTATTCAGTAAGTAAAATGACCTCCATTTCACCATGAGGAAACTGAAACATACAGAGGATTAAAACTTTCCTGAAGGTTATATAGCTAATAAGTGTCAGATAGGGTGATTGAACATCCCAGTTTGTTCAGAACTGAGGAGTTTCCAGAGATATGGGACTTTTATCGCTAAAACTAGGAAAGCCCTTGGTAAAAAGGGAGGAGTTGGTCATCCTAGAAGAAGTTTATTTTTAGACCTAGGCAGTGTAGCTTTGGCACCAGAGCTCTTAACCTCTGTACTCATTGCTCTCAATAAACTTATAATAATCTTTTACTAATGCATGGAAGAACCTTCTCTGAAACTACCCACTGTGCATTATGTATAGAGAACACTACACAGGTGATTCTGATTCAGGTTTTGCTCTCTGTTCCAAACTCAGGGACATTTGAGATTTACTGCCAGGCAGGCAGCCATAGAGAAGCAGGGATGAGGGCAATCTATAATGTCTCCCAGTGTCCTGGCCGCCAAGCCAACCCTCGTCAACATTACCAAGCTGCAAGGATCTACTACATTATGGCAGAAGAGATGGAGTGGGACTATTGCCCTGACAGGAGCTGGGAACTAGAATGGCACAACCAGTCTGAGATGGACAGGTAAGTCCTCAGAAAAGAAGAAATCACATTTTCAGAGATTCTGGATCATTTTACAGATAAGGAGGATATGGAAATTCTGATATGAGAAGGCACTTATCTAAAGTTACCTAATAAAATACAAGTGAGTCTTGAGCAGGGACTAGACCACAGGTAAGCTGAAACTCAGTGCTTCTTTTATGTTGCTATACAGAGCTAAGTAAAAGATCTTTCTCATATCCTCATGCTCTCAATCTTTTCCTCCTTTCCTCTGGTTATCCAGAAGCATCTATATTGGGACTTAAATTTTATAGAGGATTTCCTCAAGGGACCGAATACCCCAAGATCAGCTGTGCCTTGACAAAATGTCATTAAGATAGAGGTTAAGCTGTATAGAAGAAAAAGCTCCAAATAGAGTGGTTTAAATAAGTCTCAAATTTATTTCTTGCTTATATAATAGTACAAATATGAGCAGTTGAAGGCCAATGAGTTTATAGTTACCCACAATACTTGCTTTAATCTCTTGAATTAAGATGTCTATTCCAGTTGTAATCATTCCCAGCTATCAAGAAAGGGGAAATAAATTCAAGGCAAGAAGCATTGTATATAAGGCAATGATCTGGAAGTTGTATACATTACTTTTTCTCATACCCTGATATCCTAAACATATTCACATGGCCCTATCTAGCTTCAAGAAAATCTGGGAAGTGTTACCTCTGGTTGGGAAGTCATGTGCTCAGCTAAAGCCTAGGTGATTCTATTGCTAAAAATTAAGGAGGTGAGAATGGAAACTAAGGTACAACTTAGTAATTTTCACTGTGTTTATTTTTTATGTTCTCACTACCCTTTGCCAATTCTTTATGTTGGTTGTTGAAGGTTGAAGCTTTCTTGCTAAGTTGTTCTTCAACCTATAAAATTAGTTTCTTTCTCTGGCCCTTCATTTACTCATCTTTAAAGTGATGTGTTATAGTTGTAAGAACTTGACTAGTCTTTAATCCAAGCCCTACATCCCTTTCTGGCTGATGTTATCAATGAAGATAAGCCCTATAACCTCTGCATCACTGATTTCCACCTCTAGGATATACCTACCTCAGCAGTCTACTGAGAATATGAAATGATAAAATGAATAATAAAGCTCTTTTTCCTGTTTACAAACAGGAAAAATTCCATAAGGAGAAGTATGTAAGATTTAATTCTATTCCTACCCTTCCCTACAGCTTACCCACCAGCAGGAGAAGCAGTTAATACTCTCAACCACATTGCACCTTGTCCTTTTGTCAGACTAACTCTATCTAAGACATCATTAAGGCTAGAGCTAGTGTTCAGGGCCTCTGATTCTTATCCTCGTGTTATTACCATATAATCTTACTATAAATTCCTAGCTGAATAATGGAAAACAAGGGGACACAAATAAATATCAAAATTTTCCAGTTTTAAGTCCAGTTATGCAGCCAAGTGATGTCTATTCTGACATTAGAAGGAATAGGTCCCTTCCTTCTTATATCTGTTATATGAAGTTGAGTCTGACTTAGCTTCCCTATATCTGAAAGTGAGGAGTTGAGGGTCAGGTGCTGATATCACTCTTTGGATTCCTCTAGTTATGGTCACATATTCCTGAGTAAAAAAGATGGACTCCTGGGCTCCAGATACAAGAAAGCTGTATTCAGGGAATACACTGATGCTACATTCAGAATCCCAAGGCCAAGGACTGGACCAGAGGAACACTTGGGGATCTTAGGTAAGAGAAATCCTAGTCTAGAAGTCTGTGCTTCTCATATGGAGGCTATTTCATATAAGGAAGGCCTGCACATTTTCCATTATCAGTTTTGCCTTGTAACATGCTGGAACTATGGTCATATTTTATAAATCAGCCATGAAAAAAAGCAATGAAAAGGAGGTAATTCATGAATTCCACTACAACCTGAACCAGGTATTTCCAGTATTCTATGCCTAGGGATTTGTAAGTGTGATGGATTTTTTATTTTAAAAAAATATTTTATTTTATTGCTTTTTAGGGCTGTACCAGGAGCATATGGAAGCTCCCAGGCTAGGGGTCAAATCAGAGCTTAAGCTTCTGGCCTATGCCACGGCCACAGAAATGCAGGATCTGAGTCATGTCTGTGACCTAAACCACTGCTCACAAGCCAGTTCCTTAACCCACAGAGTGAGGCTAGGTATCAAACCTACATCTTCATGGATACTAGTCAGGTTCATAACCCAAAAATCCACAATGGGAACTCCCTGGATTTTTTAAAATGCTAAAAACAAGGTAACTTAAGAATATTAAAAAGTAGAAAAAAATGGTACAGGGAACCAGTATTACCCTTCCATGATTTCAATTTTTGCTGTAGTTTCTTCACTCTTATAGGGGCCAATGAGTTTCTTTATTGTTGTCTCATACAGAAGGGGCCCACTGGCCCTTGAAGGGAACTCAGCAATTCCTTACTCTGTGCCAAACTGTCACTCCCTACCAACGATGATTCCATAGAGACCTGATTATTTAGAACCTTAGTGTATTTATTATACAAAGAGAGTTGGAGTGGAAGAAGTGGAGAAAATTGGAGGCAAAATTGCTGTTGAACTACCCTCATTTTGTGAGTATAGGTATATGTTTAAGGCCTTTTGAACTAAAAAGAAAAAAAATTGTCTTTTTGTCTTTTTAAGGCCACACCTGCGACATATGGAGGTTCCCAGGCTAGGGGTCCAATAGGAGCTATAATCACCTACCTTCACTACAGCCACAGCAACAGGGGATCAGAGCCACATCTGCAACCTACACCACAGCTCACAGCAATGCCAGATCCTTAACCCACTGAATGAGGCCAGGTATCGAACCCACATCCTTATGGACACTAGTCAGAATCATTAACAGCTGGGCCATGATGGGAACACCTGAATTTAAAAATTGAGTTAGTCTTGACTTTCAGTCTTTGGATCCCTTCTTGGGGAAAGCTCCTAATTCTAGGGAGCTCCTATATATATACCTTTCTTTAATTCCTTTAATGTACCTGTCCCACTATTCCACTAATTAGAATTTTTCTTCCTTTGCATGTATTAGGTCCACTTCTCAGAGGAGAGGTCGGTGATATTCTAACTGTGGTGTTCAAGAATAATGCCAGCCGCCCCTACTCTGTTCATGCCCATGGAGTGCTAGAATCTAGAACTGGCTGGCCACTGGCTGCTGAACCTGGTGAGTGGGAACATTTAGTGAAGGAAATAGGTAGTGAGACATCTCTGTTTCAGTCCTCTCAGTTTGTTCCTTTATTTTTTTAAATATTCTCTTATGCATAGCACAAATGAACCTTTCCACAGAAAAGAAACTCACATACTTAGAGAATAGACTTGTAGGGCGAGGGCAAGGGAGTGAGATGGGCTGGGAATCAGGGGTTGATAGATGCAAAATATTGCATTTGGAATGGATAAGCAATGAGATCCTGCTGTTACCACTGGGAAGTATATATAGTCACTTGTGATTGAGCATGATGGAGAATAATATGCGGAAAATATGTATGTGTGTGTGTGTGTGTGAGAGAGAGAGAGAGAGAGAGAGACTTGGTCACTTCGCTGCACACTAGAAAATTGACAGAACACTGTAAGCCTTCTATAATAGAAAAGATAAAAATCATTATAAAAATTTTTTAAAATATTCTCTTAGAGAACAGAAATGGGAATATTAACCATAACTAAGCCACAGCCTAAATTTGTCTCTATGAAATGCTCTTTTTTTTTTTCAATTTCAAACAGGCTACTGACCCTATTATGTCTTTTGTTTCCTGAAAGATGTACCCAGCACTTGCTGCACATAGAGCCTTATACTGTCCTGAACCCTGAATACGGATTAAGCTTCTAACCCTCTGTAGATATGAACTTAATCTTGGCCATTGTTTTCTTAAACCCAGTCATATATAAATTTCTTATCACCTTAGTACCAACAAATCTTAACCCCAGTTACACACTAAACTTCTAATACTAAAGGTAGGGCTACTAAAATCCTGACCACATTCTCTTATGATTATTCATTCATTGAATAAACAATTACAAGATGCCTACTGTGTGCAGAAACAATGTTAGAAGTTATGGAAATAGTGAGAAATAAGATTTCTTCCTACCTTTAAAATACTTGGGCTGTTATGACATAGAGATAAGTAAACTGGTAATTATAACACAATGTTTTCAGTGTAAAACAGGGATTTTTAAAATGTGCTATGGAGGTGTAGATTAGGGTATCTAATCTAATGTTCGGGTGATCAAGGTTGGTTTCCCAGAGTAGGTGATGGTTGTTGTTGAAACTCAGCCTCTGTCCACCAGTGCAGAATAGAAATGCAGAAACAGAGTTTTGGGTGAAAAAGAAAAAAAATAGCTTTTATTGCTTTGCCAGGCAAAGGAGGCCATAACAGGTTAATTCCTTAAAGACTGTGTCCTCCTTTGGGGAAGAATTGCAGGGAATTTTATAGTCTAAAAGGAGAAAAACAGGCTTTCAGATAAGAATCAGGATTGAGGCAAATGTACATTCTTCTTTCTTTGGGGGAATATCTGTCATCAAAGCTGGCATCATGAGCTCTCAGCACGATCCTAGTGGTGGTCTTCTGGGTTATTGCCTAGAACAACAGTAGCTGTGAAAAGGGCATATTGATCAGAGATTAGAACAACAAGGAAAGTTCTTAAAAAACATCATGCTAATAATCTTTAACTCACAGTCAATTGTGCTCAGGGTGCCTAATTTTTAGCTTACAGGTGAGTGTGTCTAGGGTGCAATCAAACAAGGGAGAAGCACAAAAAATCTGTTCAATTTTAAAGTATTCATTTCTAAAAGAAGCATAAGGAGTATAAATTTTCTCCTAGCTATGTAAGATGCCTACATCGTTATGTGTATCCCTTGACAGGGACCAGCATCCTGCTCCAAGGCTGCACAATTGTTCCTTGACTGTTCCTCCCTTGTCTTTCCATCTCCTCCATTCCACAATCACCAACTGTCTGAATCTTCTCCTTGGAACTCTGGGAAGGCCATGGGGGCTGAATTAGGCCCATTTCCTAAAGATAAGAAATGTGGGACACAGAAAGGTGTTTTGTGCCCAGGAGTCTGACAGGGCCCTAATCAGTTACCATATCTTAGCTGAGCTCTAAATCAGTAGTTCTCAAACTTTAGAACGCATTAGACTAACATGGAAATCTAGTTAAACTATAGATTGCTAGGATCACCCCTAGAGCCTCTGATTCAGTAGGTCTGGAATGGATTCCAAGAATTTTCTTATTCAAACAAGTTGATGATGTTGCTGGATCAGGAACTACACTTTGAAGAACTACTAATATAAAGGATGAGCTGTATGCATGTGGGTAAAGTGATAGTGTGGAAGAAAATTAGGGGAAAAGAAATTCCAAATTTGGGGAATGCAATATGTAAAGACCCAGTAGTAAGCAATGAAATTTGAAGTTGAGGAAAGGGGATAGGTTCTAAAAAAATAAAGTAGAATCAACAGGATTTGATATTGAAGTAAGAAGGATTCTTGTACAACAACCACATATTTTAGGAAAATCCTAGAATGGCTCTAAGATTTTTGTCCTGGACAACCAGGTAAATAGATTTTGTATTGGACAACTGGGTGAATAGTGATGTCATTCACCAATATAGGGGACTTGGGAATAAACTGATTTGGTATAGGGAAAATTTAATGATTGTGAGTTCATTTTTGAATTTCTTGAATTTGAGATGCCCATAATACAACCAAATAGAGATATCTAATAGACATAAAGGTATAGAACTCAAAAGAAAGGTATTATTTTAGGGATTATATATTAATGGCATCAACATTTATGTAGCAACTGAAGGCAAAAGAACAAACACAGTTGTCTTGGAAGAGTACAGTCAATGAGACAGTAGGAATCCTAGAATAAGACCCTGAGGAAAACCATTTTGAAGGGAGGTAATAATTGAAATGTAAGCATGAGAAGAAGTAAGATGTTAGGATGAAAACCAGGATAAATATGGCATCAAAAATGTTAGAAAGAAGATAATTTGAATGATGAAGATGTCAACAGTTTCAGGTTCCTCAGAGAGGTTAAATAAGATAAGAATATAAAATTTTCCATTAGATATAGCAATAAGGGAGTGGCTGGTGCTTTTGATAAACTGATGGGAAAGTAAGGCAGATTATAATGGACTAAGGAGTAATTAGGAGATGTGTGGGTGAAAATAGTGAATATGGTTTAAGACTTAAGCAGAGAAATTTAGGTGATGAGACAGTCTGTGGTTTGACCAAGGGCTAAAGTAAAGTGGAAGTGAAAGATACTGGAGATGAGGAGAACAAGGGACTAAGAGGCTAGAGTGTTACATGTATTATCAATACAGAATTTAAAAGTCACCGAGCAGTGGAGATTGGGGTATATAGGAAGATGGTGATATAGGTATTAAGATCATCGATAAATGACTAAAAAGGAGAAAAGGGATACATTGGATGCAGGGAACTCACTTTAGAAGGTTATTGTAGTAATCTGCACAAGTGATGACAATGACAATGACAATGACAAAAGTGGTAGGAAATGAGGATTGAGATAATTAAATGGGTTTGAGAGATGTTAATATATAATCAATAAAATATAATGATTATACAGATGTTAAGGATAAGAGAGAGTAAATGATAACAAGCTTACTTTTGGATTAAGCACTTGGATGGTCATACCATTCACAAAGGAGATTTAAAAAGCATGAAGTAGTGGGGTGTTTTGTTTGTTTAGAGTAAGAAGATCTTAAGTTTATACTTGAATGTCTTGAATATAAGGTACCTGTAAGACATCCAGGTAGAAATGAGGGCACTTATAATAATAGGAAGCTATATTCAATTTGAATATGGATATGTAATTGTCGATTGACATCAGGAATAGATGTAGAGATTTAACCATCACAATAGATGATAATTGAAGTCACGATCAGATATGAGATCACCTAGTGGGATAGTGTACAGAGTGACAATAATGGTGAGCTGAGAATGGAGTTTTGTAAAATATGATTATTTAAGAGGAGGTGATTTACCTTAAATAACATAGTTTTTGGTAGTTATAATAAAAACCACATTTAGACACTTTTATACTTGAATGAAATGACTATAAAAAGGTGACTTGGGAAAAAAAATACATGGACAAGAAGAGCCAAGACCTATTTTTAAAAAGATTAATTAGGTGGATGTACCTAGAGAATATTATGCATAGTGAAGTAAGTCAGACAAATATCATGAGATATCACTTATATGTGGAATCTTAAAAATGATATAAATAAATATATATACAAAGCAGAAACAGACTCACAGATATAGAAAACAAATTTATGGTTACCAAAGGGGAGAAGGAAGGAGAAATAGACAAATTAGGAATATGGGATTAATATATACATAATATGCATAAATAGGTGAGCAACATGGATATACGGTATAACACAGAAATTTATATTTAATATTTTGGAATAACCTATAATGGAATATTATCTTTACACCCAAAACTAACACAATATTATAAATCAACTATTCTTCAATAAAAAAGATTAATGAGTTAATGCATGTTAAAAAAAACACTATGATAATTTAATCAGTATGGTACTGTTAAAAATAATTAATAGGACAAAGTACAAATTCCTGAAACCAAAAAAAAAAGCAAAAAAAAATTCCTGAAACAGACGCTAGTTCCATCTTTGTCAATAGCAGTGGGAGTGCCACTATACCACTATCCCACTATTAGCCCATATTTATTCTTTCTACCTCCCTCCTTAGAGCTTCTTACAAGGGAGATGTTACTAATCTGATTAATAAGAACCAAGGATATTTGTTGAAGAATTCCTTACTAGTGAGCAGGGCTACTGTTTCTTTCATCTCAGCACTCCTTATTGTCCTGCCAGCTTCCATGTGGTAAGCTGATCGGTGACTGCAAGTGAGTGAACTAGTTATATGAGTTAGGACAATGCCTGCACTGTAGATCTAGCCATTTTACTTTCAAGGGGATAGAATGAGGAAGCTTTGTGTAGGCCTTTTGGTCAAAGTTTATCAATTCATCTATTATCAGCATTCTGCAAATAGGAATTATTGGACCCTGTCTCAGCTATTAAAGTGGCATTTGATTTTCATTCAGCTACTATTCTTTATAGTTCCCTTAGTCAGAAGTATCAAGGAGAGGTATATGTAATAAAAGTCAGACTTTCTTGTGCTCCTGTAGAAATAGCATCACGATGGCATTGAAATATTTCCTCTTATGCCGAGTGTATATAAAAATTTAATACTAGGAAAAGTTGGCATTTCAGTGGAAGAAAGGAAAGAGTGATCAATACAGTCAGCCCTCCATAACCACTGGTTCCACATCCAAGCATTCAGCCAACTACAAATTGAAAATTCAGTTCACTCTTGAACAACATGGGTTTGAACTGCAGAGGACATTATACATGAAATTTTTTTCAACAAACATGTATTACAGTACTACACGATCTGGGTTGGTTGACTCCACTGATGAGGGGCCATGAACATGGAGGGCTGACCTAAAGTTATATGTGGATTTTCAACTGTGTGGAGGGTTGAAACACTTAACACCTGTGTTGTCTATGAGTTACCTGTATTTGCAAAAAACAATCTGGAAAGTTCCAAATATCAAAACCCTAATTTGCCATGGGCCAGCAACTGGTTTTTACATAGTATTTACACTGTATTTATAACTATTTTCATAGAAGTTACATTATATTAGATTTTATAAGCAATCTAGAGATGATTTAAAGTATATGTAAGGCTGTGTTTGGTTATATGTAAATAATTTATATAAGGGACTTAAGCATGGATTTTGGTGTACATAGGAGTTCCTGGAACCAATCCCCCATGGATGCTGAGGGAGGGTTGTATATGGTTTTAGGACATGGTGTTATCCCTTGGGAAAATAAAATTAGATCTCTGCTTATTTCCATATGCTAAAATAAATTACAAATAAATTTAAGGTAAAATAGCTTACAAATAAAATAATTAAAAGACAATATAAGTAAAAATTTTTCTGCATTCAAGGTGAGGGTAGGTTTTTCTAAGTTTGAGACCCTAAAAATATATTTAACATATGACATTGTTACTATATGAAGAACACATATTTTTTAAAGAGTGGCAAAAAAATGAGTATATAGACTGAAAATGTATGAGAAGAAATATGAATGTCTAGCAACACATTTTATAACTAAAAATGGGGTAACTAATAAATATTGCAGTGCAAATTGGTTAATAAAGCAAGTGTGAACCCCTCCTTCATAAATTTTATACTCTGGGGGACAAGGCAGGTAATAAATAAGTAAATTTGTAGATATATATATTTACAAAATCATGTAAGTTTTATGAAGGAAACAGAAAAGAATAATGTGACAGGGTAAGGGGAAAGGTATATAGATCTTCCTGAGACAGTGACATTTAATTTGTGACCTAGGGGATATGAAAAGCTAAGGAGGCAACTATAAGAAGAGTATTGGAGGAAGGGGAAAACATTCCAAGAAAAAGGAAAAGCAAGAGTAAAGACCCTGAAGCAAGAGTGTATTTGGCATGACCAGAAAAGCAAGGCTGCTAGTATTCTGGAATTGAGTGGGCCATAAGGAGAAGGGAAAGAGAAAATGACAAAGTTACAAGTGGAAGAACAGTGAGAAGCAGATCATGTTGGGTCTTATAGGCCATAATAGGGACTTCAAGTGTGTTGGAAAGACACCCGAGAATTTAAATAGGGGAATGACGTGATATGACTTACATTTCAATATGACCAATCTGATTGCCATGTTGAAAAGAGGCTATAAGAGGGCAAGGGAGGAATTAGGAAGATTATCAAGGAAACAATGCAGTAATTCTGGTGAGAGATGAGGGGATGATGATAGCTCAGACCAAGATGGTATAGATGGAAGTGATGAGCAGTGATCATATTTAGCATGGCTTTATAAAGTGAAACTAATGAGATATTTTGATGGTCTAAATGTGAATTGGGAGTAAAAAAGAGCAGAAAATAAAAGATTATTACAAGTGTTTTGGTCTGGGACAATGGAAATGAAACTGTCATTTAAAAAAAAATAGAGAAGACAAGTTTTTCAAGTAGGAAGAATGGGGTCTCAATTTGAAAAACAATGTTTAAGATTATTGGACACATGAATGGAAATATCAAGGAGGTATTTTGCTACACATGTTTGAAGATTCCAAGAGAGGTGCAAACTCAAGATAGAGATTTAAGATTCATCAGACTTTAGATGATATTTAAAGATATAATATGTATGAGATCACTTATGGAGTGAATTAGGCAATGAAGAATGACTGAAATAATTAGATTAATCCAGGTAGGAAATGATGGCAGATCAGACTAGCCTGATATAGAGAAAAGAGTGAGAAGTGTTCTTATTCTGAATGTATTTTGAAATAGATGGATGGATTGGGCTTTCTAGATAGATTTTTCTTTTTTTCTTTGAATTTATTTTTTAATTTTTAAACTTTTTTATTGTTATTTCCCTATACAATTTTTTCTACTGTACAGAACAGTGACCCAGTTACATATACATGTACACATTCTTTTTTCTCCCAATATCATGCTCCATCATGAGTGACTAGACATACTTCTCAGTGCTACACAGCAGGATCTCATTGCTAATCCATTCCAAAAGCAATCGTCTGCATCTATTAACCCCAAGCTCCCAATCCATACCACTCCCTCCCCCTGCGCCTTGGCAACCGTAAGTCTATTCTCCAAGTCCATGATTTTATTTTCTGTGGAAAGGTTCATTTGTGCTGTATATTAGATTCCAGATATAAGTGATGTCATGTGGTATTTGTCTTTCTCTTTCAGACATATTTCACTCAGTATGAGAGTCTTGGGTTTCATCCATGGTACTGCAAATGGCACTATTTTATTCTTTTTTAAGGCTCAGTAGTATTCCCTTGTGTATATATACCACTTCTTCCTAATCCAATCATCTATGCATAGACATTTGGGTAGTTTCCATGTATTGGCTATTGTGAATAGAGCTGCAATGAACATGTGGGTAAATGTGTCTTTTTCAAGGAAAGTTTTGTCCAGATATATGCCCAAGAGTGGGATTGCTGGGTCATATGGTAGTTCTATGCCTAGTTTTCTAAGGTACTCTGTACTGTTCTCCATAGTGGTTGTACCAGCTTACATTCCCACCAACAGTGCAAGAGGGTTCCCTTTTCTCCATACCCCCTCCAGCATTTGTTATTTGTGGACTTATTAATGATGGCCATTCTGACTGGTGAGAGGTGGTATCTCATGGTAGTTTTGATTTGATTTTCTCTAATAATCAGGGATGTCGAGCATTTTTTCATATGCTTGCTGGACATCTGTATATCTTCCTTGGAGAAATGTCTATTCAGGTCTTTTGCCCATTTATCCATTGGGTTGTTGGCTTTTTTGCTGTTGAGTTGTATAAGGTGTTTGTATATTTTAGAGACTAAGCCCTTGTCTGTTGATCATTTGAAATGATTTTCTCCCATTCTGTAAGTTGTCTTTTTGTTTTATTTTGGGTTTCCTTTGCTGTGCAAAAGCTTTTCAGTTTGATCAGGTCCCACTGGTATATTTTTGCTTTTATTTCTCTTGCTTTGGGAGACTGACCTGAGAAGCAATTTGTAAGGTTGATGTCAGAGAATGTTTTGCCTATTTTCTCTTCCTGGAGTTTGATGGTGTCTTGTCTTATATTTAAGTCTTTCAGCCATTTTGAGTTTATTTTGGTGCATGGTGTGAGGGTGTGTTCTAGTTTCATTGCTTTGCATGCAGTTGTCCAGGTTTCCCAGCAATGCTTGCTGAAAAGCCTCCCTTTTCCCCATTTTATGTTCTTACCCTCTTTGTCAAAGATTAATTGACCATAGGTGTCTGGGTTTATTTCTGGGTTCTCTATTCTGTTCCATGTATGTGAGTTTTGGTACCAGTACTGCACTGTCTTAATGACCATGGCGTTGTAACATTGCCTGAAGTCTGGGAGAGTTATGCCTCCTGCTTGGTTTTTGTTCCTCAGAATTGCTTTAGCAATTCTGGGTCTTTTATGGTTCCATATAAATTTTTGGATTGTTTGTTCTAGTTCTGTGAAAAATATCATGGGTAATTTGATAGGGATTTCATTAAATCTATAGATTTCTTTGGGTAGTATGGCCACTTTTACTACCCAAAGCAATATATAGATTGTTTATAAATATTTTATATAATTATTTTATATTATTCACTTAGAATGACTTTCCATTTATTCATATACTCTTCTATGCCTTTTATAGAAAGCATAGTATTTTTATGAAGATGTCTCCATAAAGGTTTTACATATGCTTAAGTTCATACGTGGTTGTCTTGTCACTTTTAATGCTAATTTTACAATACACTTTTAATTATTTCTCATAGATTAATTCTATTGATTTTTATGTTAATATTTCATCTAGTAGGATACCTTAATTTCCTTATTGATTCTGTTATTTGTTGATTCTTTAAAAACTTAGTTTTCGTTCTCTCTATTATTTCCTTTTCACATGTGTTTGTCAAGATCTCTGGGATTAGGGATATTGGTGGTATCCTTTGACTTTTTCCTAATCTCAAAGGGGATATGACTATTGTTTCTCATTCTTTTCTATGGATCTTTTTTGGAAGAAGATGATAAATTTATTTAAATTTCAGTCAGTGTAAATTGACCTAAAACCTTTAATAGAAGGATCATTTAAGAACTCTTTAAAATGATTTTTCCAAAAAGGTTATTCTAGACTTATCCTAATCCCCAAACCATGTTAATTTGTATAGGTTCTAACAGCTTAGAATTTGTACTTCTCCCCCATTACCCCCCCAAAATTAAAGGTTTTATAATACATATTCTCACAAGGCATACACCTTCTTATGCATTCATTGCATTTACTCTTAGTAGATAAGAAAAACTCATCCTAGTTATAAGGCCAATCACATCACTATTGAAAAGCTGCACTTATTACTTCAGTATAAGTTTTATTCAGAATACATTGTATTTCTTGAACAACTTCTATTTTAACCTAAAATCTTTATCAAATCCTAGTTTGGTGTCTGTATTTTCAGAGTGTGGGTGAACATGTGGTGAAATGATGATTATGCAAGTAATAATGCAGCATAATATTTTACTACTATAAAAATGTATCGTGTAGTTAGAGAAAAACTGCCTACCCACCTTAGATAAGTTTTCCAACAAATCTATGTAAAACATGTAATTTAAAAATACTGACACCACAGTATATAAGTATTTATTATAAATGAACATAATATATTCTATAGTCCCTGTCTTTAATTTTTTGGGGAAAACCATAAATTACACTATGGAAAAATTACATCCTTGGAAACGCTTATGTTCTCATAGTGATGTATGGTCAGATTTAATGATCCCAATTTTTAAACATCTAGATTAAATAATAAAACATATTTTATAAGCATACTATATTACATGTATATCAATTCTAGTACCTTAAGAGCTAACCAATTAGTCATTAACATACAGAGACATTCATCATAATAATTAAGAACTATCATCCATCTCTTCCACGAATTAATGGGTGGTCAACTCCAAATAAGCAGTGCTTACATCATTATCTGTTAACAACCATCATAAATGAAAGATGGGATGAGAAGTACAACTGCAACATATTAAAAACCATTTTATCAAAAATTCACAAGTTAAAACTAGAATACTTTATATAATTGATCACCAGCTGTCATAAAACTGCCTTCAATAAAACTCTCTCTGTCACTGATTGGACAACTGGGTATATGTGGGTATGATAGAGATTTTCTTGTTGAGGTGCACATAGGTTAGGATTTTTTGAGGAAAAAAAACCATCAGGTATGTTTCACCAGCCTCTGAAATGTACCCATGACTGCATTACAGAATCTCAAGTCTGTTTTGAAGCCCCAGACAAGAGCTTTTGAATAGACAGTTTGTTCATCTCTGGTAATGATGGCAAGACTCCTGGATTTGTATGATGCTACTTTTTTTGAAGTACAATTTTCACTTAACATTATATTAGTTTCAGATGTGCAATATAATGATTCAGTAATTGTATACATTACAAAATGATCACCCTGATAAGTGTAGTTAACATCCATCACCATACATAGTCACATTTTTTCTTGTCATGAGGACTTTTAACATCTACTCTTTTAGCTATTTTCAAATATGCAATACAGTATTATAAACTATAGTGACCATGCTATACATTATATCCCTGTGACTTTTTTATTTTACAACTGGAAGTTTGTACATTTTACTGCCATTGCTCATTTTGCTCAACCTCTAACCCATGCCTCTGGCAACCACCAATCTGTTCTCTGTATCTATGCCTTTGTTTGGTTTGGTTTAGTTTGGTTTTGGTTTCATCTTTAATTTACCATATAAGTGAAAACATACATTATTGGAATTTTTCTGTCTGATTTATTTCACTTAGAATTATGTCTTAAAGGTCTATCCATATTTTCACAAATGCAAATATTTTATTGTTTTTTATGGCTGAATAGAATTCCCTTATATATATGTATGCCATGTCAACTTCATCTATTCATTCACTGAAGGATACTTTGGTGTTTCCATGTCTTGACTATTGCAAATAATGCTGATATAAACACGGGGATACATATATCTTTTTGAAATAAGGGTTTTTGTTTTCTTCAGATAAATACCCAGAAGTGGAATTGCTTGATCATATATGGGTTCTTTTTTAAAATTTTTTGAGGAACCGCCATACTATTTTCCATAGTGTCTGCACCAATTACATTCCTACAAACAATGAGCAAGTGTTCCCTTTTCCCCACATCCTCACCAATGCTTATTTCTTGCCATTTAAAAAATTGTTTTTAGGGCTACACCCACAGCATATGGAAGTTCCCAGGCTAGGGGTCAAATCAGAGCTACAGCTGCCGGCCTATGCCACAGCCACAGCAACATGGGATACAAACCATGTCTGTGACCTACACCACAGCTCAAGGCAATGCTGGATCCC
The DNA here is from genome assembly GCF_016906955.1 of Phacochoerus africanus. NCBI lineage: Eukaryota > Metazoa > Chordata > Mammalia > Artiodactyla > Suidae > Phacochoerus > Phacochoerus africanus. The sequence continues at coordinate 56,549,004 of NC_062560.1, forward strand.
CGACCCACTGAATGGGGCCAGGGATTGAGTCTGCATCCTCCTGGATACTAGTCGGATTTGTTTCTGCTGTGCCACAAAGGGAATTCCCATTTCTTGCTTTTTGATAATAGTCAATCTAATGGATATGAATTGATATTATGGTTTTGATTTGCATTTCCCTAATTAATGATGTATAGCATCTTTTCATGTACCTTTTGGCAATTTGGAGGTCTTCATTGGAAAAATGCCTATGCAGGTCCTCTGCTCATTTTTTAATCAAGTTGTTAATTTTTTGGATGTGGAATTGTATGAGTTTTTGTATAGGTTTTTTTTTTTTGTCTTTTTTTAGGGCTGCACCCACAGCATATGGAGGTTCTCAGGCTAGGGGTCTAATCGGAGCTGTAGCTGCTGGCCTACACTACAGCCACAGCAACACCAGAACCAAGCCATGTCTGTGACCTATACCACAGCTCATGGCAACGCCAGATCCTTGACCCACTGAGCGAGGCCAGGGATTGAAGCCATACCCTCATGGTTCCTAGTCAGATTCGTTTCTGCTGTGCCATGACGGGAACTCCAGTTTTTGTATATGTTGGATATGAATCTCTTATTGGATATATTGCTTGAAAATGTCTTCTCCCACTCAGCAGGTGGCCTTTTCATTTCTTTAAAATTTTTTATGCAAAAGCTTTTTAGTTTTATGTAGTCTCATTTTGCTTATTTGTGTTTCTGTTGCTCTTGCCTGAAGAAACAGATCCAAAAAAAATATCAGGGTGTACTGCCTGTGTTTTCTTCTAGGATTTTTATGATTTCAAGTTTTACATTTAATGCTTTAATCTACTTGGAGTTTATTTTTGTATATATTGTTGTGAGAAAACAGTTAAGGTTTATTATTTTGTATGTAGCTGTCCAGTTTTCCCCACAACGTTCATTGAAGAAGTTATCTTTTTTCCATTGTATATTCTTATTTCCTTTGTTGTAGATTAATTGCCCATTTAAATGTGGTTTATTTCTGAGCTGTCTATTCTATATCATTGATCTATGTGTCTCTTTTTATGCCAGTACCATAATGTTTGATTACTGTAGCTATGTAGCATAACTTGAAATCAGGCTGCATGATGCCTCCAGCTTTGTTTCTCTTTCTCAAGTCTGCTTTGACTATTCAGATTCTTTTGTGGTTCTGAAAAAATTTTCAGAATTACTTGTTCTATTTATATGAAAAACGCCATTGAAATTTTGATAGAGATTGTATAAAATCTGCATATGCTTTGGGTAGTTGAACATTAAATAATACTAATCCTTCCATCAATGAGGAAGGAATGTCTTTACATTTATTTGTTTCTTCTTCAATTTCTGTCCTCAATGACATAGTTTTTATTGTTCAGGTCTTTCACCTCCTTGGTTAATTTTATTTCTAGGTATTTTTTGATACTATTGTAAATGGTAACAATTTTATTAATTTTTCCTTCTGACAGTTTGTTATTGGTGTATGGAAACACAATGGATTTTTGTATGTTGAGTTTGTATCCTGAAACTGCTGAATTTGTTTATTAGTTCTAAAAGATTTTTGGTGGTGTCTTTAGGATATTTTATATATCTTCAAATAGTGATATTTTCACTTTTTCCTTTCTAATACCTCTTATTCATTCTTCTTGCTTAATTGGCTGGGGTATGTCTTCCAATACTGCATTGAATAAAAGTAGCGAGAGTAGACAATCTTGTTTTGTTCCTCACAATAAAGGAAAAAAATTCAAATTTTCACCATTGAATGTGATGTTATGTGTGGGCTCATCATATATGGCCTTTATTCTGAAGAAGTATGTTGACTCTATACTAACTTTGTTGAGAATTTTTATCAGGAATGCATGTTTAATTTTTTTCAAGTGTCTTTACCCAAAAAAAAAAAAAAGACGAAAAAAAGGTTAGGAGTTCCCATCATGGCACAATGAATCCAACTAGGAACAATGAGGTTGTGGGTTTAATCCCTGGTCTTACTCAGTGGATCAAGAATCTGGCGTTGCCATGAGCTGTGGTGTAGGTTGCAGGTGCAGCTTGGATCTGGTGTTGCTGTGGCTGTGGTGTAGGCCAGCAGCTACAGCTCTGATTAGACCCCTAGTCTGGGAACCTCCATATGCCATGGGTGCAGCCCAATGGTTCACAGTATTCTTTTTTGTATTTTTGCAGTATTGTTTGAGATTTCTTCTTTTTCATGTCTTGTTTGTTTATTTGGGTTCTCTCTCTTTTCTTCTTGGTGACTGTAGCCAGAGGTTTATCAATTTTGTTTACCCTTTCAAAGAACCAGCTCTTGATTTTATTGATTTTTTTAAGTACAGTTGATATAAAATTTTGTGCCATTTTCTGCACTAGAGCAAAGTGACCCAGATATATACACATTCTTTTTCTCTAATTATACTTCATTATCTTCTATCCCAAGAGATTGGATATAGTTCACTGTGCCATACAGTGTGATCTCATTGCTTATCCATTCTCAATGTAATAATTTGTATCCAATAACCCCAAACTCCCAGTCCATCCCACTCCCTCCATGATCCCCCTTGGCAACCAAAAGAGTGTTCTCTACATCTGCAAGTCTGTTTCTTTTTTGTGGATATATTCATTTGTGCCATATTTTAGTTTCCACATATAAGTGATATCATATTGTGTTTTTCTTTCTCTTTCTGACTTACTTCCTTTAATATGAGAATCTCTAGTTGTATTCATGTTTCTACAAATGGGATTATTTCATTCTTTTTATGGTTCAGTAAAATTCTGCTATCTTAGAAGCAAATATTCCCACCCAAATCAAGCCTTCAAAGAACTGCAGCCTTGACTGTAACCTCATGAGAGACTCCAACACAGAACCATGCAAGTAAACTGCTCCTAAATTTCTGAATCACAGAAATTGTGTGAATTAACATTTATTGTTGGTTTAAGACACCAAGTTTGGGTCAATTTGTTATGCAGCAATGTATAACTAATACATCTTCCAGTTGGCTATTTTATTGGGAAGTTATTGAATTTATAGCTTCATTTATAGAGAACTGACCTCTTCACAATATTGAACATTTGTATACAATTAGAACTTCTTTCTTTCCATTGAGTCAAGAATTTTTTAAAATACTATTTTATTTTTATGGCTGAATAATATTCCATTGTATATATGTACCATGATTTCTTTATCCATTCCTCTGCCAATGGACATTTAGGTTGCTTCCTTATCTTAGCTATTGTGAATAGTATTACAATGGACATTGGGATGCATGTGTCTTTGCAAATTATTGTTTTCTCTGGATATTGGCTAAAGTTTTTGCCTCCATCCTTTTTCTGAGTCTTGAATCATATTTACCATCATGATTCTGAGTTCCTTTTCAGACAGATGCATATCTCCACTTCATTTAGTTCTTCTTCTGGGGTTTTATCTTGTTCCTTCATCTAGAACCTATTTCTCTGTCATCTCATCTTAAGTTTCTGTGTTTATGGCCTCTCTTCTATGGGATGCAGGATCATAGTTCCTTTTATTTCTATTGTATACCACCTTTTGGGTGAGATTGGTCGAGGTGCTTGTGCAGGCTTTCTGGTGGCAGGGACTGATGCCCACTCACTAGCAGGTTGAGCTGGTTCTTGCTGTGGTGGGCAGGGCTGTGTCAAGGAGTGTATTTACAAGTAGGATCATGTTTTCCTTTAGCATTCTCAGCACACAGTATATAGTAAAACAGCAATTTATCTGGATTTCCGAACTGAGAGAAAGATGAGTTTACATGAGTAAACACTAAACTACAAAATTATGTGTACATGATAGTTATTGTTTCATGGTGGTGGTAAAGTCCAAGTGAAGACTGTGTAGTTTTGGAGTTCAGTTTTTTCTGAATCAACTTTTGTGCTCTTACCATTAGAATAAAACATTAAAATGTCAAAATAAATTTATGTCAATCAAAAAATATTTGTGTATGGGCATGTTTAGAAGTGGCTCTGGACTCAGGATGACTTTAGGCAGCCTGTCCCCTTGATGGGTGGGACTGTGTTCCCACACTGTTAGTTGTTTGGCCTGAGGCCTTCCAGCACTGAATCTTGCAGGCTGTTGGATGGTGCCTGGTTTCAGTGCCAAAATGGAGATCTCCAGGAGAGCTCACACTAATATCACTCCCTGTGGCTCTACCACCATAGTGTCTCAACCCCCACACTGAGCTATGGATGATCCCCACCTCCCCAAAAGACACTACAAGACCCACAGGTAGTTTTGTCCCCAGCTCCTATGGAGTCACTGCCTTGCCCTTGGTTCCAGTGCATGTGAAAACTTGTGTGCACTGTCCCAGATTAAAGTATCTGTTTCATCCCGTCCTATGGAGCCCCTGTACTCAAGCTCCACTGGCCTCCAAAATCAAATGCTCCTCCTCCTGATGTCAATTCTCCAGACTGGGGAGTCTGATGTGGGGCTCAGAACTCTCACTACTGTAGGAGAACCTCTACAATATAATTATTTTCTAGTTTATGGGTTGCCCAGATAACAAGTATGGGATTTGCTTATATATGAAAGCTCCCTTTTACCACCTCACCATTGCTTAGTCTTTGTCTTTGGGTGTGGAATACCTTTTATTAATTAGTTCCAGTCTTTTTTGTTGGCAGTTGTTCAGCAGTTAGGTGTCATTTTCATGTTTTCTTGAGAGGAGATGAGGTCAAGTCCTTATACTCTGCCATCTTATCTCATCTGGAAAGAGATATAAGAATTTTTAGTTAACAAGTTTTTTTTTTTCTTTCAGCATTTAAAATATGTCAATTCAATTTTTTCTGTCCTCCATGGTCTTGGATGTGAAATCAACTGTTAATCTTGAGTACCTTTTCCACAGGACAAATCCCTTTTCCTTGCAGCTTTTATGATTCTCTCTTTTTTTCTTTGTTTTGCAAGTTTGGTTATTCATCTTGGCATTGATAATTCAAGTTTATTCCAGTTAGATTTAGTTGAACTTTTTGGATGTGTCGATTCATCAAATGTATGAAAATTTTAGCCATTGTTTATTAGATATTATTTCTACTCCTTTCTCTCTCCTTTCCTTCAGGGACTCCCATGTATATGTATATATTAAGTTTTTGATGTTTTACCATAGGCTGTTTATTCTCTCTTTACCTTTCTTCATTCATTTTTCTTTCTACTTTTCAGTCTGGTTACCTCTAGTTGTCAAATCATCAAGTTTACTTATTTTGTCTTCTGAATGCTCAAATCTGCTGTTTAACATATCTAGTAAACTAGATTTATAATTTTGGTTATCATACATTTTAATTTCAGTATTTCTGATTTTCCTTTTAATTTTTATACATTTATTGATATTTTGTGTCCATACATATTTTTAAAACTACTTAGTTTTTGTCCATAGTTTCTTTCAGCTTTTTGAATACCTTTAATTTACTTTTGTCTTTTTAGGGCTGCACCTGTGGCACAAGGAGATTCCCAGGCTAGGGGATGAATCGGAGCTACAGACACTGGCCTACACCACAACCACAGCAACACTGGATCCGAACTGCATCTGCAACCTACACCACAGCTCACAGCTACACCAGATCTGTCACCCACTGAACAAGGCCAGGGATCAAACCTGCATTCTCATTGGTTTTAGTCAGGTTACCCAACTGCTGAGCCATGGCAGGAACTCCTTGAACATATTTAAACAGCCTCTATAAAGTATGTCTATAATTCCTATATTTGGGCTTCCTCAGAGTGATTTCTCCTTATCTTTTTTTTTTCTTTTGAATGGGCCATATGCTCCTTTTTCTTTGCAACCTTGTGAAATTTTCTTGAAATTTGGATGTTTGAATATAATGTGGAAATTATGGAGATTTGCTTATCCCCTCTTCTCCAGAATTTACTCTGTGTGTGTGGACTTTTTTTTTTTTTATTGTTGAAGTCTTTAGTAGTCCATTTGTTTAGTGAATTTTCTGAAGTATTTTTTGCAGATGATGTTTTCTTTGCTGTGTATAATTGCAGAAGTATTTGTTCTTTTGATTTTATTTAACTAGTGTTTTGACAGAAATTTCCTTGAATTCCAAGAGCTGAGAGAGAAAAAAATACCTCTTCCAGTCTTCTGAGATTGCCTCTGTGCTAGGCTTAGCCAGGCTTTCCATGAACCTAGGGATCAGTCTGTGTTATAAACATTGAATCTGTAGATTGCCCTGAGTAGTAAAGTCGTTTTGACAGTATTGATTCTTCCAATCCAAAGCATGGTATGTCTTTCCATCTGTTTGTGTCATCTTTGATTTCTTTCATCAGTGTCTTATAGTTTTCAGAGTACAGGTCATTTGTTTCTTTAGGTAGGTTTATTCCTAGGAGTTTTATTCTTTTTGATGTAATAGTAAATGGGATCATTTCCCTAATTTCTCCATCTGATCTTTCATTGTTAGTATATAGAAATGCAGTCGACCTCTGTATTAATTTTGTGTCCTGCAACTTTGCCAGATTCAATGATTAGCTCTAAAAGTTTTCTGGTAGTGTCTTTAGGATTTTCTAGGTATAGTATCATGTCATCTGCAAACAGTGATAGTTTTACTTCTTCCTTTCCAATTTGGGTTCCTTTGATTTCTTTTTCTCCTCTGATTGCTGTGGCTAAGACTTCTAAAACTATGTTGAATAGTAGTGGTGAGAGTGGGCATCCTTTTCTTGTTCCTGATCTTAGTGGGAATTCTTTCAGGTTTAACCACTGAGAATGATGTTAGCTGTGGGTTTGTCATATATGGCCTTTATTATGTTGAGGTAGTTTCCGTCTATGCCCACTTTCTTAGTTTTTTTTTTTTCAGAAATGGATGTTGGGTTTTGTCAAAAGTTTTTCTTCCTATATTGAGAGGATCATATGGTTTTTATTCTTCAGTCTGTTGATGTGGTGTATCACATTGGTAGATTGGCAGATACTGAAGAATCCTTGCATCCCTGGGATAAATCCCACTTTATCAGGGTGTACAATCTTTTTAATCTATTGTGTGATTCAGCTTGCTAGAATTTTGTTGAGGATTTTTGCATCTATGTTCATCAGTGATATTGGCCTATATTTTAATTTTATTTTTTTCTGGCATCTTTATCTGGTTTTGGTATCATGGCGATGTTGGCCTAATAGAATGAGTTTGGACAGACTTCACCACAACAATAGCAATGAGGTCATCCAAGCAACACCAGCAACCTACACAACAGCTCATGGCAACACCAGATCCTTAACACAGAGGCCAGGGATTGAACACACATCCTCATGGATACTAATCAGTTTCATTATTGCTGAACCACAATACCCAAACCCCTAGTATTTCCCACTCCACACATTTCATCTTTGTTAGCAAATTTGGCTTCAAAATCTTTGAGTCTTTTTTCTCTTGCAAGCTTTTTCATATGAAATTTTTTAGAATAGTTTCAGAAGGTTAGAACTTAACTCTTCTATAAATGTTTGATATAATTTGCCTGTGAAGCCATCTGTATCTGGGCTTTTGTTTGTTGGAATTTTTTACTTTATTTTATTTTATTTAATTTATTTATTTATTTATTATTATTATTATTATTATTTTTTTTTTTGCTTTTTCTAGGGCTGCACCCACGGCATATGGAGGTTCCCAGGCCAGGGATTGAATCGGAGCTGTAGCTGCCAGCCCACAGCAGAGCCACAGCAATGTGGGATCCAAGCTGCCTCTGTGGCCCACACCACAGCTAATGGCAATGCTGAATCCTTAACCCACTGAGAGAGGCCATGGATCAAACCCACAACCTCATGGTTCCTAGTCAGATTCGTTAACCACTGTGCCACGACTGGAACTCCTGTGTGTTGAAATTTTTTAAATCACAGTTTCAATTTCAGTACTTATGCTTGATACATTCATCTTTTCTATTCTGTCTTGGTTTAGTCTTGGAAGATTGTACTTTTCTAAGAATTTGTCCATTTCTTCTAGATCGTCCATTTTTTTTGTATATAGATGCTTGTAGTAGTTTCTTATGATCCTTTGTGTTTCTGTAATGTCCATTGTAACTTTTTTCATTTCTAATTTTATTGAGTCCTCTCTCTTTTTTTTATGAGTGTGGCTAAGAGTTTATCAATTCTGTTGATCTTTTCGAAGAACCAGCTTTTAGTTTCATTAATCTTTCTATGGTTTTCTTCATTTCTATTTCATTTATTTCTGCTCTGATCTTTTTGTTTTCTTTCCTTCTGTTAACTTTGTGACTTGTTTGTGTTGCTTTAGATGTAAAGTTACATTGTTTATTTGAGCTTTTACTTATTTCCTGAGGTAGGTTTATCTTGCTAAAAACTTTCCTTTTAGAACTGCTTTTGCTGCATACCATATGTGTCTTTATGTCATTTGCTTTGAGTTTTTTTTTAATTCCCTCTTTGATTTCTTCAGTGATCCATTGGTTGTTTAGTAGGATGTTGTTTAGTCTCCACATGTTTGTGTTTTTTGTGGTTTTATTCTTGAATTTCCAGTTGTAGAGAGTTGTGGTTGGAAAAGTTTCTTTATGTGATTTCAGTTTTCTTCAGTTTACCATGGCTTGATTTATGGCTCAGAATGTGATCAATCTTAGAGGATGTTCCATGTGAACTTGAGAAGAATGTGTATTCTGCTGCTTTTGTTTTATAAATATCTTTTATGTCCATTTTGTCTAATGTAACATTTAGGACTGTGTTTCCTTTTTGATTTTCTGTCTGGATGATCTGTCTATTGCTGTAAATGGGGTGTTAAAGTGCTCTGCCATTATTATGTTATTGTCAATTTCTCCTTTTAAGGTTGTTAGCAGTTGCTTTATTTATTGGGGTGATCCTATGTTGGTATACATCTGTTATAACTTCTTCTTGGATTGAACCTTTAATCATTATATAATGTCCTTTTTGTCTCCTATAATATTCTTTATTTTAAGGTCTATTTTGTCTTATATGAGAATTACTACTCCAGCTTTCTTTTGATTTCCATTTGCATGGCATGTTTTCTTCCATTTCACTTTCCATTTGTCTGTGTCCCTAGAACTGAAATGGGTCTCTTGAAGACAGCTTATATAAGGATCTTCTTTTTGTATCCATTCAGCCAGTCTATGTCTTTGGGTTGGGACATTTAGTCCATTAACATTTACGGTAATTATTGATATATATGTTCTTATTGCCATTTTATTAACCTTTTTGGATTATTTGCTGTTGGTCTTTTTTCTTCTCTTCTTCTCTTGTTCTCTTCTCTTGTGGTTTGATGACTATCTTTAGTGTCGTATTTGGATTGCCTTTCTTATTGTAGATTGTTGGTTTGTAGTTACCCTGAAGTTTAGATACAGGAAACTATATATATACACCTAGAGAAGTTCCTTTAGTATTTCTCGTAAAGCTGATTTAGTGGTGCTGAATCCTCTTATCTTTGTTTATCTGTAACATTTTTTATTTCCCTTCAAATCTGAATGAGAGCTTTGCTGGGTAGAGTAATCTTGGTTGAAGTTTTTTTCCTTTCATCACTTTAAGTATATCATGCCACTCCCTTCTGGCCTGCAGAGTTTCTGCTGAAAAATCTGCCAATAACATCATTGGGGTTCCCTTGTATGTTATTTCTTTTCCCTAGCTGCTTTCAATATTTTATCTTTGTCTTTAATTTAGGTCAGTTTGATTTTGTGTCTCAGGGTGTTCCTCCTTGGATTTATTTTATATGGTATTCATTGTGCTTCCTGGATTTTAATAAGTGATTCCTTTCCCATGTTAGGGAAGTTTTCAGCTATTATCACTTAAAATATTTTCTCTGGCCCTTTCTATCTTCTCCTTCTGGCACTCCTATAATATGGATGTTGGTGCATTTAACATTGTCCCAGAGTTCTCTTAGACTGTCTTCATTCCTTTTAATTGTTTTTCTCTTTTCTGCTCCACATGAGTGATTTCTACTAGTCTGTCCTCCACCTCACTTATTCCTTCTTCTGCCTCCTGTATTCTGCTCTTGGTTGTTTCAAGTGAATTTTTTATTTCAGTTATTGTATTTTGCATCTCTGATTGCTTAATCAAATCTTCTATTTCTTTGTTCAATGTTTCTTGTAATTTATCAATCTTTGTCTCCAGTTTATTTCCAAGATCTTGAATCATCTTTACTATCATCAGTCTAAAGTCTTTTTCACGGAGGTTGGTAATCTCCAGATCACCTAACTGTTTTTCTGTTTTTTTTTCTTGCTCCATTATTTGTGTCATAGTTCTTTGCCTTTTCATTTTGACTAGATTTTTGGTGTGGTCCTTTTGCAGACAGTAGAGTTGTAGCCACTGTTGCTTCTGACGTATGCCCCCCTTGTGGCTGAAGTTGATATGGGGGCTTGTTGTAGGCTTCCTGATGGGAGGCACTGGTGACTGCCCACTGGTAGGTGGAACTGATTCTTATCCCTCTGGTGGGTTGGACTTTGTCTCTGGATAAGGTTAGATGTAGTTTTGTGCCTGGGGTGTGGGGTGGGGTTGGCAGCCTGTTTGCTGATGCTTGGAGCTGTATTCCCACCCAGATTATTGTTTGGCTTTGGGCCTCTCAGCTCTGATAGGTGGGGCCAGATTTTTCCAAAATGGCTACACCAGAGGAGCATGCACTAATGATTATTCCCAAGAACTTTGCCTCCAATGTCCTTCCCCCACAATGAGCCACAGTCACTCCCTGTTTTCCCAGGAGATCATCCAAGAACTGCAGTCAGATCTGACTCAAAGTACTACAAAGTCTCTGCTTAGCCCTAGGACCCAGTTCACAGAAATGCCTGTGTGCACCTTTCAGAAATGGAGTCTCCATTTCCCCTAGTCTCATGGAGCTTGTGCACACAATTCCTGCTGTCACTCAATGCCAAATGCTCCAGGGGCTCCTTCTCCCAATTCCATTTCCTCAGGCATCAAACCTGATGTAGGCTCAGAACTCTAACTTTTGAGTCTGTGGGCTGCCCAAATATTGCATAAATGTCCCTCCTACCATCCTCATGTGGCCTCTTCTATCTTCTGGAGTAGGGTATCGTTTTTTGATAGTTTGTAATCTATTTGGTTGAAGGTTGTTCAGCAGTTGGTTGTGATTTTGTTGCTTTTATGAGAGAAGTTGAGCTCTAGTCCTTCTACTCCACCATCTTAATCTCTTAATTCAACATTTACCAATTCAACAATTGCTAATTGTTTTCCAGCATTCTGAAAAAGCCAATTCTGATATTTTCTGCTTGTTTTCAAATGTTTTAGGGGCAGGCAGGAAAAGGAACTCAGATATTCTGATGACTCTCCCATCTTACAATTTTTATTGCCATTTGTTTATTGAAGAAATAGATTATTTGTCTTGTAACCTTTGAACTTGCCTAAATGCATCTGCTAATGTCTTTTTTCCCTTTTTGTAAGAAATTAAATTTAATTTTAGAAAATATTTTAATGTGTCAGTTATTTTTAATGTTTTTATGCCCACACATACTCAAAGTAACATAATATTTTGATTTTTACAACATGGAGACTACACCATAAAAATATTTCTTCAACTTTTTATTTCTACTTTAACAATATGCCTTGGACATGGTACCATTTTAATACATTTATGTTTACCTCCTTTTATATGTTGTATGGTATTCTATGAGATAGATTTATCATAGTGTATTTAAGAATTTCTTCATATATATGGATGGTTATGCTGTTTTCAGTTTTTGGTTTGATAACAAGCTTCAGGGAACATCTTTGAGTGAGTCTCCTGGTGAGCAGATATTTTTATAGGATAAATATTAGAAATTGAATTAATGGCTGTAGATTACACAGTATAAATTTTCATAGGAACTGACAAACTGCCTTCTAAAAGACTGCAGTTTACATTTATACCAACACTCTATAAGAGTCTTTCTTTTCCCAGATCCTTGGAAACACTGAATGTCATCAATAGTTTTAATTTTTGCCAATTTAATGGGTAAAATTTGGTACCTCTGTTTGTTTTTATGTGCATTTCTCTGATTACCATTGAGGTTAAACATATTTTTGTGGCTCTTTTTACCATCTCTGAGATGCTTCTTTTTATATTTTTCCTTTGTCTATTAAATTGTGTTTTTTTAATTTAAAGTAATATTTTAAACATACATTATGGAAACAAATTATTTATTAAATTTATTGCAATTATTTTCCCCCTGTCTGTAATTTTAACAGACTTAAAACTTTTTATGTAATGATTTTTATTTTTTCCATATAGCTGGTTTACAGTGTTCTGTCAATTTTCTACTGTACAAGATTTTTAGAAAAGTCTTGATTTTACAATATTAAGCTGGAAGTACAGAAAATTCCCATATAGCCCTCGATCTCAAACATTCATGGATATCCCCACTATCAACATCCCATGGTAGAGTTGTGCATTTGTTACAGCTGAACTTACATTAGTACATCATTATCAGTCAAAGTCCATAGTTTAGGTAGGTTTCACTCTTGGTGTTTTGCAGACTATGAGTTTTAAGAAATGTGTAGTGGAATATATCCATTATTATAGTATTATACAAAATAGTTTCCATTACTTAAAAAATATTTGTGTTCCAGGAATTTATCATTCCCTCCCCAGTGACCTAAAGCCACTGCTGATCTTTTTACTATCTCCATATCATGCTTTTCCATAATGTCATGAGGTTGCAGTCATGTAGTTTTCATATTTTCAATATTTGTTTCTTAAAAGTCTTCCACATCTTTTCATATTTTCATAGCTCATTTATATTCATCACAGAATAACATTCCATTTGCTCAATTTGTCACAATTTATTGATTCATTCAACATCTTGGTTGATTCCAAGTTTTGGCAAATATCATAAAGATGCTATAAACATCTGTGTACAGGTTTCTGTGTGGACATGTTTTCACCCCACATAGATAAATAACAAGGAGCACAATTACTGGACACTATGATAAAATATGTCATTTTATAAGAATCTGACACATTCTCTTTCAAAGTGGTAATAACATTTTACATTCTCACCAGCAATTAATGAGAATTCCTGTTGCTCAACATTCTAGTAAGCATTTGGTGTTTTGGATTTTCACTATTCAAATAGGTATATAATGATATCACATAATTTTAGTCCATGATTCTCTAATGACATACTATATTAAGCACCTTTTCATATGCTTATTTGCCATTTATATATGCCTTCTTTGATGGGGTTTCCATTCAGGTATTTTGCCCATTTTAAAAATCTGATTGTTGATTTTCTTATTAAGTTTTAAGAGTTATTTGTATAATTAGTATATCAATCCTTTATCAGAAATGCCTTTCAAAGACTTTCTTTCCAGCTTGTAGTTTGATTTCTCTTTCTCTTTGCAATCTCTTTCAAAGATCAGTAAATTTTAGTTTTAATGAAATTCAGCTTATCAATGATTTCTATCTACTTCGTGCCTTTGGTACTGTATCTAAAATGTCGTCGCCAGACCTGAGATCATCTAGGTTCTCTCCAATGTTAACTTCTAGGACTTTCATAGTTTTATATTTTACATTTATGTATGTTATCCATTCTGAATTAATTTTTTGTGATGAGTGCAATCTATCTAATTGCCAATGACATTCCTCACAGAGATAGAACAAAATAATATAAAATTTGCATGGAAACACAAAAGACCCCAAATGTCCAAAGCAATATTTAAAAGGAAAAACTGAACTGGAATAATCTGGCTTCCTGACTTCAGGCTGTACTACAAAGCTACAGTAATCAAAAGAGTATTGTACTGTCACAAAAACAGAAATATAGATCAATGGAACAGGATATAAAACACAGAAATAAGCCCATGCACCTACAGTAAACTAATCTATGGCAAGAGCATACAGTAGAGGAAAGATATATAACAAAATATAACAGTTTATATCCGCAAAACCCCCAAATGCCCATCCATCCCACTCCTTCCCATCAATTTGTTTAATTTGCTTTTATTTCCTGTACCTGAGGAGACACATTCCTAAAAATATTGCTAGGACCAATGTCAAAGAGCATCCTGCCTATATTTGCTTCTAGGATTTTCATGGTCTCAGGTCTTACATGAATATCTTTCCACTATTTTTGAGTTTATTTTGTATATGGTTTGAGAAAGAAGCAGTTTGGGTTTTGTTTGTTTGTTTGCATGTAGCTGTCCACTTTTCCCAGCACCATTTATTAAAGAGACACTCATGTCCTTATTGTAAATTTTTGCCTCACTTTTTTGTAGATTAACTTGCCATACAAGTGTGGGTTTATTTCTTGGGTCTGTATTTTTTTCCATTGGTCTATATTTCTGCATTTGTACTAGTACCATACTGTTTTGATTACTGTTGATTTGTATTATAGTTTGAAATTTGGGATACCTCCAGTTTGTTCTTTTCTTTTTTTCTTTTTTTTTTTTTTTGGTCACATCTGTGGTATATGGAATTTCCCAGGCTAGGGGTCCAATCAGAGCTGCAGCTGCCAGACTTCACCACAACAATAGCAATGAGGTCATCCAAGCAACACCAGCAACCTACACAACAGCTCATGGCAACACCAGATCCTTAACACAGAGGCCAGGGATTGAACACACATCCTCATGGATACTAATCAGTTTCATTATTGCTGAACCACAATACCCAAACCCCTAGTATTTCCCACTCCACACATTTCATCTTTGTTAGCAAATTTGGCTTCAAAATCTTTGAGTCTTTTTTCTCTTGCAAGCTTTTTCATATCATTTTTATTAGATTTCATGTACTAGCTATCTCATATGATATTGGTCTTTGTCTGACTTACTTCATTTATTTTTTTATAGTTTTATTTATTTATTTTTTTCCACTGTACAGCATGGGGACCAAGTTACACACACATGTATACATATTTTTTCCTCCATATTTGTTGTATTGTGATGTACGCATGTAGACATAGTTCTAAATGCTACACAGCCAAATCTCATTGTAAATCCATTCCAAGAGTGATACTTCGTGCCCATTAACCCTAAGCTCCAGATCCCTCCCACTCCCTCCCTCACCACCTGGGCACCCAAAAGTCCATTCTCCAAGTCCATGATTTTCTTTTCTGTGGAAAGGTTCATTTGTGCTGTTTATTACCTTCCAGCTATAAGTGATATCATATGGTATTTGTCTTTCTCTTTCTGACTTACTTCACTCAGAATGAGAGTCTCTAGTTCCATCCAAGTTGCTGCAGATGGCATTACTTCGTTCTTTTTTATGGCTGAGTAGTATTCCATTGTGTATATATATCACATTTCCTAATCCAATCATCTGAAATGGACATTTGGGATGTTGCCACGTCTTGGCTATTGTGAATAGTGCTACAATGAACGTGCAGGTGCATGTGTCTTTTTCAAGGAAAGTTTTGTCTGTATATATGACCAAGATTGGGATTGCTGGGTCATATGGTAGTTCTATGTATAGATTTCTAACGTAACTACCTCCATACCTTAGAAATCTATAGTTCTCCATAGTGGCTGTACAAGCTTACATTCCCACCAGCAATGCAGGAGGGTTCCCTTTTCTCCACACCCCCTCTAGCATTTGTTATTTGTGGCCTTATTAATGATGGCCATTCTGACTAGGGTGAGGTGGTATCTCATGGCAGCTTTGATTTGCATTTCTCTAATAATCTGGTATGTTTAGCATTTTTTTTCATGTACTTGACGGCCATCTGTATATCTTTCTTGGAGAACAGTCTATTCAGGTCTTTTGCCCATTTTTCCATTGGTTTGGCAGCTTTCCTTGCTGTTGAGTTATATAAGTTGCTTGTATATCCTAGAGATTAAGCCCTTGTCCGTGGCATCATTTGAAACTATTTTCTCCAATTCTGGAAGGTGTCTTTTTGTTGCTTTTTGGTTTCCTTTGCTGTGCAAAAGCTTGTCAGTTTGATTAAGTCCCATTGGTATATTTTACTCTTATTTCTGTTGCCTTGGGAGAATGACCTGAGAAAATATTCATGAGGATGATGTCAGAGAATGTTTTGCCTATGTTCTCTTCCAGGAGTTTGATGGTGTCCTGTCTTATATTTAAGTCTTTCAACCATTGTGAGTTTATTTTTGTGCATGGTGTGAGGGTGTGTTCTAGTCTCATTGCTTTGCATGCAGCTGTCCAGGTTTCCAAGCAATTCTTGCTGAAAAGACTTTCTTTTTTCCATTTTATGTTCTTGCTGCCTTCATCAAAGATTAATTGACCTTAGGTGTCAGGGTTTATTTCTGGGTTGTCTATTCTGTTCCATTGGTCTGTATGTCAGTCTTGGTACCAGTATCACACTGTTTTGATGACTGTGGCTTTGTAGTATTTCCTGAAGTCTGGGAGAGTTATGCCTCCTGCTTGGTTTTTGTTTCTCGGGATTGCTTTGGCAATTCTGGCTCTTTTGTTGTTCCACATAAATTTTTGGATTGTTTGTTGTAGTTCTGTGAAAAATGTCCTGGGTAATTTGATAGGGATTGCATTAAATTTGTAGATTGCTTTGGGTAGTTTGGCCATTTTTATAATACTGATTTTTCCAATCCAGGAACATGGAATATCTTTCCATTTCTTTACATCTTCATTAATTTCTTCGATTAAAGTTTTATAGTTCTCAGCATATAAGTCCTTTACCTCCTTCGTCAGATCTATTCCCAGGTATTTGATTTTTTGAGGAGCAATTTTAAAAGGTATTGTATTTCTGTATTCCTTTTCTAATATTTCATTGCTGGTATACAGAAATGTGACTGACTTCTGAATGTTAATCTTATATCCTGCTGCTTTGCTGAATTTATTAATCAGTTAACGTATTTTTGGGGTTGAGTCCTTAGGGTTTTCTATGTATAGTATCATGTCGTCTGCATACAGTGACAATTTTATCTCTTCTCTTCCTATTTGGATGACTTTTATTTTTTTGTTTTTCCGATTGCTGTGGCTAGGACTTCCCAAAATACGTTGCAGAGCAGTGGTGAGAGTGGGCACCCCTGTCTTGATCCAGATTTCAGTGAGAAGGCTTTCAATCCTTTTCCATTGAGTATTATATTTGCTGTGGGTTTGTCATAAATGGCTTTGATTATGTTAAGGAATGTTCCCTCTCTACCCACTTTGGTAAGAGTTTTCATCATAAATGGATGTTGTACATTGTCAAATGATTTTCCTGCATCTATTGAGATGATCATGTGGTTTTTGACTTTTCTATTGTGAATGTGGCGTATGATGTTGATTGATTTGTATATGTTGAACCATCCTTGTGAACCTGGCATGAACCCCACCTGGTCATCGTGTACAATCTTTTTGATATATTGTTGGATTCAGTTAGCTAAAATATTGTTGAGAATTTTTGCGTATATATTCATCAAAGATATTGGCCAATAGTTTTCTTTTTTGGTGGTACTTTGTCTGGTTTTGGAATTAGGGTGATGGTTTCATCATAGAATATCTTTGGGAGTGTTCTTTGTTCCTCAATCTTTTGAAAAAGTTTGAGGATGAGCACCAGATCTTCTTTGTGTGTTTGACACAATTCATCTGTGAAGCTGTCTTATCTTGGGTTTTTAATTGTAGGGAGTGTTTTTATGCTGTATTCAGTTTCATTTATAGTGATCAGTGTGTTTATGTGGTCTCTTTCTTCTTGGTTCAGTTTTGGCAGGCTTTATGATTCTAGAAAGTTGTCCATTTCTTCCAGATTGTCAAACTTGTTGCCATATAGTTGTTCATAGTATTCTCTTATGTTTTTTTTTTTTTGTATTTCTGCAGTATCCATTTTTATTTCTCCTTTTTCATTTCTAATTTTGTTTACTTGGGTTATTTCTCTCCTCTTCTTAATGAATCTAGCCAGAGGTTTGTCAATTTCGCTTACCTTTGCAAAGAACCAGCTCTTGGCTTTATTAATTTTCTCTATTGTTTTTGAATCTCTATATTATTGATTTCCTCTTTGATCTTTATGATTACCTTCCTTCTGCTGATTTTAGGTATTTTTTGTTCCTCTTTTTCTAATTCATTTAGATGGAGGGTTAAGTTGTCAATTTGAGATCTTTCTTCTTTTTTGAGAAAGGCCTGTATCACTCTGAATTTCCCTCTGAGCACAGCTTTTGAGGCATCCCATAGATTTTGAGAGGTTGTATGTTCATTATCGTTTGTCTTGAGGTATTTTTTGATTTCCTTTTTGATTTCCTCATTGACCCATTGGTTTATTAGTAGCATGTTGTCTAGTCTCCATGTAGTAGGTTTCTTCTTATTTATTTTCTTGTGGTTGATTTCTAGTTCCATGCCATTGTGGTCAGAGAAGATACTGGAAATAATTTCCATGCTCCTAAATTTGTTGAGGTTAGCTTTGTACCCCAGTATGTGACCAATTCTTGAGAATGCTCCATGTGCACTTGAGAAGAATGTGTATTCTGAGTTTTTTGGATGTAGTGTCCTGAAGAGATCAATTAAGTCTAACTTTTCTATTGTTTCCTTTAGGATCTCTGTTGCTTTATTGGTTTTCTGTCTAGAGGATCTGTCCATTGATGTGAGGGGGTATTAAAGTCTTCTACTATGATTGTATTCCCATCAATATCTCCCTTTATGTCTGTTAATATTTGTTGTATGTATCTGGGTGCTCCTGTATTTGGGGGCATATATGTTGATGATAGTAATATCTTCTTCTTGAAAGGATCCCTTAATCATTAAATAGTGTCCTTCTTTGACTATGTCTTTTGTTTTACAGTCTATTTTGTCTGATATGAGTATTGCAACTCCTGCTTTTCTGTCATGTCTATTGGCATGAAATATTTTTCCCGCTCTCTCACTTTCAAATTATATGTGTCTTTGTCCTAAGATGATTTTCTCATAGAGAACAGATTGAGGGTTTTTGATTTGTTATCCAATCTGCCACTCTGTGTCGTTTGATTGGAGCATTCATTCCATTGACGTTTAAGGTGATAATTGATAGATGATTATTTATTGCCATTTTGAGCCTCGTGTTCCAGTTGATTCTATGATCCTCCATTCTTTCTTTTTTGGTTGGATGGTCTCCAATTATTTTCTGCTTGAGTGTTTTTTATTTTTTCATTTTTTGCAAATGTAATGTTTGGTTTTGATTTGTGGTTGCCCTGTTTTTAAAGTATGCTAACCCCCTCCTATAATTGTGTGTTTTAGCCTGATGGTCCTGTAGGTTCAAACACTTCATTACCATACTAAAATTAAAAAAATAAGATAGGAAGCTATTTATTTCCTTACTTCCCTTGCCCACATTTTAAGATTTTGATGTCCCTTTTTTTTGTTTTTAATTTTATATTGTTTTAAACATGTTCATGATTAGATCTGTATGCTGGCTTATTTGAGTGACTGCTCTCTGATTGTCGTTTCTGCCATCCTAGTTCTTCCTCTCTTTTTTTTTTCTTGATTTAGGGAAGCCTTTTCAATATTTCTTTTAGAATGGGTTTTGTATTGCTGTATCCTTTTAGCTTTTCTTTGTTGGAAAAATTTTTATTTCCCCTTCTATTTTAAATGATATTCTTCCTGGATAGAGTATTCTAGGTCACAAATTTTTTCCTTTCAGTGCTTTAAATATCTCTTGCCATTCCCTCATTGCCTGTAGAGAAATCAGCTGATAGCCTTCTGGGGGTTCCCTTATAAGTGACATTTTGCTTTTCACTTGCTGCCCTTTTGGATTCTCTCTTTATCATTAGCTTTTGCCATCTTTATTATAATGTGTCTTCGTGTGGGTCTGTTTGGTTTCAACTTGTTTGGGGCCCTCTGTGCTTCCTCTATCTTGAAATCAGTATCCTTTAGATTTGGGAAGTTTCCAATGATGCTTTCTTCAAATATATTTTCCATCCCAAAGTCATAGCAACACTGGATCCACACTAAAACTGCAAACTATCCTAGAGCCTACAGGAATGCTATACCTTTAATCAACTGAGGCCAGGGATTGAACCCACATCCTTATGGAGATGCAGCAGGTCCTTAATCTGATGAACCTAAATGCAAATTCCTATGTGGTAGTTTTATTTTATTTCCCATATTTAGTTTTTAAAAATAATCTCCATACTGTTTTCCACAGAGGTTGAACCAATTTACATTCCCACCAAAGCGTGGGAAGTTTTCCTATTCTCCATGCTCTCTCCAGGATTTATTTTTTATAAACTTTTTCATTATAGACATTATGAGTTGTGTGTGGTGACAACTAATTGTAGTGTTGATTTGCATTTCTCTAATAATTAGTGATGTTGAGCATTTTTTCATGTGCTCGTTGCCTATTTGTAAGTCTTCTTTGGCCATCTATCTGTCTTCTTTGGATAAATGTCTATTTACATATTCTGACCATTTTTAATTGGGTTATTTTTATTTTTAGATAAAACTGTATGAAAAGTCTATATATTTTGGAGATTAATCTTTGGTTTGTTGATTTGTTTCCCAAGATTTTTCCCATTCATGAGGTTGTCTTTTCTTTTTGTTAATGATTTCCCTTAATGCACAAAAACTTTTAAGTTTAATTAGGTCCCATATGTTTATTTTTGTTTTTATTTTTTATTACTTTAGGAGATGGATCAAAAAAGATATTGCTCTGATTTATGTCAGAGTGTGTTTTGCTATGTTTTCCTCTAGGAGTTTTATAGTACTCAGTCTACATTTAGGCCTTTATTTCATTTTGAGTTTATTTTTGTGGATGGTGTTAGTGTTCTAATGCCATTCTTTTACAAGTAATGGTCCAGTTTTTCCAGCACTATTTACTGAATAGATTTTCTTTTCTCTATTTTATATTCTTCCCATATTTGTCATAGAATAATTAATCATAGGAGATTCCATTGTGACTCGGTGGTTAACGAATCTGACTAGGAACCATGAGGATGTGGGTTTGATCCCTGGCCTTGCTCAGTGGGTTAAGGATCCGGCATTGCCATGAACTGTGGTGTAGGTCACAGAGGTGGCTCAGATCCTGCATTGCTGTGGCTCTGGCATAGGTCAGCAGCTGCAGCTCCGATTAGACCCCTAGCCTAGGAACCTCCATATGCCATGGGAGTGGCCTTAGAAAAGTCAAAAAGACAAAAGAAAAGTCATATTTGCATTGGTTTACTTATGGACTTTCTATGCTGTTCCACTGATGTATATTTGTATTTTTGTGCTAGTTCCATACTGTTTGAATAAATGTAGCTTTGAAATCAAGGAACCAGATTCTTCCAGCTCTCTTTTTCTTTCTCAGTATTTCATTGAAAATTTCAATTCTTTTTTTTCTTATAATCCTCTGAAAAATGTCATTGGTACTTTATAGGGATTGCACTAAAATTGTAGATTGCCTTGGGTAATATAGTCGCTTTGATGATATTTATTCTTCCAATCCAAGAATGTGGTATATATTTCCATTTGTTTCTGTCATCTTTGATTTCCTTCATCAGTGTCTTATAGCTTTCCCAGTACAGGACTTTTGCCTCATTTTGTATGTTTATTCTTAGATCTTTTACTCTTTTTGTTGTGGTGGTAAGTGGGATTGTTTCCTTTATTTCTTTTTCTGATATGTCATTGTTAGTGTATAGGAATGCAAGAGGTTTTTATTTTTTTGTTTTAAAAAATTTGTATTATAGTTGATTTACAATGTTCTGGCAATTTCTGCAGTATAGCAAATTGACTTTTTCTCTTATTATCCTCCATGATGTTCCAACATGAGTGTTTGCATATAGTTTCCTGTTCTATACAGCAGGATCTCATAGCTTATCCACTCCAAATGCAATAGTTTGCCTCTATAAACCCTAAATTACCACCCCATACCACTAATTCCCCCTCCCTCTTGGCAAACACAAGTCTGTTCTCCATGTCCATGAGAGGATTTTTTTCCATAGATAGGTTCATTTGTGATGTTTATTAGATTCTAGATATAAGTGATATCTTATGGTATTTGTATTTCTCTTTCTGATTTAGTATGAGAATCCCTAGTTCCATCCATGTTGCTAAAAATGGCATTATTTTTTTCTTTATTACAGCCGAGTATTATTCTATTGTGTATTTGTACCACATCTTCTTAACCCATTCATAAGTTGATGGACATTTATGTTGTTTCCATATCTTTCCCATTTTGAATAATGCAACAATGAACATGGGGGTGTGCTTTTTCAATGAAATTTGTGTCCAGCTATATGCCCAGAAGTGGGATGGCTGGACCAAATGGTATTTAGTTTTCTCAGGTACCTCCATACTCTTTTCCATAGTGGTTTTATTAATTTACATTCCCACCGAGGGTGTAGGAGGGTTCGTTTTCCCCATACCCCTCTTGAGCACTTGATACTTGTAGGCTAATTAATGATAACCATTCTCACAGGTGTGAGGTAGTACCTCATTCTAATTTTGATTTGCATTTCTCTAATAATTAGTGATGTTGAGCATTTTTTCATGTGCTCATTGCCTATTTGTAAGTCTTCTTTGGAGAAATGTTTATTTAGGTCTTCTGCACATTTTTTTCAGTTTTTTTTTTTTTGTGTTGATGTTGAGTTGTGTGAGTCATTTGTATATTTTGGAGATTAAGCCCTTGTTGGTTGCATCATTTGAAACTATTTTCTCCCATTTAATAGGTTTTCTTTTTTATGGTTTCCTTTGTGTGCAAAAGCTTGTCAGTTTGATTGGGTCCCATTGGTTTAATTTCATTTTTGTTTCCATTGCTTTGGAAGGCTGATCTGAGAAAACATTGTATGATTGATGTCAGAGAATATTTTTCCTATGTTCTATTCAAGGAGTTTTATGGTGTTTTGCCTTATGTTTAAGTCTTTAAGCTATTTTGAGATTATTTTATGCATGGTGGGTAGATGTGTTCTATTTCATTGATTCTCATGCAGATGCCCAGTTCTCCCAGCACCACTTGCTGAAGAGGCCATCTATTTCACATTTTATATTCATGTCTACTTTATAGAAGATTAATTGGCAATAGCTATCTGTATTCATTTCTGGGTTCTCTATACTGTTCCATTGGTCTGTATGTCAGTTTTTTTGTTTGTTTGTTTGTTTGTTTTTGTCTTTTTGCCATTTCTTGGGCTGCTCCCATGGCATATGGAGGTTCCCAGGCTAGGGGTCAAATTGGAGCTGTAGCCACTGGCCTACACCAGAGCCACAGCAATGCAGGATCCATGCCGCATCTGCAATCTACACCAGAGCTCATGGCAATGCCTTATCCTTAACCCACTGAGCAAGGCCAGGGATTGAACCCTCAACCTCATGGTTCCTAGTCGGATTTGTTAACCACTGAGCCATGACGGGAACTCCTGTACGAACACTGTCTTGAAAACTATTGCTTTGTAATATTGCCTGAGGTCTGGGAGAGTTTTGCCTCCTGCTTGGTTTTTGTTTCTCAGGATTGCTTTGGTAATTCTGGTTCTTTTATGGTAGCATACAAAATTTTGGATTGTTTGTTCTAGTTCTGTGAAAAATGTCTTGGGAAATTTGATAGGGATTGCATTGAATCTGTACATTGCTTTGGGTAATATGGCCATTTTAACAATATTATTTTTTCCAAACCAGGCAAATATAATATCTTTTGATTTCTTTGAATCCTTTTTAATCCCCTTGATTAATGATGTTATAGTTCTAAGCATGTAAGACTTTCACCACCTTGGTCATGTTTAATCCTAGGAATTTAACTTTTGGGGTGGGATTTTGAAGAGTATTTTATTTTTATATTCCATTTCTAATATTTCACTGTTAGTATGCAGAAATGCAACTAACTTATGAATGTTAATCTTTTTTAAATTTATTTTTTCTTGTTATTTCCCCCAACACATTTTTTTTCCCACTGCACAGCATGGGGACACAGTTACACATACATGTATACATAATGTTTTCTCCAATTGTTGTGCTGCGTTGTAAGTATCTAGACATAGTTCTCGGTGCTACACAGCAGGATCTCATTGTTAATCCATTCCAAAAACAATAGTTTGCATCCATTAACCTCAAGCTCCCAATCCATCCCACTCCCTCCCCCTCCTCCTGAGCAACCACAAGTCTATTCTCTAAGTCCATTGTTTTCTTTTCTGTGGAAAGTTTCCTTTGTGCTGTAGATATGAGTGATATTATATGGTATTTGTCTTTCTCATTCTGATTTACTTCACTCAGTATGATAGTCTCTAGTTCCATCCAGGTTGCTGAAAATGGCATTTCGTTCTTATTTATGGCTTAGTAGTATTCCATTGTGTATATATATCACATCTTCCTAATCCAATTATCTGTTGATGGATATTTAGGTTGTTTTCAAGTCTTGGGTATTGTGAATAGACTGCAACGAACATGCAGGTGCATGTGCCTTTTTTAAGGAAAGTTTTGTTCAGTCATATTCCCAAGAGTGGGATTGCTGTGTCCTATGGTAGTTCTATGTATAGATTTCTAAGGTACCTCCATACCATTCTCCAGAGTGGTTGTACCAGCTTACATTCCCACCAAGAGTGCAGGAGGGTTCCCTTTTCTCAACATCATCTCTAGCATTTGTTATTTGTGGACTTATTAGTGATGGCCATTCTGATTGGTGTGAGGTGGTATCTTGTGGCAGTTTTGACTTGCATTTCTCTAATAATCTAGCATGTTGAGCATTTTTTTCATGTGCTTGATGGCCATCTGTATATCGTTCTTGGAGAAATGTCTATTCAGGTCTTTTGTCCATTTATCCATTGGGTTGGTGGCTTTTTTGCTGTTGAGTTGTATAAGTTGTTTGTATATTTTAGAGTTTAAGCCCTTGTCTGTTGCATCATTTGAAACTATTTTCTCCCATTCTGGAAGGTGTCTTTTTGTTTTCTTTTTGGTTTCCTTTGCTGTGCAAAAGCTTGTCTGATTAGGTCCCATTGGTTTATTTTTGCTTTTATTTCTGTTGCTTGGGGAGACTGACCTGAGAACACATTTGTAAAGTTGATGTCAGAGAATGGTTTATCTATGTTCTCTTCCTGGAGTTTGATGGTGTCTTGTCTTATATTTAGGTCTTTCAGCCATTTTGAGTTTATTTTCATGCATGGTGTGAGGGTGTGTTCTATTTTCATTGATTTGCATGCAGCTGTCTAGATTTCCTAGCAATACTTGATGAAAAGAATGACTTTTCCTCACTTTATGTTCTTGTTTCCTTTGTCAAAGATTAATTGACTATAGGTGTCAGGGTTTATTTCTGGGTTGTCTATTCTGTTCCATTGGTCTGTATGTCTGATTTGGTACCAGTACTGCACTGTCTTGATGACTGTGACTTTGTAATATTGCTTGAGGTCTGGGAAAGTTAATCTTATCTTATATCCTGCTACTTTGCTGTATTCATTGATCAGTTTGAGTAGGTTTTGCGTGGCGTCCTTTGAATTTTTTTTTTTTTTGCTATTTCTTTGGGCCGCTCCCGTGGCATATGGAGGTTCCCAGGCTAGGGGTCGAATCGGAGCTGTAGCCACTGGCCTACGCCAGAGCCACAGCAACGCAGGATCCGAGCCGCGTCTGCAACCTACACCGCAGCTCACGGCAACGCCGGATCATTAACCCACTGAGCAGGGGCAGGGACCGAACCCACAACCTCATGGTTCCTAGTCGGATTCATTAACCACTGTGCCACGACGGGAACTCCTGCATTTTCTATGTATGGTATCATGTCATCTTCATAGAGTGACAATTTTAACTCTTCTCTTACAATTTGGATAATTTATTTCTGTGGTTTGCCTGATTGCTTCAGCCAGGATTTCCAATACTATGTTGAATAAAAGTGCAGAGATTGAACATCCTTGTCTTGTTCCAGATTTTATTAGAAAGGTTTCACATGGAGTATTATATTGGATATTGCTTTCTCATAACTGGCTTTTATTATGTAAGGTATGTTCCCTCTGTATGCACTTTGGTAAGAGTTTTATCATAAATGGATGTTGGATTTTGTCAAATTCATATCCTGCATCTATTGACATGCTCCTGTGTGTTTTTTTTTTACTTTTGTTAATATGCTCTATGATGTTGATTGACTTTCTTATGTTTAACCATCCTTGTGGACTTGGTGTATGATCTTTTTTATATATTGTTGGATTCGGTTGGCTAAAATTTTGTGGAGAATTTCTTCATCTATATTATTCAAAGATGTTAGCCCATAATTTTTTTTGAAATATTATTGTCTGGTTCTATCATTATGGTGATGGCTTCATAGGATGTCTTCAGGAGTGTTACTTCTTCAGTCTTATGGAAAAGTTTAAGAAGGATAGGTAAAAGTTCTTCCTTGCATGTTTGGTAAATTCACCTGTGGAACCATGTGGTCCTGGACTTTTGTTTGTAGGCAGTGTTGTCATTACATATATATATATATATATATATATATATATATATATATATATAATGATTTTTTTCCATTATAGGTGGTTTACAGTGTTCTGCCAATTTCCTACTATATAGCATGGTGACCTAATTTTCAGTTTTATTTCTAGGAATGAGTCTGTTTAAATGATCAATTTCTTCTTGATTGAGATTGGTGGCCTCTGTGTCTATGGAAAGTTGTCCATTTCTTCTAGATTGTCTAATTTTTTGGCATATAATTGTTCATTGTATTCTCTTAATTTTTTTATTTTTGCACTTCAGAAGTATACATTGAGATTTCTCCCTCTTTATTTCTATTTTTTTTAAGCTATCTTCTTCTAGGTGAGTCTGGCCAGAGCTTTGTCAATTTTGTTTACCCTTTCAAAGAACCAGATCTTGGATTTAATGATTTTTTTCTGTATTTTTGAATCTCTATTTCATTGTTTTGCTTTCTGATCTTTATGATTTCCTTCCTTCTGCAGATTTTAGGTTTTCATTGTTCTTTTTGTAATTCCTTTAGGTGTTCTCCTTTTTGTAATTCCTTCCTTGAGGAAGGCCTTTATTGCTATGAACTTCCCTCTAAGAACTGCTTCTGTAGAATTTCATAGATTTTGAATGCTTGTTTTTTCATTGTTATTTGGCTCAAGGTATTTTTTAATTTCCCATTTGACTTCCTTATTGAAACTTTTTTTTTTAAGTAGCAATCTGTTTAGTCTTCATTTAGTCAGTTTTTTCTCATTTATTTTCCTGTGACTGATGTTTAATTTTGTTCCATTGTGGTCAGAGAAGATACTTGAAATAATTTCTACACTCTTAAATTTGTTGACATTAGCTTTGTGCCCCAGTATGTGGACAATCCTTGAATAAGTTGCATGTGCACTTGAAAAGAATGTACATTCCAATTTCTTTGGATATAATGTCCTGAAAATAGCAATTAAGTAATTTTGCTATTGTGTCATTTAGGATCTCTGTTGCCTTATTTATTTCTGTCTAGAGGATCTGTCCATTGATGTGAGTAGGGTGTTAAAGTCTCTTACTATGATTGCATACCCATCAATTTCTCCTTTTATGTCTGTTAGCGTTTAATGTATGTATTTTGGTGCTTCTATATTCGGTAAGTATATATTGACAAGTGTAATATCCTATTCTTGAAATTATCTTTTCAGCTTTATATAGTTTCCTTATTTTATTTTCTTTATGCCATTTGTTTTAAAGTGCATAGATTTGCCCACTTTATATTATCCCATAGATCTCTTATAGAAATTTTCAAGATTTTTTATTATAATTGATTTACAATGTTCTGTCAATTTCTGCTGTACAGCAATGTGACCCAGTCATACCTGTATATACATTCTTTTTCTCACATTATTCTCCATCATGTTCCATCACAAGTGTTTAGATACATACTTCCCTGTGCTATAGAGCAGGATACCATTGCCCATCCACACCAAATGCCACACTTATTATCTACTAACTCTAGACTGGCAATCCATCCCACTCCTTCCCCTCAACCTGGCAAACACTATTTGTCCTCCATGTCCATAATCTTTTTTTTGTAGATAGATCATTTGTGCTATATTTTAGACTCCACATATAAGTGATATCATATGGTGTCTGTCTTCTCTTTTTGCCTTACTTCATTTAGTATGAGAGTCCCCAGTTCCCATCCATGTTGCTGCAAATGTCATTATTTTGTCCTCTTTTATGGTTGGTAGTATTCCATGGTATATATGTACAATAAATTCCCAATCCATTTATCTGTTGATAGGCATTTAGGTTGTTTCCATGTCTTGGCTATTGTGAATAGTGCTGCAATGAACATACAGGTGTATGTGTGTTTTTCAAGGAAAGTATTGTCCAGATATATGCCCAAGAGTGGGATTGCTGGGTCATGTGGTAGTTTTATGCATAGTTTTCTAAGGTACCTCCATACTGTTTTCCATAATGATTGTACCAATTTATATTTCCACCAACAGTGTAGGAGGGTTGCCTTTTCTTCACACTCCCTCCAGCATTTGTTATTTGTGGGCTTATTAATGATGGCCATTCTGGCCAGAGTGAGGTCGTACCTCAGCAGTTTTGATTTTCCTTTCTCTAGTAATCAGTGATGTTGAGCATTTTTTCATGTGTTCGTTTGCCATCTGTTTATTTTCTTTCACGAAATGTCTGTTCATGTCTTTTGCCCATTTTTCAATTGTGTTGTTGAATTTTTTGCAATTGAGTTGTATAAGGTTTTTGTATGTTTTACAGATTAAACTCTTGTCACTTGCATCATTTGAAACTATTTTCTCCCATTCCATAGGTTGTATTTTTATTTTTTAGGTTTTTCTTTATGGTTTCCTTTACCACGCAAAAGCTTGTTAGTTTGATTAGGTCCCATTGGTTTATTTCTGTTGTTATTTCTGTTGCCTTGGGAGACTGGCATGAGAAAACATTTGTAAGGATGATGTCAGAATATTTTGCCTATGTTCTCTTCTATGTGTTCTATGGTGTCTTGTCTTATGTTTAAAGTCATTTTGAGTTTGTTTTTGTGCATGGTGTGAGTGTGTGTTACAGTGTGTGTTCCAGTTTCATTGATTTACATCTTAGTGTCTAGTTTTGCCACTTACTGAAAAGACAGTCTTTTTTCCATTTTATATTCAAGCTTCCTTTGTTGAAGATTAATTGACCATAGGTTTCTGGGTTTATTTATGGGTTCTCTGTTCTATTCCATTGGTCTGCATGTCTCTTTTGGAACCACACTGTCTTGATTACTGTGGCTTGGTAATATTGCCTGAAGTCTGGGAGAGTTATGCCTCCTGCATGGTTTTTGTTCCTCAGTATTGCTTTGACAATTCTGGGTCGATTGTTTGTTCTAATTCTGTGAAAAATTTGATAGGAATTGCATTGAATCTGTACATTGTTTTTGGTAATTCACCATTTTTACAATATTAATTTTTGCAACCCAGGAGCATGGAATATCTTTCCATTTCTTTGAATGCTCTTTAATTTCCTTCATTAATATTTTGTAGTTCTCAACATATAAGTCTTTCACCTGCTTGGTCAGGTTTATTTCCAGGTATTTTATATTTTGGGGTGCAATTTTAAAAGGTATTATATTTTCATATTCCTTTTCTAATATTTCATTCTTAGTATACAGAAATGCTACTGATTTCAAATATTAATCATATCCTGCTAATTTGGTGAATTTGTTGATCAGTTCGAGTAGGTTTTGGGTTGAGTCCTTAGGGTTTTCTATAAATAGTATAATTTCATCTGCATACAATGACAATTTTTCCTCTTCTCTTCCAATTTGGATACTGTTGTTTGTCTGATTGCTATGGCTAGTACTTCCAACACCATGTTAAATAACAAGTGGCAAGAGCAGGCATGCTTGTCATGTTCCAGATTTTAGTGGGAAGACATTCAGCTTTTCTCTACTGAGTATTACACTTCCTGTGGTTTTGCCATAAATGGATTTTTTATGTTAAGATATGTTCCTTCTATACACACTTTGGTAAGATTTTTTTTATCATGAATTGATGTTGGAATTTGTCAAATGCTTTTTACGCATCTATCGAGATGATCATGTTGTTTTTGACTTTTCTTTGTTCATATGGTATATGATGATTGATTTGTGTATGTTGAACCATCCTTGTGAGCCAAGGATGTATCAAATTTGGTTGTGGTGTATGATCTTTTTTATATGTTTTTGGATTTGAATGGATAAAGTTTTGTTGAACATTTTTGATTCTTTATTCAACAAAGATATTGGCCTATACTTTTCTTTTTTGGTAGTATCTTTGGTTTTGTTATTAGGGTGACGGTGGTGTCATAGAATGTCTTGGGGAGTGTTCTTTCTTCAAAATTTTGGAAAAGTTTAAGGAGAATGGTTACAAATTCCTCTTTGTATGTTTGGTAGAATTCACCTGTAAAGTGACTTTTATTTGTAGGGAGTGATTTTATGGCATATTCAATTTCATTTCTAGTGATTGGTCTGTTCAGTTCATCAATTTCTTCTTTTTTTATACCAGTTTGTTTTTTTTTATATTTTATTTTATTTTCCTACTGTACAGCAAGGGAAACAAGTTATCCTTACATGTATACATTACATTTACATTTTTTCCCCATCCTTTGTTCTATTGCAACATGAGTATCTAGACAAAGTTCTCAGTGCTACTCAGCAGGATCTCCTTGTTAATCCCAAGCTGCCAATCCCTCCCACTCCCTCCCACTCCCATCAGGCAGCCACAAATCTTTCTCCAAGTCCATGATTTTCTTTTCTAAGGAGATTTTCATTTGTGCTGTATATTATATTCCAGTTATAAGTGATATCATATGATATTTGTCTTTCTCTTTCTGACTTACTTCACTCAGTATGAGAGTCTCTAGTTCCATCCATGTTGCTGCAAATGGCATTATGTCATTCTTTTTTATGGCTGAGTAGTATTCCATTGTGTATATATACCACTTCTTCCGAATCCAATCATCTGTTGATGGACAATTGGGTTGTTTCCATCTCCTGGCTATTGTGAATAGTGCTGCAATGAACATGCAGGTGCATATGACTCTTTTAAGTAGAGTTTTGTCCAGATAGATGCCCAAGAGTGGGATTGTGGGGTCATATGGAAGGTCTATGTATAGATTTCTATGGCATTTCCAAACTGCTCTCCATAGTGGCTGTACCAGATTACATTCCCACCAGCAGTGCAGGAGGGTTCCCTCTTCTCCACAACCCCTCCAGCACTTGTTATTTGTGGACTTTTAATGATGGCCATTCTGACTGGTGTGAGGTGGTATCTCATGGTAAATTTGATTTGCATTTCTCTTATACTCAAGGATGTTGAGCATTGTTTCAGTGCTTGTTGGTCATCTGTATATCTTCCTTGGAGAACAGTCTATTCAGGTCTTTTGCCCATTTTTCCATTGATTGATTGGCTTTTTTGCTGTTGGGTTGTATAAGTTGTTTATATATTCTAGAGATTAAGCTTTTGTTGGTTGCATCATTTGAAATTATTTTCTCCCATTCTGTAAGTTGTCTTTTTGTTTTCTTTTGGGTTTCCTTTGCTGTGCAAAAGCTTTTCAGTTTGATGAGGTCCCATGGGTTTATTTTTGCTCTTATTTCCATTGCTTTGGGAGACTGACCTGAGAACATATTCATGATGTTGATGTCCGAGAGTGTTTTGCCTATGTTTTCTTCTAGGAGGTTGATGGTGTTCTGTCATATATTTAAGTCTTTCATCCATTTGGAGTTTATTTTTGTGCATGGTGTGAGGGTGTGTTGTAATTTCATTGCTTTACATGCAGCTGTCCAGGTTTCCCAGCAATGCTTGCTGAATAGACTTACTTTTTCCCATTTTATGTTCTGGCCTCCCTTGTCAAAGAGTAATTGACCATAGGTGTCAGGGTTTATTTCTGGGTTCTCTATTCTGTTCCATTGGTCTGTCTGTCTGTTTTGATACCGGTACCACACTGATTTGATGACTGTGGCTTTGTAGTATTTCTTCAAGTCTGGGAGAGTTATGCCTCCTGCTTGGTTTTTGTTTCTCAGGATTGCTTTGGCAATTCTGGGTCTTTTGTTGTTCCACATAAATGTATGGATTGTTTGTTCTAGTTCTGTGAAAAATGTCCTGGGTAATTGGATAGGGATTGCATTGACTCTGTAGATTGCTTTGGGTAGTATGGCCATTTTTCCAATATTGATTTTCCCAATCCAGGAACATGGACTATCTTTCCATTTCGTTACATCTTCTTTGATTTCTTTGATTAAAGTTTTATACTTCTCGGCATATAGGTCCTTTCCCTCTTTGGTCAGGTGTATTCCCAGGTATTGGATTTTGTGAGGTGCAATTTTAAAAGGTATTGTATTTTTGTATTCCTTTTCTAATATTTCATTGCTGGTATACAGAAATGCTACTGACTTCTGAATGTTCATCTTATATCCTGCTACTTTGCTGAATTTATGAATCAGTTCAAGGAGTTTTGGGGTTGAGTCCTTAGGGTTTTCTAGGTATAGTATCATGTCATCTGCATACAGTGACAGTTTGATCTCTTCTCTTCCTATATGGATGCCTTTTATTTCTTTTGTTTGTCTAATTGCTGTGGCTAGGACTTCCAAAACTATGTTGAAGAGCAGTGGTGAGAGTGGGCATCCCTGTCTTGTTGCAGATTTGAGTGAGAAGGCTTTCAGTTTTTCCCCATTGAGGATTATATTTGCTGTGGGTTTCTCATAAATGGCTTTGATTATATTCAGGAATGTTCCCTCTATACCCACTTTGGCGAGGGTCTTGATCATGAATGGATGTTGGACTTTGTCAAATGCTTTTTCTGCGTCTATTGAGATGATCATATGATTTTTGACGTTTCTTTTGTTACTGTGGTGTATGATGCTGATTGATTTGTGTATGTTGAACCATCCTTGTGAACCTGGGATGAACCCAACCTGGTCATGGTGTATAATTTTCTGGATATGTTCTTGGATTCAGTTGGCTAAGATTCTGTTGAGAATTTTTGCATCTATATTCATCAATGATATTGGGCGATAGTTTTCTTTTTTGGTGGTATCTCTGTCTGGTTTTGGAATGAGGGTGATGGTGGTATCATAGAATGTCTTTGGGAGTATTCCTTCTTCTTCAACCTTTTGAAAGATTTTCAGGAGGATGGGCACCAATTCCTCTTTATAGGTTTGATAGAATTCACCTGTGAAGCCATCTGGTCCTGGACTTTTATTTGTAGGGAGTGATTTTATGACCTCTTCAATTTCATTTCTAGTGATTGGTCTGTTCAGTTGGTCTGTTTCTACGTGATTCAGTTTTGGCAGGCTGGAAGATTCTAGAAAATTGTCCATTTCTTCCAGATTGTCAAACGTGTTGCCGTATACTTGTTCATAGTATTCTCTTATGGTTTTTTGTATTTCTGCATTATCTGTTGTGATTTCTCCTTTTTCATTTATAATTTTGGTTATTTGGGTTCTTTCTCTCCTCTTTCTAGTGAGTCTGGCCAGGGGTTTGTCAATTTTGTTTACCTTTTCAAAGAACCAGCTCTTGGTTGTATTAATTTTCTGTATTGTTTTTGAAATCTCTATTTTATTGATTTCTTCCTTGATCTTTATAATTTCCTTTCTTCTGCTGACTTTACATCTTTTTTGTTCTTCTTTTTCTAATTCGTTTAGGTGGAGGGTTAAGTTGTCAATTTGGGATCTTTCTTCTTTTTTGAGAAAGGCCTGTATTGCTATACATTTCCTTCTGAGCACTGCTTTTGCAGCATCCCATAGGTTTTGAGCGGTTGTGTCTTCATTATCATTTGTTTCAAGGTAGTTTTTAATTTCCTTCTTGATTTCCTCATTGACCCATTGGTTTTTTAGTAGCATGTTGTTTAGTGTCCATGCAGTAGGTTTTTTCTCTTTCCTTTTCCCATGGTTGATTTCTAATTTCATGGCGTTGTGGTCAGAGAAGATACTTGAGATAATTTCTATGCTCCTAAATTTGTTGAGGTTAGCTTTGTGTCCCAATATGTGGTCGATTCTTGAGAATGTTCCATGTGCATTTGAGAAGAATATGTATTCTGCTTTTTTTGGATGTAGTGTCCTGAAGAGATCAATGAAGTCTAACTTTTCTATTGTTTCCTTTAGGATCTCTGTTGCTTTATTGGTTTTCTGTCTAGAGGATCTGTCCATTGGTGTGAGAGGGGTATTAAGGTCTCCTACTATGATTGTATTCTCATCAATATCTCCCTTTATGTCTGTTAATATTTGTTGTATGTATCTGGGTGCTCCTATATTTGGGGCATATATGTTGACGATAGTAACATCCTCTCCTTGGATGGATCCCTTAATCATTAAATAGTGTCCTTCTTTGTCTTTCTTTATGTCTTTTGTTTTAAAGTCTATTTTGTCTGATATGAGTGTTGTGACTCCTGCTTTTCTGTCATGTCTATTGGCGTGAAATATTTTTCCCCACCCTTTCACTTTCAATCTATATGTATCCTTTGTCCTAAGGTGAGTTTCTTGTAGGCAGCATATTGAAGGTTTTTGCCTTTTTATCCACTCAGCCGCTCTGTGTCTTTTGCTTGGGGCATTAAGTCCATTGACATTTAAGGTGATAATTGGTAGATGATTATTTATTGCCATTTTGAACCTCGTGTTCCAGTTGATTCTATGGTTCTCCATTCTTCCTTTCTGTTTTTTTTTGTTTTTTTTTTTTTTTGGTTGGATGGTCTCCTGTTATTATCTGCTTGAGTGTATTTTTTTTTTTTTTTGCAAATGCAATATTTGGTTTTGGCTTGTGGTTGCTCTGTTTTTTAAGTATGCTAACCCCTTCCCATAATTGTGTGTTTTAGCCTGATGGTCCTGTAGGTTCAAACACTTTTTTACTATATTAAAATTAAGAAGAGAAACATACAAACAGACGAACAAAAAGGGTCTGTTTATTTACTAACATCCCTTGCCCACATTTTATGATTTTGTTGACTATTTTTTTTTTTTTATTTTCATTGAGGCATGTTCATGATTACATCTGTATGCTGGCTTATTTGAGTGACTTCTCTCTGATTGTGGTTTCCTCAGTCCTAGTTCTTCTTCCTCTTCTTTTTCTTATCTTTTTTCTTCCCTTTCCTTCCTTTCTTTTTGGTTTAGAGAAGCCCTTTCAGTATTTCTTTTAGCCTGTGTTTTGTGTTGCTGTATTCTTTAAGTTTTTGTTTGTTGGAAAAAAATTTTATTTCCCCTTCTATTTTAAATGATATTCTTGCTGGATAGAGTATTCTAGGTTGCATATTTTTTCCTTTTAGCACTTTAAATATCTCTTCCCATTCCCTCCTGGCCTGTAGTGTTTCTGTAGAGAAATCAGCTGATATTCTTATGGGGGTTCCCTTGTAGGTAACATTCTGTTTTTCTCTTGCTGCCTTTAGGATCCTCTCTTTATCACTAACTTTTGCCATTTTTATGATGATGTGTCTTGCTGTGGGTTGTTTGGGTTCAACTTGTTTGGGGCCCTCTGTGCTTCCTGTATCTTGAACTCAGTTCCTTTAGATTTGGGAAGTTTTCGTCGATAATTTCTTCAAATATATTTTCCATCCCCTTATCTTTTTCTACTCCTTCTGGAATTCCTATTATGCGTAGATTGGCCCACTTTATATTATCCCATAGGTCTCCTATATTGCTTTCCTCTTTTTTGATTTGGTTTTCTGTCTGCTGACTGGATTGAGTGATTTCCATTATTCTATCTTCCATATCACTGATTCGTTCTTCTGCATTATTCATTCTGGTTTTTACTTCCCCTAGTTCAGTTTGCATCTCTGCAAACGAATGTTCTAGTTTTTCTTGGCTCCTCCTTATATTTTTTAGTTCCTTTCTGAGGGTATCTGCATTACTGTTCATATCTTCTCTTAATTCCTTCAGTATTTTCACTATTTCTCTTTTGAACTCCAGGTCTGTCAGACTGCAGAGGTCTGTTTCATTGTTGACTGTTTTGGGTGAGTTCTCCTGTTGGTTTGACTGCGCGTGGTTTCTCAGCTTCTTCATCTTGCTTGTTGTTTTCTTTTTTTCTGAGGGAGTTGTACTCTCCGTTATCGGGCAGTGTTTGCCTTGTCACTGCTGTGGAATGTTTCCTGAGGGATGGCATTGTTGGTCAATCTTTCTTGAGGCAGTGTGGCTTTCTGGAGTGTTGATGGGGCTAACAGTGTGTCTTTGAAGCAAAGGAGGACTTCCTGAGGGCAGACAGGACTGGGAGGTCCACACTACGATGGTAGCAGATTTCACTTGTTCATGCAGAGCTTGCTCTGGTGTTTTTAGGCTGTGGGGTTCTTGCAGGGGTTTGGCAGTGTTGGGCAGCTGTTCCTCAGGAGTTCTGCACCCCCTGAGTGCCAGAGCAGCTATCTGGGTCACTGATAACCCAAGAGGCTCTTCCCTAGGGCAGCCCGACTCAGAAGGACCTTCTGAGAATGTAGGCAGATCTTTTCACAGTCTGGCCAAGCTTGTTGTAGCTTTTCTGGGCTGCAGGGGGTCCTGCAGAGAGCTGGCAGTCCTGTGCAGCTGTTCTGAGAGAGTGCGGCTCCCCCTGAGCGCTGGAGCAGCCAGCTGTGCTGCTGCAAACCCAAGCGTCTCTTCCCCAGGGCAGGCGGACTCAGAAAGACTGTCTGATAATTAGGCAGATCTTTTCATGGCCTGGCCAGGCTTGTTGTATCTTTTCTGGGATGCAGGCCTTTTCTCGGTGGCTGTTGGTGTTTGGTGCTGCTCCACAGGGGTGTAGCCCTGCCAAAGGGCAAGCAGGCCTGTTCAGGGACAGCCCCTGTGGTGGTAGGCTTCAGGCAATTGTTCAGACCAGCCCTCCTGTATGGCAGGAAGCCCCAGGTCTGGCGAGTGCATAGGGGGTGGCGGGTTTGGGGGAGGGGATGCACTGGGAAGCACAGCTTTCTGCTAGCTAGTGGGCCAGTAAGCTTGCTGTGGTGTGGGGAGTATTCTCTGGGGACCCACCCCTTCTCTCCCCTCCCCAGCACAGGCACATACCAGGCTCTTTTCCCAGGTTCCCTGTGATGTCGCTTTCCACTTCCCCACCCCTAGAGTATTGCTCCCTCCCTCTGCAACGCTTTGTTTTCTAGTCTCCCAAGCAGTCTCTGCTCCACCCTGCCCCCCAGCCCTTTCCCACGCTTTAACCTCGGGAGTTGAGGTCTTGGTTCCCAGCCCCCACCCAGGCGTCTCAATTTTTGGTGACTGTGCCCATAGTTCAGATGATCCATTCGGTTCTTGACCTGCTTTTCAGAACTCCGACTAACTGCTACACTCTTCTCTGCATCTGGAGATTCCTCCTGTTCATTTGATCTTTCCTTCAAGTAGGAACTTTCCAGGGTGCAGGATCCCTTTCTCCTCCACAGTTCCCTTTCAGGAACGCCCGTCCATCTCAGATTCATCTTCTCTCACTCTCCTCTTTTCTCTTGTTTTACGTAGTAATGTCATGAACTTCTTGCCATTATTGGATTTTATGTTCTTCTTCCAGCGATTGGTTGCTGTTCTGTGTGAGTCATTTATCCTGTAGATGTGTTTTTTTTGTTGTGTTTGTGGGAGAGGGCGAACATGTCTCCCTACTCTTCCACCACCTTGTATCCTCTCTATTTCTTCTTGATTCAGTTTTGCTGATAGTTGTCCATTTCTTCTAGGTTGTCAAATTTGTTGGCATATAATTGTTCATAGGATTATCTTGTTTATTTTATTTTTTTGTATTTCTGCATTATCCATTGTGATTTCTCCTTTTTCATTTCTTTTTTTGTTTATTTGGGTTTTTCCTCTCCTCTTATTAATGATTATTACCAGAGGTTTTTCAATTTTGTTTACCTTTTCAGAGAACCACCTCTTGATTTTATTGATTTTTTCTATTATTTTTCTGAATCTCTGTTTTATTCATTTCCTCTCTGATATTTATGATTTCCTTCCTCATGCTGACTCTAGGTTTTGTTTGTTGTTCTTTTTCTAATTCCTTTTAGAGGTGTTGGTTTAGTTGTCAATTTGTGATTTTTTCTTCCTTTTTGAGAAAGTCCTTAATTGCTATG
The DNA here is from genome assembly GCF_016906955.1 of Phacochoerus africanus. NCBI lineage: Eukaryota > Metazoa > Chordata > Mammalia > Artiodactyla > Suidae > Phacochoerus > Phacochoerus africanus. The sequence goes on from NC_062560.1 coordinate 56,586,624, forward strand.
AATTTCCCTCTAGGCACTGCTTTTACAACATCCCATAGATTTTGAATGGTTATGTCTTCATTATTGTTTGTCCCAAGGTTTTTAAATTTCCTTCCTGATTTCCTTATAGACCATTGGTTTTTTAGTAGGATGTTGTTTAGTCGCCATGAATTGAGTTTTTTTCTCATTTCTTTTCCTTTGCTTGATGTCTAGTTTTGTGCCATTGTGGTTAGAAAAGATACTTGAAATAATTTCTACACTCTTAAATTTGTTGAAGTTAGTTTTGTGCCCAAATATGAGATCAATCCTTGAGAATGTTCACTGTGAACCTGAGAAGAATGTATATTCTGATTTTTTTGGATGCAATTTCCTGAAAATGTCAATTAAGTCTAACTTTTCTATTGTGTCATTTAGGATCTGTCTTTCCTTACTGATTTTCTGTCTATAGGATATGCCCATTGATTTGAGTGGGGTGTCAAATATCCTACATTTATTGTATTCCCATCAATTTCTCATTTTATATTTGTTAATTTTTTATGTATTTGGGTGGTCCTATATTAGGGGCATATATTTTGAGAATCATAATAATCCTCTTCTTGAATGGACCTTTTTACCATTACATTGTGTCCTTTTTCTTTCTTCATGGCCTTCATTTTAAAGACTATTTTGTTTGATATGAGTATTGTAACTCCTGTTTTCCTGTCTTGTGCATATGCTGGCTTATTTAATTGATTGCTTTCTGGTTGTGATTTGCTCCATGCTATTTCTTCTTCCTTCTTTTTTTATTTAGAGAAGTCATTTCAGTATTTCTTTTTAGAATGGGTTTAGTGTTGCTGTACTCTGTTAGCTTTTGTGGGTTTTTTTTTTTTTTGGAGAAATTCTATATTTCCCCTTCTATTTTAAATATTATTCTTGCTGGAAAGAGTATTCTTGGCTGCATTTTTTTTCCTTTCCTTCAGAACTTTGAATATATCTTGCCACTCTCTTCTGGCCCATAGTGTTTCTGCAAAGAAATCAGCTGATAGCATTATGGTGGTTCCCGTATAATTAACGTTTTGTTTTTCTCCTGGTGCATTTAGAATCTTCTCTTTAACTTTTGCAATTTTTATTATAATATGTCTTGGGGTTGGCCTGTTTGGTTTCAACTTGTTTGGGGCTCTGTGTGCTCTCTGTATTTTGATATCTTTTTTTTTTTTTTAGATTTGGAAAGTCTTCAGACATAATTTCTTCAAATATATTTTTGACCCCCCTTTCTTTTTCTTCTCCTTCTGTAATTCCTATTATGCTTAAATTGGCCCAGTTTATAATATCCCATGTATCTCTTATATTGCTTTCATATTTTTTATTTGGTTTTGTTTGCTGTCCTGATTGGGTGATTTCCATTATTCTCTTCCAAGTCACTAATTAATTCCTCTGCATTATTCATTCTACTCTTTAGTGCCTTTAGTTCAGTTTGTGTCTCTGCAATGGAATTTTCCAATTTTTTGATGTTCCTCCTTATATTTTATAGCTCCTTTCTAATGTAATCTGCATTACTATTCACATCTGCTCTTAATTCCTTTATATTAAGCCTTAATTCCTTCAGTATTTTCACCATATGCCTTTTGAACTCAGTGTCTGTCAGACTGCAGAGGTCTGTTTCATTGTTTGCTGCCTCAGTTTAATTCTCCTTTTTTTTTAACTGGGAATCATTCCTGAACCTCTTAATTTTGCTTATATTTTTCTTTTTCTGTGAGTTTACAGAAGCCAAACTGTAGTTTTGGAGGGATACTTCTATGCAAGAGCACCCCATTGTATTTTGTAGGGGTTACTATTTATTTTTCATGTAGGAGTTTGGATATTTGTCTGGATATATGCCCAAGAGTGGGATTATTTGGTCTTATGGTAGTTCTATATTTAGTTTTCTGAGGTACCTCTATACTGTTTTCCATAATGGTTGTACCATTTTACATTTCAACCAACAGTGTAGGAGGGTTTCCTTTTCTCCACACCCTCTCCAGCATTTGTTATTTGTGGGTTTATTAATGATGGCCATTCTTCCTGGTTTGAGGTGTTATCTCACAGTAGTTTTGATTTGCATTTTTCTGATAATCAGTGATTTTGAGCATTTTTTCATGTGACTTTTGGCCATCTGTATATCTTCTTCGGAGAAATGTCTATTCAGGTCTTTTGCCCATTTTTCAATTGGGTTGTTGTTGTTGTTTTTGCTGTTGATTTGTTAAATCTTTTAGTTCTTCATTAAACATTTCTTGTAACTTTTCTGTCTGTGCCTCTATTCCTTTTCTGATATCTTGGATTTTCTTTACTATCAACATTCTAAACTTTTTGCAGGTATTTTCACTGTATCCTCTTCATTTCACTTTTTTTTATCTTGTTCCTTTGTCTGAAGGCTATATCTTTATTATCTTATATTGTCTAACTTCCTATATTTGTAGTCTGCTTTATAGTAGGTGTGTAGATACAGTAGCTGGTGCCCAGTCCTGGAATTCTCTGGGGGTAGTGGAAGCTCACATGTACCCAGAACACATGATGGGAGAAATGGTATCATACTACCTCCCCTGGAGCTGGGAGGCAGCTAGGGATGGGGTCCAAGAGGAAGGGGGCAACCAATCACATTTCATGGGACCACTCCTGGAGCAGGGGGATATGGCAGTGGCTCCTTTGACCCCTCCCTTTGCCAGGTGGCTTGTAGGACCACACTCTGTAGCTGCAATTGTAGAGGCTGCTCTTGTGGCCCTTACCTTTGTAGGTAGCTCACAAGACTCCTTTCAGTAACTTCAAAATCAGATGCTCCTCCCATGGGCCCTCTCTTTGCCAATTGGCTTGCAGGTTTGCTCTTTATCTGATGATATAAGCAGCTCCTATGACAACCCCTCCATTGGCCAGGGAGCTCCCTTGAATACCCTTTGTTCCTGTGATAGGGAAGTCACTGCCCCTCCTGTTGCCAGGCAGCAGGTGCTAGCTCTATAGCTCCTGGAGCTGGTATTGGTCATGTCCTGCTGCCTGAGAGCATGCACAGGTTTCAAGACTGTAGTAGTAGACCCTGCCCCTTCCCTACAGCTCCCCCCAAAACAATGGTCCCTGGCCTCTAATCCTGTCTGGGTTTCCTCAGCTTATGCCCTCAAATGTGATCACCCTAGACTCTAGTCCCATGCCACCAAGCCCAGTTTTTTTTTTTTGGTCCACAGAGCCAGCCCCAGTTCTCTCCCCGAGTCTGATGGCTAAAGACCAAGTTTTGGTAACCAACCCCTGGCTGTACCAGTGTACAGTAGTCTTGGACTGGGAGTGTGGGGTAGTAGCATTGACCATTTGTGCAAGACTCTTTCTGTTTTAATTACTATAAACTGATTGCTGTGTTCTCTTCCAAGACTCAAGTTTCTCCTCTATTTTGGCTGATCTCCTTGCTGGTGGGGGGGGGGAATTCCAAGGGTACAGGAACTTCTCTTCTTTCCAAGATCCCTTCTAAGGACAGAAGTCCCATCCTAATTTCTTTCTCATTTTCTCTTTCTTTTCTTTTTTATTAATTCTACTTTTTGGAGATTTTCTTTCTCTATCAGAATCCTGATGTATTTTGTTAAAGTTCAGTAAATTTCTGTATGAATAATTCTACATATAGATAGATGTATTTTTTATGTATTTGTGGGAGCAGATGAGTTTTATATCCTACTACTCCACCACCTTAGGAATTAATTCATTTTTGATGCAATTATAAACGACATTGTTTACTTAATTTCTCTTTCTCATAGTTGTAAATAGTGTAGAAATACACAACACATTTTTGTGAAATAATTTTGTGTCTTGCCACCTTACTAAATTAATTTATTCATTCTAAATGTTTCTGGTTGTAGCTTTGGGATTAAAAAAAATAATAGAGTATAGTTGAGTGCAATGTTGTACCAATTCTGCTGTACAGCAAAGTGACCCAGTTACACATATACATACATTTCCTTTCTTATATTACCTTCCATCATGTCTATTCCAAGAGACTAGACATAATTTCACATACTATAGAGCAGGACCACATTGCTTATCCATTCTAAATGTAATTGTTTGCATCTGCTAACCACAAAATCCCAGTCCATCCTGCTCCCACCTCCCCCCACCTTGGCAACCACAAGTGTGTTCTCTACATCTGTGAGTCTCTTTCTATTCTGTAGATAGGTTTATTTGTGCCCTGTATTAGATTTCAGATGTAATTTATATCATATTGTGTTTGTCTATCTCTTTATGACTTACTTAGTATGAGAATCTCTAGTTGCATCAATGTTTCTATAAATAACATTATTTCATTCTTTTTTATGTTCAAGTAGTATTCCATTGTATATATGTACCACATCTTAATCCATTCTTCTGTCTATGGGCATTTAGGTTTTTTCATGTCTTGGCTACTACAAATAGTAGTAGCCGTTATGAACATGCAGGTGTATGTATCCTTTTGAGTTGTAATTTTGTCCAGATATGTGCCCAGGAGTGGGCTTGCTGGATCATATGGTAATTTTATTTATAGTTTTCTAAGGAACTTACATATTATTTTCCATTTTAGTTGTATCATCTTACATTCCCACCAACAGAGGGAATGTCAGAGGATGTTTTGCCTTTCTTCTAGGAATTTTATGGCATCGTGTATTATGTTTAAGTCTTTAAACCATTTTGAGTTTATTTTTGTGCATGGTGCCATTGGTGCCATTGCCAACAAGAGGATAACTTTTTCCCACATCTCCAGGATTTGTTATGTGTAGGCTTATTAATAATCACCATTCTGACTAGTGTGAGGTGGTACCTCATTGTAGTTTTGATTTGCTTTTCTTTAAAATTTAGTGATGTTGAGCATCTTTTCATGTGCCTACTGGCCATACATATGTCTTCTTTGGACAAATGTGTATTTAGGTATTCTGCCCATTTTTTGGATTTTTGTTGTTGTTGAGTAGTATGCATTGTTTGTACATTTTGAAGATTAAGCCATTTTGTTTCCTTTATATGCAACTATTTTCTCCCATTCTATAGGTAGTCTTGTTTTTTTAATGGTTTCCTTTGCTCTGAAAAACTTATTTAGGTACCATTTGTTTATTTGTTTTAAATTTCCATTGCCTTGGGAGACTAACCTAAGAAAATATTTGTACAGTTTATGTCAGAGGATGTTTTGCCTTTCTTCTAGGAATTTTATGGCATCATGTATTATGTTTAAGTCTTTAAACCATTTTGAGTTTATTTTTGAGCATGGTGCCATTGTGTGTTCTAGTTTCATTGATTTTTATGCAGATATCCAGTTTTCCCAGGACCACTTATAGTTTCTAGTTCCTTTTTAAAGTAATATGTTTTACTGTAGATATCTGATCTTAATTTCAACAGTTCTTTCATTACATCCTTTTTGAACTCAGTGACTGTTAGACTACAGAGGTCTCTTTTAATGTTTTTTCCCTCAGGAGAATTTTCCTGTTCTTTTAACTGGAAATGGTTCCTGTGCTTCTTCATTTTGCTTATATTTTGCCTTGTTCTGTGAATTTAGGGAAAACAATTATTTACTGGAGTCTTGAATGGCTATTAATATGTGGGAGAATCCCTGAGTAGCTTGTGAGGTCTTAGTATTTTGGGGGTCATGCAGGCTGCTTTTGGCTTGTATGCTTGCTGTATCATTCCTCAGTGTGTGCAGGCCATTATCCTCTTGATAGGGGGCATGAAGGTGTATGGCTTGACTGTGCTTCTAGGCAAGTGGGGACAATGAAAATCTCACACAAGCAGCACCTGGCTGCAAAGCCCTTGACAGCGGAAAACCTCATGGAGAGGTGAGGACACAGGCTAGCTCCTGGTTTCAGGACAATCAGCAGTTGCAGTGAATCTCAGGGAGGTGGGGACTGTGCCCAGAGCTCTTGGCAGTGGCAACAATGAGGCATGTGCATTTACAGGAAAGTGAGGAAAATGTACAATGCTTGGTTTCAGGGCCCACCATGGCACCAGAGGTTACTGAGGTGATGATGGGCTGCCCAACCTCTGGAATTCAACACTGCTGCAGTGGTTTGCACCCACCCCATAGCTTGTGCAATAGGCACCCCACCACCTGAGATCCTGAGCATTCACAAATAAGTTCCTATGGCATTCCCACCCTTCCTCCTCTTATACTCCCCAACAATGGTGCCTTGCATCTTTGGCAAGCCAGGCCTACTTTCATGTTCCTTTGGCTATGGTTCACTGCTCACTAGCCCCTTCAGGCTGCTTCTACACAGCCAAACCTTGTCCTCTGCCTGGAACTGACCTCTATAAGACTCAGTGCCCGGGTCCTGCCCGAGTGTCTCAGGCTCTGGTGCACCAGGAAGTGGTATAAATAGTATGTGTGACTCTCTCTCTGCTTTTCCTTCCTTAGAATGGCTTATGCACTTTTCTTTGAGGCTTTTAGGCTCTTCTTCCATGCAGGCTGAACTCTTTGTCAGTTAGATATCTTCCCATCATGTGAATTCCTTTCCTGTTTCACAGCTCCCTCTCAGGAGTGCTGATCTTGTCCTGATTCTTTTTTTTAAAAAAAAAACTTTCTCTCTCTCTTTGCCTTTTCATTCACTCAGTTATGTGGAGGATTCTTGCCCTTTGGGGAGTCTTATTTATTCTGCCTGCATTCAGTAGTTGTTCTGTGTGAATCATTCTGTATGTAGATTTTTTGGGGGAATATGTTTGTGGGAGAAGGTGAGAGCCATATCCTACAACCCTGCCATCTTGACCCCAGGATTTTTTATATATAGTACGAAGTCATCTGCAAACAGTGACAATTTCACTTCTTCCTTTCCAATTTGGACTGCTTTTATTTATTTTTCTCCTCTGATTAATGTGGCTAAGACTTCCATTAACATGTTGAATAAAAGTAATGAGTGAGCATCTTTGTCTTGTTCCTGATCTTAGAAGAAATAATTTCAGTTTTTTACCGTTGAACATAATATTTTCTGTGGGTTTGTCACATATGACCTTTATTATGTTGAGATATGGTCCCTGCAGACCCACATTGTGGACAGTTTTTATCATAAATAGATGCAGAATTTTGACCAAAGTATTTCTGGAATTATTTAGATGATAATATGCTTGTTATACTTCACTTTGAACATATGATATGTCACATGTATTTATTTATTTATTTATTTATTTATTTATTTAATACTCAAATGAATTTGTCACATCTATGGTTGTGTAATGATCATCAAAATCCAATTTCACAAGATTTCCATACCACAACCCAAACACATCCCCCCATCCCCCAAACTGTCTCCTCTGGAGACTATAAGTTTTTCAATGTCTGAGTCAGCATCTGTTCTGCAAAGAAGTTCAGTCTGTCCTTTTGTCAGATTACACATGTCAGTGAAAACATTTGATGTGGGTGTCTCATTGTATGGCTGACTTCACTTAGCATGATAATTTCTAAGTCCATCCATGTTACTAAAAATGCTATTTCGTGCCTTTTAATGGCTGAGTCATATTCCATTGTGTATATGTACCACATCTTCTTGATCCACTCCTCTGGACATTTAGGCTGTTTCCATGTTTTGGATATTGAAAAGAGTGCTGCAATGAACATCGGAGTACATGTGTCTTTGCGAGTCATGGTTTTCTCTGGATAGATGCCCAGCAGTGGGATTGATGGATCAAATGGTAGTTCTATGTATAGTTTTCGGAGGAATCTCCATACTGCTTTCCACAGTGGTTGCACCAATTTACAATCCCACCAACAGTGTACTAGGGTTCCTTTTCCTCCACACCCTCTCTAGTACTTTTTGTTTGTAGACTTTTGGATGATGGCCATTCTGGCTGGTGTAAGGTGGTACCTCAGAGTGGTTTTGATTGGCATTTCTCTAATAATGAGTGATGTTGAACATCTTTTCATGTGTCTTTGGCCATCTTTATGTCTTCTTTGGAGAACTGTCTGTTTAGATCTTCTGCCCATTTTTGGATTGGGTTGCTTGTTTTTTTGGTATGGAGCTACAGAAGGTATTTATAAATTTTGGAGATTAATCCCTTGTCAGTTGATTAATTTACAAAGATTTTCTCCCATTTTGTGGGTTGTCTTTTCATTCTGTTTAAGGTTTCCTTTGTTGTGCAGAAACCTTCAAATTTCATTAGGTTCCATTTGTTTATTTTTGCTTTTACCGTCATTACTCTAAGAGGTGGATCTGAGAAGACGTTGCTGTCATTTATGTCAGGGAGTGTTTGCCCTATGTTTTCCTCTAAGAGTTTTATAGTGTCTGGTCTTATATCTAAGTCTTTAATCCACTTTGAGTTTCTTTTTGTGTATGGTGTTAGGGAGTGTTCTAATTTAACTCTTTTCCATGTGGCTGTCCAGTTTTCCCAGCACCACTTATTGAACAAGCTGTCCTTTCTCCATTGTATATTCTTGCCTCCTTTGTCATAAATTAGTTGACTATAGGCATGTGCATTGAATTATGGGCTTTCTATCCTATTCCACTGATCTATATTTCTGTCTTTGTGCCAGTACCATACAGTTTTGATGATTGTTGCTTTGTGGTATAGTCTGAAGTCTGGAAGCCTGATGCCTCCAGCTCCATTTTTCTTTTTCAGGACGTCTTTGGCTGTTCCGGGTCTTTTGTGCTTCCAAACAAACTTTAAAATATTTTTCTGTGAAAAGTGTCCTTGGTAATTTGATAGGGATTGCATTGAATCTGTAGATTGCCTTAGGTAGTATAGTCATTTTGATAATATTAATTCTTCCAATCCATGGGCATGGTATATATTTCCATCTATTTGTGTCATCTTTGATGTCTTTCATCAGTGTCTTATAGTTTTCAGAGTACAGGTCTTTTGTCTCTTTAGGTAGGTTTCCTCCTAGCTATTTTATTCTTTTGGATGTGATGGTAAACGGGATAGATGGGACTGGCAGGATCACACCATGATGGAGGCAGACTTCCCATGGCCGGGTAGGGCTTGCCACAGTGCTTGTGATCAATGGAGCTCGTCCAGGTGGTGGAGGTTCTGGGCAACTGCTCCATGGGATTACAGCACCTCCCAAGGGCAGGTGGTGCTAGCTGGGCCACAGGAAGACAATGGAGCACTTCCGCAGGACAGATGGGATTGGCAGGACTGCACCTTGATGGAAGCAGTTTTCCCGTGGCTGGGCAGATCTTGCCCTGGTGTTTCTGGGCCACAGAGCTCTTTAGGGGTTTGGCATTGCTGAAGGCTGCTCCACAGGAGTGTGGCCCCTTCAGAGGCTGGCAGGCCAGGCCTGGGTAAGCTCCAGAGGTGGTTGGCTTCTTGCGAGTGGTGAGGTCAGCCTCCCAGGATGGCAGGCAGCCTCAGGTCAGGCACACATGGAGAGTAGGGGGAGGAAATGCACTGGGAAGCACTGCTCTCTGCTAGCTTGTGGCAAGTGCACTCGCTGGGGTGCAAGGAATATTCTCTAGCAGCCCACCCCTTCTCCTCTCCTCTCCCCAACACTGGCACCTTGTCTCTCCTGTGGGTCCAGATCTTCTCCCAGGCTCCCTCTGTTGTGGCTTTCCACTCTGCAGCCCTTAGCATATTGCTCCTTCCACCCATGATGCACTGCTTCCTAGGCCCTCAGGCTGTCTCCACACTGCCAAACCCAGCCCACTCCTGGGGACTAACCTCCAGAACCTAGGTCTTGGTGCACACCCCCAACCCAAGCATCTCAGTTTTTGGTGACTGTGCCAGTAGTTCAGATGATCTGTTTGGCTCTCACTTTGCTTTTCAGATCTCAGACCTACTGCTGCCCTCTTCTCAGCATCTGGAGATCCCTCTGACTTGGTTGATCTTTCTGTTGATTAGGTAACTTTCCAGGGTGTGGGTTCCCTTTCTCCTTCACACTTCCCTTTCTGGAGTGCCAGTTGGGGTCCTGATTCCCCTTCTCTATCTCTCCTCTTTTCTCTTGTTTTACCCAGTAATGTCACGAGATTCTTGCTATTATTGGAGGTTTAAGTTCTTCTGCCAGCATTTAGTTGCTGTTCTCTGTGAGTCATTTAACATGTATATGTGTTTTTTGTTGTTGTTGTGTTTGTGGGAGAGGGCAAGCCTTCCCCCCTACTCTTCCACCATCTTGCTTCCCTCTCTAACAGTTTTCTGGTAGAGTCTTTAGGATTCTCTAGATATAGTATAATGTCATCTGCAAATAATGATAGTTTGACTTCTTCCTTTCCAATTTGGATTCATTTTATCTCTTTTACTTCTCTGATTGCTGTGGCTAGGACTTCCAAAACTATGTTGAGCGATAGTGGTGAGAGCAGACATCCTTGTCTTGCTCCTGATCTCAGCAGGAATTCTTTCAGCTTTTCATCATTGAGAATGATTGCTGTGGGTTTGTCACATATGGCCTTTATCATGTTGAGGTAGGTTCCCATTATGCCCACTTTCTGAAGGTTTTTTTTTTTTAACTGAAATGGGTGTTGGATTTTGTCAAAGGCTTTTTCTGCATCTATTGAGAGGATCATAGGGTTTTTATTCTTCAGTTTGTTAATGTGGTGTATCACACTGATGGATTGCAGATATTGAAGAACCCTTGCATTCCTGGGATAAATCCCACTTGATCATTGTGTACAATTCTTTTGATGTATTGTTGGATGCGGTTTGCTAGTATGTTGTTGAGGATTTTTGCATCAATATTAATCAGTGAAATTGGCCTGTATTTTCTTTTTTTGTGGTATCTTTGTCTGGTTTTGGTGTGAGGGTGATGGTGGGTGGCCTCACAGAATGAGTTTGGGAGTATCCCTTCCTCTGCAGTTTTTTTGAAAAAGGTTCAGAAGGAGAGGTGTTAGCTCTTCTCTAAATGTTTGATAGAATTTGCCTGTGAAGCCATCTGGTCCTGGACTTTTGTTTGTTGGAAGTTTTTAAATCACAGTTTCAATCTCAGTTCTTGTGATTGGTCCATTTATCTTTTCTATTTCATCTTGGTTTAGTCTTGGAAGACTGTACTTTTCTAAGAATGTGTTCATTTCTTCTAGGTTTTCTGTTTTATTGGCGTATAGTTGCATAGTCTCTCATGAGACTTTGTATTTCTGTGATGTCCGTTGTTACTTCTCCTTTTTCATTTTTAATTTTATTGATTTGAGTCCTCTTTCTTTTTGTCTTGATAAGTCTGGCTAAGGGTTTATCAGTTTTGCTGCTCTTTTCAAAGAACCAGCTTTTCGTTTCATGGATCTTTTCTATAGTTTTCTTTGTTTCTATTTCATTGATTTCAACTCTGATTTTTATGATTTCCTTCCTTCTACTAACTTTAGATCTTGTCTGTTCTCTCCCTAGTTTCTTTACAGGCAAATTTAGGTTGATTATTTGAGCTTTTTCTTGTTTCCTGAGGTGGGCTTCTATTGCTCTAAACTTTCCTCTTAGAATGGCTTTTGTTGCATCCCATAGGTTTTGGAGTTTCGTACCTTCATTGTCATTTGCTGCTATGTATTTTTTAATTTCCCCTTTGGTTTCTTCAGTGATCCATTGGTTGTTTAGTACCATGTTGTTTCATTTCCACGTGTTTGTGTTTTTTGAAGTTTTTCTCTTGTTGTCGATTTCCAGTTGTATAATGTTGTAGTCGGAGAAGATGCTTGATATGATTTCAATTTTCTTAAAGTTACCAAGGCTTGTTATGTAGCCCAGGATGTGATCAATCTTAGAGGATGTTCTATGTGCACTTTATAAGAATGTCTTTTCTGTATTCTATTGCTTTTGGATGGAATGTACTATAAATATCTCTTAAGTCCATCTGGTTTAATGCATCATTCAGGGCCTGTGTTTCCTTATTGATTTTCTGTCTGGATGATCTGTCCATTGTTGTCAGTGGGGTATTAAAGTCCCCCACTATGATTGTGTTATTGTTGATTTGTCCGTTTAAAGTTGTTAGCAGTTACCTTATACTTTGTGGTGAATCTATGTTGGGTCCCTAGATATTTAAAATTTTTATATCATCTTGGATTGTTCCTTTGATCATTATGTAGCGTCCTTCCTTGTCTCTTAAAATATTCTTTATTTTAAAGTCTATTTTGTCTGATATGAGTATTGTTATTCCAGGTTTATTCTGATTTCCATTTGCATGGAATATTGTTTTCCATCCTCTCACTTTTAATTTGTATGTGTATATATATTTTGTATATATATATATATATATATAGTATATATATGTATATATATAATTTGTATGTATATATATATATATATATATATATATATATATAAACAACTTAAAACAATCCTGTATATATATATATACAGGATTGTTTTAAGTTGTTGGTCTCTTAACTGCAAGTACGTCTCCAGCGTCCTGCATTTGTATCCTCCTCTTCTCACGATTTCTGGTTTCACCAGCATAACTGTGCATGGATCATTTCATATTATTACTGTATATATGCCTTTACTGTTGAGCCTTGTCATTTGTGGTATTTTTGTTTTTGTTTTTAGGGTTTTGGTTTTTTTTTTTTTTTTTTTTTTTTTGCTTTTTAGGGCTGCACTAGTGGCATATGGAGGTTCCCATGCTAATGGTCCAATCAGAGCTGTAGCTGCCAGCCTACACCACAGCCACAGCAACTCGGGATCTGAGCCACTTCTGCAACCTACGCATGTCTCACAGCAACACCGGATCCTTAACCCACTGAACAAGGCCAGGTATCAAACCTGCAACCTCATGATTCCTAGTCAGATTAGTTTCTGCTGCACCATGAGGGGAACTCCCATTTGTGGTATTTTTGTTTATGGTTGTGGCCTTTTCTTTCCTGCCTAGAGAAGTTCCTTTAGTATTTGTTGTAAAGCTGGTTTAGTGTTGCTGAATTCTCTTAGCTTTTGCTTATCTGTGAAGGTTTTGATTTCTCCTTCAAATCTGAATGACAGCCTAGCTGGGTAAATTAACCTGGGTTGGAGATTTTTTTCCTTTCATCACGTTAAGTATATCATGCCACTCCCTTCTGGCCTGCAGAGTTTCTCCTGAAAAAAATCTGCCAATAACCTTATCTGGGTTCCCTTGTATGTTGTTTCTTTTCCCTAGTTGCCTTCAATATTTTCTCTTTGTCTTTAATTTTTGTCAGTTTGATTAATATGTGCCTTGGGGTGTTCCTCCTGGGGTTTATTTCATATGATACTCATTGTGCTTACTGGATTTGAGTGAGTGGTTCCTTTCCCATGTTAGGGAAGTTTTTGGCTATTATCTCTTGGAATATTTTTTCTGTCCCTTTCTCTCTCTTCTCCTTCTGGCACCCCTATAATACAGGTGATGGTGCATTTAACTTTGTCCCAGAGTTCTCTGAAACTCTCTTCATTTGTTTTCAATCTTTTTCTCTTTTCTGTTCCTCATCCATGATTTCCACTAGTCTGTCCTCCACCTCACTTATTCGTTCTTTGTCCTCTTGTATTCTCCTGTTGGCTGCTTCTAATAAATTTTTTATTTCAGTTATTGCATTTTGCATTACTTCTGGCTTAAGTTTTATATCTTGTATTTCTTTGCTCAGTGTTTCCTGTAAATTATCCATCTTTGCCTACAGTTTATTTTCAATGTCTTGCATCATCTTCAGCATCAACAGTCTAAAATCTTTTTCCTGGAGGCTGAGAATCTCCTGATCAGTTAGCTGTTTCTCTGGGTTTTTTTCTTTCTCCCTTATCTGAGTTATAGTTCTATGTCTTTTCCTTTTTTTTTTTTTTTTTAGGTTTTTGGTGTGGTGATCTTTTTGCAGGCAATAGAGTTGTAGCCTCTCTTCTGGTGTCTTCCCCCCTTTTGGCTGAAGTTGGTATGGGGGCTTTGCTGTAGGCTTCCTGATGGGAGGGACTGGTGCCTGCCCACTGGTAGGTGGGGCTGATTCCTATCCCTCTAATGGGTGGGACTTTGCCTCTGACTGAGATTAGGGCTGGCTGTGCACCTTGGGGGTTTTTAGGCAGCCATTTACTGATGGGTGAGGCTGTGATCCCACCTGGATTTTTGTTTGGCCTGGAGCTTCTCAGCACTGATAGGTGGGGCCAGATTTTCCCAAAATGGCCACCTCTAGAGAAACGTATGCTGATGAATATTCCCAAGAGCTTTGCCCCCGATGCCTTTCCACCACAACAAGCCACATCCCCCCCACCCCGTTTTCCCAGGAGATCCACCAAGAACTGCAGTCATGTCTGAGTCAGATCCCTAAGGAGCCTTTGCTTGGGCTTGGGATGCAGTGCATGTGAAAATCTGTGTGTGCCTTTGAAAATTGGGTCTCCATTCCCCCAGTCCTGTGGAGCTCATGTGCACCAGCCCCACTGGCCTTCAATGCCAGATGCTTCAGGAGTTCTTGCTCCCAGTGCCAGATCCCCAGGCATGGGGGGTTTATGTGTGGCACAGAACTCTCACACCTGTAGTCTCTATGAACCAGTTACTTTCAGGTATGTGGGTCTTCCCACCCAGTAGGCATGGTGTTGCCTATATCATGTAATCGCCCCTTTTACCTCTTGATGTGATCTCCTCTTTGTCTTCTAGAGTAGTATATCTTTTTGAAAATTTTCAATCCTTTTGGTCAAAGGTTGCTCAGAATTTGGTTGTAATTTTGTTTTTATGACAGAAGTTGAGCTCCAGTCCTTCTATTCTGCTATAGTAATCCCATCTACAAAACATCCTTTTAAATTCTTTTTAGGCAATTTGTAGAGCTCCATTGTGTTTGGGTTGGTTACTAGAAAATTGTCTTCCTTTGATGGTGTCATGTTTCCTTGGCTATCCACACTCATATTTCTTGTAGCTTTTCACTGATATCTCCACTTTTGAGGGATCACTCAACTCTTCCAAATTGTATGTTCTGGCCACCATGAGGAAAGATCTTCACCTACAGTTAGGTACAAGGGTGTTAGCTGGGTGGGGCATGACTACTTTGGTTCTGTGTGTACAGTATTGGCTCTGGTTCTGGGTAGGGCACAGTGGTATAGTATACATACAGCTGTATCAACTGAGATTGGTTTCAGTGAATACTGCAGTGATCCTCAATGGACAAGTCTGCAGGTATCCATGGTGGTGACAAAGGCTATTGGAGTCCTCAGTGATGAAGGCTACCTGGGTCCTCTTGTTCACTTTTTCCCCCCATAAGGCAGTTATGACTGAGAACATTCCTCTTTCCACCATGCCCAACATGTGAGTTCACATGCAATGGTTTCTTATATGTGCAGAAGTATCTGTGGGGTGACCCCATTCACTTCACAGAAGTATCTCAGAATTCTGTGGTTCAGACCCATTCACTGCTGCAGTGGTTCTGATGTCTCCAGGGAGGAGCATTTCCTGTTTGGGGAGAGGGGTCAAGTGGCAGCTATTCTTGTGGGAGTGGAGCAGCAGTGGCTGCTTCTGAGTAGAGGAGCCAGAACAGAATTGACTCCTTTTGGAAGGCTGAGTGGCATAAGTTCCTTGTGTAGTGGTGTCAGTGCAACAGCAGCTCCTTCTTGGGGGGACACAGGGTGATGTCTCCTTTTGGAGGAAGGGGGCATCATAAACTTCTTGAGTAGTTGTGATGTTGTGTCTCATTTTTGGGGTAGCTAAGTGTCACTGTATCTTTGGCTGCAAGTTGAAGCAGTTCCTACTTGTGGTAAGTGGGGAACAGATGTGATTCTTTCTGAGGGAGGGAAGAGTGACAGTGGCCTCTTCTGGAAAATGCAGTTTTGATGGCTCAGGGAGGGCACAGGAGGGCAGTAGTTACTTATAGGTGGGAGGGCAAGGAGTGTCAGTGGCTCCATCTCAGAAGGATGCAGTAGTGTCCTTCTAGGGAATTGGAGTGGTGGCAATTCCATCTTTGGTGTTACACGTCAACAGTGAGTCCTTGTAGAGCTGGAGGAAGAGCAATTGTGGTTCCTTGGAGGAAGGACATATTTGTCATAGCTCCTTGGATAGGGGCAGGGTCATGGCTCCTTCTTGGGGGGAAGGGAAATGGAGGTTTCCTCTTTTCCTCTTGGGAGTTGAGGTGATGGCATATCCTTCTTGAGCTGCAGAGGAGTTATAGAGTCTTCTTGGCTTGGGGCAGAATAGTGGTGATTCCTTTTTGTAGAGGTTGAAGAGAGGCATGGACTCCAGTCACCATCAAGAAAGAATTCATGATGGTAAAGGCCGCTGGCAACCTCCCACTGTTCTTTTCCTCCATGAGGGTCCTATCTTGATGCCTAGCTATACCAGAATAGAGTGATTAAGGTAAGATAATTCCTATATTTATTTGGCCATCTTCAGTTATTTTGCTCTGATGTGTTGATACACATTCTTCCTTGTATTCTGGAGGTCTCTCAGAACTACTTAATGGATATAAAATTTTTTATTCCCTGTTTTGGTTGTTATTGTGGGGGGAAATGCATATTTGGACTTCCTTAGTCTGCCATCTTGCTAACGTCAGTCCTGTATAATCTGATTCATATAAAATACTCAGAATGGGAAAACTATACAAATGTAAAAATAGATTAATGGTTTCCCAGGGTTTTGGTTTGAGGGTGGAGTAGAGAATGATGGCTAAAAAATGCATGGATCTTTTTATGGTAATGATTTCTTTAAAATTATTGTGTTGATGATTACAAAATTCTGCAAATATAATGAAAACCACTGAATTGTTCACATTACATCTGAGAATTGTAGAGTTTGCTAATTACATTTCAATATCAGTAAAGTTGTTATGAAATTAATATGGCATCACTTGGAAGATGGATTTGAGGGGGCAAGACTTAGAGAAGCATGTTGGGAAGTTTTGTAATAGTCGAGTATTCAAAAATCAGGGTCTAAACAAGGGCAGAAATATTGGGAATTGAAAGAAAGAGACTGTGGTCATAAAATGTATTGTAGAAGTACAATTGGTAAGATTTTCCATACGATTGGATGTTGAGAGCATGAGGGTAGGGAGAAAAAGAACACTAAAGTTTATCGAATCTGAGTAACTAGGAGGGTTTCAATGTCATCACTAAACACTGGAAGCACAGATTGATTAACAGCATTCTTTTTTCAAAGGAGACAGGTGAGTTTAAAACAATTTTAATTTTTGATGTGTTGTCAGGACAATCTTCAAAAGATGTTCAGTATCTTTAAATTACAATGTTTATTAGCTTCAGTTATATAGCGTAGTGATTCAGTATTTTGCAGATTAGTCTCCATTATGTGATATTATAAAATAATTGTTATACTTCCCTGTGCTGTACACTTAAATTTGTTGCTTATCTATTTTATATGTAGTACTTTGTTTCTGTTAATACCACAAATAAATAAATTAAATAAATAAATAAAGAAAATTAAATGATGTTCAGTATGTAATTGAAACTTTCGATTGGAGCTTAATGACAGGGAATGTCTAGCTAAATATTTAAGCATCATCAATACCCATAGATCATAACTGACATCAGAAAAGCAGCTGAAATCTTCCAGGAGAGAGTATGAAAAATGAGAAGAGGACTAGAGAGGGGTTATTGAAGAAACTACTCCATAGAGAAGTCAGCAGCAGGAAAAAGAGACCAAAATAGAGCCAAAGAAAGAAGGACATTATAAGCAGAGAGAAGAGTAGCAGAGTTGCCTTACTAGAGGACTGGGCCTGAATCTTTAAAGATAGGGACAGTAGAAGAGAGGCTGTAGGTGTTCCAGAAAGGAGAAGAATAAAGGCACAAAAATAAAATTAAGAGTATTATGGGAATAATGCAGAAATATTTTAAACATTGTGAGACTCACCCACAACGGCCTGGAGATATTTCTGTTCTGGTCCAATTGGAAACTCCTATTCCATTTTCTAGGTGAGGTTCTCACTTACCAATGGAATATCCCAGAGCGATCTGGCCCAGGGCCCAATGATTCTGCTTGTGTTTCCTGGATCTATTATTCTGCAGTGGATCCCATTAAGGTAAGGGCAATATTGATTTTCTGGATGTGAGCCTCAGAAATGGGCAGACTGCCTAGGAAAAGAAGCTATTAAACAGATTCAGTAAGAAGCCTAGACTTGAAGCCCAGGATTTGGGGGAAATTCCTCAAATGCTGGGCTTATTTTAATATATAGAAGGAGAGATGAATGGAATAGGTAGCACCATATATTCATTTTGAGGATTTTCTTCCTTGTTTCTTCTTCTTGGATCATATAAAACAACATGTTATGATTTAAGAAACCTAGAATTAGTTGTCAAGAAATTGGGGTTCTAGCTGAAATTTGGTTTTGTCTTTCCTTTGGAATGAATTTATACAAGTCATTTTGTCTGTTTTATCATCTGGAAAGTGAGTTTATCTATGTAGCTACCCATACACAACCAGCTGTCAACAATCTTTTGTTGAGACCCTCCTACATTTTAGACACTTTAACTGGTGCTATGGATGATACAAAGGTAAGATACAGTTCCCATCTTCAAAGAATATGACATAATTTTTAGAGATAGATGAATATAAAATAATATTGAGATTAAAGATATTAAATATAAGTGTATATATATATATATATATATATATATATAATATATTTTAAATATAGCATAGTATTAGTAGTTCCTTAAAACTATATGATAGAAAGTACTATGGGGCTCCATGAGAAAGTGATTACTTCTGCTTGGAGGAGAGGATGAATGAGAGGGAGACTAGAGAAGGTAACATAATGGTAAGCACCTATACCATGAGCCTTGATATCTGAATAGCATTATGACATAAGATAAGGGCTATGATAGAGGGGCAGACATTACAGGAAGAGGAAACAACCTGAGAAATGTACTGGGTTGTGAAACTGCTTCATGGGTTTGTAGATAAATGAATAGTCCAGCTGAACTAAATCTTAGATGAGATAGCATGTCTTACCTGTGCCCCAAGATATTTCTGAGGATGAATTTAATAAATACAGTTGAGATGCTTATAAATGCAAGATATTATGATGAACTGCTGAGGTCTCAGTGAGCTTGAATGTCAATATAGCTCACTGTAGAGCACTACCACTCAGGAACAAATCCATCTCTTTCACTCTCTCCTCCTGCCTCCTATCCCCAGGACATGTATAGTGGCCTGGTAGGACCCTTGACCATCTGCCGAAAGGGCATCCTGAAGCCCCATGGAGGACGACGTGACATGGACCGAGAATTTGCCTTGTTATTTTTGATTTTTGATGAGAACCAGTCTTGGTATCTGGAGGAGAATGTGGAAACTTATGGGCCCCAGGAGCCAGGCCGTGTTAACCCACAGGATGAGACTTTCTTGGAGAGCAATAAAATGCATGGTCTGTAGAAAAGAACCTATCCTTATTCCAAAGAAGTCCCTACTGGTTGCATAGGGGTATTTGATAGGCCCATCACTATCTAAGGGATCATAATTCCTGAAAGTATAGGAATATGAAATGGGGACAAATTAGAAGAACTGTCTCCTACTGCATTTTATATTTTATACATAAAAGAGATAATGCGATCCAAATTAGATCAGGTGCCCAAAAGCAGGAAGCTGACTCTGTGAAGTTGTTGTGGGGACATTAGCATATTTTGACATATTAGAGAAGGCAAGATGGTTATTAATGACTGTCAATGTACCTGGTACCCTGGCTGATTGAGGCCCCTCCACTTAAAAATCCTGAGTTTAGTTTTTCAATATTGTCTTCTTTCCTTACCACTCTAGATCTGAGATATGCTTCCTCAATAAATTCTAATGTAGGCAGATGAAGGGAAGATTGCCTTTTAGTCTTGTTTTAAAACAAAGGCTTAATTTAGAGATGACTGGATGGGTGAAAGAGCCTCAGAGTACAGCATACTGGATTCATATCATATACAAATAAGAGCTTTTTGATGCTCAAATAGATTTTGGAGAGAAATTGTGCATTGGAGCCTTCCTTTGATCTATAGACTTGTCTATCTTTAAAAAAATATAAAACCCAGGATACAATCTCAAATAAGAGGTAGAATTTAAGTGCAGAAAAATGTATGAGGTTATTTCTCACTATCCCTTCTAGTCCAATATTTCTTTGATTTGAGGGAAAATTGCAGCTTTGATAGTTCCTCTACTGGAACTCAAAAGTAGTATCTCATTGTCACTCAGATTCTAGCTGTTTCCTCTTCATGGTGATTTGAGTAATTCATATTGGAATAGATGAGTCACAAATTTTACAATGTGAATTTTTTAGTTCCTTTCACATCATAGAAATAAATTTCCCAAGACTAAAAGTGAATGAGGAAACAGATCTTGCTAGTGCAGGGGTTTGGCTAATGCTCATTTCCATCTATTAGTTTATATGTTTATTCATCAAAATTCTTCATGTATCTATCTACTTATCTATGAAGTATTTGTTTGAACACTCTCCGATTGCCAGCACTGGAAATAAAAATATAAATAATGTTTGGGTCTGAGGGCAAATAAATAATATCCATCCCCGCCATTCCATATTCCTAAACTAGTTGAGGAAGAGAAAAAGATGCTTAAAATCAAATGTGAACTTACCAAGAAGGCTAGTTGACAAACTGAATTTAGCATTGCAATGAAATGGGCTTGCTTATGGGCTCCTACAATGGATAGATTTTCCATCTTGTCATTGACATAGAGGGACAACAATAATCCTCCTCCTTTGCAGGGGCAAAATCTTCCCCACAATTGAATAATAATCCAAGAGAGAAGATTTAGAGGTGTTGAATTGAGCATAGTTAGTTCCTTTTCTCAAATACAAAATTTGGACGGAGTAAAAACAGAGACAGGCTATAAATATTCCATCCATTATTTCCCCTTGTGGAATGTAGAGTGGACATTATTTCCCCTCTTTGATAACATGAAAAGTGGGGGGAATGTATCATGGCGTAGTCTTGTCAGTGTTAATTAAAATGGCAATGAGTGGT
Source organism: Phacochoerus africanus (assembly GCF_016906955.1). Classification (NCBI taxonomy): domain Eukaryota; kingdom Metazoa; phylum Chordata; class Mammalia; order Artiodactyla; family Suidae; genus Phacochoerus; species Phacochoerus africanus. Next base: position 56,607,315 of record NC_062560.1, read on the forward strand.
TAGTTTTCTTTAAAGCATAGAATGTGGCCTGGGAAGAGGCAGATGATGAGTCTCATGCATTAATATCATTATTAATTCCAAAAGTGTGACAATTATTTTTTTAACATTTATTGTGGAGTTCCCATCATGACTCAGTGGTTAACAAACCTGACTAGCATTCCTGGGGATCTGGGTTCAATCCCTGCCCTCACTCAGTGGGTTAAGGATCCAGCGTTGCTGCAAGCTGTGGTGTAGTTCGCAGACACAGTTTGGATCCTGCATTGCTGTGGCTGTGGTGTAGGCTTTCAGCTACAGCTCCAATTGGACTGCTAGACTGTGAACCACCATATGCCATGGGTGCAGCCCTAAAAAGAAAAAAATATTGTAAGCTCAGGTGTCTTTTGGGTATTCTGAAGAATACAAGGAAATTATAGTACTATAGTTTATAATTCATTTATTGCTTATTATAAACCTAGTTGGGGATATGAAATTATGAAAATTAAAAAATAGGTAAATATAGAAGGCAGTTTATTGTGAGTTCCAAAAGGGTGGTACAGAGAGGACTGGAGCAGTTCAGATATGGGAGAGGATGCAGGGAATTGAGAGGTACTGAAAGGAGGTAGATCAGGGAATATTAGAAGAGATAAAGTTATGACTTTGAAAATATGAATAAAAGGAAGAAGAATTTCTGAGAGGAACAATCAGAAACATGAATAAGTACACAAAGAATATGAATATGGAGTCATATGGGAGGATGGTGAAAAATCACTCTAATTAAACGTGTAGGATAGTTGTAGATGGGTCTGGGAAGGTATTTGGGAGATATATTTTGAAGGAAATTGTTGGCTGAGCTTAGGAGTCACAGTCTTGATTGATCTTTTGGTCAGAATGGAGCTATTAAAGTATTTTAAGCAGCAGAATGAGAATGATATGGTCATATTAGTTACTTAGGAAGATCACGCTTATAACATCAGTGTGGAAGATAGACTTGAGGGAGATGAATAGAGAAGAGAGAAGTTAGGAGGCTTTCTATCATCAGAGGTGATAGGGATTAGCTCTATGGAAGTGACAATGGGAAGTCAAAATGAGAGATATAAAATAATATTTCTTCTTTTACAGCCATTAATGGAAAGCTCTATGCCAACCTCAGGGGTCTTACCATGCACCAAGGAGATCGGGTGGCCTGGTACATGCTGGCCATGGGCCAAGATATTGACCTACACACTGTCCATTTCCATGCAGAAAGCTTTCTCTATCGGGTGAGCTGGAAAGAGGGCAGAGTCCCTCAGTGGTGACTAGATGAGTGCTTCGATATCCATTAAGGAAGAAGAGAATAACAAGGAAGAAAATAATAATCAGTTAAAATATAGGTCTTGTGTGTAGAATATTGAGCAGGGGATTCTAGACTGGCTTTGTATCCCAGAGTCAGTCATTTCCCTGTAGGCTTTAGATTACCCCTTTGATATAGAAGAAATAAGTGGCTCATTTATGAGATAAGGAGATTGAAGGAATAAATGTAATTGGGTTTCAATTGGGGTCTTGAGACCCAGTGAACAGACATCCTAAGAGCAAAAAATTTCATAGTGTCTCACAATATCTGTAAAGTCCTTAATCCATTTCTGAACTTCAATTCAGGAGCTATATAGAACAACATGTAGGTCTTGAAGAAGATTTAGACTTAGAAAAATGAGTCAGAGTAGTAAGCATTAATGTAGACTAAAGGACATAGAAGGTCTGATAAAGGCAGTGGCATGGAGGAGAAACCAAATTAGTTTTGCTCCTAAAGGAAAATTTGGATCCTTCCCAGGGGCCAAGGTTTTTAACCCCGCTAAATAGTATGGATAAAAGGTGTAACAGCTTTTACTTTGGGACACAAGAAAAAAGTAGGAGGGGAGAATCTCCTCTATTGAGTCAGTTTGTGTAGGTGGGTTCACAGAGATGAATAAGTTGGAATCTTCAAGATCCTGTCTGGTCTATGAATCTTGGAGTTCCATGTTCCTGATGTGGATATCCAAATCTTCAAGTTCATATAAGTGCCAGATAATTTCTATACCCTATAATTTCTCCACTTACCCCCAATCTCTCTTGCAGAGTGGAGAGAGCTACCGGGCAGATGTGGTGGATCTGTTCCCAGGGACATTTGAGGTTGTGGAGATGGTGGCCAGCAACCCTGGGACATGGCTGCTGCACTGCCATGTTACTGACCATGTACATGCTGGCATGGAGACCCTGTTTACAGTCTTGTCCCAAAGAGGTAAGACCTAACTATTCAAGACAAGGCTATCTTCCAGCACTGTATTTAGCCTATAAGAACCAGATAATACCAAGAAGCCTCTTGCACCTATCCTTCTGATCCCAAGAAGAACCAGGACTTAATGACTGGCCCCTAGATATTATCCCAACAAATATTTCCCAGTTCTTATTCCTCTGCTCCTGTCACCTCCTAATTTCTTTGACACCTATTAAGCTCACATGGATTGATTGATGCTTAGTGTAGATTTGCTTCATTTGAATACATTTAAGTTGTATATAATTTTATTATTTTAGAGTTTATTAAAAGCAATATTTCAAGGAATATTGCTAATGAATTCTTTCTTTAAAAAAAGGAGAAATATAATTCTAACAGTCACCACTTAATTGGTTTCTGTAGTGAGGATCGTGAAAGGCAGTTCTTTCTGTCTTTAAACAACAGTGTCTAAGTCTGGATAGAGATATTGGCATTTAATTACAGCCTCTCACAGACAGCTTTTCCCTTATATTTGCTATATGGAGAAAGAATAGCCAGGGCAGTTTCTTTACCAATCAATGTTTTTCACCAAGAATATAGAAGTATAGGCTGTATTGTATTGTGTGTCTTCGAGCCATTAAAGTATTGTGTCTCACTTCTTAAGTCTCTTGACCTAAATCCAGGAATCCAAGGAGGTTTTTTTTTTCTTTTTTATTCTGTGCTTTTTTAAAAAACATAAATCACAGTGTTTTGAAAATTTGTGGTATTAAGGAATGTATTCTGAGACGCCCAGCCATTGGCACTCTATCAGCAGGAATAGAAAGTGGGAAAATATCTTTGGGTATTCAAACAGGAGTAACAAATAAGCGTAGAAAATATGACTCTGCTATTTACCCCCAAAGAGGGAGACAAATGATTGAATATTATGATTTACTATATCTTCAAAAAGCTATGTCCTCTAGTAACCCATATTGCTGAAATGTGTCTTCCTGTTACTACTCTAGTGCTATCCTCTACCTATCAGACAGGCACACATAATTCTTTGTTGTCAATTCTTAAAACCAAAAGTCAAGTGGCGATTGATGTGTGTCAAGTGGTTACTGATGCTATAGATCCAAAGCAATGGGTTGTCTCCATGTGTAATATGGGTCATCTCAAATATGGAACATCTGATAGATAAGAGACTGCATCAATACATACTATCGAGAAACTTATATGAATAAGGATAGCTCATATCTCTCTATAACAATGAGCCAAATCTTAAATATTATCTATTTGTTTATCCTCTATGTGATCTAATTTGATATTGTTCCAGCCACATATGAGCCAACAGGCCAATCAGAGGGAAGTTGAAGACAGATAAGGAATAAAAGACAAATTGTTGGAAAAAGTTCATGATGAAGAAGCAGGGGTTGAAAGCCAGAAGCTACAACAAGAGATTAGAGGTCATTTTTTTTTCAACTAAAAGAACAGAGAAAACAGAAAGGGATCAATGTTTATATTTGGGTGAAAATATTGAGAAAAAGGTAAAATATTTCTGTCAGATTGTTTCATCTGTTATGGAGGAGAAAGAGTCATCTACTGAAAGTGAAAGATAAATGAATAAGGGGCTTGAGGAGAGTCTGAAAAGTTTTGAAATAGCTGCTCTGGGAGATGGGAAAGTTACACTGAGTGATGGAAAATTAATTAATTATTACCAAGCAGCATTGAGGACTTAAAGTTGGAAACAAAGAATATTGATATTTACAATTGTGTGATATTTCTCAACAAGCATTCACATGCCAGAAGAAAATATTTAAAAAGTATAGTTATTGCGGTTTCATCAAATGATTATATCATTCCTGGTAAGTTAGTATCTGAAGTGATAGACATTTGAGTCTAGTCTGACCAGGAATGGAAGAAAACACAGGCTGAAGCTGGTGAGTTGGGAAAAAGTGGAAGAGTTCAGGAACTAAAGGTCATTGTGATAGGCAAATAACAGGTGAAATGGTATAAATAGCATAAAAACAAATGTTAGAAGGCTTTTGTGAGATTTTACCTTTCTGATATACAGAAATTCTGAGTAATGAGTCTAATGTGACCATAGGAGTGTTTGATAAGAGTTGAAGTACATATGAAATTCTTTGGAGTGGGAGTTCCCATTGTGGCTCAGTGGAAATGAATCTGACTAGCATCTATGAGGATGCAGGTTCAACCCTGGCCTCACTCAGTGAGTTAAGGAACTGGAATTGCTGTGACTGTGGTGTAGGCTGACAGCTGCAGCTCCAATTTGACCCCTAGCCCGAAAATCTCCATATGCCTTGGGTGTGGCCCTAAAAAAAATAAATAAAAAATTTAAAAAGCAATTTGTTGGAGTTAAGAGGTCCAATATCTGTGAGACTTGAGTGTTTGACAGGTCAACACCCACACATCCATGATGGGAACTGAGGAAGAGAAAGACTGAGCCACCTATGAAAGACTTCCATGAATGAAGAGAACTGCTGGGTAATAGGGACGAGTGGTTTTGGTTTTTGTAGCTAAATAATATGATCCTCAAAAGAGATACATCATTGCAAAAAATGGGGGATAATAAATAATCTTAAAACAATGTAAAAGAAGCATAGTCCTCAGAGAAGTGCTCAGCCTCATTAAAGCAATAAGAGGAAGAAGTATTCTAAGAAGAGATTGAGTATGTATGGATGTAGGTTTGACAAAAAGCAGGGGCTTCCTGAAGGAAGGCTGGAAAAGGGTTACAAAGAGAGCAATAAGGAGGATAGAGAAAATGCCAATCAATGTGCAAATATTGCCAGAGGGGTGACATATTTTGGACCACAAACCTATGTTCTTGCTCATATTTTGTGTTACAGCTCAAACTCAAATCCGCATTCCAATATTAACATTGATCCAAAGACAGTAATTCCAATCACCTTTATTTTGCTTACTATACCACAGAGAGTTTCCTCCAACCAATACTAACCTTCCACAACAAGCCTGTGGAGAAGTAGTTAGAAAAAGAAGACTAACCTCTTTTTATTTTTTCCCTCCAGAACACATAAGCACTACTACCATCATCAGTGAAGAGACTGGAAAAGGTAGGGTGAATGATACAGAGTCTCAGTAGTTATATCTGTTGTGCATTTGGGGAAAGGTGCAGTGCCTCTAGAGGATGGGTTTCACTGGACTGAAAGGTGGACCACAGTACCTTCACACAGCATTCTGAGATTTATTTAAGACTTCAGAAGCCAGGAATCTAAGGTTAAGCTTCGAGTTGAACTTCCCTCAGCAAGTTTATTTTTTCTGCTCATCATGCCCAACCTTCTAAATTGAGGAAAATAGCTTCATCCCCAGTTGCATCCTGCTATCTTTTCCTCCCACCTAATGTGTGAGAGGGAAGAAAATTCAAGGTCTTGCTGAGTTGTGCATGAAGGAGCTGTAGCACAGACATGAATTCCCCATATGGACAGTGAAAAACTAAGACAAATACCATTCACTCTGCACCAGCTAATTTTATTCTTTCATCTGTGGAATACTAAATAGTTGACTCTTTGGAACAAGCCATTTCTGCATTTCAAGAAAATAGAAATTCTTGTCCTATTCAGGTAAGTTCAAATAGTGCTTTCACTCTCCACCCCATTTGTATATGGGTGGAGAAAGACTCAGAAAATTATAAGAGGCTAGAATGGATGTTAGAGATCATCAGTTTAGTCTGGAGGATTTTCAGTTCTTTTTGAAAAAAGCCTAATGATCTGCCTAAGTATCTTATAAAGTGTCAAGCAGGGAACTAGGGAATGTACGGATGGGTTGGGGAATGGTAAGGTGAGGCTGGGAGAGTGGACTGCTATACATATATGTGTAAGAATTTGTATGTATACACACAGATATATTTGTGCATATATACATATTTTGTGCATAGAGTTGTATATAACATTTGTACATATTAGTAGGTACATACATATATACATCCTCATAAGCTGATTAGTCTGAGCTTTACTCCATAGGTTAATTGGAGATCTTCAAAAGTTTGTATGTCAGGAACTAAGAAAATCAGATATCTCACCTAGAAAGATCAATGTGACATCAGTGTTATCATGACCTAAAGATAAGAGAGACCAGACATCACAGTGACGGGCTCTTGTTATGGTCCAATGGTCAATGTGAGTATTGATAAGATAGATGATTAAGTCAAACTGCTTTCAGGAGTTTCTACATGCTTTTCCTCATTTTACCCTCTGGAACTATAAAAACCAAATCCATTAATTTTTTTCTCCATCACAGGCCTTTATGTATTTAAAGAAGTAGGTCAAGGCCATTCTAACTCTGAGTCTTAGCTTTTTCCATGGGGGGATTGGAGCCTCACTGCTTCCTAAGGATTTTCTCAGCAAAGATATTTTGTTTCACTGATTCTCTGTACCCTCTGAATTTGTCATCACTGGCTGATCATTCAAGAGATAAGGACTGTTCCTCTCTTCTCTTTGGATATGCTTATTTCTGCTCTTCTATGAGGTGACTATAAAAGATGCCTTTTTTTAGGGCCGCACCCATGGCATATGGAATTTTCCAGGCTGGGGTCAAATCAGAGCTACAGCTGCTGGCCTACACCATAGCCACTGCAATACAGGATCTGAGCCACTCCTGAGACCTATACCACAGCTCACGGCAATGCCGGCGGATCCCTGACCCACTGAGCAAGGCCAGGGATGGACCCCACATCCTCATGGATACTAGCTGGATTCTTTTCTAATGTGCCAAAATGGGAACTCCCAAAGATGCTTTTTAGAGTATTCTCCATCCCAGGGTTCCCATTTTCCTCTTGTTCCATTTCAGCAGCAATCCCCAGAGATGTTGGAGAAGGCAAAGTGAGGATGCTGGGCATGCAGATTCCTGTAAAGGACATTGAGGTGCTGACTTCTGTCTTGATTGCCATTGGTGTCATTCTCCTGCTCATTGCTTTTGCTCTTGGTGGTGTGGTGTGGTACCAGCATCGGCAGAGAAAACTACGGCGCAACAGGAGGTCTATCCTGGATGACAGCTTCAAGCTTCTCTCTCTAAAGTAAATGGATCCTGGAACTGCACATCTGGAATGTACTCACAGCAGGCCATGGACAAGCAGCTGACCTCACTGTCAAAGGGGTATGGGTGGTAGAGACGCAGAAGAAGGGATCAAACTCATCTAAGTATTTTTTTTTCATTTATTTATTTACATGGAAATAATATGCTTTCTTTTTCTTTAGTTTCTTTGCTCCACTTGGGCACCTGGGACTGTGAGTCCCTTGGTATCCTACATCACAAATTTCAACAGCTGTATTACTCACCCACTGACACTTGGAAGGTCTGGAAATTTCTAAAAACTGATTCTTCTCACAAGGTAGATACCAAGGATAAGCCTCATTGATTAGGTTTCTACTGCTTTCAGGGACCTAGGCAAGTTCATTCTGAACTGAAGCTAAGTTAACTGTGATAATAAATCCACATCTAAACTAAGGACTAAGATAATAGGCATGATGAGAAATGAGTGGGGTAAAATTTGAAGATCCAAATTGTATTTTTATTCTTCTTGGCAGTAGACTATTTCAGAGAAGTTTGTGGATGGAATATTATTGCCATTAGCAACTACAACCTCTGGAGACAAAAGCTCCTTAGGAAACCAAATATTCCAAGTTCCTGGCACAGTTGCAGTCAAGGGAATGTTGAGTGTCCTGTCCATGTTCTAGTCAGAAAATTCTATACATTAAAGTGCTTGTTAGAAAAGTGAACATTGTGATTTTAATTGTCTCTGTGGCCTCTGGGAGGTTGTGACTGTGACTGAAAGAGCACTCAATGAGGCTGGTGGGGGGGGGCTAGAATTGGGCTTAAAATGTGTCTGCTTATCCTTTGTGGACTCTGAAGTTTTACATTTTTAAAATGGAAAAGCTTTATCAGAGGAAGCATCAAAATCAGAGTGGCAAGTAGCATCTTTTAGTCCATAAGTGTCAAAAGTATTCTCAATCCTAAGAAAAGTTGCCAGAGGGAAAAGGACCGAGATTGGACTCTAACTTTTCCACTGCACACACAGATATAATGGGATCTTCTGGAAGTGGGGGGTATGAGAGGTTAACTTGCAATTTTGGGGGCATCTTTATAGGACAGAGTCTTTCCCTCTGGCAATTTAAAGGAACATTCTTTTGTCATTAAAAATTCAAACCTCTCTAAAACCTTGGTTAGAGAGCACAGACAGGAGATAGAGTAGAAGTGGGATAAAATGGCCCACTCTCACTAGGAGATAGAGTAGAGGTGGGATAAAATGGCCCACTCTCGCTACAGTAGCCATAATACCATTTTGCATGGCAAGTGGAGAAGAGAAGCATCAGGGATAGAGAAGATAATAACTGAAATGCTTTACACTTTGAATCTAACACCTGATTGCATTTGACTTACCTTAGTTCTATCAGGATGCTACTTTGTTTTATGTTTTAGTAAACAAATGATCAGAAAGAGTAAGTGAATTTGCCCCAAGCCATTCAGCTACAAATTGAGCAAGGATTCAAGTTTTCATTTATTTGACTTTAAATATCTGTTTCATCCTTTTATATCATGAAAAATCCACTAATCTCAATCATTTGTACTCATATTGAATCTAATTTTCCAGTTCCTGTCTCTCTAGCAAATCTCTCTGCCTAATTAGCAACCACTTATAGATTAAGTATAGAAACCCAGAAGGCTAATTATCTGTTGCTAAATAATGTTGAAGGTTGGAGGGTAAAACACAGACCAGAGCCTATAATTTATCTTGGTTTACTGTGGTCAGTGTCTTTGTGGAGAGCTTTACTGGAAATCTCAGAAACATAGCAGGGGATTGGAGGTGGGAAAAGATTTGGATTTCTAGTGATAAAATCAAATCCGAGTATTTAATCCATTGTATAATCAATGCACTTAACAGCAGAACTCTGTTGGTATATTGTTAATGTGAAGGTTATGTGCACTCTGGGAACTCCAGGCAATTGTCACATGCAGCTAGAAGGTTGTTAGCTTGGTCAAAGTCAGGACTCTGAGATAAGAAGTAGGTTGGATGAGGGTACATTTCTCTGTACGTAATCTTCAGAACAAGAACAAGAAAAGTTTTCCTACTCTTAGCACTATCATTCAGCATAGTCCTACAGATCCTAAGAATTACTAGGCAATAAAAATAAATGCAAGATTTCCCCATTTTAAAGGAAGATATAAAATTGTCCCTTTTTTCAGATGTCACGATCTTATATATAAAAATGCCATAAAGACTTTACCAAAAAAAACTAGAATTAAAATATATTTAGTACAGTTACAGAATACAAAATCAACATTGAAAAATCAGTTGTATACCTATACACAAACAATAAGCTATGTGAAAAAAAAGAAAATGATTCCATTTATAATAGCATCAAAAACAATAAAAACCATAGGAATATTTTTCTCTTTTTTCCTTTTATCTTTTAAAATTTTTTAAATTTTTATATTTAAAATGTTATACTCCATTTACAATTATTACAAAATATTGCCTATATTCTTTATGTTGTACAATATATCCTTGTAGCCTATCATATACCCAATAGTTTATAACTCCCACCCCTACCACATTTATGTTGCTCCTCCCCCACTGTCCCCACTGGTAACCACTAGTTATTCTCTGTACCTGTGAGTCTGCCTTTTTAAAATTTTTGGTTATATTCAATAGTTTATTATAAAGTTTTTGATTCCACATGTTAGTGATATCATACAGTATTTGCTTTTCTCTGTCTGACATATTTCACTTTGCGTAATGCCCATCAAATCCATCCATGTTCCTGCAAATGGCAAATTTTCAGTTTTGTGTGACTGAGTAGTATAATACATCTTCTTTATAAATTTATCTTTGATGAACACAAGCTGTTTCCATATCTTGGCAATTGTAAATAGTGATGAACATGGGTTGCTTCCATATCTTGGCAATTAGAAATTATGCTGAATAAACACTGGAGAGCATATATCTTTTTGAATTAGTGACATTTTTTTGGATATATACCCAGGAGTGAAATTGGGGGGTCAACTACTTTTAGTTTTATTGAGAAACATCTATACTGATTTCCACAGTGGCTGCACCAATTTACATTCCCACCAACAAAATACGAGAGGTCCCATTTTCTCCGCATCCTCACCAACATTTCTTATTTGAGTTCTTTTTGATTATAGCAATTCTCATGGTTGTAAGGTGATATCCCTTTGTGGTTTTGATTTGCATTTGCCTGATGATTAGAAATGTTGAGCAGCTTTTCACGTACCTGTTGGCAATCTGCATTTCCTCTTTGAAAAGATGTATATGCAGTTCTTCAGCCCATTTTAAATCAAGTTGTATGATTTTTTTGTTGTTGTTTCTGCTGTGTTTATGAGCTGTTTATATGTGTTGGATATTAATCCCTTAGTGGTCATCTCATTCGCAAAGGTTTTCTCCTATTCAGTAGGTCGTCTTTTTTGTTTCATGTTATCCTTTGCTGTGCAAACACTTATAAATTTAATTTGGGTTCATTTGTTTATTTTTGCTTTTGTTAACTTTAGAGAAGTAGCCAAAAATATTGCTGGAATTTGTGTAAAAAATGTCTACCTATGGCTTCCTCTAGGATCTTTCTAGAATCCGGTCTTACAGTTTATAGCCTTAAACTGTTTTGAGCTTATTTTTTTATATAGTGTTAGATAATGATTTAATTTCATTCCTTTGCAAGTAATTGTCCTGTTTTCCTAGCACCACTTTTTTATATCCAAATTTTATTTAGATAACTTAATATCCATGTATTTATCTTTTAAAACTTATTTTTTAATTATTTATATATTTCATTAAAGTATACTTGATTAAAAATGTTATGCCATTTCTGCTGTACAGCAAAGTGACTGAATCATTCATATATACATATATATATTGTGTGTGTGTGTATGTATATATATATATATATATATATATATATATATATATATATATTCTTTTAAAAAATATTTTTCCATCATGGTCTATCCCAGGGCATTGTGCTATACAATGGGAACTTATTATTTATCCATTCAAAATGTAATAATTTGATGGAAACAACCTAAATATCCATTGACAAATGATAGGTTAAGAAGATGTGGTATATATACACAACGGAATACTACTCAGCAACAAAAAATAACAAAATAATGCCATTTGTAGCAATCTGGATGGAACTAGAGACTCTCATACTAAGTCTGGAAGAGAAAGACAAATACCATATGATATCACTTATGTCTGGAATCTAGTATATGGTGCAAATGAAACTTTCCACAGAAAAGAAAATCATGAACTTAGAAAATAGACTTGTGGTTGCCAGGGGGGAGGGGGAGGGAGTGTGGTGATTTGGGAACTTGGAGTTAATAGATGCGAATTATTGCCTTTGGAATGGATAAGAAATGAGGTCCTGCTGTGTAGCACTGGGAACTATGTCTAGGCACTTATGATGGAGCATGATAATGTGAGAAAAAAGAATGTATACATGTATGTGTAACTGGGTCACCATGCTATACAGTAGGAAATTGACAGAACACTGTAAACCAGCTATAATAAAAAATGAAAAACATTATATTAAAAAAATGTAATAGTTTGCATCTACTAACCTTAAACTCTCAGTCTATCCCACTACTCCTGCCCTTGGCATCCACAAGTCTGTTCTCTACATCCATGAGTCTGTTTCTATTTTGTAGATAGGTTTGTTTGTGCCATATTTTATTTCATTTTCTTTTCTTTCTTTTTTTTTTTTTTTGAGCTGCACCTATGGTCTATGGAAGTTCTCATGCTAGGGGTCAAATTGGAGCTGCAGCTCCCAGCCTATGCAACAGCCACAGCCGTGCTGGATCCAAGCCACCTCTGCCACCTACATCACAGCTCAGGGCAATGCCAGATTCTTAACCCACTGAGCAAGGCCAGGGTTCAAGCCATAATCTCCATGGATACAGTTGAGTTCTGAACCTGCTGAAACATGATGGAAAGTCCTGTGTCATATTTTAGATTCCACGTATGTGATATCATGTGGTATTTGTCTTTCTCTTTTGACTGACTTCACTTAGTATGAGGATCTCTAGTTGCAACTATGTTGCTACAGATAGCATTATTTCATTATTTTTTATGGTGGGGTAGTATTCCATTGTATATATGTGCAACACCTTCTGAATCCATTCCTCTCTTGAAGGATATTTAGGTTGTTTCCTTGTCTTGGCTATTGTGAATAGTGCTGCTATGAACATAGCAGTACATTTACCTTTTTGAATTAGAGTTTTGTCCAGGTATATGCCCAGGAGTGGGGTTTCTGGATGATATGGTAGTTCTATATTTCATTTTCTGAGGTACCTCCATAGAGTTTTTCACAGTAGGTTTACCAATTTACATTCCACTGACAGTGCAGGAGGGTTCTATTTTCTCCATACCCTCTTCCACATTTGTTATTTGTAGACATTATTGTTATTACTATTATTGTTTTTTAAGGCTACGCCTGGAGCATGTGGAGGTTCCCAGGCTAGGGGTCTAATTGGAGCTACAGCTGCTGGCCTATGCCACAGCCACAGCAACACAGGATCTGAGCTGCATCTGCACCACAGCTCATGGCAATGCCAGATCCTTAACCCACTGAGTAAGGCCAGGGATCAAACCCATAACCTCATGACTCCTAGTCAGATTCGTTTCTGCTGTGCCATGACAGTAGCTCCTGTAGACTTATTATTAATGGCCATTCTGAACAGATTGAGGTTGTACCACATTGCAGTTTTGATTGACATTTCTCTAATAATTAGTGACATTGAGAATGTTTTCATTGCCTACTGGCCATCCGTATGTCTTCTTTGGAGAAATGTCTGTTTAGGCCTTCTGCCAATTTTGTCATTGAGTTGTCTGCCTTTCTTTGGAGATTAAGCCCTTGTGTGTTGCATTATTTGCAACTATTTTGTCCCATTCTAAGGGTTATCTTTTCATTTGGTTTATAGTTTTCACCGCTGTGTGAAAGCTTGTAAGTTCAATTAGGTCCTATTTGTCTATTTTTGTTTTTATTTCTCTTGCCCTGGGATACTGAGTTGAGAATATGTTTGTACATTTCAGGTCAGAGAATGATTTGACTATGTTCTCTTCAAGGAGTTTTATGATGTCATGTTTTATGCTTAAGTCCTTAAGCCATTTTGAGTTTATTTTTATGTAGGGAGTATAAATGTGTTCTAGCTTCATGGATTTACATGCACTATCCAGTTTTCCTGACACCACTTGCTGAAGATGGCCTTTTCCTTAGTTTATAGTCTTGTCACCTTTGTTGAAGATTAATTACCCTTAGGTGTCTGGGTTTATTTCTAAGCTCTCTATTATGCTTCATTAATGTGTTTTCTACCAATGCCACTCTTTTTTTGATTACTGTAGATTTGTAATATTGCCTGATATCTGGGAGAGTTATGCCTCCTGCTTGTTATTTTTGTTTTTCCCTAGGATTTATTTTTGATTCTGGGTCACTTATATTTCCAAATTATTTGTTCTAATTCTGTGAAAAATGTCATTGGTAATTTGATTGGGATCACATTAAAGCTGATGGCTTTGGGTAGTGTGGCCATTTTAAAAACGTTGATTCTTCCAATTCAGAAGCATGGGGTATCTTTCCATTTCTTTGAATCCTCTTTAATTTCCTTGATTAATGTTTTATAGTTCTCAGTGCATAAATTTTTCAACACCTTGGTCAGGTTTCTTCCTAGGTATTCTATTTTTTGGTGCTATTTTTAAAAGGTATTGTTTTTTATATTCTTTTTCTAATATTTCAATGTTATTATAGATAAATGTAACCAATTTTTGGATGTTAATTTTGTATCCTGCTACTTTGCTGAATTTGTTTATCAGATCAAGTAGTATTTGTGTGGAGTCCTTAGGACTTTCTGTATATTGTGCCATGTCATCTGCATAGAGTGACAATTTTATCACTTTTCCACTTTGGATACCTTTTATTTATTTTGTTTGATCTGATTGCTGTCAGACATCAGATTGGCTAGGATGTTCAATACTATGTTGAATAAAAGCAGTGAGAGTAGACATCCTGGTCATTTTCCAGATTTTAGCACAAGGCTTTCAGCTTTTCTCTATTGAATATTTAATGACTGTGTGTTTGTCATAAATGACTGTTTTTAATGTTGACATAAGTTACCCAATACCCTCTTTGGTAAGAGTTTTTATCATGAATGGATTTTGAATTTTGTCAAATGCTTCCTCTGCATCTATTGAGATGATAATGTGTTTTTGACATTTTTTTTGTTAATGTGGTGTGTTATCTTGACTGATTTGCACATATTGGGGCATCCTTGTGAAGTTGAGATGAATCCCACTTGGTCATGGTACATGATCTTTTTTTATGTGTTGTTTGATTCATTTTTCTAATTTTTTTTGGATTTGCATCTACATTCATCCAAGAAATTGGCCAATAATTTTATTTTTTGTAGTATCTTAGTCTGCTTTTGGTATTAGGGTGATGGACTTCATAGAATGTCTTTAGGAGTGATGGCTTCAAAGAATGTCTTTAGGGGTGTTCATTATTCTTCAATCATTTGGAAGAGTTTAAAAGGTATTGGTATAAATTCTTCTTTTATGTTTGGTATAATTCACCTGTGAAGCAATAAGGTTCTGGACTGTTTTGTATGGAAATTTTTAAATTACATATTCAATTTCATTTACAGTGATGGGTCTGTTCAAATTTGCTAGTTTTTGATTCAGTTTTGGTCAATTGTAACTAAAGAGTTGTTCATTTATTCTAGGTTGTCCAAATTGTTGCCAAATAATTTTTCATAACATTCTCTTTTATTTTATTTTTTTTTTGTATTTTCATAGTATAACTTGAAATTTCTTGTTTTTCTTCTCTTATTTTGTTCATTTGGGTCCACTCTCTTTTCTTCTTTGTCAGCCTGGCCAGAGGTTTGTCAAATTTTTTTTTTTTTTACCCTTTCAAAGAGCCAGCTTTTGGTTTTATTGTTTTTTTTTTCTATTTTTTAAATCTCTGTTTTACTGATTTCCTCTCTGATCTTTATGATTTCCTTCCTTCTTTTGACTTTAGGTTTTATTTATTCTTCTTTTTCTTTTTTTTTTTTTTTGTTTATTTGTTTGTTGTTTTTTTTATATATATATATTTTATTTTGTTTTCCCACTGTACAGCAAGGGGAT
The DNA here is from genome assembly GCF_016906955.1 of Phacochoerus africanus. Taxonomy (NCBI): domain Eukaryota; kingdom Metazoa; phylum Chordata; class Mammalia; order Artiodactyla; family Suidae; genus Phacochoerus; species Phacochoerus africanus. Next base: position 56,622,665 of record NC_062560.1, read on the forward strand.
CAAGTTACCCTTACATGTATACATTACATTTTTTCCCCACCCTTTGTACTGTTGCAACATGAGTATCTAGACATAGTTCTCAGTGCTACTCAGCAGGATCTCCTTGTAAATCTATTCTAAGTTGTGTCTAATAACCCCAAGCTCTCGATCCCTCCCACTCCCTCCCCCTCCCATCAGGCAGCCACAAGTCTGTTTTGAGGACAACCATTCCCAATAGAGGAGGACCGTTCTTCGGTCAAGGGTATATGAGTAGTTGAGCTCCCCTGATAGAACCTCCAAACAAGCTCTCAAGGTCCACTTATTCTTCTTTTTCTAATTCTTTTAGGTGGTGATAAGGTAGGTTGTTTATTTGAAATGTTTCTTGTTTTTTTGAGGAAGGCCTGAATCACTATGAACATCCCTCTAAGAACTACTTTAGAGCACCCAATAGAATTTTTTAATTTTATTATTAGAGTATAATTTTAGAGTATTATGTCAATTTCTGCTCTACAGCATAGTGACCATAGATTTTCATTTTGTTTGTGTTTTCATTATTGTTTGTCTCAAAGTATATTTGATTTCCTCATTGACCCCCCCCTTTTTTTTTGGCCTTTTTAGGGCTTCACCTGAGGCATATGGAATTTCCCAGTCTAGGGGTCAAATTAGAGCTGCAGCTGCTGGCATACACCACAGCCACATAAAAGCCAGTCCAAGCCATGTCTGCAACCTATACCATAGGTCATGGCAATGCAGGATCCTTTACCCACTGGGTGAGGCCAAGGGTCAAACCCACATCCTCATTGATCCTAGTCAGGCTTGTTTCTGCTAAGCCACAATGGGAACTCCAACCCATTGGTTTTTTAATAGTATGTTGTTTAGTCTCCAAGTAGTCAGTTTTTTTCATTTCTTTACCTGTGGTTGATTTCTAATTTCATGCCATTGTAGTCAGAGAAGATGCTCCAGATAATTTCTATATTCTTATGTTTGTTGAGGGTAGTTTTGTTATGTGGTCAATCCTAGGGAATGTTCCATGTGCACTTGAAAAAAATATATTCTCTCTTTTGGGGGATGTAATGTCTTGAAAATATCAATTAAGACTAAGAGTTCTATTGTATCCTTTAGGATCTCTGTTGCATTTTTGATCTTCTATCTAGAAGATCTAGGAGTTCTGTGGGGTATTAAAATCTTATGCTATTAATGTATTCCCATCCCTTTCTCCTTTTATTTCTGTTAGTAATTCTTTATGTATTTGGGTGCTCCTATATTAGGTGCATATATGTTGACAGGTGTAATATCCTTTTCTTAAATTGATCATTTTATCATTAAATTGTGTCTTTCTTTTTCTTTATTGCTTTGTTTTAAAATCCATTTTGTCTGATATGAGTTTTGGGACTCCCACTCTCTTGTCATTTACATTTGCATGATATATCTTTTCCCATTACCTCACTTTTGGTCTATGTGTGGTCTTGGCCCTAAAGTGGGTTTCTCTTAGGCAGCATATTGTATGCTCTTATTTTCTTATCCAGTCTGTCACTCTATGCATTTTTCTTGGAAAATACACTCCATTGACCTTTAAGGTAGTTGTTGATAGATATGTTTATTGCCATTTTAAACCTTGTTTTCCAGTTGATTATATATTTTCTATTGTTTCTTTTTGTGGTTTTATGATTTCCTTTTATTTTAGGTTTGTTATCCTCTTATTTTTGTTTTTTGTGAATCTATTGTTTGTTTTTTGATTTGTAGATGCCCTGGTAATTAAGTATGTTAACCCCTTCTTTATTTGATTGCTTTAGACTGACAGTCATATAGGCTCAAACACATTCTTATAAAGAAGGAATCTAGATTTTCTTACTTTCTTTCCCCACATTTTATGATTTTGATGTTATTTTTTACATTTTATATTTAACCTTTTGCTGTGTCTTCTGTTTGTCCTCACTTTCACAATTTTTTTTCTTTTTGATCTGTATACTGGTGTATTTAAGTGATTACTTTCCAATTATGATTTCTTCCATCCTATATCTTCTTACTTCTTTCCTATTTAGAGGAGACCTTTCAATATTTCTTTTAGGTTAGGTTTAATATTGCTATATTCTTTTAATTTTTGCTTATATACACATCATTTCTTTTTATTTTAAATTATATTCTTGCTGTTTAGAGAATTCCAAGTTGCAAAAATTTTCCTTTTAGAACTTTTAATATATCTTTCCACTCTCTTCTGGCCTGTAGCATTTCTTTTTTTTTCTTTCTTTCTTTCTTTTTTTTTTTTTGTTATTTCTTGGGCCGCTCCCACGGCATATGGAGGTTCCCAGGCTAGGGGTTGAATCGGAGTTGCAGCCACCAGCCTACACCAGAGCCACAGCAACACTGGATCTGAGCCGCATCTGCAACCTACACCACAGCTCACAGCAACGCCGGATCGTTAACCCACTGAGCAAGGGCAGGGACTGAACCCGCAACCCCATGGTTCCTAGTCGGATTCATTAACCACTGCACCACGACGGGAACTCCTGGCCTGTAGCATTTCTGAAGAGAGGTCAACTTGTTGCCTTATGATGGCCTTTTAATTAACTCTTAGTTTATGTCTTGCTGCCTTAAGAATCCTTTAACTTTTGCCATTTTTATTATAATATGTTTTTGTATAGTTCTCTTTGGGTTTAACTTTTGGGGTCTCTCTGTTCTTCCTATATCTGGATATCTGTTTCCTTCTTTATATTTGGAAAGTTTCCAGCCAAAATTTCTTCAAATACATTTTCAATCCTTTTCTATTCTTCTCCTTCTGGAATCCCTATTAGAATAGCATGCTTATTTTATAAGATAGATCTCCTTATTACTTTCTTTTTTTAAATTTAGCTTTCTGCCTGCTGTCCTGATTGGGTCATTTCTATTATTATATCTTTCAAGCCACTTATTCATTCCTGTGCATTATTCGTTCTGTTGTTCAATGACTTTATCTCAGTTTTTGTCTCAACAAATGAATTTTCTAATTTTTCTTGGCTTCTCCTCATATTTTCTCATTCTTTTATAAAGTAATCTGCATTACCATCAATACCAGTTCTTCATTCCTTCAGTATTTTCATTATTTTGTTTTTGAACTCAGTGTCTGTTAGATTTAATTTGTTGTTCCTTCAGGGAAATTCTACTGTTCTTTTAACTATGGATGGTTCCTGTACTTCTTAATTTTTCTTATATCTTTCTTATACTGTGAGTTTAGGGAAATCAATCATCTACTCTAGTCTTTGAAGGATAATTGTATGTGTGGGTATCCATGGATATCTTGTGGGGATTTACCATTTTTTTTGGCATCAGGGAAGCTTTTGGTTTGGATGCTTGCTATCCCTTTACTCAGTGTGTACAGGTTATTATCCCCTTGATGGGGCCATGCAGTTGTACAGCCTGTGTGTGCTTCAAGGACAATGTGTGGTGCCTTCAGGGGGTGACTCATGGGGGCAGCAGACTGCACCTCATTGCAGGGCCCTCAAAAGTGTTAGTGACTCCCAGGCTGGTGGCAGTGGCACCCAGGTCCCTTGGCAGTGGCAATGGCAGGGTGTGTGAACTCTAAGAGAGTTAAGGGCAATGGATGACTCTGTTGCAAGGTCCTCAATGGAAGCAACCCCTGAGGCCCAGCACCACTTCTTGAAGAGAATGTCTTTTCTCTATTATATATTCATGCCTCCTTTGTTGTAGATTAGCTGAGCATAAGTGCCTGGGTTTTAGTTAAGAATGTGTTTAACAAATGAGGTGAAAGATATATACATTGTCAATATTAAAAAATTGAAGAAAAATAAATGGTGATATTTCTGTTCATGGATCAGAAAAATTAATATTGCTTAAATTTCCATACAACCCAAAGCATTCTACAGATTCAATTAATTCTCTAACAAAATTTCAAATGCCATTTTTGACAGGAGGGCATTTTGCTAAAAGTAGTAAGACAGAGAAAAACAAATACCATATATTTTCACTTATATGTACAGGGGGTCTCACTGTATTATTTTCTTCAAATGCATATTAATCCACCTTATCCCAATAAAATTTTAACTTTAATGAAATACCATGCAGAATAGCAGATGTGCGATGTTCAAACTGTCCAGAAGCCCTGGCTGAAAGTGCCTCTCTTTTTCTATGCAATTAAGCTAAACATCTTTAGAAAACACTGGTTAGGCACACACTTGTTGGAGGGGAGGGGTTTGTCAGCATTCACTGCAACACTCCTTGTTTCTGACTGATGGAATTACAGCTAAACTCTCAAAGTTTTATTTTATGTCCCTTCAAGAGCTCTTTTGGAGACATAGGAAAATATTTATGAGGGAATCAATCAAGCCCAATCTGTGCCTTGGCAAGGTTTATTAAGAGTTCTGAGAGGTGCTTGGTCTACTAATGAGAGAAAATATGATTGAATGTCACTGATCTAATAGAATTGCTCATAAGTTTCTGTCCAGAAGGATAGTTCCTAACAAGTTCTAGTGTGTTTGGAAATAGTAGGTCTCTTCCATGACAAAACTGAAATAGAACTCTAATTAAGAAAGCAGTGTCATGTGGGTCCCTTGCAAAGTCATTTGTTTGACTGCTCTTAAAAAGAATATCAGCCATTATTTATATAATGTACATATTTATGATTTCTAATGTACACAACTTGTATGAGTCCACTGTTGCATTGCTTCTAGACAGGAAAAATGGAAGTCTAGCTATGTTTTGTCCTTTTTTTTAGAGGTGCGAATTTAAGGATTGAATATTATATGCTTTGTGGTATCCATCATGCACATTCTCAGAAAAGTCAGCATCTACAGAAGAGGAATGTGTTTGGGAAGAAGTTCCTATTTTAAGCAGAAAATGAACCCCTAAATTTAAGTGAGAAAGCAAGGGCTGGAGTCCCAAGTATAGGGATTAGGGACAAGGACTCAATGAAACTATGCAAAGATAGAAGGCCACATGGTATTGGCACCCTGGTCTGTCCAATGAGGAGCTGGTGGCCTGTGGTTCTCCTCCTCTGATCTCCTTAGATTCATAGGCATTTTACTCTCAACTCACACGTCTTCTCTTGCCAGTGGATCTGAGCCCTTTACTCAGTTTTGTCTCACTTGCTAACTCAGACAATGCCATATAAAATGCTGAAATCTTGTCCTACATAATTTGGGGCCCTCTACTTTCTGCCAAATTGCATACTGAAAATAATTCTGTCAATGATTTCATATTCAATCCAGAGTGAAAGGATCTGAAATATTGAATCCTATAGGAAGTGGTAAGTAATTGGGCTCATTTGTTTATTTTACTAGTAAAGTATGTATTACACAGGTATTACTTGAGTAACTATGTGAAGAATTACACTGAAGTGCTTAAATAACTAAATAATAAATTATATGCACTACTTGGTAATCACATGCATAGATGGGCTACTTGTATGGCTTGTTACTCATAAGCAGTTCAATAAACAGGTAAAATTAAACATATTGTCACTACCCAGGGAGAATCACTATTAATATTTTGTCATTTCATTTATTTTAATAAATGCTGCTTATTTGGCATTTCCATTTGTATATTTTTATCTGAATATCTTATGGACATCTCAGATAACTCAAATATAAAAAATCAAAACTGAAATCCTGAAATTCACTCTTGGCAAGCATTATCTTTTTTTCTACAGTTTTTGCCTTCACAGGAAATGACAAATCCTGCTTTTCAGCTACTCGGGCCAAAAACCTTGGGATCATCTTTAACTCCTCATTTTATCTCTCATACACTACATTTAACTAATCAACAAATTCTTTAGGCTCTACCTTTAAATTTATATACAGAATCTGACTTTCTAAACATATCTGCTGTTATTACCCTTGTCAAGCCACCAGAACTACTTTCCTGAATTGTTGAAATAGTATCTGGATGGTTTCCCTGATTCCAAATCTTTAATCTATCCTCAACACAACAGCCAAAATAATTATTTATAAACATATGTCATAACAGGAAAGCCTTTTGATTCAAAACCCTCCAAATGCCACTCAACTCAGGTGAAAAACTTAAGCCTTTACTATTATATGCAAGGCTCTTCATTATCATTCAGCTCCTTTCTGACTTCAATATTACTCACCTTTATAGTCACTCTTTTCCAGCCACATAGGAATTCCATACAGTGCCTTCAACATGACAGGCACATCTCCCTCAGGAATTGAACTTTCTAGATCCTTTATACAGAATGATCTTTTTTTCTGATAGCTTCATAGTTTGCTTCCTTTCCTCCTCCAAGTCTTCACTCAAATACTGCTTTCTAAGAGGCCTTAACCTATTGCCCTATAGTAAATCTCTACTTCCTTGACACTGTCCATCCAATTCTGTGTTTTATTATTTTACTGAGCATGTATTCAAGAATGTTATTTTCAGTTTGTTCATTACATAAACAATATTGAAATAGACACCCTTAGAGCAAATCTTAAGCTCACATTTCAAGATTTCAAAAGAATAAGAATTGGGCTCATTAAAGAATGGATGAATAGAATAGAATAGAATAGAATAGAATAGAATAGAATAGAATAGAATAGAAAGCCCCAAAATGAACATGCATATCTATGGTCAATTAATCTTCAACAGAGGAAAGAGTACACAATGGAGAAAAGACAGTCTCTTCAACAAGTGGTGTTGGGAAAGCTGGACAGTTGAATGTATTCAATGAAGTTAGGACACACCTCATGCCATACATAAAAATGAACTCAAAATGCCTTAAAGACTTAATATGAGACATGAAAGCATAAAACTCCTAAAAGAGAAAATAGGCAAAATATTCTTGTACATAAATAACATCAATGTTTTCTTAGGTTTCCCCAAAGAAATGTTTCCCCAAAGAAACAGAAATAAAATCAAAGATAAACAAATGGGACATAATCAAACTAACAAGCATTACAGAAAAAGAAACCATAAACAAAATGAAAAGGGATGCTGAATGCTTGGAGATTATGAGAGGGCAAGGAAGCTCTGCATCTCATCCTGTAGCTTGGTCTCAGCATCTATTATCACAAACTACTTCCCAGTGCACACACATGCTTGATCACTGCAAAACCCTGCAACTAGGAGCAGCCGGTGCAGCACCTCCTGCATGGGCTAAGTGGGATGGTGTGCCAGGGGCAAACCACCATAGTTATCTCTGACCTCAGTTGTGGGCATGGCCCACCACAACTAGGGTCCATGAACAGGCACCACTTGCAGGCACAATCACCTCAGGGGGCACCACAGAGGAGAGCATTGTGTCTGAAAACCACCTGTTTTGCTCTCAATCCCCAGGGAACTCACAAACCCTGACACTGCCATTGCCAAATGCTCTGGGCAGTGCTTAAATATGCCTGAGGTGAATTACCACTTCCCAGGCCCTGCAAGAAGGAGTAGCCTGCAACACTTTTGTGCAGGACCTTGCTATTGTCAAGAGCCCAGCAACCAGGCACTGAATACTAGCCCCAGCCATTGCCTCCTTCTACATGGAAATACACTTAGCACTCTGGGGATATCAGCCTGCTCACCCCAAAGAAAGAGAAAGCAAATATCCAAACTCCCAAGTCAAAAATAAATAGTAACTGACCAACAAACTACAAAGGGACCCTCTTGCATAAAAACAGCTTTCACAGAAAAAAATAAGAAAATAAGCAAAATGAAGAAGCACAGGAACCATTCCCAGTTAAAAGAATAGGAAAATTCACCTGAAACAGCAAACAATGAAATACACCTCTGCAGTCTAATAGGCACTGAGTTCAAGCGGGAGACAGTGAAAAACTGAAGGAATTAATGGTTAATATGAAGGAATTAAGAGCAGGTACAAACAGTAATGCACATTTCTTTAGAAAGGAAGTAGAAAATATAAGGAGAAACCAAGAAAATTCATTTGCCAAGATGCAGACTGAGCTAAAGGCATTAAAGAGCAGAATGAATAATTCAGAGGAACAAATTAATGACTTGGAAGATAGAATAATGGAAATCACCCAAACAGGACAGCAGACAGAAAACCAAGTGAAAAAACATGAAAACAATATAAGAAATCTGTGGGATAATATAAAGTGGACCAATATAAGCATAATAGGATTTCCAAAAGGAGAAGAAAAAGGAAAGGAGATTGAATATACACATGAAGAAATTATGTCTAAAAACTTTCCAAATCTAAAGAAAACAGATATCAAGATACAGGAAGCACAAAATGCCATAAACAAATTGAACCCAAACAGGCCCACACCACAACATAATATAATAAAAATGGAAAATGTTAAAGATAAAGAGAGGGTTCCAAAGGCATCAGGAGAAACACAGAGTTAATTATAAGGGAACACACATAAGGCTATCAGCTGATTTCTCTACAGAAACACTACAGCTCAGAAGACAGTGACAAGATATATCCAAAGTACTAAAAGGGAAAAACATGAGGCCTAGAATATTCTAGCTATCTAGAATATCATTTAAAATAGAAGGAGAACTAAAGAATTTTTCCAGAAAGCAAAAGCTAAGAGACTACAGCAATAATAAACCCATTCTAAAAGAAAAACTGAAAGTGTTTCTCTAAATAAAAAGTAAGTAAGAAGAAACGGCAGAGAAAATCACAATTGGAAAGCGATCACTTAAAAAAACCATTATGCAGATCTAAAAGAAAAAAAAACTTATTGTAAATTGACAATAAACATAAGGAACAAAAAAAAGGACATACATGAAGACGTTAAAAAAGGATTTCAAAATCATAGAATGTGGGGAAATAAAGCAAGAAAATCTAGACACTTTTTTTAAATAATGTGTTTGAGCCTATATGAATATCACGCTAAAGCAAGCATATATAGGAAAGGGTTATCATACTTAAAAACAGGGCAATCACAAATGAAAAAGAAACATTAAATTCACAAAAAAATAAAAAGTACACGAGCATAAAATAAAGGGAAACAATCCAACCAAAAAAAGAAAGGAAGAAAGGAGAAACATAGAATCAACTGGAGAACAAAGTTTAAATTGGCAATAAAGACATATTTATCAATAATTACTACCAATGTCAATGTACTGAATTCTCCAATCAAAAGACAGAGTGGCATATTGGATAAAAAAGCAACATCCTACAATATGCTATCTACAAGAGACCCAACTTAGGGCAAAGGACACATATAAATTGAAAGTGAGGGGATGGGAAAAGTTATTTCATGCCAAAGGAAAAGACAGGAAAGCAGTAGTTGCAAAACTAATATAAGACAAAATAGACTTTAAAAAGAAGGCCATAAAGAAATACAAAGAAAGATAGTATTTAATGATAAAAGGAAACATTCAAGAAGAAGATATCACAATCATCAAAATATATTACCCTAATATAGGAGCACCCAGATACATACAACAGGTACTAACAGATGTAAAAGGAGGAATTGAATGGAAGACAATAATAGTAGAAGATTTTAACACCCCACTCACATCAATGGACAGATCCTCTAGACAGAATATCAATAAGGCAACAGAGATCCTAAATGGCACAATAGAAAAGTTAGACTTAATTAAATTTTCAGGCTGTTACCTCCAAAAAAATCAGAATATACATTCTTATAAGTGCACATGGGACATTCTCAAGTATTGAACACACATAGGGGCAAAAAACTAACCTCAACAAATTTAAGAGAATAGAAGCTATTTCAAGTATCTTCCCTGACCACAATGGCATGAAACTAGAAATCAAACACTGAAAAAGAAATGAGAATAAACACTCTACATGGAGGTGAAACAATATCCTACTAATAAACCAACGGGTCAGTGATTAAATCAAAAAGTAAATTAAAAAAAATACAGCAAGACAAATGATAATGAAGACCAAACAACTCAAAATCTATGGGATACCACAAAAGCAGTTCTTAGATGGAAATTCATAGCAATACAGGCCCTCCTCAAAAGAAGAGAAAAATCTCAACAATTTAACCCACTACCTAAATGAATTAGAAAAAGAAGAAGAACAACAAAAAAACCCCTAGAGTCAGCACAAGGAAGGAAATCATAAAGATCAGAGAGGAAATCAATAAAATAGAGATTCAAAAAATGATAGAAAAAAATCAATGAAAACCAGAGCTGGTTCTTTGAAAAGGTAAAGAAAATTGACAAACCTCTGGCCAGACTCACAAAGAAGAGGAGCGAAAAATCCCAAATAATAAAAATAAAAAAAGAAAAAGGAGAAATCTCAATGGATACTGCAGAAATAAAAAAAGAAAATAGTAAGAACAATTATATGTCAACAAATTTGACAACCTAGAAGAAATGGATAACTTTCTACAGAATTATAGTATGCCAAATCTGAATCAAAAAGAAATAGATCAACTGAACACACTGATCACTAGAAGTGAAATTGAATATGCAATAAAAACACTCCTTAAAAACAAAAGTTCAGGACCAGAGGGCTTCACAGGTGAATTCTTCCAAACATAACAAGGGGAATACATAACCATCCTCCATAAACTTTTCCAAAAGTTTGAAGAAGAAAGAACACTCCCAAAGATATTCTATGAAACCACAATCACCCTAACACCAAAACCAGACAATGATACTACTGAAAAGAAAATTATAGGCAAATAACTTTGATGAATATAGATGCAAAAATTCTAAACCAAATTTTAGCAAACAATCTAACAACAAATAAAAAAGATCATACATCATGACCAAGTGGGATTCATCTCATGTTCATAAGGATTGTTCAACATACCCAAATCAATCAATGTCATACAGCACATTAACAGATGAAAAGTCAAAAAACACATGATCATTTCAATAGACGCAAAAAAAGCATTTGACAAAGTCCAACATTCATTCATGATCAAAACTCTTACCAAAGTGGGTATATAGGGAATACACATTAACATAATAGAAGCCATTTATGAGAAACCCACAGCAAGTATAATACCCAATGTAGAAAAGCTGAAAGCCTTCCTGGTAAAATCTGGAACAAGACAAGCATGCCCACTTTCACCACTTTTGTTCAACATAATTTTGAAAATCCTAGCCACAGCAATGAGAAAAACAAAAAAAAATAAACGGTATCCAAAGTGAAAGAGAAGAGGTAAGATTGTTGCTCTATGCAATAACATGATACTATATATAGAAAACCCTAAGGACTCCACAGAAACACTACTTGAATGGATCACCAAAGTCAGCAAAGTAGCAGGATACAAGATTAACATTCATAAATCAGTTGCATTTCTCCATACTAACAATGAAATATTAGAAAAGGAATACTTTAGAATTTCACCCCAAAAAGTAAGTAACTAGGAATAAACCAGACCAAGGAGGTGAAAGAATTATAGGCCAAGAAGTATAACATATTAATCAGGGAAATTAAAGAGGATTCTAAGAAATGGAAAGATATTCCATATGCCTGGTTTTGAAAAATTAATATCATGAAAATTGCCATACTCCCCAAAGCAATCTACAGATTCAATGCAATCCCTATCAAATTACCCATGACATTTTTCTCCAGAACTTCAACAAACAATTCAAAAACTTATATGGAACCATAAAAGACCCAAAATTGCTAAAACAATATTGAGGAACAAAAACCAAGCAGCACACATAACTCTCTCAGACTTCAGGTAATATTACAAAGCCAGAGTAATCAAGACAGTGTGGTACTAGCACCAAAACAAACATATGGACCAATGGAACTTAATTAAAGATTCAGAAATAAAAGCATATAATTATGGCCAATTAATCTTTGACAAATATGGCAAAAATATAAACTGGGAAAAAGTCCTTTCAGCATGTGGTGCTGGGAAAACTGGACAGTCACACATAAATCTGTGAAACTGGAACACACTCTCACACCATGCACAAAAATAAACTTAAAATGGCCTAAAGACTTAAACATAAGACAAGACACTATCAAACTCCTGGAAGAGAACACAGGCAAAACGTTCTGTGACATCAACCTTACAAATGTTTTCTCAGATCAGTCTCCCAAGGCAACAGAAATATAAGCAAAAATAAACCAATGGGACCTAATCAAACTGACAAGCTTTTGCACAGCAATGGAAAACCTTAAAAACACACACACACACAAAAACCTTTGAAATGGGAGAAAATAGTTTCAAATGATGCAACTGAGAAGGGCTTAATTAGTAATATAGACAAACAACTTATACAACTCCACAGCAAAAAAGCCCAACAACCTGATTGAAAAGTGGGCAAAAGAACTTAATAGACATTTCTCCAAAGAAGATATATGTATGGCCAACAAGCACATGAAAAAAAAATGGTCATCTCTAAATATTATAGAAGTGAAAATCAAAACTACTCTGAGGTACCACCTCACACCAGTCAGAATGGCCATCATCAATAAATCCACAAATAACAAATCCTGGAGAGGATGTGGAGAAAAGTGAACCCTCCAACACTGTTGATGGGAATGTAAGTTGTTACAACCACTATGGAAAGCAGTACGGAGGTACCTCAGAAAACTATAGAACTACCATAGGACCCAGAAATCCCACTATTGGGCATATATCTGAACAAATACTTCCTTTAAAAGGACACATGCACCCATATGTCCATTGCAGTACTGTTCACAATAGCTAAGACATAGAAACAACCTAAATGTCCATTAACAAATGAATGGATTAAGAATATATGGTATATTTACACAGTGGAATACCACTCAGCCATAGAAAAGAACAAAACAATGCCATTTTCAGCAACATGGATGGAACTAGAGACACTCATACTAAGTGAAGAAGGTCAGGAAGAGAAGAACAAATATAATATGATATCACATATCTGGAAACTAATATATGGCACAAATGAAACTTTCCACAGAAGAGAATCTCATGGACTTGGGAGAAGAGAGTTGTGGTTTCCAAGGGTGAGGGCAGGGAGTGCAATGGACTGGGAATTTGTGGTCAATAGATGCAAACTCTTGCATTTGGAATGGACAAACAATGAGATCCTGCTGTATAGCACTGGGGAACTATTTCTAGTCACTTGTGATGGAGCATGATGGAGTATAAAGTGAGAAAAAAGGGTCATATATATATATGACTGGGTCACTTTGCTGTACAGTAGAAAGTTGACACAACATTGTAAACCAACTGTAATGGAAAAAATAAAAATCATTAAAAAAATCCTCTCTGAGAAGTGGGCACATAGGAAACCTATCCCAACATTATAAAATCATATATGAGATACCCATACCTAATATCATTCTCATTGGTGAAAAACTGAAAACATTTCCACTAAGATTAGGAACAAGACAAGGATATCTATTTTCACCAATGTTATTCAATGTAGTTTTGGAAGTCCTAGCCATGGCAATCAGGGAAGAAAAAGAAATAAAAGGAATCCAAATTGGAAAAGTAAAACCCACACTGTTTGCAGATTATATGACACTATAGCTAGAAAATCCTAAAGCCACTACTAGAAAAATATTACAGCTCATCAGTGAATTAAGTAAAGTTTCAGAACACAAAATCAATATACAGTAATTGAGTGTATTTCTATCTACTAACAATGTAAAATCAAAAGAGAAAATAAGGAAATCAAAAAGAATAAAACATCTAGGAATCAACTTACCTAAAGAGACAAAAACCTGGACCCTGAAAACTATAAAGCAGAGGTAAAAGAAATATAAGATGACACAAGCAGATGGAAAGATATACCATATTCTTGAATTGGATGAATAAATATTGTCAAAGTGACTATACTGCCCAAGGCAATCTACAGATTCAACACAATCCCTATCAAATTACCACAACATTCTTCAAAGAACTAGAACAAAATATTTTAAAATTTGTTTGGAAACCCAAGCTTTTGGTCCTGAATGGCCAAAGAAATATTGGGGGGAAAAAAAGGAACTGAAGGAACCAGGCTTTCTGACTTCCTATACCACAAAGCTACAGTCATCAAAACAGTATGGTACTGGCATGATACAGAAATATAGATCAATAGAACAGAATAGAAAGCCCAAAAATAAACCGTTGCACCTATGGTCAACTAATCTATGATAAAGAGTTAAGAATATACCATGGAGCAAAAAGAGTTATAGTTATATGTAAAAAAAAAAAATGAAGTTAAAACATTATCTAACACCATACAAAAAAGTAATTTCAAAATGGATTACAGATCTAAATGTAAGGCCAGATACTGTAAAACACCTAGAGGAAAATATAGGCAGAACACTATTTGACACAAATCACAGCAATATCTTATTTTATCTAATTCCTAGAATAATGAAAATAAAAATAAACCAATGGGACCTAATTGAGCACAAAAGTTTTTGGGTTGTGATGATAATTATACAACTATAAATGTAGTAAAATTCATTAAAATGTTTTTGCATGGTAAAGGAAACCATTAAAAAATGGAAAGACAACCCACAAAGTGGGAGATAATCTTCACAAATGATACAAGTGACAAAGGTTTAATCTCCAAAATATGCAAACAACTCATAAAACTCAACAAGAAAAAAACATACTATCCAATCAAAAAATGGGCCATATTTCTAAATAAACATTTCTCCAAAGAAGACAGATAGATGGCCAAAAGTTATATGAAAATATGCTCAATATTACTAATTAATAGAGAAATGTAAATCAAAACTTAAAATGAAGTACCACCTCACACTGGTCAGAAAGGGCATCATTAACAAATCTACAAATAAAAAAAATACTGGAGAGCTGACAAGCATTCCAAATTTAGACTACCAAATACTTAAGGCCATCCAGAAAAGTTTTGCCAATTGCTTATCCTACTAACTGAGTAGATCCCATATCTACAGCAGCCCAATAGGGAATCTCTGGGTGAGAGAGCTCCAAAGGGCAGCAGCAGTAATGTTGATTAGGGTTGTACAAAGCAGGCAGGTTCTAAATGGCTAAAAACTCCTCATTTTCTGTGCTTAAAACAATTGAATGCATAAAAATTTGTTTGGAGGAGGGCTTTGGAGTTAATGTGTAATAGCTGCTGTAAAGATGTAAACAACTGAGGAGCCAATATACAGAGCTTATTTTGTCTCACTTAGGAAAAAATGCAAATCATAACAGTGAGTAAAAGAAAAGGGCCCTTACCATCAACTTAAAAAAGTATATAAACATAAATACATATGTATAAACAACTGTATATTGAAAAATTACATAATATATTCTAAATGGATGAATTCCTAGAAACATACAAAGAGGACTCAGGAATAAATGGGAAATGTGAATAGACCTATAATAAGTACAGAAATCATATCAGTAATCATAAAACACCTAACAGCAACAAAATATCCCAGGAACATATTCCTTTCCCCATTGGTAACTATAGTTTGTTTTCTATGAGTCTGTTTGTATACAGATTTATTTGTACTATTTTTTAGATATCACATAAAAGTGATGTCATATAATATTTGTCTTTTTCTGACATACTTAGTATGATATTCTCTAGGTCCATCTATGTTGCTACAAATGGCAACATTTCAGTCTTTTTATTGCTGAGTAATATTTCATTGTATATTACATCACAACTTTTACATCATCTGTTGATGGGCACTTGAGTTGTTTCCTTGTCTTGGAAATAGAGCTAATATGAACACGGCAGTGCATTTATCTTTTTGAATTAGAATTTCTGTGTATACACCAAAGAGTAGGAAGTGAGATTGCTGGATCATATGTTGGTTCTATTTTTAGTTTTTAAAGAAACCTATGTATGGTTTGCCACAGTGTCTGTACCAATTTATATCCCCCCCCAATAATACACAGGTATCACCTTTCACCATACCCTTTCATTTGTAGACTTTTTCATGATAAACCTTCTGAAGAATGTG